>NC_084796.1:116689139-117889139 GCF_963169125.1 Humulus lupulus | reverse complement strand
TTTTTTAACCTGTATATCTATTATGTGTGATGTGAAAGTACGACCTAAGGGAGCCCGTGCTGATGTTAAGCGTACTCAACGCAGCTCGACCTAAGCAATTCGGGATCAGCTAAATAAACAGAGGGCTCGGGCTAAGGGCACCAACCCATATTTAACTGTATTAAGGTTGATTTATATGTTTGGATTGAACTATTATGGTTGCCTAGTTTAGCACTTGTATTCTACTGTTAATAGAAATGATTGATCTAAAATTCACTATGTACATTCTGTTGTTATCTATGATTGTTGAATTTAAATTTCTTGTTGAGCCTTCGCTCACGTGTGCTACGTGGTGTAGGTAAAGGCAAGGGAAAGCTGGACCAACCATGAGTTAGAGAGCTTTGGGGGTGGAGGTACATCAACAGCTGCTCGACCGCCACGGCCAAGGGAATTATAGGGACTAGAGCTCAAACTTGTATTTTTCCATTTAGACTTGCTACTGTTGTGTTAACTTTTTTGGGTTGTATACGCCATGTAAACCTTATTTATGGGATCCCATGTATCAAACTCTTATTTTAATGAAAATCAACCATTTTACGATCAAAATTTTTTAACCCTAACCTGCCATTTTGTTGGGGTTTTATGCCCTAATTAAAACCCAATTACTTTGTAATCTCATTTATTATCAATAAAAGAATAGAAATTATTTTTTGATTTGGTCAATCACTTTGCTCACATGTTTTATTTTCATGATTATTTGTTTAATATAAACTTCTATTAAATCCTGAGCATATAGCTAATCGTATTTATAGTGACGTAATCACAGTAAAATATAAATAAGATTATATGTTCAAAATAAGTTAGTCCTATGATTAGTTAGTGCGCAGGATTTACACTGACTTCCCAATCTACGATATATTCTACTTACACATCATAGTGTTATGTTCTTTCTAGAACATTAGCAAAGTAGATAAGATCAGATGTATTTGTTATATCGGACTAGACCGATATTGACAGTAGATAGGATAAGTAAACATACCGTTGTTATCTATTCTAGTCATATCATATAGTTGACCATAGGTCAATTAAATCTCAATTCTGAGTGGTTAGTATTCTAAGTGAGTGTATTATTTGAGTTGTTTGACTTGTTTGTTACCAGCTTACCCTACGGACTAACCTATACTTACTTCTTGGGAACTCGATAGAATATTTGAGTGGGAGTGTTAATCATAGATATGAAGATCTATAGCTTCTGATGAAGAAGTGAAATGATGGTTTCCTTTTAGTTTGGTTCACGGTGTTAAATGATAGAGATCTCATTTCAGTAATTAATATTAGTTTACTGAAATATCATTTACAAGGAACTAAGTGTTTTAAGGATAAAATGCAATGAGGGGTAAAACAGTATTTTAGTCCCATCTCATTGTAGACCGTCAATACAACATTGAGTGATAATTATGGTTGTAACAATGGATAATTAATAACATATCTATATTGCTTATAGAGCGTTCTACAAATTCAAGAGTGCAATTCCGAGTCTTTAGTGGAGTCACGAGCGTTCTATGATAACTTATTGGAGCTTGATTTCATAGGCCCATGGTCCCCACTGTACCTTGGATAAAATCATCTAGATAGTCTCAACTAATTGATTTAATGATCAAATAGAATTATCAAAGTTCACTAGGTCAATTTTGGATATTTTCACCAAGTTATGCAATTTAGAGAAGAAAAGAGAAATCATGACAAATTTATTAATTAAGATAAATTGGGATCTAAATTAATAAATAAGTTTAAATCAAGGTTCAAATTATAAATAATTAATTTTATAAATGATTTGAATAATTATTTAATTAATTAATTTAATAGAAAATAATACAAGCATTGATTTTAAGTCCAGTGGGCTTATAATCAAATGGGAAATTTCACGAGCCTAAAGCCCATGATAATTTCGACCTAGGGCTGTTAATTGACTATTATTTTATTGATTTTTTAATTAAATAAATGGCGTAATTGAGTCTATAAAATGAATGCTAAGAGAGAGTTGAAAACATAAGTCAAAACACAAGTTTAATCACTGGATTTCTTATAGGTTTTAGATTCTCTCTAAACATAAGTCTTTTTCTAAGCCTTATTGTTCTTTTCTCTTCTTCTCTCTGTATCTATCTCATGTGTTGAGAATTGCCCACTCTAGTCTAGGAGATTCTAAGGATTCTTTGGAAGACCGTGAAGAAAATTGAAGATCGGTTCAGTTTTTTGGTAATACTCTGCGACAGTAAGGATAAGGGTTAGAGAATATGAAGGAATGACTCATTCATTCCGCCGCGTATAATATAAGTATTCTTATCATTATATCTTTTTGAATTCAATTTTAGAAACATGTTCTAGGTTGTCTCATATTAACTTTTTAAATATTAGATCTACATGAAAATAAATAAAGATCTTGTATAAGTTTTCCCAACAACTGGCCTGAGAGCCTTTGGTAATCTTTATTTTCGTGCATGAACATGTTAAAAATTGAATTAAATGATGTTTTGAGTAATTGGATGGATTTCATGATTTTATGAAGCATATTGAATTCTATGTGATTATTAGCAATTTTGTGCTTATTTTATTGTATTTTCTATGCTATTAATTTTTATATATGCATTATTTTGTGTAAAACATGTTAAAAATTAATTAGAAAATGGTTTTGGTTTGAAAAATTGTACAATAATTTTTTTTCGAATTTTTTTTGGTCCAGCTGCCCATGCGTGCGCGCACGCGCGTGTACCAGTGCACGCGCGCGCATCGTCTAGCAGCCACGTGCACACCCCTCGGCAGCCACACCTCTCCGGGCGCACACCTTGGCCACGGTGAGCAGTACTCGTCACGGGTACTGTTAACCCATATTTTTTATTTTTTTTAATTAAAGAAAATAAAAATGTGGAAATTGATTATTTATAGCAAAGCCAAAAATATCAGATTTATTTTTGCATCTAAAAATGTTCTTTAAAATAAGATATTTTTATTGTTTGAGATTTAAATGATTAGATATTTTCTACAAATATTCAAATTTAAATTTAAAAATAGACTATAAACTTAATTTTAAATCTTTTAATATATTAAAATATTAGAATTAAGATATCAGATATTTAGGATATTTTCTTTTAAATACTTGTTATTTTTATTAAATCTTTATTTGAAAATATAAATATCTATTTATTCTATAATTTTTAATATTTAAATTATTTGAAATTTGAAATTTGTTAGTTAGATATTTTCATTGATATTTGAATTTTTTTAACTTTTTGAGATATTTTAGGGTTGTTATAACTATTAATATTTGATTTTTTTTTAAATGTATAAAATATTAGCTTATTATTGTAACAACACAAGATTTTTTTTAAAAACAGTTAAGATATTTTTTCAACCAATTAATAAAATATATTTTTTAAAATGGTATTTAAATTAACTTTGGTTAATTGTTGATAAATACTATTTAAATTAAATTAATATAATTTTTTTTCAAATTAACCTAAACCAAGTTGATTGTTGATAAATGAAATTTAAATTAACTTTTATTAATTGTTGATAAATTTCATTTAAATTGACTTATTTTTGTAAAAATTTAATTAATTTGAATTTTTTGATAAATTCTAGATAATTAATTGTTGTATTTTTGCAAATGAAATAAATTATGATATTTTTGCATAAATTTATAGACTTGCTCGTATACTAACAAGATTAGGCCCATCCAATTATAATGTCTCTTTGCACTATATGTGGTATTTTTGCAATTGGGCTTAGATGCATATAGTGGCCCATATGTTTGCTAGATATATGGATTTTTGCCAAATAAAATATTCATAAAATGATAAGTTTTATTTGGGTCCATTAGAAAATATAAAGTTTAAATTCCTCTCTTGTAGATGGTTCCACTTGTGAAGGCCAATTTGTTTTGCATGACTATAGTTGGCCTAATCAATTAATAACAACCATGTTTGTAACTCTTTACAACTTCTTGAATCGTGGGAGGAAGAAGACGAAGGCGGCATAAAGCTTAGAGTTAGGAACATAGCGTTCGTTGTGGTCCAGGCTAGAGGAAGAGCTCGTCTAAAGTTCAGAAATAAATTTTTAATCTTAAATGATGTATTTTTTATTTTGGATTTTATTAGAAATTTAATTTCAGTTTCCATGTTGCAATTAGAACGATTTGTTATGACTTTCACAAGTTCTAATATATCTATTTCTTTCAATGGATCACAATTGTGCATTGCATGTTTGGAAAACAAGCTTTATATTCTGCGACCTAACAAACCCGTCGCTCTTAACAATGATTTATTCAAAGTAGCTAAACCTAGGACCAATAAACATCAAAAGACCAATAACGATAATATGACGTATATATGGCACTTGAGACTAGGTCGCATTGACTATGATAGACTTCAATGACTTACAATGGACGGGCCTTTAAGGGAACTCACCTTAGGTGAATCTTGTCTAGAAGGCAAACTGACCAAGCGTCCATTCTCTGCAAAGGGTGATACGGCCACATTGACCCTCGAATTGGTCAACGACACTGAGTCAGATAAGCGATATAGAATGAGATGAAAACAAGAAGAAATCAAGACAAAAAAGTAAACGACACAAATAATTTATAGTGGTTCGACCCCAATCAAATGGTAATGACCTACGTCCACTTAGTGTTCTTATTGATGTACGATCCCAACATTGTGATCAATGAACTAAGGGTTCACAAGTTTCACAAGTTTTAGGATGATTACAATTTCGGTGAATAATAACACTATAATTTTCTCTCTGAATTCTCCAAGTCCAAAAGTCCCCTCCCTTGAGCCTTTTGACTCGTATTTATAGGCTCAAGAAGGCTACATGGGCCAATAGGCCTTAATTACAATTAAAACTCGCGTATCTAGATAATAAGAGAAATTACAATTAATGCACAATTACAAGATTGCATATCTAAAGGACATAAATGAATATATGGGACCAGGCTGGTTGCACATAAGTATGATGCTTGATAAACCAATAATCTTCTGGTCGATGGCCGAGCAGGATATACTTACTAAAAACAGCCACGAGCAGGTAGTCCGTTTTTGGATAAACATTTGCCCCCCAAGTTTATTTTACTACGACCAGTGTAAAGTAAACTTAAACAATAGACCTTTCGTATATCCTATCTAATCTATCAAAGCCATCAATGCCTTCTTGTAAAAAGGCAACCAATCATGTCATTGCAGTTTCCCAAAAAGTGGTTTGACGGCTATCACGTTTTTCCATGCCTCAAAAAATCACCCCCATCATTACCTCAGTAACCGTGCTTCAACCAATATAAATAACTCCTCAAATTTACTTTTTACTTTTTACCTTTCATTTCTCCTCGAGAACATTGAAGAACAGAGCCTAAAGAACCCAAAAAACTCAGACGATTTTGGCAATCCATGGAGTTTCTGTTCAGCCACTCGACTCAGCGTCTCAGAAATTTTCACCAATTTTGATCCAAGTAAGTCTCTTGAACTTCTTCGCCGTTGAGATGCCATGCACTTTTTAGTTTTCTGGTTTGTTTTGGATTTGAAGTTCCTTAATGTTTTTTTAAAAAAATGATTTGGGGCAGTTGGGTTTGTAGGTATGAACATGATAGGATTAGGAGAAAAACACTACATGAGGCTTAGGAATCGGTTTGGGAGTTAGGATCATACATTTAGGGTGTAAAATCGAAGTAAAAATTTGATTTTTAAGTACTTAGAAAAAACTAGGTTTTTCCTGCCCTTTCTTAGAGTCGAAAAGTTTTTCCTGAAAAACTTTTTACTGCTGCTTTTTAATCCGTTTTCCAAACTGTTCGCGTACAATTTAGTGTTTACGTTAGAATGCTGCTGGTCGTATAAAAGCTTAACTTTTATACAAGAGCAACGTTATTCCAACTTTTTCACTTTCTTGGTCTATTGGCTGTAGATTCTCATCTACCCTTCTCTGTTCATAGATTTTCATGCACGACCCGTGGGGAGGTGAGAGGCCGATCGACGACGACTTGCTTGTGCTGCTACTCGAAGATCAAGAACAACCGTCATTGCTAATCTCGGAAATTCCCTTTTCTTATAACCCTTCAAATAAACCTTCGACCAGCCCAGCCAGCATGGGTCGCGTAAAATCCATCGCACAAAAAAGAAAGAAAATAGCCTAGCCTTCTTATAATTAGCCTGCTCCTCGGGCTGAAACTCATTCATCTAATCCTCATCCTGAAAATACTCCCCAGCCAGGAATTCTAACAAAAGCCCGAATTTGGGACATCCTTCGACTAGAGGTCGAATGGTTCATAGCACCCCCTAGCAACATTACATCTAGGATGGTAGGGAATTATCTCAAGAAGTGCAGACTTCCTAGGATAACTCCAATCAAGCCTTTAGTCGACCAGTGGGCAAGCCTGCCTGGGGGCGCCTTCAGCGCCTGGTCGAGATATCACATTGAGGCAGGGTCAACCTTCCCTCTTCATCCATTTTTCCAGGGGGTGGCCAACTATTTCGAGGTCACTCCCTTCCAAATCACCCCAAACGGATATAGAGTGCTCTATGCTCTCTATATTTTGTACAGCCATAAGAAGTGGCCTGTTCCTACGCCACACGAGATCAATTATTTGTTTGATCTCAAGTCCAACCCCAATCACAACAACACGGAATTCTTCCAATTCTACCACCAGGAATCTGCTTGCACCTTCCTGAGTGACATTACCCACAAATCCAACGTGGGAAAGTACTTCCAGGAGTACTTAACACCAGACTTGGTCGCCAACAATCTGGCCTTCACTGAAGGAGGTAAATTATTTATTCACTGGTCGTTCAATTTCCTTTAGTTTTTCTGCATATTCCTTAGAACCTTGATGTCATTCAGGTCCATGGCATCGACCTGCTCCCATCCCCAATATGGAGATACGAGCAGCATCCCTAGCCAGCATGACAAATATTGAAAAAGCTTCAAAGAGCTGGTCACGGAGACCAACCTAAGGCTGGTTGGCCTCCTGGCACCTCACCAGGATGTGAGGGAGTCAACTGCGGGAAGTGCTATTGGGGGAGAAATTCCCGAGCAGCATCAAGATGTGTCACAACCCCCGAGAAGGGCAATGGGAGTGACCACCAGGGATCCGTCCAACACCCCGCAATCAGCTGCTGCTCCTAATCAAAAAGGAAAAGGCAAGCAGAAGGTCTCTGAGCATCCCGAGCCTATTCTTGAGTCTTCGGATGAGAACGGTACTGGCTTCTTACTCTTAGACAGTTTGCCCATTCCCTGTCATTTATTTGATGAGGACGACAACTTTAAATACACACCTAATTTAAATTCAGACTTCTTCAAGGCAGAGAGTGAGTGTAGCAGTAGTACAATAAGTAATGTAGTGACTAGTGGTTGTAGCTCGGGTATTTTACTTGTAATTCCTTTGATCTTATTTCCTTGATTTAGTAGGTATCTCCACCTATATTGCCTGACTGTTCGCTTCTATATTTCAGTCATGTCAGCTGAAGATCTATTCGACCTGTATAGTGAACCTGACCCCGTTGCTCCTGCGAGCAAGAAAAAAGGGAGCAGGCAACATCGTGGAGAAAGCAGCAACAATCATCCAACAAAAAAGGCTCGAACTAGGGATCCTCCAGCACAAGTTCCTTCCAGGGAAACAATACCTCCTCTAGCTCCCATCGACCAGTCATCTCCACCAGCCCCCGTTGACCAGACACGTCCTCCTGCGCATGCTAACCAAACTCCTCCAACTCCCGTTGACCAGACACCTCCTGATTAGACAGGAGAGCCTTTGATGAACATGGTTCTCAGTTCGGCCAAAGATAGGCTGACAAAGCTATCGAGGCACCGACGCAGCCGAGAGGCCATCAACAATACTGACTCCATGGAAGTCGATTAGATCTTTAACCGTGCGCTGAATGAAGTGCTCAGTGTAAGTTGCCATTTTTTTTGCTGAGCTTTATTTGTTTATCTTGTCACTTTATTCCCACTAGCAGTATTACCTTTTTTCTGATCATAGGGAGTTCTAACCATGAGCGTTGGCTGGCGCCGCTCGGGGGCCCTGACTGTTCAATATGAGAAGAGGCTTGGTGAACAGCTCAAAACATCCGAGGATAAACATGCTGAGGAGCTTAAGACGGCTAAGGCGAAATACACTGAGCGACTCGAGGCAGACGAGAAGAAAAATGCTCAATTGCTCGAATAGAAGGAAAAGCTGGCCGAAGAGCTGAAACAGCACCAGGCTGCCTTGACCAAAGCCATCGAAACTAAAGAGAAGTACAAGGATGCTTCTTTGCTTAATTTCAAGGAAGCCTCTAAGCTCTAATATGATCTAGTCATCAACATAAAGGATACTGAGGGGTTGGAGGAATGCATCAAAGAGCTGGAGGAGACAAATGCCAAGAACCTGGAGAGATACAAGGGAGCCACTTTTAAATGCTTCTATATGTTCTGGAAGAATAACCGCGAGGCAGACTTCAGTTATCTGTTAGAGCGTATGAGGCAATCCGAGATAAACGGGTGCCTGGCTCACCTTGAAGAGTAGGAGAGAGTGAAAGTTCCAGCATCCCCCGAAATCTCTTTGGCTATGGGCATCGATGGCGTAGACGAGGAAATTGGGGCCTCCGTCGACCAGCAAATTCCTCAAGATCCTCCTGCTTCATAATTTCTTTTATTTAAATTTGTAACTTGGGACACACGGACCTCGGTTCGTAGTGTCAAGACAATATATTTTTTGCTGTACGGGCAACTTTTTCTTTTAAACAGAGAATTACATCCGAGCAGTAACTGCTCGCGGTGTAAAACAATTTACTTTTAATATTTAGATTTATAATACTTGCAATATATTACAACATCTTGTTTGCATGAGCAAACTTAGCATAACACTTTGGTTTGATTCAACAAAATTTAAACAAAATTTTGAAAAATACTCTAAGTACAGTAGCATGCTTTCACTTATTTACTCCATTATAGAACCTGGGGGTGTCCCGCCCATGTCCTGAGGAAAAATGAGAGAAAGCTAGAACCGTGAACTGAAGTTTGCATGTTTGTTGGCTATCCTAAAGGTACTCAGGGTGGATTTTTCTATAGTCATTCAGAAAAGAAAGTGTTTACTTCAAGTAATGCTATTTTTCTGGAAAATGACTATGTCCAAAACTTCACACCACGTAGCAAAGTAGTTTTAGAGGAGATGATTAAAGAATTGACTCCAACCAATGTTCCATCATCATCAACACAAGTTGATGATGAAATTCCCACTCTTCATGTCCAACCGACGCAATTCGATTTAAATGAAGAAAGAACCACTATTCCTGAGCAAACAGTCACGGAGCCTCGTCGTAGTGGGAGGGTTTCTAGGAACCCAATTTTCTATGGTATTGATGGTGAAACCAATATGGTTGTTGGTGACACTAGTGATGATGATACGTTGTCTTTCAAACATGCAATGTAGCCTTGAAAAGGAACTATGGCTTGAAACCATGAAACAGGAAATGGAGTCCATGTACTCAAATTCCGTCTGGGATCTTGTGGAAGCACCTATTGACTTTTGGGCCATTGGGTGCAAGTGGATCTACAAGAAGAAATGAGGTGTTGATGGAAATATCAAGACTTATAAAACTCGATTTGTGGCAAAGGGTTATACCCAAAGATAAGGTGTGGACTATGAGGAAACTTTTATTCCGGTAGCCATGCTCAAGTCCATTCGCATCCTCCTATCCATAGCAGCCACTGTCGACTATGAGATCTAGAAAATGGACGTCAAGAAAACTTTTCTTAATGGAAACCTTGACGAAGTCATTTATATGGATCAACTAGAAGGATTTAAAGTAGCTGGACAAGAAGGAAAAGTTTGCAAGTTGAATAGGTCAATTTATGGACTTAAACAAGCTTCTCGTTCTTGGAACATTAGGTTTGATGAAATAATCAAAACCTATGGCTTTGAACAAAATATTGATGAGCCTTGTGTTTAGCAACTAAAGGCAAATCAAATAGTGGTATTCTTGGTTTTTATGTAGATGATATCTTACTCATTGGAAACAATGTTAAGAAATTATCATAAGTGAAGAATTTGTTGTGCACTCAATTCCAGATGAAGGATTTGGGTGAAGCAAGCTATGTTATAGGTATCTAGATCATTAGGGATAGAAAGAACATACTCTTAGCTCTATCTCAAGAAACTTACATAGATAAAGTGCTTGAACGTTTCTCGATGACAAATTCCAAGAAAGGATGTTTACCGTCCCGCCATGGAATTCATCTTTCAAAAAAGCAATCTCCCCAAACTCCTAAAGAGGAAGATGCAATGAGAAAAGTTCCTTATGCATATCCAGTTGGAAGTCTGATGTATGCTATGTTGTGTACTAGACAAAATATCTCCTATACAGTGGGAGTAGTGAGCAGATATCAGTCAAACCCAGGACCAGAACATTGGATAGTAGTTAAGCAAATCCTAAAGTATTTAAGGCAAACTAGGGATTATATGTGTTGTCTACAAGGGTGGAGTTCTGAACTCTGTAGGCTACATCGATTCAAATTTTTGACTCATGTCGATGACAGAAAGTCTACTTCTTGAATGGTGTATGGAAAAGCGTAAAACAGTCTGTAATCTTAGATTCCACCATGGAGGCTGAGTACATAACCGCGTCAGTAGTAGCTAAGGAAATAGTCTGGCTAATGAAGTTCTATTCGGATGTTGGTGTTATTCTAGAAAAGGATAAACCGCTTGTGTTGTTTTGTGAAAATAC
Organism: Humulus lupulus; assembly: GCF_963169125.1. Taxonomy (NCBI): domain Eukaryota; kingdom Viridiplantae; phylum Streptophyta; class Magnoliopsida; order Rosales; family Cannabaceae; genus Humulus; species Humulus lupulus. The sequence continues at coordinate 117,878,415 of NC_084796.1, read as the reverse complement.
AGGAGCGATTGCCAACTCGAAAGAACTTCGAAGTCACAGGAGGAGTAAGCATATATAAAAGAAGTCTCACATTATCTAAGAATATGTGGCTAGGGGAGATGTGAAGGTTATGAAGATTGCATTTGAAGACAATGTTTCAGATCCGTTTACAAAGACACTACTAGAAGCTACATTTGATAAGCATATCAAGGAAAATGGATTATAATTAAGGCATTAGTTTCAATTAGTGAAAGTGGGGGGTTTGTTGGGGGTTTTTTTCCCTAATTAAAACTCAATTTCTTTGTGTTGAACCTCGATTTGGCAAACGACAAAGAGTCAAATATACGACAAAAGATAAAACGACAATTAAGAAATTAACCTAATGGTAAAGAAGAAAACACCAAGGATTTATAGTGGTTCGGCTCCAAAGAATGATAATGACCTACGTTCACTTAGTGTTATTATTAATATAGAATCTCAAAGTCCTGATCAAAGAACTAGGGTTCTTGAGTTTCACAAACCTTGAGGGAATTACAGTAAAACGATGGACAAATACACTATTGCTCTCTTTCTCTCAATACTCAGGAAAAAGATTCAGAGATCAAAAGTCTTTTCCTTGAGCTATTTCATGCATATTTATAGGCTCAAGGAGGGTTACATGGGCCAATGGGCCTTAACTTTCCTTAATAACTGCGAATCAAGGTAATAAAGAGGAAATATTCAATGTAATTATTATAGGATTACAATCTTAGAAGTAAATAAATCAAATTATACGACCAGCCTGGTCGTGTCTATCAGTTAAGCTTGAGGAAATGATGTGCCCCTAGTCGATAGTCGAACAACACTTCTGCCACGTGTATACCATGTGTGAAAAATCCTTGCCACGTCATCAGCAGCCGTTTTTTGGGTAAACACTTTGTAATCTCATTTATTATCAATAAAATAATAGAAATCATTTTTTACTTGGTCAATCACTTTGCTCACATATTTTATTTTCATGATTATTTGTTTAATATAAACTTCTATTAAATCACGAGCATATAGCTAATCATATTTATAGTGATGTAATCATAGTGGAATATAAATATGATTATATGTTCAAAATAAGTTAGTCTTATGATTAGTCAGTGCACAGGATTTACACTGACTTGCCAATCTACAATATATTCTACTTACACATCATAGTGTTATGATCTTTCCAGAACATTAGCAATGTGGATAAGATCGGAGGTATTTGTTACATCGGATTAGACAGATATTGCCAGTAGATAGGATAAGTAAACATACTGTTGTTATCTATTCTAGTCATATCATATAGTTGAACATAGGTCAATTCAATCTCAATTCTGAGTGGTTAGTATTCTAACTGATTGTATTATTTGAGTTCTTTGACGTGTTCGTTACCAGCTTACCCTACGGACTAGCCCATACTTACATCTTGGCAACTCAGTAGTATAATTGAGTGGGAGTGTTAAGGATAGATATGAACATCTATAGTTTCCGATGAAGAAGTGAAATAATTGTTTCCTTTTAGTTTGGTTCAAGGTTTTAAATGATAGAGATCTTATTTCAGTAATTAATATTAGTTTACTGAAATATCATTTACAAGGAACTAAGTGTTTTAAGGATAAAATACAATGAGGGGTAAAACGGTATTTTAGTCCTATCTCATTGTAGACCGTCTATAGAAGATTGAGTGACAATTATGGTTGTAACAATGGATAATTAATAGCGTATCTATATTTGTTATAGAGCGTTCTATGAATTCAAGAGTGCAATTTCGAGTCTATAGTGGAGTCACGAGGAATTAATAAGTTAGTAAATTTATTTGTTAGATTTATGATACCTTATTGGAGCTTGATTTCATAGGCCCATGGTCCCCATTGTACCTTGGATAAAATCATCTAGACAGTCTCAATTAATTGATTTAATTATCAAAGTTGACCAAGACAATTTTGGATAGTTTCACAGAGTTATGCAATTTAGAGAAGAAAAGAGAAATCAGGGAAGATTTATTAATTAAGATAAATTGGTATCTAAATTAATAAATAAGTTTAAATCAAGGTTCAAATTATAAATAATTAATTTGATAAAGGATTTGAATAATTATTTAATTAATTAAATTAATATAAAATAATACATGCCTTGATTTTAAGTCCAGTGGGCTTATAATCAAATGGGAAATTTCACGAGCCTAAAGCCCATGATAATTTCGACCTAGGGCTGTTAATTGGCTATTATTTTATTGATTTTTTAATTAAATAAATGACGTAATTGAGTCTATAAAATGAATGCTAAGAGAGAGTTGAAAACATAAGTCAAAACACAAGTTTAATCACTGGTTTTCTGATAGGTTTTAGATTCTCTCTAAACATAAATCTTTTTCTAAGCCTTATTGTTCTTTTCTCTTCTTCTCTCTATACCTGTCTCATGTGTTGAGAACTGCCCACTCTAGTCTAGGTGATTCAAAGGATACTTTGGAAGACTATGAAGAAAATTGAAGATCGGTTCAGTTTCTTGCTAATACTCTGCGACTAAAAGGATACAAGGCTTAGAGAAACTGAAGGAAGGACTCATTCATTCTGGTGTGTATAATGTAAGTATTCTTATCATTATTTCTTTTTTAATTCAATTTTAGAAACATGTTCTAGGCTGTCTAATATTAACTTGTTTAATATTAGATCTACATGAAAATATTTAAAGATCCTGTATAATATTTCCCAACACAGTTGACTTTAGGAACACATTTATGTTCAAACGACTTGATTTGCAAGTCTTGCACTAGTTTAAACACACAGTGTAACAGTCTGGGTTACCCATGGTGTTATAACTTGGTATCAGAGCGGTCTAGATTTAAGGGTTCTTGAAGACTAGCTGGGCATGTACACTTGCCACTTAAGACAAGCTCGGTAACCATATATATGATTATATGCTTGAATGTTTAAATGAAATATAAATTTTTTATCTGCACGTTTATTAGGAAGCATGAGATATACTGATAGGGCCTGGCCCTTAATTACTATGTGAATATGATAAGGCGTGCTTATGAGCATTTCTATTGTATGTGAATAATTGTTTAAATGTCTGTTTGCATCATTTCCTGACCAACCGAGTCGTTGATTGCAGATAAACTTTGATAGTTATGCGTCCAAGGTGATCAATTGGACTAGCCGATACTGGGGTTGGGCTAGAGATGATGAGCAGGGTTAGAACCCTCCGCCAGTCCCTAATAACTGGTAGCAGTTGCTTGTTCGTATGCAAGCTAGACTTCTGAGTCAGGAAGAAGAGATTTGCCTTTTGAGGTAGTAGGATCCGCCAGGGAGTGCTGGACTTAACTTGCCACCTGTTGTGGCACAAGTTGTACAGCTGCCTGAGATTGGGAACAGGTGGGAGCCACTTTATGATAGATTTAGGAGATAGCATTCTCCAATCTTTGAGGGAGGACCAGATCCACTTAAGGCTGAACAGTGGATGAGTATGATCACCTCCATCCTGGATTTTATGTGGGTGGAAGGTAATGACAGGGTGGCCTATGCCACCTATATGCTTAGAGAGGATGCCCACATTTGGTGGGAGGTAGCATCCCAGACTCGAGACATTTCTACTCTAAGTTGGAATGAGTTCAGAAATTTGTTCAACAAGAAATATTACAACGTTGTCATTACGACGGCAAAGGTGACTGGGTTCATTGGGTTAGTGTAGGGCAGCATGATAGTTACAGAGTATGCCTTGAAATTTGACAAGCTAGCAAAGTTTGCACCAGATCTGGTGCCTACAGATGTAGTTAGGTAGGACAGATTTGTTCGAGGGCTTAATGCTATGATAGCCCGAGATGTGAAAATCACATCAGTACCTGGGGAGACGACTTATGCCCAGGTTGTTGAGAAGGCCCTCACTACGGAGGAGGCAGAGAACAAGATTTGGAGGGAGAATGTTGTGAGACAGGATGTTCACAGAGTAGTGCCTCCATTTACAAGGTCTGGTAGGGGTGAAGGCCCTCATTATCAGAAGAGGAAGACCCCTGACACCTTGACTGCTACTGGTCCTGATAGGAGGGGCCGGGGTGCCCAGGGTGACCGCCAGGGAGGCAGTGAGACATGGAGGAGCTATCCAGAGTGTACTAGATGCAGGAAGCACCATCTAGGCAAATGCTAGCCAAAGGCTTGTTAATTGTGTGGGGTGGTTGGACACCTCAAGAAAGATTGCTTGACCTTGAAGAAAAAGGAACCAAGGAAGGCAGAGAGCTCGACTACAGCTCGATTGTTCACCTTGAAACAGGCAGAGGCTGAGGCGAGTCCCTCGGTAGTGATAGGTCAACTTTCTAGCATCGGCTATTCATATACTGTATTGATTTATTCTAGTGCTACACATTCATATGTTTCTAGTAAATTGATTGATAGATTCTGTAGACTTAGTGAGTGTTATATTGCGGGGTTTGGGACTATACTGCCAACAAGGGAGCTGGTAATTTCCAGGAGCTAGATTAGAGCACTGCCAATAATGGTGGTTAGTAGGGAACTATCAATATATTTGATTGAGTTGGGTATGGATGATTTTGGGGATGGATTAGCTAGTCAGATACGGGGCCAATATAGATTGCCAGAAGAAGATGGTAACTTTTGATCCTGAGGGTGATGATCCCTTTGTCTTTGTGGGTAATATGCACGTACCCCACATTCTGTTGATATCAACGTTAAGAGTTAGGGACCTATTATAACGAAGTTGTATAGGTTTTCTAGCCAGTGTTGTGGATACCATTAGGATTTTACCTGTGGGGCCTGGTGAAACTAGATTGGTATGTGAATTCTTGGATTTTTTCCTCGAGGATTTACCGGGATTACCCCCGCACAAGGAGATTCAGTTCATTATTGAGTTAGCACTGGGTACAGAGCCAGTGTCGAGGGCACCATATAGGATGTCTCCGGCAGAGTTGAAAGAGTTAAAGATACAGTTACAGGAACTATTGGATTTGGTATTCATCAGACTTAGCTACGCGCCATGGGGTGCTCCGGTTTTATTTGGGAAGAAGAAGGATGGGACTCTAAGAATGTGTATAGACTATAGGGAGTTGAAGAAGTTGACTATCAAGAACAAGTACCCCCTACCAAGGATAGATGACATGTTCAATCAGCTGTAGGGTAAGATGGTATTCTCAAAGATTGATCTTCGATTTGGTTATCACCAGCTGAGGATCAAGGATGAGGATATTTCGAAGAAGGTCTTCCACACGAGGTACGGGCATTATGAGTTTTTGGTCGTGTTGTTTGGATTGACCAATGCCCCAGCAACATTTGTGGATCTGATGAACAAGGTGTTCATGGACTTATGGATTAGTTTGTGATTGTCTTCATCGACGACATCCTGGTTTACTCTCATTCAGAGGCAAAGAATGAGCAGTATCTCTTAGTGGTGTTGCAGAGATTGAGGGAGCATCGATTATATGATAAATTTTAAAAGTGTGAGTTCTGGCTGCCGAATGTGACATTTCTAGGACATATTGTTAGTGGAGACGAGATTCAGGTGGATCCGACCAAGGTAGAAGCAGTTAGGGATTGGTTGAGGCCAAGGAACGCCTCTGAGGTTAGAAGCTTCCTTGGACTAGCGGGATATTATATACGATTCGTGGAAGGGTTTTCAAAGATTACCACACCATTGACTGAGTTGACACGGAAGAATCTGAAGTTCACCTGGTCAGAAAAATATGAGGGTAGCTTCCTGGAGTTGAAGCGACGATTGATTACTGCTCTAGTGTTAAGTCTTCCTTCGGAGGGAGTGAAGTTTGTAGTATACTATGATGCATCGATACTGGGGTATGGATGCGTGTTGATGCAGAATGAGAAGGTTATTCCCTATGCATCGCGATAGCTGAAGGAATATGAACAACGGTACCTTACCCATGATTTGGAACTAGTAGCGGTCGTATTCGCACTGAAATATGGCGACATTATTTGTACGTGGTTGAATACATGGCCAAGTGCTTAGCCTGTCAGTAGGTAAAGGCTGAACACCAGCGACCAGCAGGGTTGTTATAGCCTTTGGGTATTCCCAAGTGGAAGTAGGAAGATGTTACCATGGGATTTTGTAGGAGGTTTTCCCAGGATGGTGGAGCAACATGACTCGGTGTGGGTGATAGTAGATAGGTACACCAAGTCAGTTCACTTTCTGTCAGTAAAGACGACCTATACCATGGATCAGTACGCAGAGTTGTATGTGAGGGAGATTGTACGTCTCCATGGGGTTCGCAAATCTATAGTATCGGACCAGGATCCCATATTTACCTCCATGCTTTTGGGTGGTTTACAAAGGGATATGGGAACTCAATTGAAGTTCAGTACAACATTTCATCCTTAGATAGATGGATAGTCTGAAAGGACAATACAAATATTGGAGGACATGCTTAGAGTATGTGTGCGAGACTTTGAGGGGTCTTGGAGTAAGTACCTTCCGTTTATTAAGTTCTCATAAAATAATAGTTATCAATCAACGATTGGAGTAGCCCCATACGAGATGTTATATGGAAGAAAGTGTAGATCGCCCATTCATTGGGATGAGATGGGGGAGAGGAAGTATTTGGGACCGGAGATGGTTCAGAAGACTAATGAAGCTATTGAGAAGATCCGAACTCGAATGCTAGCCTCACAGAGCAGACAAAAAAGCTATGCTGTTCCCAAGCGTAGGGACGTGGAGTTCCAAGTCGGGGACCACGTATTTCTGCAAGTTTCGCCACTGTGTGGGGTGAGGAGATTTGGGAAAAAGGGCAAGCTGAGCCCAAGATTTGTAGCACCTTTCGAGATCCTGGAGAGGATCGGCCAGGTAGCGTACAGATTGGCTCTACCACTGTCTTTATCAAGAGTTCATGACATAGTCCACATCTCAATGCTTCAAAAGTATGTCTCAGATACGACCCATGTATTAGGGTACGAGGATTTGGAGCTAAAAATTTTTTTTCATATGAGGAGCGACTAGTTCAAATCCTAGACAGGAAGGATAAAATTTTGAGGAACAAGACGATTCCTTTAGTCAAAGTGTTGTGGAGGAATGGCAAGGTCGAGGAAGCGACCTGGGAGCTAGAATAAGCTACGTGGGATCAGTATCCCGAGTTATTCAAGAAAATTTTGAGGACGAAATTTTCAGTAGGAAGGGATAGTTGTAACGTCCCAAAAATGCTAATAGGGTTTAGTGCCTTGATTAGCGTGCTGAGATGGCATAATTGGATATATGTGTGATTTATTGATTAAATGCTTGACTATGTGGCATGCATGATTTGTATGATAATATGAATATATTTATTTGCATGTTTATGAGTATTAAATATGCATGCGGGCCCGTTTTTGTTAATAAGGGCATATCTATAATTTTGGCCTGTTGCGGGCATAAATATGATTATTTGAGTGAAATGATTAAGACCACATTATTATGTGGATATATTCGCAGTATACGGCTCAAGGCAATCCTAGTGAGTGGAATAACAGAATAGTCACAGTAGGGTTTAATACCCGGCTCATGGTGAGCCTAGGGGTATTTTGGGAAATTTAACATATATTAAGGATTTATCGAGTAACGAGTAAGTATTTTGTGATTAGTTGGGCATGTCGGGATTAATTGAGAATTTGTAGGACGACTAGAGGAATTAGCGGAGAAACGAGGAAAATGACTGTTTTTCCCTTATGGGCAACAAGAGGGCTGGGTTAATATTAGGGGCAATTTTGTCTTTTGGTTAAGGGATATAGTTAAATTAAACTCTAGGAAATAACCAGAACATAGTGGAATAGCTCTCAGCACTCTCTTTCTCATTTTACGTTTCTTTCCCCCTCTTGTGCCTTGAGAGTTTTTGAAGCTTTGGAAGAGAAGACATAGGGAATTGAAGTTTGGAGATTGAAGGATTGAAGCCATAAGTGTTTAAGGTGCAGCTAAAGGGGAGAGCCATCTTTAAGGTAAGGTCTTAGCTGTGAATTAATGGTAGAGCTTTGTTGTTAGTTTAAGTGTTTGTAGCTTCTAAGTTTCAAAGGGGATTTTGATGAATTCTTGGTTATTAGAAGGAATTTGGGTTAGAATTTTAGGAGATTGTGGTGATTTAAGTAGGCTATAGTGATATAGTGGTCAAATTATGGTTTTGATGTATGTTATGTTAGATTTTTAATGAATTAAGTTGGGGAAAAATGTAGAGAAACCCAGGGATTTCTGGGTTCATGAGGGCGCGTCACGACCCAGTTCATGGGCACTGCGGCCTACATGCCCCAAGAGGCCCTAGGGGGCTTTCTAACTTGTGGGCGCACTGCGGACCTAAAGGGCAAGTCACGGCCCGCCTCCCCCCTAGAGCAAGAGGCTGGCGCCTCTGACTTGAGGCGCGCCACGACCCTTAGGGCTAGGTCGCGACCCACCTAGGCAGCCATAGCCTAGGTTGGTTTTTAGGCTCGGGGAGGCTTGGGGATTTAAACCTAAGCGCTTGGGATGAATTCTACTACTTGGTTTAGTAAAATTTGAGGTCCTGGAGGCTAGTATTTGTTTCCAAAGAATTTAGTTGGATTAGATTTTGATAGTTATCCATTGTCGCTTGTGACTAGGGTTACAGTTAAGGCTCAGGATTGAGGATCGTGCTCGGGACCGCTCTACATCCTTCGCTTAGGATTTGAGGTAAGAAAACTGTACCCAAGTTGTGAATGCGACTGAGATTCCCTGTAAATGAACATATGTGTTTTGTAACCCATATATCTGTTATGTGTGATGTGAAAGTATGATCGGGGCTGATGTTGAGCGTACTGAATGCAAGTCAACCTAAGTGAGCAGGGATCAACTAAATAACCAGAGGCCTCTGTCTAGGAGGTGCATCGCAACCCTATAGGGAAAGTCGCGGCCCGCGCCTCTTGACAGAGGGGAGGAGGCTTGCTATAGGAGGGGCGCCCCGCAATCCTTAGGGCCAGGTCGCCGCCCGCCTGTGCTTTTTGGCCTTGGGAAGTTTTTTCAATTGGGAGCTTTTTCATTAGGGCTCGGGATAGATTCCACTACCCAGTTTAGTGGAACTCGAGGCCCCGGAGGCTAGGAATCGATCCGGAAGCCTTTATTCAATGGTTGTTGATGGAATTCTATTTTATGGTTGTGACTAGGTTACTGCTAGGGGCTCAGAACAGGGATCGTGCTCGAGGGTCGTTCTAATTTACGCTTACTCGGACTTGAGGTTAGAAAACTGCACCCAATACATGTTATATGTGATTAGGGCTTGGCCCGACTATTATCAATTATCTTGACTAGGGCTTAGGCCCCAAGGACATTTATATTTAAGCTTTTGCTTCACATGTTGGTTGATATCTGGTTAAGTGCTTTATGACTATTGTGTGAATTCTGTGGTTAGGGCATGAGGCCCCGTTAAATAGGTATGATTAGCATTGTGAGAATGATTATTCGATGGTGTTATGTGATTAACATGCATATGTGAGTATTCTGTTGGGATATGCCTATCCATATCTTTTTCTGTATTGTGGTCTGTATTCCTGGATCAGGGCTTGACTCATTAGTCAAGGACGGCAATAGCGTGTTGTGCGCTAGCCGAAAGGCTTAGGCTTGAACCAACAACATATTATTACGTTGGCCGACCCTATGGTCGATGAAACATTAAAGCGCCAGGTACGCTGGACTAGTTCTATGGCCAGTTACTCAAGGCTAAGGGCAAAGGTTCCAGGTGACTCTATGGTCACGTAGCTTGGGCATAGGGTCCCAGGATTGACTCTATGGTCAATTGTTTAGGGCAGCGACCCCAAATTGGTCCAATAACCACTTGTCTGTAACTGAATGATGATATGTCTAGGTTATTACTGCTGGGAGTTTATATTATTTGTTTATGCACATGTTGAGTTTTTTTGCTGAGCCTTGGCTCACGGGTGCTTTGTGGTACAGGTAAGGGAAAAGGAAAGCTTGACCATCCATGAGTTGGAGAGCCTTGGTGGCGGCGTGTACATATGCGGCTGCTCGACCTCCACAGCCGAGGATATCTAAGAGGAACTAGGGTTATAGCCTTGTTTTTGCCGCTTAGGTCAGCTGAATGTAATTTTGACGAATACTCACCTTTTTAAAAGTTGGTTGTAATATTTTGGGATCCCAGGTTTCTATAAAACTTTTTATATGAAAGTCAACAGTTCATTTAACAAAAAAATTTAACCCTAACCCTTTACATTATCCTTAGTTACACATTTTAAACCAAATGCCTTGGTTAGTAAGTCTGACACAATTTAAAGTACACAGTGTAACGGTCTTGGATTAGGAGGACATTACATTAATAGAACTGATCGATCTAAAATACAATATGTACATTCTGTTGTTATCTATGCCTGTTGAATTTGGTTTTCTTTCTGAGCCTTGGCTCACGGGTGCTACGTGGTGCAGGTAAAGGCAAGGGAAAGCTGGACCAACCATGCATTGGAGAGCTTTGGGGGCATAGGTACATCAGCAGCTGCTCGATTGCAACCGCCAAGGGAATTATAGGGACTAGAGCTCAAATGTGTATTTTTCCATTTAGACTGGCTATTGTTGTGTTAACTTTTGTGGGTTGTATCTGCCATGTAAACCTTATTTATGGGATCCCATGTATCAAACTCTTTCACGATCAAAATCTTTTGACCCTAACCTACAAGTTGATTTAGGAATACATTTATGTTCAAATGACTTGATTAACAAGTATTTCACTATTTTAAACACACAGTGTAATGGTTTGAGTTACCCAAGGCGTTACACCACTGCTCATTCCTGCCAGATGAGGTCTACTTGCAATAGTGGCTATGTCCCTTCCTTCAATAGGGGGAAAGATGATTTGATTTCCCTAAGATGATTGTGCTGGATTGACCTGGTTATCTGGTGCCGACTGAGGGTTCTGCCCCGCCTGTTGATTAGGAGCTACCATGTTCTGAGCGTATTGGGCTAATAGTCCAGCCCTAATGAGAGTCTTGATCTCATCTTTTAACTGACAGCAATCGTCTATGTTATGGTCGATGTCATTGTGATACCAACATAATTTAGCTGGATCTCTCTTCCCCCTTTGACGCTACATGGGCTCGGGATTCTTCCATGGAAGGCAGTGTAACACCCTAAACTCCAGGGACCGTTGTAGTGTGCATTTTAAACAGTGCTAAAGTTGCTAATTGAGTCATTTGGCCATAATCGTGTAACTAAGTATGATTAGCGGTTTAGAGTTAAATTTTTTGGTTAAGAGATAACATTTCACTAAAACGTTTACTGTATACATTGGGATCCCAAAAATAGAATTTAAAGGTTAATTATAAGCAAATATTTACAACCAGCAGACCTAAGCGGCAAAATAGGGTTTAACCCTAGTTTCTCTTTCAACCCTCGGCCGTGGCGTCGAGCAGCCGCATATGTACACATTGTCACCTAAGCTCTCCAACTAAAGGATGGTCCAGATTTCTTTTGCCTTTACCTCCACCACATAGCACTTGTGAGTCGAAGCCTAGCAAGAAAACTCAATATGCTCATGAACAGTAATAACATGTTACAAAATCATAATGTGCATGTCTAGCAATGATAGCCCTATTCAAGCATGCAAATAAGTTCATATAATGACGGGGAATCCAGGATAAGGAATCCTATCCTCCTTAATTGATGACTATATAGTCAATCCTAATCAGATGAGTGATTTAACACTTTGAGGTTCTGCTAACCATGATGGAGTGTATAGCTCTAATCAGATGAGTGATTTAACACTTAAGGTTCTGTTAACCATGATGGAGTGTATAGCTCTAATCAGATGAGTGATTTAACACTTGAGGTTCTGTTAACCATAATGAGTGACTGATGAGCAAGTCACTAACTTAAACAGATGAGTGACTGATGAACGAGTCACTACGGAGCTCAACACCCATAGCCATGTGACGATGCAGTCACCTGGGCTTTCTAGTCCTGGCTCTAAGTGACTAGCCATAGGCTAGACAAGCACTTTTAGTTTTCATCGAGCTTGAGGTTGGTCCGGCATTAATTCTCATGATGAGTCATTCAATGCAGATGTTGATTAGATCTAATCTTTGTCGGCATGCATTAAACACGCTAAGACCGTTCTTGACTTATTAGTCAATACCATATGATCAGTGCTCAGTACTACTGCCGAACTTGACTAGTGAGTCACAGCTTCACAGTTAATACCGACACCATTGCCGATTCTGACTAATGAGTCAGTGCCCCGCACAAGTAAGCAATGCAACCAGGCATATATCACATGTCAAATATCTAAATGTAGGGCATTCAGTATGCTTACTTAACAATTGCTAGCATAATTAGGATCATGCACAAACACAGAGATTCAAGCTCTGATCAATCTCATATTCAACATTCATGGCATGCCCTAATCACATGTTTCTCGTGAATCACATGCATCACATACTGGGTATAGTTTTCTTACCTCTGGTTCGAGCGAGAAATAACAATTGAACGACCCTTGAGAATAATCAATCCTTTGATCCCTTAGCGGTCACCTAGTCATAACTAAATATGGGATTCCATCAATAAAATCAATCAATAAAAGGTTCTCGGACAAGGACCTAGCCTTCGGGAAATCAAATCCCACTAAACCGGGTAGTAAGAACGATCCTGAGGACTAAGGTTTGGATTCCCACGATGAAAACACACTTCTGGCATAAAATGCCACTAAGGGCCGCGACCCTAGTCCACCATGCCGCGGCCCGCCTCCTCAACAGAAGCGGCCACAACCCAGCCACCAACACACGTTGCAGCCCTACCTTCCCCATGTCGCAGCCCAACGACCCTTCAGCACCAACCTTCCTCTTCAACAAGCTTGGGCTGTGGCGCTCTAGAACAGAGTTGTGGCCCCACTTGAAACATAGCCAAAAACCCTTTTTTTTCCTCTTCGAACTCAAACCAAAACCTACTAAAACACTTCCAACACCACAAAGCAAAGTTCCCAACTATTACCATAACTTGTCCATCATATAACCAACAAAACCCAAGCCCTAAACCATCCAAAACCTCGTAAAATTCCCAACCTATGATCAAAACTCCAACCTCAAAACTAACACAAAAAACAGAGTAAGGAACTAGAAAATTGAACTAAACCTTACCTTAAACTCGAATTGAATCCTCTTCAATGGGTAAACACAAGCCTAAAACCTTAAGCCTCAATTCCCAAGCTTGAACCCTCAACTTGAGCTTCAAAATTCAAAGAGAAGGAGAATGAGATGATCGGGAAGGGAGAGAAAAGGAAACACTCTGTTTTTCTTAAGCTTCAACAACTTCTTAAAGTGATATATATCCTTTAGGTCAAAAGACCAAAATACCTCCAAGCCTATCTTCTTTCCTTAACAGTCCCCAAGGGTAAAATCGTCCTTTCCCACCTATCTCGTTAATCAAAATCAACACCCTCCATTTCCCGTTATTCCCATTATTCTCAAATACCAATAAATCATATCCCATTACCCTTTAATTCCTTGTAATGAACTAATCCTCAAATTACCCCAAGACTCACCCCGAGCCCTGAAACTAACCCCGTTATGACCAGACCGATAACTTGCATTCAAAGATCGTCTCATGCTGAATGGCTCGAATAAATCCACATATAATGTGGTATTATTCATAATTCACCAACATGCATGAAAATACACAATTACGCCCTCAACAGGCTAAATTACCAAAATTCCCTTATAATTAAAAATGGACCCATATGCATGCATTTATCATCATATTATAATATAATTCACATAAACATGCATATCATCATTTAATAACATAATAAATAAATTATGGCCCTCCTGGCCTCCTAATCAAGGTCCTAAACCTTATTAGGAAATTTGGGACATTACAGGCGGGTAGAATTAGCTAAATAATTGCGCTCTCGCGTATCTGTTAATTCAGTATAGGCAGTGTAGATGGACGTGTATTTCTCCCAGTGTTATTTTTCTTGGAACCATTCTGGTCGCCCTCACCATTCCCTTTTTGTTTATTTCCCCCCGCCTAGTTATTCTGGGTGGTAGGCTGATTCGTAGTTGCAACATCCGCCATCACTCCAGCAGGCTGAACGAGGGTCTAGTTGGTTCCTACGACAACAGATTCCATCTCTTCTAGGTTTATCCACTCTTGAGCTTGAGCCAAGAATTCATCTACCCTAGTCAGTCTTTTTCTTTGGAGCTCCTTCCATAAATTTCCTCCTATAGTGATTCTTGTTCTCTTGGCCATGAGCTTGGCGCTGTCATCAAGATCTCTAACTTGGGCCCCGCTACATTAATAAACTTGTTGAGGTAGGCCTTCAGGGTTTTCATCGGGTTGTTTCTTAATGTTGGCTAGTGAGTAGGCTTCCACTTGAACCTCTTTGGCAGCTCAAAACTATCTCTTGAACTCATAGGACAACTTTTCCCAAGAGGTGATTGAGTGTTTCTTATACTTGTTGAACCACAGCTTGGCTGGTCAGGTTAATGTAGCTGGGAATAGAACACATCGCAGGTTGTGGCTCACATTGTGGGCATCATCCGTGTGTTGAAGGTCCCAATGTGATATGGTTGCATTATATGTGCGCATAGTTGGCATCCTAAAAGCAACGAGATACAGAGCTGCTACAATATGAGGACAAAAAGGCTTGAGCTCCTCATTGGAATCACAATCATAAATGTTTTTCTCCAAGGAAGAGCCTCTTCATTTCCTCCTCCATTAGAGCCAACCGTTCGAGGGTTCGATCTTTCATCGCTAGGTTATTTGGTAGCTGGTTACCAACTCCCATCCTATTTTGTGTGTTTGGTTGGTTATTGTCCTTCCAAGCTTGAGCTTGGTTAGGCAGGATGTTCCCATTGTCACACACAATAGACGAATCTCCCATGTTCTGACTGTCCTCTCAACGTGTTTAGATGATCACACAAGTCGAACATTGGATTAGAGCACAAGCTTTGAGCCAAACTCAATTGATTTCTTAGATCACTTTCATGCCTATAGGAATACGCGTTACGGGCATTCTCGGTCCTGGTCCCATGATGACTCTTGGTCTAATAACTAGCATCCACAAAACTTACTACTCATGGTTGAGGTTGAGGAGTTGGATTATTAGCATGAGATCGTGGGGCATATGTATAAAATGTCTCCTTTAATTTTCTCGCCCTGGAGCATTCCTTTGTGGGCGTGGTGGTGTTGGATGACGAATAGGTGAGGGAGGATGCCTTATTGGTGAGGCGTGTCCCATCTGGACGGACCAAATTTGCACCCATTGTCTACTCCAATTTCACGACTTGGCAGCAACATAGAGTTATTACATGGTACATGAGCAGGTGACTGATATGCTGGTGGATTCGTGGAGACCTCCACCCTTCACGATGTGGTCTGAGCTCTCCCTACATGGCCAAATTGATTTCTGTGAGTATGAGTCATTTGTCCATTCATACGGTTATTAGTAGAAGGGTTGTTCCTAAGAGTCCATTATGAAGGCAAAGAGCTTGGTGTTGCTATTATGACAGAACGACTTATATTAGGTCAATTATTTTGGTGTGACCGAGATATGTGGGACCCATTTTTCCTCCTTCCAACATTCTTGTCGATTTTAAGAGGAGGTAGATGAGCCATGATATCATATATTCATCTGTTAGCCTGGGCAAGGTGGCTCCTTAGCTGAACATTCTCCATTTCAATGACGGTCAGACATGTTGTTTTCCAGGGTGAAGTTATGCAGATGTACCTTCTTTAGTGGGGATGGTCGTACGACGATCCTCCTTGATCATCAGGTTGCTCCGTTTCATTATTGCGAATGGAACGATTGACCACCATGATGATTGTTGGGTTTGATATCATGCAAAATTTCAAGCTTAATCTGCTCTCAATGAAAGCACCAGTATGTTGACGCAATTTTTCATCAACAGGGGATTTAGAAATTCAAGACAGAGAGATTAATCTTTTTGTAAATCAAATGTATATAAAATAACAAAAAACAAGAACATGAAGCACTCACACATTTTACGTGGTTCAGTGTTTAAAATCCACCTAGTCCACGAGTCACTCTTATTGATCTATTTTTGGACTCTTGATTAAATTGTTTATGACAATTTCAACAGAGTTTTGGCATATAGAAAGTCGATATTTTTTACAATCCATTCCCTTTATAAATATAGGGAAAATGGTGGACAATATTGGGTAACTAAAAATTTTGGGTAACGTCTAATTTACATAAATACATGATTGCCTATTAATTCTATACACATTATATCGGGTAATAAATACATAATAAAATCTGGGCATTTATTAGGCATATAAGGAATCTCTGAGTCTTTTGAAATCCTTTATTGTGTGTCATAGTCACCACTTCCGTGAGTTGGATGTTGTAAGACCAATGTGAACTGACGCGTGTCATATTCAAAGTTTCATGAGGGCGATTCAGGCGTTGTGTACCTCGAACGAAGTTGTTGGTGTAAGAGGCGATCTGGAAACCAAGGTTGTCACAGACTATCAAGTAAGATCGAGCTACTCACTCCAGAGGTAAATATACTTTATATGTATATTTTCTTCATGCGCTTGTCTGCCAGTTGTACCTCGTGCTGAGTAGTTCAGTCTGTATTTTTGGGGTACAACGTGTATAAAATATATACTACAAAACTAAATATATAAATAATATGTTAAATTTAATATAAATAAAATGAACTAAAAAAAATATAACTATTGGGCAAGATTGAGTTAAATCACTCACCCATATAAGGAAAAAAAATATTAATATTTGAACAAATTACAAATCAAAGTAAATGAAGGTTCCCTTATTTATAGCTTATAAGTATAACACCCACAATTATTTATAAACCATGTGGGAATAAAGAAATTTTTTTAAGTCGTTAATTAATTCTTTTGTTAAATATATTTTTTTTTTAAAAAACCACATATTATAACAAAAATAGATAAATTACATATAGATGATTCTAGGAAGTCAAATCACCTCCCTATAGCTCTCCTTTATATATAATATTTAATTTACAAATTTAAATGATATAAAAAATATATACTAAAAAATTAAATATATAAATAATATGTTAAATATTAATATAAATTTGATGAACAAAAAAAAAAAACTATTGGCCAAGATTGAGTTAAGTCAATAACCCTTATAACAAAAAAAAAAACTCTAATATTTGGATAAATTACAAATCAAAGTGAATGAAGATACCTTATTTATAGTTTATAAGTATAACACCCACAATTGTTTGTAAACTAGGTTGGAATAAAGTGACTTTTTAAATTGTTAATTTAATCTTTTGCTAAATAAAAAAATTTGGAAAAACCAAAAATTATAAGAAAATGGATAAATCATATATAGATGATTCTAGGAAGCCATATCACCTCCCTATAGCTCTCATTTATATGACCATATAGATTTAGATAGAAATTATTTTTTTCCAAACGAACTCAATATCATCACACCACATGAATTTTTACATGCCTCTTCAAAGATTGAGAACGTGATACAATATATATGCATTCTTGGTACATAATGACTCGTGGACTAAGTGAATATTAATCATTGAACCACATTAAAAATTTGTGTGTTTATATTTATGGTTTATTAACAAGTTTAATCTCTCTAATCGAATTTCTTAATGCATTGTTGGCGAAAATCGCATCAACAAATTTCCTCTTCTATCAACCCACACATAAGGGAAAAGTATTTCAATGAACCCCTATTCAAAGAATAGAGTAAGAGATAGAAGAAAGGCATTGAGAGACCATTCTCTTGAAAATATCTCCAAACCCAAAACATTGCAGAGCCTAGTCCAAGAAAGACCTATCCAACCGACCATACACTTTCAACATGTCTAGCTTAATCCCTACAAACTTGCCTTCCTTTCACTCCTTTATAGTTGGGCAATTTCTTGAGCGAAAATAGTATTATATGTAATCCATCTCCAAGGAAGGAAGGTTGATTGAAAATGAGAAATAAGGGTAGGAAGAACCATCCTCAAACGATTAGTTAAAAGCTTCGATACAACCTTATGAGTAATGTGGCACAAGCTAATGGGCCTGAATTCATTAAATTATTGCGCTTGTTGTCTTTTTTGGAATAAGAACAATAAAAGGGAAATTAAGACCCTTTACAAATCTACAATCGGTGAAATCTTGTATAAACTTAACCACATCTTCACAAACAATATCCCAATGATCTTTAAAGAATTTTATTGGCTTGCCATCCAGTCCCAGAGCCTTAATAGGAGGCATCGACCAACCAACAAATTTAGCCTCCTCATAAGAAGGCACCTTGATCAAATTTTCATTAATCGATCCAAAGTGGCGAAAATAGGAATCATACCAGCTAAGACATGCATAACTGGAAGATTTAAATTTTGAAAACTTCTTTGAAATATCCAAACAACCCATATATGGTTTTTCTTCCTTCGAACTACAGTTGAAAGGTGAAAAAACCGTTCCTACCTTAAGCCACACCTCTCTTGACTTTTAGGCCCAGATAGAAGTTTGTCTAGCAGTAATATCTGAAATCTCAAGCTGAATCAACGCTTCTGATTCCAGATTTTGGGAAGTCGGATGTTTAATTTGCTCCTTAGGTAAGAAATTATATAAGATTCTCTATCTCTCCTTGAAGAACCCAAAGAATATCATGTTCTTTTTTTAGAGCCTATGTTGTATCGCCAATCTTAACCTTAAGTCTAAAGTTAGAGAATATTTTAGCAATGATTTTCCAGGTCCCTTCTATTACTTTACGACAACTTGTATCTCTACTCCAAGCATCGAAATATCCAAATGGATACGCAGTTTCTCTTTATCAAGAAACAGATCAGCAATAAGCGGAGCATGGTCCGAGTCACATATCAGTCTAGCCTCAATGCCAGCCTTAGGGAAAGTTTCCAACCAATGGGAGACACATAAAACTCTATCAAGTCTCTTGTGAGTTAGATGACAGAGATCATCTTTGTTAGACCAAGTAATAACAGAGCACCCAAGATCTATGCCACCACAATAAAAAAAAACAAAGTTCTGGAGACCCTGTCTCTCTGGCTCTGTATATTCTCTCCTTCCAACTTCTCACGTGGATACAAAATACTATTAATATATTCTAAGCAAAGCCACGACCCATTCGGGGATAAATCATTTTTTGTTAAGAACTTCCAACATTGATCTCTATCCTGCCTCACCAGCAGGCCATAGACAAAAGTGTTAGGGTAGATGCCCTAAAAGCATGTGTAAAGACGTTTTATTTATCAAATTTTAGAAAAGTACATTTTTCTTATAATTGATTTTTGAATAATTAGTGAATAATATATATAAATATTAGAAAATTCCATATTCATTCATGAGAGTATAATTGTGTATAGTACGAGATGAATAAGATCATCAATAATGAATAGAATAGTCGACAACATATTAAAGTATGAAATCTTTAACGAATGGTCGCTAGTACAGTTTGCTAATCATTTTTAAGAATGCATGTGATCTAAATCTAAATTGTTTATATAGATAGACATCATAGTGAATGTACTTTATATAATTGGGTTATATATGAAAAGACCGATATGAATAAATTTCTTTATAAACTTGTCGTTTAACATAAATATTTAATTCATATCAATATGATGATCATATGTAGTTAAGTTTAAATCCTCAGTAGTCATAAACTCCTATTCAAAACTATTGGACCTTTTGATTCACTCGTTAAGGTTTGTTTGGAAAATAGGCTAATGACTTTTGTTTTGGAGATTCAGTGGCATGAATGGCTAGATACACGATCTTACAAGAATCATAATTTAAGCTTTCCTAAGAGATTGAATATTGGTTCCCTTAAGTGTTAATTCTTGAATTGAATGGTTATTGAGCTCAAAATTATAATAGGATTATAAATAAGTGTTCACTAGTGGATAAATGATACTTAAGGATCATGAGGTAATTAGAAGGGTAAAACAGTAAATTTGACCAACTCTAATTTACGAAATGAATCTGTAAATGTAATTCTATAATTACAAAGAGTGCAATTTCATATTTATAGTGGAGTAATAATGGATTAATAAATAATATTATTAAATTATTAGAGTTTTATTATTAATCTAGTTTATTGGAGCTTAGTATTATAGGTCTATAGTTCCCAAGTCACCTCTATACTACACAATTTAGAGAATGAGTGCTAACTACAAAATTGGAATGATTTATTTGCAAGGGAATTCATCTTCTAAGGAAAATATATATTTATTAATTAACTGATATGTTTTATTTGAAAAGTTATATGTTAGTTGAAAATAATATTAATTGATTTTAAATTATTTAATACATTGAGAGAGAATAAGTTAATTTATTATAAGATTATAATTTAATTAATATTTATAAGATAAATTTAATTTTGAATTAACTAAAATTTATGTAGAATTTGAAACAATATATTATTTTAAATATGAAAATATTTATCTTATTAAATAAAATAAATAAAAAAACCTTGTGGATATACAGTGCCACATGCCAGCCCCTAGGGGAAGTGGTATCCACTTGATGACTCACTTATAATTAGTTGCAAGTTGTCATGTTGAGTTGCCTCTTTTATTTATTTAATTGTTAAATAAGCTAATATTTTGGGGGGGGGGGGGGGGGTGTATACGTACCAAAACAGAGGCCCAATACTTTACCCATTTCCCTATTCCTCAGCTCAATGGTCCAAAAAGACCATATTACCCCTTTCCCATGACTTTGACCTTAAAGCCCCACAAGCGAAAAATGGTCATTTAGCACCAATTCCCACTAAACCTCAAATTACACTTAAAAATTTCGAATTAATTCCACTAATCCCCCAAATATAACTAATATTCTAATATCTCCCGGTAACTCACCAAATTATCAAAATAACCCTAGGCTCACCCTGTGCCGGGTATTAATCATCATTGTGACTTTTCCGCTAATTGCTCAAAACGACCGACTAGTGCCGAATATCCCAAATATATCCACATAATAATATGGTCTCAAACATGTAACACATATAAATACAAGTATACCCTCAACGGGTCAAAATTATGACAATGCCCATTTTTAACAAAAGCGGGTGTTTAAGCACATTTAATACACTTAAACATGCATGCACAATCATATTATAATATAATGCATATAATTCACTTATTCACATATAAGCATTCAATAAAACCACAAATAAATCCAATTAGGCCCTCCTAGCCCACTAATCAAGGCACTAAGCTTTATTATGAATTTTGGGACGTTACAACATATCAAGCTGGTTTTGCGGCATTTACAGGACTAGAAGTTGTACACAACATTCTCAAAATGTAAAATTTGGTTAGAGAAGGTGGGTCTTTTATGACATGTGGTGTCGAGAGACAGAATATAGGTGGACCCTGCCAAGATAGAGGTTGTAACCAGTGCTAGCCTCCAAAGAATTCCCATGATGTTAGAAGTTTTCTTAGGTTAGCACAGTATTACCAAAGATTTTGTGGAAGGATTCTCCAAAATGTCCACGCCTATGACCACTCTTACTCATAAAGATGCAAATTTCGAGTGGATGGAGAAATGTGAGAAAAGTTTTTAGGAGCTAAAAATGAGGTTAATGACCGCTCCAGTATTGACTATCCCTAATGGTACAGGGGGATACACAATTTATAGTGATGTGTCAAGTTTAAGACTAGGAGTAGTGCTAATGCAACATGACAAAGTGATTGCTTATGCCTCCCAACAACTGAAGAATTGTGAGAAAAACTATCCTACACATAATCTAGAACTGGCAGCAGTGGTATTTGTGCTCAAGATCTGGAGACATTATGCAGCGACCCAATTTTCTAAGACTAGACTCATTGGAAAACCACAATGAAGTCCTAATGGTCAACTCGACCCTTGCGATCAACTTTTGTACAAACGGGTTGTTATGGGTATTAAAGAACTTTGATAAACTGAATAAAGTGTTTACATCGCAAAACAAGTTTGAAAATATAAATGAGTCTGTGATATCATTAGTTTAAAACAAAACACAATTGAAAATAATATTAAAAGAAAGTATTTGGCCATAGGGCCTTCTTGACTCAAACTTGTAAATAATCCATAAAAGACATTGACTTGAAACATAGTGGAAGACTTGAGGAAACTCTATCAATCCTGCAGGTCGGTTGATTCATGGTATGCATACTTCAAACAAAATCCCCTCCAGCTGCCAACATCACTTCTAAGTTATTTGCTTACCTACATACACAGACTAACTAATGAGCTAAAATGCCCAGTCAGGAAGCTAAGAACATACTAGAGAACACAAGTCTTGAACTCATAGCATAAACATAATGTAATGTAAACTTTAAATTAACTAGCAATACATCTCAGACATTCACAAGTAAAGTATTGCATCATAAATAACATTCATTCATCATAAAAAATTTATTGTCCATCAGGTTTAACATAGAGGTCATGAGCCTTGCGGCCTCCGCGACCCAAAGAATACTTACCTCCAGTACCAAAATGCATACTCTGCTAATTCTACGATGATGGTACTTGTACTATGGTTAGTGCCACTGTACAGTTGCATGGGGACCATATTAACAGAGTTTACATAGCAAGCACAAATTAACAACATTTTCACTTAGAACATTCAAACATAACTAATGCATTCAACCTTGAAAGATAGGTACTATTATACACGTTTCTAGCCATAAAATTCAAATATACAACAACACAGTTAATCTACAACATTCATGGCATGCAAACATTCATAACAAACATTTCTATATACATATTGGGACAATATGAATTAGTTTATGACTGACTAAGATCTTACAAAAAGCATATGGATTTTAGAAGCAAAATCCTAAATTCTCGACTCTTGGCCTAAACCAGAGCCCTTGGGGTAAAATGACCAAAATACCCCTCTTGGAAACTCGAAGTTAACAAAGAAAATTATTATTCCTAATAATGATTTAATTTCGATCTATGTTTGAAATTTCAACTTCTAACTCCATGTATTTCTTGAAATTCAAATTCTCGAGCCCCTAGTCCAAATCCCGAGTCCCGAGCCCTAAGCTCTAATGGGAATTTTTTAAACTTAAAATATTTTCTACACCTTGAAAATATTTTCCTTAACATTATCTTGACAAACTTGAACTTAAAATAAAAAAATCACGAGTCTAAACCATAACTCAAATTTCAAGTAATAATTCCTCGATCCTTGTTCTCATTAAATTATTAAAATTACTTCTTAAAATTATTCAAATTCCCAATGAATAATTCCTGGGCCTTGGGGTTTTTAAACCCGGGCCCTACATTAAACATACAAAGTCTCAGGAACAAATTACCATTTTAGTCCCTTAGGAACACGTACATAGCCATGCATGGCACATGCAACGTGTCCCGAGAACCTAGATGGTGTTAGTGACTTTGGACCTACACCAATTGGACTCACAAAAGTCCTTCTCACACCACCAACATCATCATCAACATCCCCAACGTTGTCACCATCTTCAACCTCATCCTTACCACCACCCTAGGTGGGATTATCTACCGTAATCGTAACCCGAAGATGGTTACACCTCTCGGCCTTATCACCAAAGCCCAAGGGCTGATGTTTCCCTTGCTATCCGACCCTATCATCACATGTCCGAGCACCTTGGGGTGCTAACCACAAAAACTATAGTGCCCTTACACCACACCGTCGGCCAACCACCATTGTTGGCAGTGGTGGTGTTGGATTTAACTGGTAACCACCCACCAAAATGGTAACCACCCCATAGATATCTTTCAAACGTAGATATAAACCTCTAGGACCTTAAGAAACCAAATTTACAACAATCTCTCATCACTTTAAACCTCAACTCATATCTGAACTTATACAAAACAACCCAAAAATTTAATAGAAAACCAAACCTCAAAGAATCCATTGATTCAGAAAATGGCCAAGAGAAAAATAGAAATTCTTACCCTTGTTATCTAAATCCTTGGAGAGCTTTCCCTTCCTCTATTATAGTTTCTAAGGCTCTATAAAAAAATACAAAACCCCTAAGAACATACCAAACTCGAAATCAAAGAGGAGGACAAGTTAAAATCTCACCCTTGATTTTAGAGTTGTGTAGGCCGAAACTTGGTTGTTCTCTCCCTTTTCTTGCTTGAACTATTTCTACAACAATACATACGTCTCTAAGATCACCATCATAACCCAAAATCATCAAAGAAATGCATTAAATTGGATTAAACACTTACCTTAAATTGATCTCCTCTTGGCAGAAACCTATAGAGAGCCAAGTGCTTTCCTTCTTTTCTCTCTTCCTTTCTTTCTTTCTTCTTTCCTCTCTAAATTTCGAAAATGACTATTCAAAATGAGTAGAAAACATCCACCCATCAACCTTTAACTCCCATAACCACCCACTAACAATTCAAATTTGAAAATGGTATTGGTTCCCTCTCTCACTACCCTTGAAACTTATAGGGAGCTAGCACAAGACTACGTGCTGAAAAATAAATCAATGCCACCTCTTGCACCATTTAAGGAACACTACTTCAATACACAGTTCCTATGTCAAAACCATATGCTTATTATTTCACATGTAATTGTAAACTATATAATGAAATGATTATAACTGTAACAATCCTCAAAACATACAAGACAAAAACATGCGGAAATATGAACTTTTACTTTAATTCATTGTACCAAAATTCCATATAAAAAACTTTTAAAAAGATCGTGTGCGCACACTTTTAGTTTAGTAAACAGAAATACAAACACTCTTCTAAAGAGTTATATCAAAACAATTATCCCAAAAGAAATAACGACTTCCAACTTTTTCTTTTCAAAATGGTGATTCATCAAAAAACTCCCCAGGTCAGGCCACATGTACATATCTACAAGCAGACTTTGACACTCACTGCTCCACTTTGCTTTTGCACTTACCTACAACATGAAACAAATAGTTAAGCAAAAATGCTTAGTAAGAATAGCCTTGCACACAAATATACTAAACCCAGTAACGAGTTGTCTTAAGGTAGTTACCACTACCGATCATAGGGTATTGGATAATTTCCAACCCTATCATACAATTCTCAATATTAGTCCTAACAGAAAATCACGCATATTGGTTGTGCCCAACAACCAATGTTCATACATATTAAAACAATCTGCATTCAGAAATTCTCCAAAACATACAATATAGATAACCATACCAAACAATCACTTTGGTTGTTTCTAACAACCAATTTCACACTTAACACAATAACATGCACTCAGCAAATTCCCAGAACATACAATATATCACTCATATTGTAATATCCAGCACTTAGAAGATTATCAGATTATTCAATTATATTTAGCACACATCACGACTAAGCAATTAAATTATCAACAAGGGATCTGGGCCACAACTTGATTCCAGCATTTATGTCCTGGCTCCAACCTGGACTATATTACCATTGTCCTGGCTTCAACCCAGACTATATACTTACTATGTTCTGTCTCCAACCCAGACTATATTACTATTGTCCTAGCTTCAACTTGGACCATATTACCATTGTTGTGGCTCCAACCCGAACTAGACTATATTATACTAAGGTCATGGTTTCAACCATAACCTACTTACCATTTATTCGCAGAATGCCAAAGCATTGCAAGAGTAGGTATTAAGCATACCCTGGTCTTAATGACCCAAAAAAAAAATAGTGTAATCTACTACTACAAGCACACACTATTATATTCATGTTGTAGCCAAGAAAGAGAAATGCTAACTTACTTGGAGTTTAATCTAAGCACACTGTATTAATCACAGTAACCGCGAAGGGAAAAGCGAATAGCAGAGTTAAAAGATCCAGCTGGGAACTAAGGACTCCAAGTAAGTTAGCCTTTCTCTTTCTTATAGCTAATATTCTATGATAGCTACATTCAATAAAGTTTTCTTAGAGAATCTATACTAAAAATATCTCTTATACACTTTACAGTATAAGACAAAATTCTGCTTTAGTCAATTTGCAGCTTTCTCAGAAAATCGTCCTTAGCGCAACATTCTCTCCGCGCTGTGCATTTTAATATTCTATCTTTAGATGACTCTCTCAACTGTATTACACGTATTTTACTACTACAAAAACACCTTTTTAGGACACTTTTTTAAGGCACTCACCTAGATGCAAGTCCTAAAAACAACTCCTGGAATTTTTAGGACTCGCGTTGCGAGTCCTTAAAGAAATTCTTTTACCGCGAGCCCTAAAAACTATGTGTGTCCTAAAATGTTGACTTTTTAGGACTCGCATTGCGAGTCCTTAAAGAATCTTTTTAGGACACTCATTGCGAGTCCTAAAAACTTATGTATGTCCTAAAAGTTACTATTACAAAAACTAGCTTTTAAGACACTTTTTTAGGACACTCAGTGAAAGTCCTTAAAATATATCTTTTAGGACTTGCAATAAGCGTCCTAATTATTGATGTGAGTCCTAAAAGACTATGAAAAAATTTAAGTTAGTAGAGACTTTTAAGGCACACTTTGAGTGTCCTAAAAGAATATTGATAATAATAATAATAATAATAATAATAATAAATAAATAAATAAAGGTTAACCGGTTAAGAATTAAAAGCCCATCCCGTTTCCTTATACACTAAAAACCCTACCTCACATCTCTAACTCTCTCAGCCGCACAAAGCCTCACCCTCACACTTTGTCTCCATTATCTTCCTCTCTCTCTCTCGTGCACAAAGCCTAACCTTTCCCTCTCACTCTCTCACTGAACGGCGAGATCTCGGAAACCAGGTGACGGGTGGAGTCTCAGAAACTAGGCGATAAGCGGGGTCTCCTCTCT
Source organism: Humulus lupulus (assembly GCF_963169125.1). Lineage (NCBI taxonomy): Eukaryota > Viridiplantae > Streptophyta > Magnoliopsida > Rosales > Cannabaceae > Humulus > Humulus lupulus. The sequence goes on along the minus strand of NC_084796.1, from coordinate 117,851,715 downwards.
CTCTGGTTGTACCACGGTTCTCCTTTGCTACTCTTTCTTCTTGGGACACTCACAATGACATGTAATGCAATAACTTACCTACTTAGTTTAGAGCTATTGTTTCTGATTTACTTTACGTTATACTAAATTTCATTTTTGGGACTAATTCATGGAGATGACCCAGTTGCTAAATATGACTTGATTGTATTAGTATTTCCATGAATGGTTATCATTTATTGTTGAATTTATTTTCAGGGAACTTAAGTTTCATGAAGTGAACAATTCTATAGTAGAAGCTACTGTTTAGAATCATTATGAAATAATGTTCATTCAAATTTAATGTCAAGTCATAACTACCTCTATTATATACGCATTGTTTTATGACTTAGTGTTTTTTTTTTGTTCATTATATTTGTTTTGGCAGTGCAGAAATGAAGGACCCAATCATTTTTTAAGAGGGTACGCTTAATCTTTTACTTTTTTGCCTTCTTGTCCAATTCGATATGCTAGTATATGGTATATGGCTTTTGTTTAAACTATATGGTGTTGAAACTCTTTATTTCAAATTTATGAAAATAAAATCTCTAACTATTTGTTCTTTACTTTATTATGGTGGCATGGGATCATCTTTGTCAATTTGTTTGTGTGTGTTCTTTATGTTAACCATTTTTTGCATACTTTTTAAATCTGTAGTGTATAACATTTTGAATTTGATGCTTCTGTTTTGCTTGGCAATACTTCTATTTCTTGCATGTGTATACACTTGTTGAATTTGTTTAATTTCTGGTCTCTTGAAACTTTCAGTGAGCAAGGAAAGCTGCTTTTGTTTCTTCTTTATATCTCTTACCAAATTAATTTCTTTATTCATATTTTTCTTTTCTAACTCATATTTATTATACTGTCGGGTAGTTGATATGAGAACATGTTTGGATAAAGTTTTGTATATGTAATTTTAATCTAATAGAATCAATATATATATGTAATTCTTCTATCACGTGATTAAAATAATGTATCGCATTTATAATAGATATGATTCTTTTATAATAGATATCATTATGGTAAAGTATATATTTTGATTTTGTATCTGAATTTTATTCATTGTTGAAGCTTTATTTGACCCAAAGGATTATTGTGAAAAGAAGTACTAATTTGTGTCTTGAATTTCTTTGATGAAAGGTACCTCTGAGATAAAATTATATTTAATTGATGATCTTGTATAGTTTGAGATGTATATAAGTATTATTGTTTGATTTAATTATTGATCATCTTTTTAGTATAGAAGATGGCACACAACCTGTTTGATAATAACCGTGCTCATATAATTTTTGAATTTTATAGTATTGGTTTTTATTTAATAAATGTTGATTGCTAGGACTTGAGATGATGATAAGTTATATGTGATAATTCAAAAAAGCAAGATTAATACAAAATATTGATTTTGAAGTGAGTATAAGATATGAATAGATTAAATACCATATTTTGCTTGATTAAGTTTGCCTTAGAAAGAATCAATTTTCGGTATTCCTAGATCAATTGCTCTTAGTTGTGATGTATGCACATTAATTCCTATAGAAATAAGTTTAGAACTTCTTATGGTAAACTTTCTTGTATTAAGAGCCTAATACTTGATATATATATCATTTCAGGTTTGCTAAGTCTATGATATTTACTTCTACTAAGAATGTGTTACTTTCTCTCTTTTTCAAATTACTGAATCTCAATATTTCTTTTCTTGTATCCTAGGCATCTACGTACTTTGATGAGGCCCATAGTATTGGAGCAGTAGGGAAGTCTAGAAGATGTGTTTGTGAGCTCTTGGGCGTGGATCCTAATGATGTAGATGTCATCATGAGAACTTTTGCAAAATCATTAGATTGATTATTAAATTTCCTAGCTTTGTATTATAAATGTGATAAGATTGAATATTCATCTTTGTTCCTAATATTTTTTTTTTTGGATTTGTAACTATCTCATTGAAAGTATAAGTTTTGTTATTTTGTTGTATTTTCTTTTGAAAATTTTAGAAATCTAACATATATAATATATTTAGGACTCTCAAAGGGATATATTATTTTTTTAAATCAAAATAAAAATTGTAGCTGCATTTTTTTAAAAAAAAAAATTATTTTTAAGGGCATGCAAAGTGAGTCCTAAAATCTTAATTTAAAGACACTCAATGGGATATTTTAGGACTTGCATTGCGAGTACTAAAAAATTACTTAAAGGCACTTAACTCGATTTTTTAGGACTTGCAATATAGGTCCTAAAAACTTACTTAAAGGCACTCAATGAGAGTTTTTAGGACTCTCAACGCGAGTCCTAAAATATCTCAGTTTTTAAGGCTCTTAAATAGAGGACTCGCACTACGCAAGTTTTAAAAATTTTTTTAGGACTCGCAATGCTAGTCCTAAAAAGTCTTTTTTGTAGTAGTATTTGTTACTTGTAAAAGGATTTTTAAACAATTTTAAGTCTTAGAAAACTACCCACTTTTTACTCAAGTACGAAGTTTACCATTTTCCATTCTTTACCCAAAATACTGCATTTCAACCTTTTACAATTTATTATTCGTTAAAGATAATACTTTTCGATTTACGGTTTTATAAAACCAAACTCCCAGTTTTACAATCTTTAATTAATAACCTATGATCTTTATTACGTCAGTTTCGAAAAGAAAGGGCAATTGGACCCCGTGTTTAGAAAATGGTAAAATATGAATTCTCAATAACCTTAAGCTAATTTGGGATTGGTTAAATATCCAAAATACTAGCTATTTTTTTAAAACAACTTCATTTCCAATTTCGAGCCTAACTTTTTCTCTATTCATTTTAGCGTGATAAAAATCTCGCTTTTAAGCTCATATTCTATGTTAGGTTCTCTAACCACAACCCTTTTAAATCCTGTTCACGTATTATGCATCATAATGAAGAGAACTAGGTGAAATCTCATGTCAAAATTAAATTTAGGTTAGGAGAACTGACCTCCCAAAACTTGTTTTTTTTTTGTTATGGTTCGAAATTACTAATTTTCCATGTTTTCAGAACAACTTAGAATAATTACTACTCTTAAACTGTGACATATTTTAATCTAAAATTTTACGAGGGCCTTGATACATATCTTAAATATATTCTCACAAAGTTTCATAGTTTTGGGATGGCAAAACCCATTAAACCATTTAAAGAAATCTGGGTAGTGCCTGCTGCCTAGGAGTTTTTCTCAAATTTTTAGGGTTCTTTGAAAAATTATTTCTCTTACATCCTAGTCCAATTCTTTCAAAAATTTTAGTTTCTCACAAAATTTCATAATTTTTAGGATAGGGGAACCCATTAAAAAATGTATGACAATCTGAGCAGTGTTTGCTGCCCAGAAATTTCATTTTCAGATTATTAGGGAAAACGTTGAAAGACCATTACTCTTTAACCATTTTGCAGTGTTTCCTAAAATTTTTCTATTATCCTTATACATATTTAAACTAACAGTTTACCAAATTTCATGGCTTTTGGCTAAGTAAAACATGTTCAATGTTCAAAGAAATCTTGGCAAGGCATGCTGCCTAGAAATTTTCCAAATTGCATCAAGATGCCAAAAAGTTCATAACTTAGGTTTGAAAACACCTTTTTTTGATTTTGCAAAGCCTAAACTCAAGTACTCATCTAAAACTATGCAACCATACAAATTATTTCTACAAACAGATGTAGCAGGATACAATCTGACCCATTTGAAGTCAGACCACGAAAACTTGGCAGCATGCATTTTTACACATTCTAGCAAAATAAACACAACTAGCAAAACCCTAGCCATATGCATGGATGCAAATAAAAAAATCAACCAACCGAACCCTCAAGCATAAAATAAACTTCAAAAACCTACAAAACAACCTATACAACCAGATCTAACATAAATAACCAAAAACAACTCGAAAACCAACCAAAAATCTACCTTTGATTGTTCTAGCTTGGAGATGAGATTCCTTAAGCTTTTTCAAACTTCCCCCAAGGCTCCACATGAAGAATTTTAAAAGAGTGTTAGGGTAGAAGATATAGATGAGTGGGAAAACATAAAAACTCTAGAACCCTTACCTTTGTTTTCACTAGATCACAAAAAAGATTCAACTTTGAGATTCCCCTACAACCACCTCTCTTATACCCTAGAATACAAGATCCATGCCATGAATGGCCATTAGAAACACATGCATGCATATCCACCATTAGGGTTTCAGATTTTAAGAAGAAGAAAGGAGAAAAAAATAGAGTAGGGTTCGAACTTACTCTTCCTTAGTGTGCTCTTAGGCTTCTCCCCTTCTTAAATGGGGAAAGAGTGCTCTTGATCCTTAGAGAGAAAATGGAAGAAATGGAGAGGGAAGAGGGAGCAAGCTTCGGTTTTGTGATAGGAAATGGAGAGTGTTCCTTTTTGTTTTATTGAGGAAAAAAAGAAATTAAGAAAAATAATGATTGGATGTGTAAGAGGGAAATGATTGGGGGTTAAGCCAATGGGTGGGTAAGCCTCTTACTCTTCCTAGAGTAGGTGTCATAGACACTTGAGTACACTAAGGCATAGCCTAGCCTCCCATCACACCCTCTCTCCACCTTTGAAAATGACTAAAATGCCCTTACCCTTTTTAATTCACTTTTAATGCACTCAAGGGCCCTTTGGTAATTTCACTCTCCAAATTGAACCAAATTTGTACCCTATAGTTTTTAAATATCTCCAAACTAAAATAAAATAAAGGTGACCAAACATAAATTTTGTCACATAACACATAATTTTGATAATTTACTCAAATTTACCAAAATGCCCTTAGAGGCTCGAGCAAGAATTTCCATTTTTAATCCCAGTAGATTGGAATTAAATCCTCAATAAATTTTTCTTAAATTTATTGGCTCGACTATACAATCCCAGTTGCCAAATATTTTTTATGCCATAGTATTCCTCATTTTACCTAATCTGAGATTTTTCCGTTAATAGGGTTTTCCCCTCGACCCAAGACAAATTTTCTTTGCATAGGCCTAAACTTTTTATAAAATTAGCACAACGGCTATAAAATTCACGAAATAACATAATTTTCAGATAATATTATTTATAGAAATAATATTTCACAAAATTCTTCACCAGCTCCAACCGGCTACTAACGGTGTTCAAAATACAGGATGTTACAGTAACCAAGCTATAGCCTGTAACCTCATAATATGTGGTACCACTTGGCACACACACACACACACACACACAACTATAGTCTACAAATAATTCCATGATTTTATGTGAGTCCAAATACATATAATCATGTTCTAGATTATTCAAATAAATTCCCATGTGACCCCATAAATTACTAAAATTGCTTTAGTGTCCTTATAGAATTTATTTAATTGTTAACTATCTAGTGAAATATTTTTTCAAAACTCTTATATTTATTTTACACTTAAGTCCCAAACTTTATTGTAAAGTGATCCACTCACAATACTTATAAATTAAAATAATATCTATCAATTATTATTTTAATTTCATTCAATCACATATTTCAAATAATTAACAAATGATTATTTAAACTAATTAAATAAAAAATTAAACTGAGTTATTAAACATTACTATATGGGATTCATTGCGATATCTACAATGATCACAAAAGCCTAAAGTATTTCTTCACTCAAAGGAATTAACACATGAGGCAACATCGATGACTAGAATTCTTCAACGATTATGATAGCGATATTCTATACCACCCCGGAAATGCGAATCAGGTGGTGGATGCTTTGAGTCGATAGTTGATGGCCTACGTACTGATAATGCAAGAAATTCCACCCAAGTTATGAAATGATAACTCTATTCTAGATATTGAGTTAATGGTCATACAATTAGCCAACCTCTCCTTGCAGCCAACCATTATGGAGGCTATTCGGGGAAGGAAACTAACTGATCCGTGGCTATAGAGACTCATGTATGAGGTAAAAAAGGATGTACACCAGGGTTTCACATCTCGAAAGATGAAGTGTTGGGGCTTAAGGGCAGAATCTTTGGACTGAATGACATCAAAATCAATAAACAAATTTACTACGAAGCACACGACGCCCCCCATGTAATGCATCCCGTACCACTAAAATGTATCAGGATTTGAAGAAGTATTTATGGTGGTTGGGAATGAAGAAAGAGATAGTAGAATATATAGTACACTGCCTAACTTGCCAACAAATAAAAGAAGAACACAAATGACCAGCTGGACTGTTGGAACCGCTGTACATATTTGAGTGGAAGTGGGAGATAATTACAATGGACTTCGTCACAAGTCTACCGATGACTCCTAAAGGACATGATACAATTTGGGTTATCATCAATGGATTGACCAAATTATCACATTTCTTGCCAATCAAGAAGACTTACACTACAGATAAGCTGGGAGGTATATATGTGGCAGAGATAGTAAAATTTCACGGTGTACTGCTATCAATAGTATCCGATCGGGATGGAGATTTACGCCGGCTGTTTGGAGGAGAATGCAAGTGGATCTTGGTACCAAGCTAAAGCTTAGCACATCTTTCCATCCCTAAATGGATGGTCAAAGTGAGCAAAAAATTTGAACCCTAGAAGCCATGTTGAGAGCATGGATGCTTGACTTTCAATGATCGTGGAACGAGAAGCTTCAATTGAAGGAGTTCCCTTACAATAAAATTTATCATGATTCGATTAAGATGCATCCGTATGAAGCATTTTGTGGAAGAAAGTGTTCATCACAAATCCATTGGAATGAGGTCGGTGAAATAAAAAATTTGGGGTCTGGCGAAGTTCATCAAGTTATCGTGGACATTCGACATATACGACAAAGGTTGCAAACTTCAGTCGACCGACAACACAAGTATGGTGACTAACGAAGGAGACCTCTGGTGTTCGAGGTGGGAAATATAGTTTTGTTGAAGATAGCTCCACTACATGGGGCTATGAGTTCCGGGAAGGAAGGGAAGCTTAGCCAGAGATATATTGGGCCTTTTGAGATATTAGAAAAGGATAAGTAGCATGTCGATTAGCTCTTCCACCTGCTTTGTCTCAGTTACATGACATGTTTCATGTATCTATGCTAAAAAAGTACACAGATGATTCCACTCATGTACTCACCTATGAACAGTTAAGCGTGGATCCCCAACTCAGTTACAAAGAAAAGTCAGTAGTGATCCTAGACCGAAAAGACAAGGTGTTAAGAAAGAAAACTATACTTTAGTAAAGGTGCAATGGTGTCACCATGACATCGAAGAAGCAACATGGGAGCTCGAGGATGAGATGAGGTATTATAATGTCATTCTTTTAGGCACAAATAAGTCACTTGGGCTGGCGGCAATGGTCCCTATAATGAGAGATATTTTATGATATTAAAATATTGGGCGACCAATTTTTATGTGTTATTGTTAGCCAAAATTATTAAAAGAGCGGTTTGTGAGCAAATAAAAAAATTTAGCATCAAATTGAACCGAAAACCCTAATTAGGGAAAAATATCAGCCTCGGACAAAACCAAATTGATTATTTTGATAAATTGACATAAATATTTTCATTAAATAATAATAAATAAATAAAATTGTTCTATATCTCTAAGATATTTAATGTATCACTTACATATTAATTATTTATCATTTTTAATAAAAGAATTACATACTTTAAATTTTAGATACTAGAAATTTAGTAAGGGTGCTTTTATCTATACCTAATTTTTTCTCACTACACATCTTTCTATTTAAACTCCTCATAAATTATTAAACAAAATTCACACATTCTAAAAATTTTAAGTACAAAATTACATAGTAAATACTTTTACTTTTTTTTTCCACCTTTTAAATTTATATTTTAAAATTGAAATAAATTTGACGCTCTTAAGGAAATAATAATATTCTTTTAAAAATATATATATAAATAATTAAAAATATATATAACTAGAATTAAAATCATTAGTTAATCAAAATATTTAATTTTCGTGCTTCTAAAATTTAAAGTATGTATATTTGTTTCATTGACAATTAACAATGATAAACTAATTAGTATATAAGTGATATATTAGATATGTTAGAGAAATAGTAGATTTTTTTTCTTTATTTCATAGTATTTGATGATCATATTTATGTTAATTTACCAAAATAAAATATTTAGTAATAATTAATTAAAATGGTGTAGAGAGGAAATAATAGGAGTTATTTTCTTTTTATTTTGTTAAAATCTCATTTTACCCTAACTTTTAGGGTTTATTTATAGAATATAACATTGGGGACTTGTGTGAGCCAAAAATTAATGGTTGGGGTCTAAATGCTAAAAAAAAAGTTGGGGACGTAAGTAATACACTTAGCAAAGTTTGGGGATCCCAAATGTTATTTACCCGAAGAAAAGAGAAAGTTTGAAAGTCAAAGTTCATAGTTGTTCCTCATTCTTCTTCTCCTCTTCTTCTTGGCTGAAATCTAGTACTCTCTTACCTTTAGTTTCTGAGTTTTACTCACACAAAGGAAGGGTGTAAAAGTGTTAGTGTTGCATGCAAGTGACTTTGAGGAAAAACAATAGTGCATGTTTGTGTTCTAGCAATTTCTAAAAGGTAAGCTAAAGATGACCTTATGTTTTTCTTTGGCTACCTTTTTTATATTTTCTTGAATCTATGAATAAATCTAACGTCTGAAATGTTGGGGTGATGAATTGAAGGCAGCTAGGAAACTCTTAAGTGCTCCCAAGAATGCTAGGGCAAATCAAAATTGAGGATAGCACACTAAAGGTAAAAATTGTGATTTTGGTGTATAGAGAAATGTATAGGTATAATCTGAGTTTTATATATTATCTGTGGAATTTAATTCATTTTTTGTGATGTAATAAGGTAGATTATTATGTTTGATAATGCATGCATGTTGTTTGTGATGGTTTTAGATGAAGAATCCAAAGTTCCTCTAGGGTTTTGCTCAAAAGGCTTAATGCCAAAGTTCTAGTCTTGATATCTATAGGATCAAGCAAAACCTTGAATGTGTTATCTCTAGAATTTGATGTGCCATGATATTATTTGGAAATAGTAGATGATTTTAGACACTTAAAAAGTTCAAAAGGTTTTGTATTCACAAAAATATGGTCATTTTAAAAAGACGTTGCAATCTTGAAAAAGTAGGTATTTTTCAGTTTTAGGTTTGAGTTTTGAACCTTAAGTTCACTGACCAAAACAATCTCTTTTTGTGTGAAATTTTGCAAGGATGTTCATAATATATTCAAGATTGTATCTAAAAAGTTTTGTAAAAAAATACCAGAGAATTGAAGATTATAACTTGTCAAAGTTGGTAAGAAAATCTAGATTTTGAAATTTTGTCAGTTTGACCTCGGAGATTTGGAAAAATATTTCACCAAGTAAAAATAATCTTTTTGAACTGAAATTTTGGGAAAACATTCTTCATATATTGAGTTGGTAATCTAGAAACTTTGGTAATTAATTGCATAGCAAATTCTAAATAATGGATTACCAAAGTTTGGGCTTTTAACTAAAAAGTAGGTAAGTTTTACTTAGTAAAAATGATGTTTTTGACATTTTAAGTATGAAACTTGTTTATGATTCATTTTGATTTTTAAGGACTAAAAAATTTACCACTTTAGAGAATGAAGTGAATTAAATTGGAAAATTTTCAAATACACTTGCATTAGGTTTTTGGAATAAAGTAACTTAATTAAAAATAGTCTTATAAATTGGTCAAATTTAGAAAAATGGGTCTAAATTTCCCTAAACTTTGTAAAATTTATGAAAAGACTTTTCTTCAAAAAAATTGTTGTTTGTGTTTTCACCCAATGACAGGTGACATGCATTAAGAGTAATTAAGTCCTCACAAAAGCTGACTAAGCCTGAAAACGGTGACACTATAAATAGGGTTAGGGCACATATTGTAAAGGATCCCAAATTTTTTGTATTCAGAGCATTGCTAAAACGGTGCTTGAAACTCCATAGAAGCTTGAAACCTCCAAAATTCTCTCATCCTAATACAAGTGACTCATTGAATAGGGTTAATTAATAACTTGAAAAACATAAATCCCTATGTATCTTTCTACATTTCTTTAAGCTTTTATTTAATTAGTTGTTAGCGAAAATTCTAGTCAACATTTGGGTACTTTCATTGAGAACAAGAAGAAAGCTTCGAGTCACAGCCATGGTGAACACCAGAAGCAACATTGCTGAAGAACTTCTTTCTTCCATTGTCGTTGTGATAGGATCCATTGGAAGTGATGGCCCTTAAGAGCCAAGTCACCTCCCAGCAGCAAAAACTAAAGGCTAAAGAGGGTAGTATCGCTGCCTTACAGAAGGTGGTTAACGCCATGATGGATATGTTGGTGGCTCAAGGGCTGCAAGTGGACCCTCATGGCGAAGTACCACTTAGGCAGCCAGGTAGTGTGCCACATGCGCACCAATCAGAAGTGCCACCGGTCAAACCAGCGGGCATGCTTCCCGAGCATCCCGCTAACGTGGCACAAGAGCAGCCAGCTGGCGTGCCACCTGTGCACCTAGCTGGAGCACCACCCACGCCTTACACTAGTTGGAAGGATGAGCCCTCAAAAAAGACAAAAAAGACTCGTGGGGATTCTGAGCCCATCGACGTCCCAAGGAGGGCCAACTGTCCTAAAGCTCAAGGTCACCGGGGTAACAACCAAGCCAACAGTGTTCGTGGAGCTAAGGGCATTCCACCCAAGCGCATTGCGATAGATCTTGTTAGGCCTAGAGGAAGATTCCCCTCAATACCTCGATTGCCTTGGGGAAACCTCGGACAAGGAGCCAACATGAGAGGAGTCTTCGCATGCCAAGGATGAGGAGTCAGTGTGTCGGTTATCAATCACAATGTTGATTCATAAGGGGAAACAAAAGTAGGATTCCAAGAGGACGGTTGTCACTGCAATGCGCAACCTAATATGCGAGACAATTTGAATGCTCACAGGAATAGAGAAACTCCCGAGGACTTCCCCGGTAGACCACCACAACCATAACCGAACCTCCGAGATAATCTTAATGCTCGGAGGCCAGAGGCTATGCGACATAGATTTCCAATCATGATCCTCTCCGTGCAAAATTGGAAAGTTTAAAAAAGGTCATGTTAAAGATGGCTTGGAGGCAAGGAAAAGGCTCGGAATCGAAGGATGAAGAGGGGGAACCATGTGCCCTACACATTTCTGAAGCTCCGTTACCTCAAGGCTTTAAGATACCAGACAACACTCCCAACAACAGAGCCACTCACCCCTCCGACCAACTATCAAAGTTCAACAAATTAATGTCAGAACACCGCGTCTCCGAGGACGCAAGATGCCACGTCTTCCTGTTAACCTTCACGGGACCTGCAGACGAATGGTTCAAGAAGTACCGCCCAGGATCAATCCATTCCAGGCACCAACTCTTTGCCGTCTTTCGAAGACAATATATAGCTACTCGGAAGGTGCACTTTGAGGTTAATGTGTTGGCCAACATCAAGCAAGGGACTTTCGAGACCCTTAAGGTGTACATAAAGCGCTTTAAAGAATAAGCTTCTAGGACCAAGAGGGTCGATGATGGCCAATGGTTGATTGCCTTACATGCTGGCATCCGACCAGGTTCTCCACTATGGGATGACCTATAAAGGCGTGGATGCCATAGGCTAGACTACTTCATTCTTCATGCCCAAGAATACATTCACTGGGAGGATGCCTAGATTGGAGCCTTAGGGGGGCCAATTTCCTTTCCAACTCCAACAACCCCATCTGCCACAACTCCTAGCCCTCAAATCTCGCCTTACACTCCAGCTCAAATGAGTGTAATGAGTGTCCCACAATATAGTCCAATTGCCCCCTAGGCTAGCTACAGTGTCATGCTTGCCAGGTATGGAGCAGCTCCCACTAGGTTTAGTGTTTTCAACTTGTTCTCAGTGCTGGGATTGCAGCTCCTACCAGTCATTTACACCTAGTAAGGGTCCAAGTGGTAGTAAATGCGGAGGAAAGGGCCAGAGAAATAAGAATCCCAAAAGAACTGGCACTCCTGATGAGAAGTATACTCCTCAATACTCCGAGAACACCAACTTGGTTGATACTCGGATGAACATTTTCATTGCCACGGAGCAGCAGGTCCACTATCAGATACTCCAGTCGATCCGGAGGGACGGGGAGCGAAGGGACTCTATGAAGTTTTGCATGTTCCATAATGACGTTGGACACCACACCAATGATCGTAGGCTACTTAGCGATGAGATTGAGAATCTAACTAAGTTAGGGCATCTCCACCAGTATGTCAGGGCTGGAGCACGCCCTGGCCAAGCTCCAACCCCCTCAACAGTAGATGGCACCTCCACAGGCTTAAGGGCAAGTATATGCTGCTCTGTAGCTGATAGCCCACGCACCTCCTCCATTGAACAAAAGAGTAGGGACTATCTCTAGAGAACCTTACTTGGGAGGCACATTAAGGGGCTCACAGAATCAATATGCACTGGCCCTAAACCATGATGATGAAGTGTTGGCCCTTGCCCAACTTCTGGCACAGATACCTCAAATGAAGGACTAGATAATAACTTTCTCCACAAATGATGCTCGGAGAGTAGACTTCCCCCACCACGATCCATTGGTAATCGAGAGCCAGCTTTCAAACAATTGATGGTATTAGAAGTGTAAATCAGAGTTTCGCAGCAGAAATAGGGTTTTGAAAAATTTATTGATACCAGCCAGGATCATACATATATAGATATATTAAATCACATACAAATAGATTAGAGATTACCTCTTGAAGCCTATCAAGTATCCACGAATCTTTTTGTATAAATCAACGATCTTCCAATCCAGATTCTGAAAGCTCACACCTTGATCTTCCATACAAATCCTCAAACATGCAGGATTAAAAAAGGTTGATTTAGGACTTTCTAGATGTACTCAACACATGAGATCTAGAAAGGCTTTATTGAGAGAAGATGTATTGAATAGTTTTTCAAGTTTAGAAAAACTATCGATTTCTTTTTCATAGAGAGTGCCTGATAGTCTATGAAAACCACTTCTTGAAAAGTATTGACACTTTTCACTTTTATAAAGATAATTAACTAATTTAATTAATATTTATTTTATTTAAAATAAAACTGATCAGTTATAACCTTATTTAATTATTTAATTTAAATTATATTTAAAAAAGAATAATTAAATAAAAAAATAATTTGAAATTCAAAATTCAAATCCCATGGATAGAAAATCCATGTGTGTGGTGCCACTCACTATGCAATACAGTGAGTGGCGTGAGCCACATTAGGGCTTCCCTTAATTTTCTCATTTGTTTATTTAATTAATATTTAAGACAATATATTTATCCCAAAATATATATCAGTTAATTCAAAATTAACTTTATCTTAAATATCAGTTTTAAATAAATAAATAAATAAATATCTTATTATAAATAAGATAATTATTAATCTCTCTTTATATTAATCCAAATCTGATTAATATTTATTTTAATATATAGTTTTTCAAAATAAAACTATATAGTTAAATAATTAATTCATTCATAATTAATCAATTGCCTATAATTTTCACATAATTATTTTCTTGCCTTAGAAAATTAATTCATTTGTAATTAAGTCATTCTCTCGACAAATCTTTCTTTTGACATCCTTACCCTTGACACTATAGGACAGATGTAACATCTCAAATTTCTAATAAGACTTAGTGCCTTGATTAGTGTGTCGGGAGGGCATAATTGGATTTATATGTGAAATTAATTGAATATATGTGTGATTATGTGGTATACATATTTATATAGTGATATGAATATATATGCATGTTTATGTGTATTAAATATGCATGTGGGTCTGTTCTTGTTAATAAGGGCATATTTGTCATTTTAATCCGTTGAGGGTATAAATGTAATTATAGGTGTTATTTGATTGAGAGCACATTATTATGTTGATATATTCGCGATACTCGACTTGAGGCTATCCCAGTGAGCTGATCAGCGGAAAAGTCACAACAGGGTTAAACATGCGCCTCACGGTGAGCCTAGGGGTATTTTGGGAAACTTAGTGCGTATTCAGGGTTTATCGAGTAACAGGTAGTTACTTAGTGATTATTTGGGTATGTTAGGATTAATCGGGGATTTATAGTGCAATTTGAGGATTAGCGGGAAATGTGGCTAATGATTATTTTGCCCTTTAGGGCATTGAAGGGAAAATTTAGGAGGAGGAGAATTTAGGTCCTTTTGTAAGCTTTGGCTCGACTTAGCTAGACAAGAGGACCCTAGAAGCTAAGAAAAACAGAAGGAAACACTCTCAACTCACACTCTCTCTCTCCCTCTCTCTCTCTCTCTCTCTCTATCTCCCTTTTGATGTTTTGGGAAGCCCTAGGATTTTTTAGGAAGAAGGCTTGAAAATAGAAGATGTGAATTAGGGAATCAAAGCTAGGAACGGGATTAAAGGCAGCTAGAGGTCGTAATCTGAGTAAGGTAAGATTTATGCCCTGGTTTTGAGAGAATTTTTTTTAGGGATTAAGTGTTTTCTTTGATGTTAAACCTTATTTCTGATTTTGGAGTTTTAGTGATGATATGGATTAGTTTATGGGGTAATTACGATGCCTATGTTGTGCTGTTGAGATTTATAGACTCAATTCTAGCTTTAGTTTATGTTTAGGGTGAATTTTGTTGATTTTGGCTTGGGTAAATCGTAGGAAAACATTGGGAATTTTGAGTTCGCGGGTCACGCCGTGGTGCTGTTCGTGGAGCGTCGTGACCCGCATGAACTCAGAGGCCAGCGTCGTGGCTTGCATGAACTTAGAGGGCTAAGGGTAGGTCTCGCTGCGGCGCGTGTCCAAGAAATAGACTTGGGAGGCTCTCTAACTTGAAGAGGGTCGAGGCGCCTTTGTGGAGCGCCACGACTCAAATAGAGAATTTTGTCCTATTAGGTGTTTTAAGCTCGGGAACTCAAACCTAAAGATCGTGAAGGGTTCTACTACCCGATTTAGTAGAATTCGAGATCCCGAAGGCTAGAAATTTACCTTGAAGCTCTTAAATAGTCTAAATGATTGATGGTTATCGATTATAGCATGTGACTAGGTTATACCGCTAGGTCTCAGGAATAGGGATCGTACTCAGGATCGCCATACCTTATCCGCTCGGGGCTCGAGGTAAGAAAACTGCACCCTGGTTGTGGTCAGGGCTTGGACCCATGTAAATGGATATCACTGTGGATATAAATGTGATTATTCATTTGGGCATGCTTATATATGCTGGATTTGATTGTGTATTGTACAATCTATATGTTTGATTATATTTAATTCGAAAGTCTGGCCTAAGGGAGCCAGGGCCGACATTAAGCATGCAGAACACAACCTAGCCTAAGCGAGTCGGGGTCGGCCATAAGACCAGAGGATTTGGCCTAAGAGCACCAGGCTTGAATGTCACTTAAATAAACGGAAGTGTCGATTACACTTGTCTAATTGTATTGATTTTTAAAATTGGATTATATGTTTGTTGACAATATTTCTATTTCTAAATTCATTGTTCATATATTGTTGCTCATTTAAATCTGTTTATTTCAGTTTTCTTGCTGAGCCTTGGCTCATGGGTGCTATGTGGTGCAGGTAAGAGAAAGGGAAAGCTGGACGAACCATGAGTTGGAGAGCTTTAGGGGTGGCATGCACGTTTGCAGCTGCTCGACCACCACGGCCGAGGGATCAACAGGGACTAGAGCCAAATTTCATTTTGCCGCTTAGGGCAGCTTACGTTGTAATTATTTTTTAGAGTTGTAAATGCCTTGTAAACACTTATTTTTGGGATCCCATGTACAAACTCAAACTTTTTAATGAAAACAACCATTTCTACAATCAAAATCTTTAAACTCTAATCCACTAATTATCCTTAGTTACACGTTTATATCCAAATGACATGATTAGCAAATCCAGCACTATTTAAATACATGGTGTAATGGTCTTGCCTAACCGGGGCATTACAACAGAGGTGATTTGGGACCATGGACCTATAATATGAAGCTCCAATAAACCAGATTATTAATAAAAATCTTTAATCTAATAATCTTATTTATTAATTCCATGATTACTCCACTATAAATATGTAATTGCATTCTAAGTAACTATAGAATTATATTTACAGAGTTTTCTCTTGAAGTTCATTCATATAATCAATAAATGTTGTATTTTCCTCCATTTATTGGTTCGTTGATTAGAGTTGTTCAAGATTACCGTTTTACCCTTCTAATTACCTCTTGATCCTTAAGTACAATTAATTCACTAGCGAGTAATTAATCTACAATCATATTATAGATTTGAGGTCAATAAATATTCAATTCCATAATTAACCCTTAAGAGAACCAATATTCGATCTGTTAGGAAAGTATGGATTCTGTTATTGTAAATCATGTTTCCAGCCATCCATGATAATTAATCTCCAAAAAAAAAGTCATTAGCCTCGTTATACTAAGAAACCTTAATGAGTGAATCAAAAGATCCAATAAACACAAACAGGAGTTCATGAATGCTCGGGATTTAGACTGATCTATAACTAATCATCTATCATGATAAGAATTAAATCTCTATGCCAAACGATAAGTTTATACATATAATTGATTATCATCAGTCTCATCATATATAATCTCTATTATATACAACACATTTACTAAGATGTCTATCCACATCAACAATCTGAATCTTGATCAATCACATCCAGTATGCTTAGTAAATCGCACTAGTAACCATTCATTAAAGATTCATTACTTTAAATGTTATTGACTATTTTATTCATTATATATGATCTTAATTCTCTCGTACTAATACAAGGTTATATTCTCATAAATGAAAAAGGAATTTTCTTGATATTATTTGATTAGTGGTGAAAAATACACATTTATTGATTTTTATAGTCAAAATAAATTAAGTTTTAATTAGTATTTTCATGAAATTAGTGTGATATATTTTATAATTTAAAATATTTAATTTTTTTTATTTTTTAGAAAATGAAATGTATTTTGGTACTTTGAATTGAAGAGAAAAGAAAACAATTAAATATGAAAAAAAATAGAAAAAATGGCATTTTTGAGACAGAGAGGCCCAAATTGCACTATGCCCAGCCCTGCCAGCTTCGCTTCTCTCCCCTGCGGCCCACAACGCCCTAGAGCACCACTTGCCACAAGTCACTCCTGCCACATGTCCAGCAACAACAACACCCAACCCAAATGGCCTCAACTTGCGACCCGACCTGCTCCATGCCTCACCCACCTGCCAGCTACCTGCACCTGACGCACCAGTTGCTGTCCCTGCATCGTGCCGCGTGCAAGCCCATTAGTACCTTTACTTTTGTCCCCTGCGCATGGAGAATGTTGCATAAGTCAAAAGAATTTCACATATTTGAATTGATTAATATAAGAATAATAATAATTAATAGTGGAAACTTTCAAACACTATTAGATTTCTAAGCCTTTATTATTTTATTATTTTTCTTTTATTTACTTTTCAGTCATTTTCTTTGTAATCCTCAATTTACTTATATTATCTCTTTAGTCCTTCTCTACACCTATAAATAAATGGTAGTTTTATTTGTAACCTTACACCTTTTCTCTCACACCTCCCAAAATCTTCTTTGGTTTTTCTCTCTAAGTTAGGAAAAATGGTTTTCGCACAATTTTCTAGTAAAATTGTGAGAATGATTATTTTCTTAGGCTAGGGTAATTTTGATGAGGTTAGGGGTGAAGCTTTGTATTTTTTATTCTTTTTTTGAATTTATAAAAGTTTTTTAATGTTCAAATATTTGAGTTTTATTATTTCTATCATTATTAATGCAATTAAAATTTATTACTAATTTTATATAGATCCAGTCATGCTTTTTCTTTGTAATTTTACTAAAATAATTTATATTCATTTTATTATTTTGTGACTTATTGATTTCTCATAACATTAGTATTAGCAAGATATATTAATTTGTTATTTTGTGAGTAGTCTTTTACTACATATTGCAAACGTTTTTGTTGTACCCCAAAATAAATACGAACTGAATCACTCAGCATTGGGTACATTTGGTAGATAAGTGCATGGAGAAAGTGCACAGATAGGATATCTAGTTATCTTTGGAGTGAGCAGCTTGAGTTCAACTTGACAGCTTACGACAACCAGATAATCTTAAGATTTCCTCTTGCGTCGACAACCTAGTTTGAGATGCATGATGGCCTGATTGCCTTCTTTGGAACTCTAAACTTAGCCTGTGTGAGGAAAAGTTAGATCTGAGGCATTCAACTTGAAGGAAGTGACCAGGTCGCAAAATCTTGACCATGACGCACAAAGAAGGATCCCGAAAGACTCGGAGATTCCTTATACACTCATTAATGCCCATATTTTATTACACATTCATTACTGAAATAACGGATGTAAATTCCATAGGCAATCATATCCCTATGTAAATGGGAGGTTATCCAAATTTATGATTTACCATATTTATGTACGCGGTTACCAAAGCTGTCTGAGAAATCCCTCTATAAATACCAGGGGAATAGATAGAAAAAGGGACTTGATTCTTGATATACAAAAACTTTGCTAAAAATTTTAGGAACAATTTCACCAAGAGCCCTAAAGAGATTAATAAGATTGTCTCGTGGACTATGTGGATTTTAACAACTAAACCATGTAAAAGTGTGTGTGTTTGTTACATCTTTCATTTGTTTAATCATGATTTAGTAAAAAAGCCTAATATCTTTATTCTCGAATTTCTTAATCCACTGTTGGCAAAAAGCCGCATCAACAGATTGGTGCTTTCATTGAGAGCTTATTAGTGTTTAATCCCCCTCGCTCGCATATGACAGAAACACTGACCCGTCCAACTACCTTGGGATGTTCAACACATTAATGATGGCCCAGAATGTCGGGTTTGACTTAAGATGTATCTTGTTCCCCGCAATTCTGACTGGACCAGCCAAATTGTGGTTCAAAAAGTATAAAAAACATTCAATCACCTCGTGGAAGAAATTGTCTTTGGAGTTTAAGAGACAGTTCTGAGCTTCGAAGGAAGCTCGCGTTGAGGTCGATTTGCTGGTTAACATAAAATAACAACATGGGGTGTCCTTGAAGGCATATTTGAATTGGTTAATCAATGCAGTAGCACGAGCTAGGGATGTTGATGATATCTTCAAGCTCATGGAAATGAGGACAAGGATCACAGTAGGAAGTGATTTATGGCAAGAACTCTAATGAAAATAAGTAAGGATTGTAGATGAATTCCTAGCTCAAGCTCAGAAATGGATAAATTTGGAGGAGGCACGATCTACTATCGCAGGAACTAGCCAAATCCCTGTTCAGCCCACTAGAGCGGTAGGGAATGTTGTAGGTACGACTCAACCCACTACCCATAATAATCAGGCAGGGAGCAATAAGCGAAAGGGGATTGGTGAGGGCGACCATAATGGAACTAAAAAGAACAAGCCTAGAGAATATTTTCTTGGCGAACTTTAATTGTCTTCCATTTAAGAAGCCAGAGCGTTTGAGGCACCAGAGAGCGAGGAGAGACCCCTCTAAGTTCTACTGATATCACAGCGACATTGACAATAATATTGATGATTCCTGTCAGCTAAAGGATGAGATTGAAACTCTCATTCAGTTCTGGAAAATTCGGTTGGCCAACCCCGGACTCAAACAGATCAAGGGAACTATATCGTCCCCCCTCCAGTAGAAGGGGGGATATAACCACTATTGCCAGAGGACCCCATTTGGCGGGCACAAGTAATGGGGCCCACAAAATGTACATATAGAAGCTAAAAACCCACAATGGTACTAAATTTATTCTGGAGCAAAGGTTATCAAAACAACAGCGATTGGGGAAACAACCTATTCTTTTCACAGAAGAGGACACTAGCCACGTCTAGTTCCCACACAATGATCTGCTGGTGATAACCGTTCAGCTCGCCAATCGAAGAGTACGAAGGATATTGGTTGATAATGGGAGCTCACTAAATGTACTATTTAGGTCCACCCTAGAAAAGATTGGGTTGTCTGTAAACGATCTTATAGTGACCTCGATGACCCTGTACGGATTCTTAAGAGAAGGAACAACAACCATAGGGATGATCAGACTTGTAGTAACGCTAGGGGATGATACACAAACTGTTGCTAAAATTCTCGAGTTCGTTGTAATCGATTGTCCAGCCGCATACAACGTAATTTTGGGATGACTCGTGTTGATGAATTTTGAGGCTATCAGCTCGATCCGACATCTAGCGATGAAGTTCCCCTCGACCTCAGGTATATGTACTGTAAGAGGAGATCAACTCGCTGCCAGAAAATGTTATAGCATTGCCATGAAGGGAAAATCACAACCTGAGCAGCAAGCAATGGTTCTTATTGAGGGAGGAGAGGAGCTTCGGGTAATGGAAAATATCCCAAAGGGCTGAAAAACCTCGAGAAGGAGGTAATAAGGTCGCCCAGGAAGACGACATTGATCCAAGATTAGGCGAAGATAGGTCTAGGCTCCAAGCATTTGAAGAGCTCGAGAATATCAGTATTCACCTAGAAGTACCTTCAAGGGTAGTAAAAGGTGGAAAAAATCTTGGAACCGAAAGGAAAAAGGAGCTGGTCGAGTTTTGGAGAAATAACCTGGACGTCTTCGTCTTGTCATATGAAAATATGGTGGTAATCAGTACGAATGTAATAATGCATACTCTAAATTTGGACATGAATGTACTTGCAAAGGTACAAAAATGAAGGCTTTTGCGGAAGGAGCGATCAGAATCTTGATAAGGGTATTTTTGGTATTATATTTGTTATCCTTTCACACTTAGATAATGTTAATTTCAAGTGTTTTTAGGTGTTCTTAGCTTTATTTTATGAGTCTTTGATTTTTAAGCCTTAAAATATTTTATAAGGTATTATATATGAATTTGATATATTTTTGTGGTTAGGAGTGCATGTGCAATGATAAGACTTGAGAAAATGAAGTTTGGAACAAGTTTGAAGTGTTTTAGAAGTCCCTAAACCCGAGGTTTGAGCTTAAAGTTGAAGATTACGAAGAAAAAGCACGTGAGTAGATTTTGGGCTGTGGTCGTGGCCACCAACATTTACTAGTCGTGCCCTGGTAGTCAGAGAGTAGTGGTCGAAGCCTCCACAATCTCCTGGCCGAAGCCTCCGTGCGAAACTAGCCCAGAAACTCCCCATGGCCGCGGGCACCAGGAATCAGTGGCCACAGTAGTGCAACAACTTTTTTCATAAATTTTTTAAATGTAATATTTGGTGGGCTATAAAAGGGATTAGGGTTCACGTTTATTATAACTTTGGATTGCGAATTTTAGAGGCTAGAGCTACAGAGGACGAGAAAAGACATGAGTAATAACATTCTTCAATCTATTTTTTTTTCTTCTCAGAACTATTTTATTTTCATTGAATATTTATGTTTATGAATATGAATGTGATTATGGAGTAGTTTTCTTTATAGTTAAGGGTTATTTCAAAACCCTAGACATGAGATCTTGAATGCATTGATGAATTTTATTCCTTTCTATTCCCTTATATTAAATTGTTTCTATTTTTCTATTTGAATGTTATGAATCTTGTAAAATGTTGTCTAGATGGCCACTAATTAGGGTTTTGCATTATTCTACTATCATCTTATGATTTCTATTCACCTAATGGTTTAGGATTCTAAGTAGAGTGATAAATTACAATTAAATAAATTGCATGCTTAATGAATTTGTTGCCTAGATTAACCTATTTCCATAGAGTGTAATGCTTTTATTAGGTTAAATAGATCACACGCTTAATGGGTTTATTGCAGGGTAAATTATGTTAATTAAGAGCAGTTAGCTTTAATTAATTACAATAGGGAAACTGGTATAATTGACTGCTTAAGTGTTATCTGGGAGTTTAATAGTTTAATTGGGAATAGGGAATATTATTCGTCATTGTTGATGGATTGATTGTCGAAGGTGGAGAGTAATTCTTGACTATTTATTTAATATTGTTATATCCTTAGTTATTCAATCTTTGATATTTATTTCATTTTATGTTTTCAGCTATTAAAACTAAAATCCCTTTCTAATTTTAGTTTAGTTCTTATTTTGAATAATAATTGGATTATAGTCCTCGTGGGTTCGACCCTTATTTACTGCTATACTAAAGTCGATGGTATAAGTGAATAAAAAAAATATAATTAAATTTGATATGGCATACGACACCCATAAAATTTTTGGCGTCGTTGCTGGAGACTATTGTAAGTTGCTTTTATTATTCAATTTAATTAACTACATACTCACTAGTTAAATTTTTTTGATTGCAGGTGTATATGTTTGGCGACGATACTCAAGAAAGACTACAAGCCATAAAGCAATATCTTGAGACATCATCGTCCCACTCTTCAAGGACTATCACTAACAATCCACTATTTCAACCTTCAAAGAGAGTCAATCCAGTACAAATACCATTACCATCTGACGACGATTCTGACTTTGAAACATCAATTAAGTCTCAAATGGCACAGGAAAGGACATTGAAAGAGTTAGCGACACCGATTCTAGACCATTAACCTCTGTGTATTCAATATCCGGCGTTGGACGTTAACTTTGAACTTAATTCGAGCCTCATACATTTACTATAATCTTTCCATGGGCTACTAGGAGAGGACCCGAATAAGAATCTGATAGAATTTCACATAGTCTGCCCTAGTATGAAACCATCTTTAGTAACAGAAGAGCTGATTAAATTAAGAGAATTTCCATTTTTTTTTTAAGGATGGTGCAAAGGAATGGTTCTATTACTGTAACGACCCAAAATTACTGTTATGGCTTAAGGGCCCTGATTAGTGTGTAGGGAGGGCATAATTGGTTTATGTGTGAGTTTATTGATTTAATGCATGATTATATGATAATCATGCTTGAATGATTATATGAATGTAATTGTGGTTAAATGTTATATCTGTGAGAACCACATTATTATGTGGGTAAGTCTGCAGCGTGCGACTTGAGGCGATCTTAGGGAGCCAGTTAGCGGGAAAGTCACAACGGAGCTTAATATTTGACTTTGGGCAAGTCAGGGGTATTTCAGGTATCAGGTGGTTATTTAGACTATTGGGTTATGGAAATAAATATATGGAGATATATTTGAGGTTAGGAAGCTTAGGCGGGAATTTTGGGGAATTTACCATTTTGCCCTCAGGGACGTTTCCGATACCCCGAGCCCTCGGGATTGATTTAATTAACTAAGGTTAGAATAAAAAAAAATAGAAACTGGTAGAATAAAGCACAAACCGACCCATTTTTCCTCTCTCTTCCTTCTTTTCTCTCTCTTAAGGAAATTACTGAAATCTAAGAATATTCAGCTGGGAATTCAGAAGATTTGAACTGAAGTTTGAGGAATTAGCTCAGCTCTAACCAAGGAACACTCAACCAATGCCAAGGTAAGAATTGAGTTTTATATTTGAGGATTAGAATTCTGAGATTTGACTGAATATTAAGGGTGTTTATGGTTTGAATATTTAAGGACTGAATTGGAGCTGGGAAGCTTGGGTTTTAGCTCAAAAGTTGTTAAGGAAATGGTTCATCAAAGAAGGTAAGCTTCAATTCGTAATTTAGAGGTTAAAATTTGAGTTTGCATGACTGGTTTTTGTGTTTTTGAGTTGTTGGGTTCTAGGAAGCAAAATGGGATTTTGATAGGTTTTTAAGCTGGATTTCGGTTGAATTATGTTGTTAGAATCATGTTAAAAGTCTTGTGATTAATGGGTTTTGATATTAGGGTGCTTTGGGGTGGTTTTGAATAAGGTTAGGATGTTAGAAATGGTGGATTTTCTAGGCACGAAGGGTTGGGCTGCGACTCTGTTCTAGAGTGCTGCGGCCCTACGAAGCAAAGGAGCCAGGGAGGCTCGGCCGAAGGGGAGCGCCGCGGCGCCACAGGACAGGGCCGCGGTGCGTGTCTGTCTTCTGAAGGGCTTGGTTTCTATTTCAGGGACGGGCCGCGGTTAGGTTTCAGGGGCTGCAGCCCTTAGGTGGATTTTTGATCTTTTGGGGATTTTAAGCGCGGGAACCTAACCTAGGGTGCTCGGGATCGATTTCACCACCGTGTTTGGTGGAATTTGATGTCCCGGAAGCTATCATTGTACCCAATAACCTTTATTTGAATATTAATGGAATCCATTACCTTGGTTGTGACTAGGTGTTAAGATAAGGCTCGGGAAGCGGATCGTGCTCGAGAGACGTCGCTTGTAGACAGTGAACGTGGAAACTAAAAGAAAGAAAACTACACCCAGTTGTGTAATTGTAATGGGACTAAGGGTTCCCTAATATGCATGCTTTGAAAGGATGGTATTATGCCATGTAAACAGTAAACCAACGGCCTAAGAGTGCCAAGGTTACACTAGCGCACAGGGCGCGGCTCGGCCACTGGTAGCCGAGGATAGCTTATTATGCACTGAGCTCGGCTTAAGCGGGCCGGAGTCAGTGGGGTAAACAGAGAGTGCGACCTAAGTTGTCAGCCCTGATAATCGTGTAACTTGATTGTTATTAACGTTTAATTGCATCTTTGATTCTGAGTACATGTTATGTGGTTAATTTGAGTGTTAAGTGTTTGATCTTGCTTAAAGGATTAATTATCTGTTATTGTTGTTTGTGATGCATATTATGTTTTCTTGCTGGGCCTTGGCTCACGGATGCTACATGCTGCAGGTAAAGGCAAGGGAAAACTTGATCAACCCTGACTTGGAGAGCTCTGTGAGCTGAATGTACATGACCAGCTGCTCAGCCGCCACGGTTAAGGGGAAGGCAAGAGCAGGGGAACCAGAAATGTCTGTTTTTCCTTAGAATGGCTGATGATTGTCTGTATTTTGGAGATTCTGTAAACTAACTTTTAAACACTGTTTCTTTTTGGGATCCAATGTGTAAAACTGTTTAATTATATAAAATGTATCTTTTAAGACCAAAACCCTTTTTAACCTTAGCACATTCATGGTTAGTGACACGTTTTTAGTTAAATGACTTGATTAGCAAGTCCTACACCTTTATAAGTACACAGTGTAGCGATCTTGGCTATCCAGGGCGTTACAATTACCTTCCTCCTGGAATTGTTAATACCTGGAATGAAATGAAGACATTGTTGTTGGAGCATTACTTCCTAGCATCTAATGTTGGTAGTATAAGGAACAAAATCTGTGGCATTCACCAATCAATTGGGGAGTCATTATATGAGTATTGGGAGAGATTTAAGAGGTTATGTGCTAGCTGCCCCCACCACCAAATAAGTGAAAAACTCCTAATCCAATACTTTTATGAAGGACTATTTCCATTGGACAGGAGAATGATTGATGCAGCAAGTGGGGGAGCATGGGTGGACAAGACCCCTGCTGCAGCTAGGAGTTTAATTTCTATTATGGTAGCTAACTCTCAATAGTTTGGAGTTCGTCAAAAAGTTTTAGTTAAGGGATTAAATGAGACAAACTCTAAAGTAAAGCACCATCTTTCGCAGTTAACTAGTATGGTTCAACAAATGGCTTTAGTTCAGCAAGTGAGACCTTGTGGCATATGTCAGTTGGTGGGGCATCCTACTGATGCATGTCCCACACTTCAAGAGGATACCAATTAGCATGTAAATGCAATGGGGGATTCCCAGGGCAACCTAGGAAAAGGTATGACCCTGATGCTATAACTTATAACGAAGGATGGAAGGGACATCCTAATCTTCGATGTGAGAATCAACAACAAATTGTACCTACTAGACCATCAGGGTTTCCTTATCAACAAAGGCAACAACAAACCTATACACCTCAGCCTCAATAACCAATTATCTCATAAGCTCAAGATCCATCAATGGCGGATATGCTAAAAACGTTAGTAGCCTCCAACATTCAAACTCAAGCACTTCTTCAAGGCGCTCACGCGTCCCTGAAAAATTTAGAGAACACAATGCGTCAAATTGCCACTTCATTAAGTCAAAGTGAGCCACACAATCAAGGAAAATTACCTTCACATCCTGTTCGGAACCCAAGGGAAAATGCTAATGCCATCACATTAAGAGATGGCAAGACTTATGATCCACCCAATAACCCATCAAATGATGCACCATTACCTCCTACCCAATCCGCCCAACAAGATAAAGATGAAACCCTAACCACAACACCCAACCCTAAACCAACTATTCACACTTATGTCACTACTCCTCCATTTCCTAGTTGTTTGAGAAAGACAAAGAAAGATGAAGCTGAACAAGAAATACTGGAGACTTTTTGCAAGGTTGAGATAAACATTCCCTACTGATGCCATTAAGCAAGTACCTTGATATGATTTTTTTTAAAAGGAGTTATACTCCAATAAGAGGAAGCTAAAAGGGAATGAAAAGGTGAGTGTGGGAGAAAATGATTGGATGGTTCTTCATAAGAAACTTCCACAAATAGTGTAAGGATCGTGGCACCTTCACTATTCCTTGAACTATTGGCAATAAAAGGATTGAAAGATGTATGTTAGATTTGGGTGCTTCAATCAATGTTTCAATCAATGTAATGCCTTACTCTATTTATACCTCTTTGAATTTGGGACCACTTGAAGAAACGGGGGTGACATACAATTAGCGGATCGTTCTAATGCCTATCCAAGAGGAGTAGTAGAGGATGTGTTTGGTTAAAGTAAATGAATTTGTTTTTCCAGTGAACTTTTACATTCTTGATATGAAAGATGACTCAGTTCCATGTTCTACACTAGTATTATTGGGAAGGCCATTTTTAAAGACAACTAGAACTAAGATAGATGTTCATGAGGGAACTTTGACCATGGAGTTTGATGGTGAGGTGATTCGTTTTAATATTTCTTCAATTGATATTCTGGACTCATTGTCACAAATAATTCTAGATTTACATGGAAAGGATGGGTTAGATGTTGTTTTGAGGGAACCAATAGACTTGAAGAAAAATGATGTCACTACTGAAGTAAAGGAGACAGTGGCTGCACTTAATAGCGGTGAAGAGGTTTCTAAAGAGGTGTCGTTCTTAGAGTTTCCTGTTTCTCATGAGCAACTTCAACCATCTGTTAAATCACCACCCAAGCTTGAGTTAAAACCACTACTGGAGCATCTCAAATATGTTTACCTTGGTGTTAAAGAGACATTTTCAGTTATTATCACCACATAACTTACCCAAGTACAAGAGGATTGTTTCATAAGGGTACTTCGGGAATACAAAACAGCCATAGGGTGGACCATAGCAGATATCAAGGGAATAAGCCCAACTATGTGTATGGACCATATTCTCCTTGAAGATGGATCCAAGCCTTCTAGAGAACTCAACGAAGGTTAAATCCACCTATGATAAAGGTAGTTAAAAATGAGATACTGAAGCTCTTAAGTGTGGGTGTTATTTACCCTATTTCAGATAGCAAGTGGGTGAGTCTAGTTCATGTAGTTCCTAAGAAATCAGGCATCATTGTGGTAAAGAATGATAAGGATGAGTTAGTGCCCACGAGAGTCCAAACAAGTTGGCGAGTTTGTATTGATTATAGAAAGTTGAACACTATAACTCGAAAAGAGCACTTCCCTTTGCCATTCATTGATCAAATGCTTGAAAGATTAGTGGGACATACTTATTACTTCTTTCTTGATGGTTATTCAGGTTATAATCAAATTATTATTGCTCCTAAAGAGCAAGAGAAGACCACATTTACATGCCCATTTGGCACATTTGCTTTTCGTAGAATTCCATTTGGATTATGCAATGCTCCGGCCACTTTTCAGCGATGTATAGTTAGTATTTTCTCATATTACATAGAGAACATCATAGAAGTATTTATGGATGATTTCAGTGTCTATGGTGATTCTTTTGATAAGTGCCTCCACAAGTTAACTCTAGCTCTTAAATGATGTATTGACACTAATCTTGTATTGAATTGGGAGAAGTGTCACTTTATGGTTCAACAAGGTATTGTTTTGGGGCATATTATTTCGGGAAAAGGGATTGGAGTGGACAAGGAAAAAATAGATCTCATTCGTTCTCTTCCATCACCATCAAGTGTGAAAGAAATAAGATCCTTTCTTGGTCATGCAGGATTTTATAGGCGGTTTATAATGGATTTCTCAAAGATTACTTCTCCCTTATGCAATCTTCATCAAAAGGATGTTGCATTTGAATTTAATGAAAAATGTTTGTTTGAATTCAAAAAATTGAAGGAATCCTTAACATCAACACCTATTATTCAGCCATTTAACTGGGAGTTACCATTTGAAATAATGTGTGACACTAGTGACTATGCAGTACGAGCAATCCTTGGGCAAAGAGTTGGTAAGGTTCCTCATGATATATACTATGCCTCTCAGACTCTTAATGATGCTCAGTTGAATTACTTTACTACGGAGAAAGAGCTTTTAGCAGTTATCTTTGCTCTAGAAAAGTTTCGGTCTTACTTGATTGGAACTAAAGTTATTGTTTACAATAACCATGCAGCTCTTAAATATTTACTAGCTAAGAAAGAAGCAAAGCCCAGACTTAATCAGTGGATTTTACTTCTACAAGAATTTGATCTTGAAATAAAAGATAAGAGGGTCACAAAATTTGGAGGCTGATCATTTAAGTAGACTTATCAAGGATGAAGATAACGTGCAATTAAGTGAGAAATTTCCCGACGAACAACTCCTAGCTCTTAAAGAAGTTATTCCATGGTTTATTGATATTGTTAATTATTTAGCCACTAAAGAGTTACCAGGAGACCTTACACAAGCTCAGAAGAACAAGATTAAGCATGATGCTAAGTTTTATATTTTGGATGAGTCTTATTTATGGAAACATTGCACTGATCAAGTCATTCGAAGGTGTGAACATGATTCTGAATTTTAATCTATCCTTGCTTTCTCACATTCTCATGCTTGTGGAGGTCATTTTGGACCCAAGAGAACAGCTCATAAAGTACTTGACAGCAATTTTGACTGGCCTACCATCTTTAAAGATTCATATGCATATTGCAAGGCATGTGACAGTTGTCAACGATTTGGTAATATTATTGCTAGGGATCAAATGCTCCAAACTCCCATACTTATTATCGAGATTTTTCGTGTATGGGGGATTGATTTTATGGGACCATTTCCATTGTCATTCTGTTTTGCGTATAATCTTTTAGCGGTGGATTATGTGTATAAGTGGGTGGAAGCAAAAGCAACTAAAGCGGATAATTCTAAAACAGTGGTTGAGTTCATTTGATCAAATATCTTTGTGAGATTCAACACTCCAAGGGAAATAATTAGTGACCGAGGTACTCATTTCTGCAATAAAACAATTGAAGCTTTATTTCGGCACTATCAAGTGACTCATAAAGTAACCACTGCCTACCATCCATAAGCAAATGGCCAAGCCGAGGTATCGAATAGAGAAGTCAAGTCTATTCTTGAAAAGACGGTGAATCCAAATAGAAAGGATTGGAGTATAAGATTAGATGATGCTCTATGGGCATATCACTCGACCTACAAGACACAGCTTGGTATGTCGCCATATCGGTTGGTGTATGGAAAGCCTTGTCACCTACCATTTGAATTGGAACATAAAGCTTGGTGGGCTGTGAAAAAGTGTAACATGGAGATGGACAATGCACGCCAAAAAAGAATGTTGCAATTACAAGAGCTGGAGGAAATTCGTAATGATGCTTATGAAAGCTCTAAGATTTAGAAAGAAAAGACCAAAGCCTTTCATGATCAAAATAGAATTATTCGGAAAACGTTTGATGCAGGACAGAAAGTATTATTGTATCATTCTCATCTTAAACTCTTTCTGGGTAAGTTGAATTGTCGATGGGTTGGACCATTCATAGCGGTACATCATTATCCTCATGGAGCGGTAGAAATTTCAAGTCCGTCAACAGGAAACATACTCAAGGTAAATGGCCAGAGATTGAAGCCTTATTATGAGTCTTTTGAGGAGGAACAAGCTACTGTGATTCACCTCTTCGATCCTGAATATGTTGATGAGGTATGAAAAAGTTTTACGTCAAGCTAGCAACGTTAAACTTAGCTAAAGTTTATGTATTTTATTTTATTTTTAAGACATTTTCGTTTATTTTTTTCCATGTAATTTTTTTCTTTTTGAACTTAGTTTTCATATATTTTTTAATTATTTTAGAACCGTGAAAATCGTGAAAAAAAACAACCAAAAGAAAATGTGTTTTGGCCTAGATGGCCTGTGGCCGCGCCCTCGAGAACAGAACAAAATGGTCACGGCCACTGTGCAATTTCAACAACATTTTTTTAAAAAAAATAAACTCCCATTTAATTTCTTTTCACTTCCCACACAAAAAAACACCCTTAAACCTAAAAAGCTCTCATTGCAGCCATCATTCACGCTCAACACTCTCTCTTTTATGCCAAAAAGATTTTTTTAAAATCTTTTTTCCCGCTCTTTTTCTATCGGTGTTCTCATCGGCGCCATGGCAAAGGGATCAAAGAATGGGGGGAAAGCCAAATCGAAGAACAAGATCAAGAAAATTGGACCTTCATCTACTGATAGGGTTATCAAAACTCGATCTATGGATGCTATTTTAGGGGTTCAAGAATTGGAGGTGATTGAGGATAAGCAAGAGGCAAGTGTGAGGCGGGTTCTTGATGAATCCATACCAGTACATCGACAAGAAGTCTGCACGAATGTGGAAGATTTATCAGTTTCAAAGCAAGCAATGCAGGATGTGGATATGGGTAAGAATGTTTCTTCTCCGATATTACATTCTAACTCTTCTGGTGTGAATTGTGCCAGTTACATAGGGAAGAATGTGGCTGGCAATGGTTATTCTATGAATCAGGAGAGGATTCTAGGGATAAAAATAGATATGGAGGATATTGTTGAGGAGGTGAATTTTTGGCAATCTTCAATTGTTTGCTATGTGCTCGGTGCTAATCCCCCAATTCGATTCCTAGAGGGTTTCGTGACACGGTTATGGAAAGATCAGGTGGACAAAGTAGGAATTCTTTCTTCAGGTATTTTCATTATTCGTTTCCTAGCCATGGAATTTTGTGATTGAGTGTTGGATGGGGGTTACTTGTTTTTTGGCAAAAAACCTCTGATAATGAAGCCTTGAAATCCTGTTGATGATTTCGCTAAAGAATACATTTCTTCAGTTTCGACTTGGATTCAATTAGGTGGTCTAGATATCAAGTATTGGGGAGATCGATCACTTTTCAAGATTGTGGGTTAGATTGGGAAGCCGATTCAAGTTGATAACATTACCAAAAACAAAGATCGTCTAGCCTTCCCCAGAATTCTTATTAAGGTTCAAGATTTTCCTACTCATATAAGTTTTATGAATGAATTTGATCAGGAAGTAGACATTCAGATGGATTATGAATGGAAACCCATTACTTGTAAAATATGTTCTGGTTTAGGACATGAGTCTTATTTATGTAGGACGAGCAAATCAGTCAAGCAAGCATGGATTCCTAAACAGAGTGATTCAATGCCACTTTCAGGTCAAGCCAATGTAGATGCAGAAGGTTTTCAGTCAGTGGTAAAGGGGGTTAAGGTAAAGGAACCTGAGGCCATTCTAACTAGTGTGACAAATCAGTTTCACATGCTGGAAGATGATTCTGTTATAAACCTGCTACAGAGGACCAATACAGGAAGAGAGGGGGGAGTTCCCTCTATACTCAATGGATAGGATACTTTGCTGGAATGTACGAGGGATTAACAGCCAACATAAGCATCGAGAGATTAAACATTTAATCCTTTCAAAGAATGTTGGGTTGGTTAGTCTTCTCGAAACAAAAGTGAAGAATAAAAATATGGGTTCTCTTTATACTGGTTTTTTTTTTGGATGGTGTTTCACTAATAATAATCCTTTGATTGGTAAGGGTAGAATAATAGTTTCTTGGAATCCGAATGTGTATTCTCTGGATATTTGGTTATGTACTACTCAGTTGATTCACAGTTCCAAATCGGGCAGGAAGTTTCCTTATCACTTTTGTGTATGGTTTTAATGATGAATTATCTAGAGATCAGTTATGGAAAGATATGCAGGAATTGGCTGTATCTATAGCTGCTCCTTGGATGGTGATAGAGGACTTTAATGAGATTCTTTCTCTTCATGAGAGAATAGGTAAAAAGTCTACTGCTAAACTCTCTAGAAGATTTCAGGACTGTCTGTCATTCTGTCACTTGGAGGACTTAAAATTTTCAGGATGCTTCTATACTTGGAATAACAAACAGAGAGTAGAGGAGAAGATTTATTCAAAGATTGATAGAGCCTTGGTTAATTCACAATGGACAGATTATTTTCCAAACTCAGAAGTTGTTTTTCTTCCGGAAGGGATCTTTGATCATAGTCCAGTTCTTGTTCATTTTTCCTTGGAGTTTACAATGGAGAAGAAACCATTTAGATACTTTCGGATGTGGAAAGAAGCTCCATCTTATGCAGACAAGATTCAGACTAGTTGGAATATTCCAGTTGTTGGTATTGAAATGTTTCAAGTGATTTCTAAATTGAAAAGATTGAAACAGGTTTTTTCGGGTATTAATAGAGAAGGTTTTTCTGACATCCAACAGGTAGAATTTAAGGCAAATCTTTTACTGAGGGAGCTTCAGGAAAAACTGCATAAGGATCCGCTTAATGAATGTCTTATTAATCAAGAAAAAATTGCTAGAGAAAATTTCCTTCATTACCATAAAGCTTACATGATGTTCTTGGCTCAAGAAGCTAAAGTAATTTGGATGGCTAATGAAGATGAAAATACTCATATTTTCCATGCTTCTCTGATGGCTAGGAGGTTACAGAACAGGATTATGTCCATCAAGAATGAGGGAGGCACTTGGGTTGATACTCCAGCTGGTATAAAAAAGGCTTTTTTGGATTATTATCAACGATTGCTGGGGACAGTTATGATGCAAAGGAAGCAGGTTTCTCGGTCAATTATGAATTTAGGCCCAGTTCTCAATGCAGCTCATAATCAGATTCTTACAACAGAATTTTCAACTCAGAAGGTTAAGGATGCCATGTTTTCAATTCCAGGTTTCAAAGCTCCAGGGCCAGATGGATATAGCAGCTACTTTTATCAAGATAACTGGAATTTGGTGGGTTTGGAGGTTAGTGCAGCTGTACTATCATTCCTCAAATTGGGTAAATTGCTCAAAGAGATTAATAATACAACTATTACTCTCATTCCTAAGACTATTTTCCCAGATAATGTTTGTGATTTCAGACCCAATGCATGTTGTAATGTCATCTATAAAGCAGCATCCAAGATGATATGTTCAAGACTTCGGCAAGTTTTACTTGACTTAATAGCAGAAAATCAAGGGGGATTTGTTCATGGTAGATGCATAGCATACAACATCATGATATGTCAAGAATTAGTTCGACATTATGGGAGGAAAAATTGCAAACCAAGTTGTATGATCAAGTTGGATTTGAGGAAAGCTTATGACACTATAGAATGGGATTTTATTGAAGAGATGCTCACAGCTTTTCAGTTTCCTCAGAAATTTATTCAGCTTATCATGATTTGTGTTCGAACACCAAGATATTCCTTGATGATCAATGGCTCAATGCATGGCTTCTTTGCAGCTAAAAGAGGATTGAGAGAAGGTGATCCTATGTCTTCATTGTTATTTGTACTTGGCATGGAATATCTGTCCAGAATTATGCTTAAAGTTGGCTCTTCTTTAGGTTACAAATTCCATGATAGACGTTCTGGTTTAAAGTTGAATCAATTATGCTTTGCTGATGATTTATTATTATTCGGTCATGGAGATTTTGCTTCTATTCTTTGGATGCTAAGGGGGCTCAAATTTTTCTCAAAGACTTCAGGACTTATTCCAAATGAGACTAAATCTGCAATCTATTGTAGTGGCATGCCTGAAATTGAGATTGATAGAGTGGTGGCTGTTTTAGGATTCACTCGTTGTTCCCTGCCTTTCAGGTACCTTGGTATCCCTATATGTTCCAAGCGTATTTCTACTGCTGAGTGTGGGGTGATTCTTGAAAAAATGGTATCCAGAATTAAGTAGTGGAGTTCAAGGAACTTATCATACATGGCTAGAGTATCATTGATTAACTCTGTTTTATTGTCAATTCACTCTTACTGGCCTCAAATAATGATCCTGCCAAAACAGTTTTTGAGGGATATAGAGGCCATTTGCAGAGCCTTTCTTTGGAAGGGAATGGCAGAGACTCAAGGTTCAGGCTTAGTTGCTTGGAGCTCTGTTTGCACTCCAAAAGCTGCGAGAGGATTACGCTTCCGGAAGATTTCAGAATGGAATGTTGCATCATTGGGGAAATATGTATGGGCCATAGCTTCCAAAAAGGATAATTTGTGGGTCAAATGGATTCATAGCATTTATTTGAAAAAGGTGGACTGGTGGGAATATACAGTGCAACAGAATTACAATTGGTATTGGAAAAAATTGTTGCCATTAAAGATCTCTTTAGAGTCAAATTAGATAAGTCAGCTTTTATGGCAATGCAATATAGTATTCAATTCGGTTATGATATACTATATGATCAACATATTAATGTACAATGGAGTAAGTTTGTATGGGAGAGAAGTAGTATTCCGAAGCACAGATTTATTCTATGGTTAGTGATGCTTCAGAAGTTGAGTACCAAAACTTATATCAGCAGGTATTTACCTGGGGTGGACACAGTATGTGTAACGACCCAAATTCACTAATAAGGCTTAAGGGCCTTGATTAGAATGCCGGGAGGGCATGATGGGAATTATGTGTGATTTTTTATGATTAAGATGCATGATAATGATTTAGGCATGTTATACGATTATGTGAATTATATTATATGATAATTATGATGTGTGAATTGTACCGCGTGGGTTCTGTGATACCAACGTGATGCACGTGCCGAGACGGTCCTAGGAAACTAGATAGTGGTAACTGGTGATTTGGTAACCTGCGTAACTGTTAGTAACCATAGAGAGTAACAGGTTTTATGGGAAAGTGGTAGAATTGCAAAGCTGGTGAAAAGACAAGTATGGCCTTGAGGTTGGGTTAGGAAGGGTTATTAGTGGAAGGGTAGAGTAGACATTTGGTAGGATGGATGATTATCAGCTGAAGGGGGAATATCATATACGTATAATATTTGGGGAGATGGGTTTATGCTGAAATTAGAAACCTAGAGGAAGAGCAAACTTAAGAGGAAGAAGGGAGAGACTGAATTTAACTTTTGGAAGGAGAATCAAGAGTGATTGAAGTTGTCAAGCAGGCTTAGACCAAGAATACTCAGAGGTAATATTTTGATTATGCTATATCCAAGTTTTAAGTCTGAATTTTAGTTAAGGAAGGTGAATTGAGGCAAGTTGGTGGCTGGTTTTATGTAATTTCAGAATTGGGAATCAAGGGGGAAGGAGGTCAAGAGCTGGAGGTTGAACCCATCACTTAAGGTAAGGTCTCTGTATGTTTATTAGGCTTGTTTTTGTTAAGGTATAGGGAGTTTGAAGTGTGGGCTGTGTTTGAGTTCAAGCTGTTCATAATTTTTCTGGTTTGAGTTGTTAAGTGTGAAATTCAAGAGTGAATTTTAGGATTGAAGGTGTGAGTGAGCTTGGGTATGATGTCTTTGGGTTGTTGTGAGGTTTGTTAGGGGTTTAGAGTTGGTTTTGGGACTTAGGATGGAGTTTGGGGTGAATTGGAGAGGTTGGAGCTCGAGAAAATGCGAAGGAAAAACCCAGAATTCTGGGCTGCGAAGGCGTGCCGCGGCACGGGTTATGTGTGCCGTGGCTTGGAGGCTCTGACTGGTGGGTGCCGCGGCACAAGGATGTGGTGCCGCGGCACAAGGCTAATTTCAGGGTGTTATTTTTGACAATTTTAGGCCTTTGCCCCGGGGGTTCGGGGGATGTCTCCGGGGTGTTGTTCTAAGGTTTTGGGGGTTCCGAGAGTGTGGGTTAGGTACCGGGAAGGTAGTCTTGGATTGGTTAATGACAAAGAATATTATTTTTGTTGTGATTAGGACTTTGGAGAGGCTCGGGGTAGAGGACCGTGCTTGCGGCCACGTGACATCGAAAACCAGTGAATTGAAAGGTAAGAAAACCGCACCCGAATATATGGTTGTGAATGGGACTAAGTGCTCCCGAGAGTTCTATTGTGTCATCGTTGGTATTATGCCAAGGGACACGTATAAGCGGTCTAAGAGTACCGTTCATGATTTTAGCGCACGGGGCGCGAATTGGCCACTGGGAGCCAGAAACATTAGGGTAACAGAGGGAGCAGCCTGTGGGCACTAGCCCTGGTTATCGTCTGTGCATTATGTTTTATGAGATGAAATCCTTAGTATGTGGTATGCTTGAATGATGTTATACTTGAAATTTATGAGATGCTATATGAGTAAATGACTTGATTGCTAGTTGTTCATGCTCTGTTATTGCTGTGTTTTCTTGCTGGGCCTTGGCTCACGGGTGCTTCGTGGTGCATGTAAGGGCAAGGGCAAGCTGGACCAGGCCTGAGGTGGAGAGCTCGAGGTGTAATGTACATAGCCAGCCGTTCGATCTCCATGATCGAGGAGTGTGTCAGGACAGAGATTACCTAACTGCTCATTTTGCCTTAGTATGGCCGCTAATGTATTTAAACCTTGTAAATTTTGTAAATGACCTTTGAAACTGTCATTTTTGGGATCCCATGTAACGAAACAGTGTTTAGTAATGAAAATGTAACTTTTGAGACCAAAACACTTTTAACCCTAGTTCTTTTACTGTTTCAGTAACACGTTTTTACTTTAATGACTTGGTTAGCAAGTCTGGCACTGTATAAACACACAGTGTAACGGTCTTGGCTATCCAGGGCGTTACAGTATGTCTGCTGAGTGGTGATCACAATGAAGATCTTCCTCATTTGTTTTTTCAATGTACTTACAGTAAAGCTTGTCTTTTGAGGATGAAGGATTGGCTTGGCTGCCGAGCACAAACAGAGCATTATCAATCATTATTGAAATGGATATCCAAAGCAAAGCACTTGAGTAAAGTCAGGAAAGGATTCTTTATAGCTGTTGTTACTGCACTAGTGTACCACATATGGAGGGCTCATAATGATGTTTTGTGGTCATCTAAACTTTGGAATGTAAATCATATTGTAGAGGTCATTAAAAGAGAACTCAAATTGAGATTGACTTTGCCAATGACAAGGAAAACAAGAAATAGGGATAAAGAATGGTTTCAAAAATTGTAAAGTTAGATACATGAATTGTAAAGTCAAGATAAGGGTATTAGAAGATCTGTAAGTGTACATGATTTGGTTTTGAGCAATACAATGATTCTTATTTACCAAAAAAAAAGCTCTCATTTCCACACAAAATTTCATCACTTTTCCCTCATTTTCACTCAAATTATTCCCCAAAATCATCACAATTCTCATCATCAATCTTCATTCTCTACCATTTTTCATCTATTCTCACCAAAATCCGCATCTTCTACAAAATTTCCCTTTCAAAACCTAAAGTCCCATAATTCCAAATTTGACAATTGAGGTTCTTCCACTAGTTTCAAGGTGCTTCATTAACACACTCAAGCTTTCAAAGACTTTCTATAGTCAATCACAAGTAAGTATCTTTTCTTGATTATTTGATTATTGGGTTTTGAGTATTGAAGAAT
Source organism: Humulus lupulus (assembly GCF_963169125.1). Classification (NCBI taxonomy): domain Eukaryota; kingdom Viridiplantae; phylum Streptophyta; class Magnoliopsida; order Rosales; family Cannabaceae; genus Humulus; species Humulus lupulus. The sequence continues at coordinate 117,814,268 of NC_084796.1, read as the reverse complement.
AAGATTTGGGGTATTTTGGATTATATAGTTTTTGGTGGATGAATTACTTATATATTGTGATCATTGGCATAGATTAAGTGTTTATGTTGTTATATTAGTGATAATCTCAATTTTGAGGTGACTGAATTACTACAACATAATGTTTAACTATTGGATTGGTCTATGCCTACTAAGTGTTTAATGAAAGTTCTAAGAGAAGTGTGTTTCAGTTTTAAGGGGAATTGATTGAATATTTTTGAATAGGAAGTATTTACTTGCTTGGTTGATATTTGGTGGGAGTAATTAGAGCAGTATGAATTGATATTTTTTGGGTATCTTGAATTATTCTCTTAATGCTTGATTATTTGCGTACAAGGAAGCTTATCCCTGAGTTTTGAAGTGAAGAATAGCACCCAAGAGATTTAGAAAGAATACCAAAGGTGCTTCCTCATCTGTGGTTCAATTTAATGCCACCAAATTTATTTCTGAGGAGGCATTCAAATGCTATTAAGATGCAATAGTGAAACAGAAAATGATGATTGAAGAGAGGGGGTTTGATAAGGAGATTCTTCAAGGGTATCCATCCATTGCGGAGCAGATTGAGAAAAGACATTGGACGAAATTTTGTTCACAATCCGATGCTGCAGTAATCCCTATAGTAAGAGAGTTTTATGCTAACAGAATTTCTCAAGTCACTATGGCTACAAAGAGAAGGGTTAATGTGAATTTCTCAAGTGCAACCATAAATCAATTTTACGGGATTCCTAGCATAGACAATGATGAGTATAGCCACATAGTTGATACTCTCGACTTTAATGAGATTATCTAATTTCTGTGCAAGCCAAATAACCTATGGAAGTTAACTAAAATAGGTCATCCCATTAAGTTTAAGCGAGAGGTGATGGGAGTTATAGAAAAAACCTGGCATAAGTTTATTAATGTAAAGTTATTTTCCACTAAACATGTCAGTGATGTGAATGTGGACACTGCCATACTTTTATATGCCATCTTGAAGGGGAAAACAATTGATGTGTGGCGCATTATCAAGTCCTCCATCCAGAACAGTTTCAGACATGTTTCTAAGGGGTTCTACCCATCCCCATCTCCATACTGCCATGTGTGCTCAAGCTGGTGTGAAATGGGATCCTTCAGAGCCTTTTTTGCACCCCATCCATATACTGAGTAGATCCTCCATCACTCTCTTCAAGGTCACTGACACTGCAGGGGCTAGCTCATCTTGTGAAACTCAGGCTAGGCCACCGCCATCAATCCAAAATATGACCTCGACGGACTATATGAAACTTGTGGAAGAATCTCTATACACTACCTCTCAAGAGCTGCATGCTCCCTGTACTGAATTCCAAGGACACCAACAATGCATGATTGAGTGGGTCTGTTATCAAGAAGTCTGTTTCAGGATGAATGCCAAACACCTTGGTATGGAGATGGTAAACTATCCACCTGCACCACAGTGGATTCAATCATATCCACCACCAATTCCCATGATGCAAGATGATGAGAACGAGGAGGAAGCTGAAGATGATCAAGCATATATGCCTGATGAATGGGCATTTACTTCGGTTGAGGGAGTTTTTCTTTTTCTTTTTCTTTTTCTTTATCTTTTATTTTATTTGATTTTTCATTGAGGTCAATGTATTGTATAAGTGAGGGGAAAGGGAACAACTGAAACTACACTGCTTTGATTTTATTTTTATTATGTTGCGTTGTTTTTATGTCTTTTTTTTTTAGTTTGTTTATGTAACGCCCTGGATAGCCAAGACCGTTACACTGTGTGTTTATAAAGGTGTTAGACTTGCTAATAAATTCATTTAATTAAAATGTGTTACTAAAATTATAGTGGAACTAGGGTTAAAAGAGTTTGGTCTCAAAAGCCTCAATTCTTATAAATAAACATTTTCTGTTTACACGAGATCCCAAAAATAACAAGTTTAGAACCATTTACAAAGATTCAAGTTTAAACACAATAATTAGCCATTCTAAGGCAAAACAGACTGTTAGGCATTCCTTGTCCTGATCCACACCTCAGCCATGGCGGCCGAACAGCTGACTATGTACATTCAGCCCCGCAGCTCTCCATCTCAGGATTGGTCCAACTTGCCTTTGCCTTTACCTGCACCACGTAGCACCCGTGAACCAAGGCCCAGCAAGAAAACACATTAACAAAGCATAAACAATCAATAGACAATCCAATATCTCATATCACAATAACATGATCTCATCAGTCTAAGCATCCATGATAATCAAACATTCAACATACCAAACATATCACTTTATATCAATAATCAATTCACAAATGATAACTAGGGTTAGCACCCTTAGACCGCACCCTCTATTTATCCCACTTACTCCGGCCTGCTTAAACCGAGCTCAGTGAATATTAAGCTGTCCTCGGCTACCAGTGGCCAAGCCGCGCCCTGTGCGCAAATATTGTATACGGCACCCTTAGGCTGTTTATCACATGTCCCATGGCATAATACCATCTATGACATTACACAGATATCGGGAGCACTTAGTCCCATCACAAACACATAACCGGGTGCAGTTTTCTTACCTTTAAATTCGCTAGCTTCGTTCGCTTTGATCCTTGAGCACAATTCCCCTTGAGACCTAGCGCACACCTAGTCACAACCATAGATCAGAATCATCACCAACCTCAAGTCCAAAACCTAACCTCGAGTCCCATCCCGAGCCCTCGGGAAGCCCCAATTCCACCAAACGGGGTGGTGGAATCGAACCCCGAACCCCCAGGCAAAAACCCTTGAAAATAACTCAAAAATCCCTTTCTAGAAACAAGGTAGCGCTATAGCGCTCTAAGGAGGGCACTACAGCACTACAAACAGAGCCCAAAATCATCCCAGGGTATATGACCTAGCGCTATAGCGCCCAAAGGCTAGCGCTGTAGCGCTAGTCACAGAACAGCAAATGCTATTTTTCCCTCCTTCGATTTTCCCCGAGCCAAACCTTACCAAAACTTCTCCAAACTTCCACCAAACTTAGAATCAAGCTTACTAACATGTCTAACTCATCCCAAGCATCCCAACCATACCAAACTTAAACACATGCACCCCTAATCCAACATTTCACCATAGCTGAACCTAGAATTCAAAAACTCCGCAAAATAGCCACTGAAATCACAAAGTTCAAACTAGAACTCCCTTACCTATGCTGGATAAATTTAGTCTAGGTTGTCCTCCTCAAAATCTTGGCCCTCAATTCCTCAAAGCTCAGCTCCAATTTCCCTAGAATTCCCCACCAAGTTCAGCTTAGATATCTTAGTTCAACATCAAAACCAGAAACCAAAGAAAACCTCAAAGTCTTACCTCAACTGGATGGTTTTTTCTTGCTAAATCCCTGCCAATTCCTCCAGCCAGATCAAAGACCTTAACCTCAAGCTTCTGATCTGATTCTCCCTAAGTTTCTACCCCAAAAATCCTCAAGAGATGGTGAAGAAAACTTGAACCGAGAGAGAGAAAAGAGTAGACTTCCAATCCCCTTTCTTTCCTTCTTTTTCTTTCTTTTTTTTTCTTTTCTTTTAGACTCTAGACTTTTCCCACTAAGGCATAAAGCAATAGTTATCCTTATCCCAGTTTTTAACTCAAATGACCAAGATACCCTCCCTTTTATCCCTAAGCCTTTAAATCAACCTAGGGGCATTTTGGTCATTTCACTTCCGCTAATTCCTCAAGTGACTCTAATATTTATCGCTTACTTCCCAACACCTAACTAATCACCAATTATATTCCTCAATGTCAAAATTGACCCCAATATTCTCTCCAAATTCCCAGAAATATTCCCAGGCTCGCCCCGAGCCGGGTAGAAATCCCCACCGTGACTTTTTCGCTAACTTGCTCACTAGGATCGTCTCGAGTCGCAGATTACAAATATATCCACATAATAATGTGGTCTCAACAATTTATCACATATATATACAGTTATGCCCTCAACGGGCCCAAAATTACGATTATGCCCTTCTAACCTAATTAGGGCCTACATGCATACTAATACACATAGTCATACATCTCAGATATTCAAATAGTCATATAACATACTTTTAATTATTAAATCACATATATTCCAATTATGCCCTCCCGGCACACTAATCAAGGCCCTTAAGCCTTATTAGTAAATTTGGGTCGTTACAGTTTAGGTTGTCATAAGCATGGTTATGTTTGAAGTTGTTTGTCAATGATAAAAGTTCTGATTGAGATGAGACTATTCCTAGGAATTTCATGAATTCTGCATGAATTGTGTGCTTAACTTTTGTGTAGTGTTGCTTAAGATTGATCTTTGATTTTTAAACATAATGTGTGTACAATTAGATTTACCTTTTCACTAGTATTTGGAGACATTTATGCATGCTATTATCTATATATATATAGTCTCAACCACTCTAAAAATCATTGATTAATTGTTTGAGGCCAAATCCTAAGTACACATGATTAGGAAGATGATTAAGGCATGTTCTTTGGATTGTTTGAGCTTTTCAAGCTTACCTATGAAATTGAATATCCTAGTTCCCTATTTTTTAGCAATGACTAATATTTTTCTTTCATAAGCCAATATCTAAACCTTTGTAGCCTGAAAATTTTATCTTTTTCTTTGACCTATTACACCATAGTTTTACATGATTGTTTGATTTAGTGGGTTGGGTTATGAATTGTAAGAAGGGGAAGTTGTATTGGTTTGTTGGTTTATAATGTGAAAGTATATGATCTACTATTTCTCCCAATGAGTTGAATTGAAAAGGACAAAAAATAGAAAAAATTCTGCAATGAGAAATATGAAAAAAAAAAGAGAAGTTCTTGCAAAAGTATAAGTGTGGGGGAAATAGTAAGATCAATGTGAAAAGAACGAAAGGGAGAGATTATGTACTATTTTTTAATTGTATGGGAAGCTTGTGAGAAGATCTATAGAGTAGAAAAAAATATATAGCCTATGGTGTGATTTAAGCTTAAATATTCCTTTTTCATCTACCTTCAACCTTAGCCTTGCATTATAACCTTTTAAAGACCTTTTGACTCTTAATTATGTGTGTTTACATTAGTGGAGAACAATTGGTTAATGTCTATGGAGTGAATGTTTTTCATGAAAATATTATTATTTATGAGAATTTAAAACATATTATGGAATGTATAAATTGATTCAAATGTTTGTGTTTTGGTATGTTTAATTGTGCATAATCATAAATAGATCGAGTTTTAAGTGGTGACTAGACATTGAGTTGAAATTTTGAAGAATGTGGAATTCAGATTTCTCTTGGTTAATCAATCTTTGACATAACTAATGCTTACGACAAAATCATTGCTTAAGTTTTATTTGTTTATTTTTTAGTTTTTATTAGTAGTTTTGCTAAGGGACTAGCAGAGTATATGTGTGCGGGAATTCAATAAGGGTATTTTGGGTATTGTATTTGTTATCCTTTCGCACTTAGATAATGATAATTTCAAGTATTTTTAGGTGTTCTTAGCTTTGTATTATGAGAATTTGATTTTTACGCCATGAAAAAATTTCTATAGTATTATTGATGAATTTGATATATTTTTGTGGTTAGGAATGGATGTGAAATGATAGGACTCGAGAAAATGAAGATTGGAACAAGTTTGAAGTGTTTTAGAAGTCCTTAAACCCGAGGTTTTAGCTTAAAGTTGAAGATTACGAAGAAAAAGCATGCGATCAGATTTTGGGCAGTGGTCGCGGCCTCCACAATCTCCTGGCCGCGGCCTCCGTGCGAAACTGGCCCAAAATCTACCCTTGGCCACGACCACTAGGAATCAATGGTCACGTCCATGTGATAACTTTTTTCTTAAAATTTCAATTTTAAATGTAATTTTTGGTGGGCTATTAAAGGGATTAGGTTTAACTTTTATTATAACTTTGGATTGAGAATTTTAGAGGCTAGAGTAGCAGAGGCAGAGAAAAGACATCAGCAATAACATTCTTCAATCTATTTTTTATTTCTTCTTAAAACTCTTTTATTTTCATTGAATATTTATGTTTATGAATGTAATTATGGAGTAGTTTTCTTTATAGTTGAGGGTTATTTCAAAACCCTAGATATGAGATCTTGAATGCATTGATGAATTTTATTCCTTCTATTCCCTTATACTAAATTGCATTTATTTTTCTATTTGAATGTTAAGAATCTTGTAAAATCTTGTTTAGATGGCCACTAATTAGGGTTTTGCATTGTTCTACTATCATCTTAGGATTTCTATTCACCTAATAGTTTAGGATTCTAAGTAGAGGGATAAATTACAATTAGTGTATTGTGACGAGTATTTTGATTGTGATGAAAAATAGAACCTAGGTTAAATGAATTGCATGCTTAATGAATTTGTTGCCTAGATTAACCTATTTCCATAGAGTGTAATGCTTTTACTAGGTTAAATAGATCGCATGCTTAATTGGTTTATTGCTGGGTAAAAAGGGTTAATTAAGAGTACTTAGCTTTAATTATATATAATTGGGAAACTGGGATAAGTGACTGGTTAAGTGTTATCTGCAGGGTTGATAGATTGATTATCGAAGGTGGTGAGTAATTCTTGACCATTTCTTTAATATCGTTATACCCTTAGTTAATCAATCTTTGATTATCAAAATAATAATTGGATCATAGTTCTCGTGGGTTCGACCCTTATTTACCGCTATATTGAAGTAGTTGGTATAAGTGAATAAAAAAATATAATTAAATTTGATACAACATACGACACCCATCAAAGCTTTAGAAGAAGAAGTAGCTCACCTACTTAAGTGTGGATTCGTTAAGGAAGCAAAATTTCTGACCTGGATTGGTAACCCTGTTTTTGTCCCAAAACCCAATGGAAAGTGGAGAACTTTCATTGACTTCTCCAACCTTAATAAGTACTATCTCGAGGATTATTTTCCCATACCTTGAATCGATCAATTGTTAGACGCAACATCTAGTCACGAGCTCATGTCTTTCATGGATGCATATTCTGGATATAACCATATCGCAATGAATCCTGCAGACCAAGAGCACACTAGCTTCATGACCGAGCATAAGCTATACTGCTATAAGGATATGCCATTCGGGCTGAAGAATGTTGGTGCAACATACCAACGTCTAGTCAACAAAATGTTTGTTAAACAGATCGGGAAAAACATGGAAGTGTATGTAACGACCCAAAATCACTAATATGGCTTAAGGGCCTTGATTAGTGTGCCAGGAGGGCATAATTGGTTTATGTGTGAATTTATTGATTTAATGCATGATTACATGATAAGCATGCTTTTATGATTATATGTATATAAATGTGGTTAAATGTTATACTTGTGAGAACCACATTATTATCTGGGTAAATCTGCAGCGGGAGACTTGAGGCGATCCTAGGAAGCTAGATAGCGGGAAAGTCACAATGCGGCCAAATGTTTGACTTTGGACAAGTCAAGGGGTATTTCAGGTATCAGGTGGTTATTTAGATTACCAGTTTATGAAAATAAATAATTGGAGATATATTTGAGGTTAGGAAGTCTAGGTGGGAATATTGGGGAATTTTACCATTTTGCCCTCGGGGACGTTTCCGGTACCCCGAGCTTTGGGATTAGCTTAATTGCCTAAGGATAGACTTAAGGAGCTACAAAAAACAGTAGAACCTAAAATAGACCGACTCTTTCCTCTTCCTCTCTTTCTCTTTCAAAGGAAAAACATAGAATATAGGACTGTGGCTGGAATTCTGAAGATTAAAGCTGGGATTTAGAGGATTAGCTCAAGGATTGTTAAAGGAACTTAATCAAGGTTGAGGTAAGCATTGAATCCCATTCTCTGTGGTTAAAATTCTATGATTTTGAGTGTGTTCTAAGAGGTTTTGGGTTTTTGGATTTGAAGATTAAATTGAGCTAGAACCTTGGAAGTTAGCTCAGAAAGCTCTTGGAGGATTGGTTCTGCAGTTGAGGTAAGCTCGAATTTAAGGTTTAGTGGCTGAGTTATGGTGTTTCAATGGTTGGGTTTTGTGTTCTTGAGTTATAAAGTTTCAGTGATTGAAATAGGTTTTCAATGGGTTTCCAGTCTAGGTTTCAGCTGGGTTGTGTTGTTGGAATCTTGTGGGAAGTTTTTGGGTAATTGAGTTGTGGAATTGGGGTAGTTTTGGGTGAGTTTGCATGAGATTTGAGAGTCAAAAATGGAGGTTTTTCTGGGTTCGAAGGGGTCGGGCCGCGACATAGTTCTTGGTGAGCCGCGGTCCTTCGAAGCTGATGTGTGCTGAGGAAGGAGGGCGGGCCGCGACATTGTATGAGTAGGGCCGCGACCCTTGTCTGTTTTTGGGAATTAGGAGGCCTTTGGTTGGGGCCATGCCGCAGCATGGGTGGCTAATGCCGCGGCCCTTAAGAGCTTATGGGATTTTGAGATTCTAGGCTTGGGAATTTAACCTAGGGTGCTCGGGATTGAATCTTTTACCATGTTTGGTGAATTTCGATGTTCTGGAGTCTAGAACTTTGTCTAGAAGCTCTTTTAAGATTTTTGATGGTATCCTTTATCTTGGTTGTGACTAGGTGCTAAGCTAGGGCTCGGGGATCGGATCACGCTCAAGGAGCATCGCTCGTTGCTAGTACACTTGGAAGCCAAAGGTAAGAAAACTGCACCCGGTTGTGTATTTGTAATGGGACTAAGGGTTCCCTAATATGTATGCTTTGAAAAGGATGGTATTATGCCATATAAATAGAAAACCAACGGCCTAAGAGTGCCAAAGGTTACACTTGCGCACAGGGCGCGACTCGGCCACTGGTTGCCAATGATTGCTTATTATGCACTGAGCTCGGTTTAAGCAGGCCGGAGTCAGTGGGGTAAACAGAGGGTGCGGCCTAAGTTGTCGGCCCTAGTTATTATGTGATTTGATTGTTATCAATGATTGGTTGCATCTTTGATTCTTATTACATGCTATGTGATTAGTGTAGAATGTTAAGTGTTTGATCATGCTTAAAGGATTATACTCTTGTTATGATTGTTGAGATGTGTATTATGTTTTCTTGCTGGGCCTTGGCTCACGGGTGCTACGTGGTGTAGGTAAAGGCAAGGGTAAACTTGATCAGCCCTGACTTGGAGAGCTCTGTGAGCGGAATGTACATGACCAGCTGCTCAGCCGCCACGGTTGTGAGGATAACAGGAACAAAAAAGCTATAAATGTCTGTTTTGCCTTAGAGTGGCTGATGGTAGTCTGTATTTTGGAAATTTTGTAACTAACCTTTAAACACTATTTTTTTTGGGATCCCATATGTAAATCTATTTAAATATATGAAATTTATCTTTTGAGACCAAAACCATTTTAACCCTAGCAAATTTATGGTTTAGTGACACGTTTTGACTAAATGACTTGATTAGCAAGTCCTACACCTTTATAAGTACACAGTGTAGCGGTCCTGGCTATCTAGGGCATTACAGTGTATGTCAATGGTATGCTCGTTAAATCAAAGACTCCCAATAACCATGTATCTGATTTGGAAGAATGTTTTCCTGTGCTAGGAAATATGACATGAAGCTAAACCCTTAGAAGTGCACCTTTGGGGTTTCTTTGGGAAAAATTTTGGGCTTCATAATCAACACAAGGGGGATAGAGGCAAACTCGAAGAAGATCAGGTTGCTATTAGAAATTCCCTCACCCAGGTCGCGTAAAGAAGTACAGAGCCTAACTGGGAAAGTTGCAGCCCTAAAGTTGACTTCTTGGGAAAGTGCCAATGCTTTGCCATGATTGCTTGGGCAGCGCCCATGGAGTTAACCATTATCTCATCCCCCTGGCCATTTGTAGTATGGGTGATCAATGTGATTGGTTCATTACCAACAGTAAAATGAGGAGTTTGCTATGCAGTTGTTGCCATCGACTACTTTATGAAGTGAGTCGCGACCGAGCCTCTGGCGACCATAACCTCGAAGAGAATCCTAGATTTTGTCATGAAGAACATCATATGTCGTTTTGGGCTCTCGAAGAAGATCGTGTCGGATAACGAAACTCAGTTTGATAGTGATTTTTTCACGAACTTTTGTGAGAAGTATGACATAACCAAGAGTTTCTCTTCAGTGGCGTATTTGAAAGCTAATTGCTAGATCGAGGCTGTAAATAAAACCCTAAAGGCGAGCTTAAAAAAGCGACTAGATGAAGCTAAGGGATTATGGCCCGAGTAGCTCCCGAAAGTACCTTGGGTCTATAGAACCTCACATTGCACCTCCATGGGGCACACTCCCTTCTCTTTAACCTTTGGACATGAGGCCATGATCCCAATTGAAGCACTAGTGACGACACATAGACATAATACCTTTGTTCAAGATCAAAACCACGAATTGCTCAATGCATCCTTGGATCTAATCGAAGAAAAGCGGGAAGAGTCACAATTACAGCTCGCCCATTATCAATAATTGTTATTTCGAATTAAGCGTTACTTTAACTCAAAGGTAAAAGGCTCAAACTGGGTGATTTGTTATTTCGAAGGGTGTTTTTGGTGAGTAAGGATCCTAAAGATGGTGTAGTAGGACCGAACTTGGAAAGACCATACCAAATCGTGGAAATTTTACGTGAAGGAACATTCAAACTATCTTGGTTAAGTGGAGAGCTGGTACCACGAACCTAGAATGCTCTTCATCTTGGAAAAATATTATCAATAATAGGATTGTTTTGTTATTTTTTTTATTTTTTCAGTATTTTTCAGCGTAAGGCTTAATCATACAAGCAATTCTATTTAAATGACACGGGATCGCTACGTGTTTATCTTATTCTCACGATGTATCATGTTCTCATTTTGTAAAAGTGACCTAGATTATCCATAAATACTGATCGCTTTGGGAGCATATAACCCTCGATGAGTCTGTAAAAATATTTAGTTTGAGTGGATAAAATTTAAAACATAGAATTTGGAAAATTGATTATTCTGTGGCTTTTTATAGATAGCTCAAACTAAGTAAGAAAAATTCAAAGAAACAAAACCTAGAATTCAACTACAAACTCCTTGATATAACTAGGATATCGACCACAATTAATTGGTCAAGCCAATAGAAATCTATCTCGATCTAAAAATAACCCCTACGATTTTGAGTGTGCAAGGACTCAAAATTCATAAGCATAGCAAGATAATAAGTTAAGGGGACGAAAAATAGATCATAAAGTAATGAACATGTACTAAATAGGTACATGAATATCATGAGCAAAAACATTGTAACGTCCCAAAAATGCTAATAATGTTTTGTGCCTTGATTAGCGTGTCAGGAGGGAATAATTGGATGTATGTGTGATTAATTGATTAAATGCATGAATATGTGGCATGCATGATCTATATGGTAATATGAGTATTAATATGCATGTTTATGAGTATTAAATATGTGTGTGGGTCCGTTCTTGTTTATAAGGGCATATTGGTAATATTGGGCCATTGCTGGCATAAATGTAGTTATATGCGTTAAATGATTGAGACCACATTATTATGTGGATATATATTTGCATTTTACGGCTCGAGGCAATCCTAGTTAGTGGATTAGCATAATAGTCACAACAAGGTCTAATACCCGACTCAAGGTGAGCCTAGGGTATTTTAGAGACTTAGTTTGTATTTGGGATCTATGGGGTAACGAGTAATTATTTGGTGATTAGATGGGCACGTCGGGATTAATTGGGAACTTATAGGAACACTTGAGGTTAAGCGGGAACGGTGGCTATTTACGGTTTCGCCCTTGGGAGCAATTAGGATAAGGATTGATGTAGCGGCACTTGTTGTCTTTTTGTGCTAAGAGGCAGCTTAGTCATAGGCTCTAGACTTCAGTAGAAGCTTAGGATAGAATTGAGTAGTCTTGGGGAGCAATTAGAAGGTAAAAAAAACATTGAGCTTCTCTCTCTCTCTCTCCATCACTCTCGTTTTTCTCTCCCCCTCTAGAGCTTTGGGAGACATTTTAAGTTTTGGTGACTTTAGGGGGAAGGGTTAAGTTTCTTTCTAAAGAATTAAAGCTGGGATTTGTTGAGGTACACTTCAAGGTCGAAATCACTCCTGAGGTAAGCTTCATGACTTGATTTTCTTGGTGAATTCTACTATTAGGATAGGTCTTCGCAAGGTTTCAAGGTTAGCTTTAATTGATGAATTGAGGTGAGATTTTGTGGTTGATTTTTGGGTAGTTATAATGCCTAGGTTGTGTTGTTAAGAGTCTTAGACTTACTTCTAGTTTTAGTTTAAGGTTACTATGAATTTCTGTTGAATTTGTCTGGGAGAAAACGCTGAAAAGCCCTAGGATTTCTGGGTCCACGGGGGCGCGTCGCGACCCATTTCATGGGCGTCGTGGCCCTCGTGACCCCAGGAGCCCTATGTGCTTGTTGTTTCGTAGGTGCACAGTGGCCCTGAAGGGGCTAGTCGTGGCCCGCCTACCTTTTAGACTTGGGGGCGCGCCGCGACCCTTAGGGCTAGGTCGCGGCCTGCCTAGGCAGCCTTAGCTAAAATAGGTTTTTGGGCTCAGGGATTTAAACCTAAGCACTCGGGATGATTTCTTCTACCCAGTTTATTAGAATTCGAAGTCCCGGAGGCTAGTATTTTATTCTAAAGCTTTTAATTGGTTTAAGATTTTAATGGTTATCCATTATCGTATAGTGACTAGGCTATACCACAAAGGCTCAAGATTAGGGATCGTGCTCTGGGCTGCCATATGCTAGTTGCTCGAGAGTTGAGGTACGAAAACTGCACCAGAGTTATGAATGGGGCTTAAGCCCCTATTAATGAATATGTTTTGAATATGAATATATCTGTAGCATATAACATTTTGATAGGCATGCTTGTATACGCTGCCATTGAATACTTGTTATGCATTGTGCTTTGTGATTATATTTAGTTATAGACCGTCCTAAGGGTGTCGGGGGCAGATAGCAAGCGTACAGAGTGCAGCCCGACCTAAGGGTGTCGGGGTCGACTATAAGGTCAAAGGACTCGGCCTAAGGTTGCCGGGCAAGAACATTACATAATAAACAAAAGTGTGGATTGCACTTAACTATTTTTATTGATTGATACGTTTGGTTTATGCATTGGACTGAATTGAATGTACTATTATGATGGTTACTTATATCCTGTTATTGATTGAATCTAACGATTTATGTGTACTACATTTATATTGTTGACTAGTTGTGCATGTTGATTTATGTTTTCTTGTTGAGCCTTGGCTCACAGGTGCTACGTGGTGCAGGTAAGGGTAAGGGATAGCCAGACCAAGCATGAGTTGGAGAGCTTCAAGGGTGGTGTGTACATATGCAGCTTTCCTGATCGCCACGTTCGGGATAGCTTGGGAGGATCTAGTGTTGACCTCCGTTTTTCCGCTTAGGATGGCTAAGTTGTATTCTATTTGTTCTTTTTCAAGTCTGTAAACTGATTTTGGGATCCATTGTATAAACTTAATATTTTAATGAAAAATAATCATCTTGTTGAGAAAATTTTTTAATACCTGACATTTATTTTGTCTTTAATTACACATTTTAGTTCAAATGACTCGCTTAGCGAGTTAAGCACTATTTTAAACACACAGTGTAACGGTCTTGGTTAACCATGGCGTTACAACTTGGTATCAGAGCGGTCTAGGTTTAAGGTTTCCTAAAGACTGGCTGGGCATGTACACTCACTGCTAAAGATAAGCTCGACCCACAATTATGTATCTAACTACATGATTGTGTGGTTCATTTTTTAAGTTGAACTTATGCCCTTAGCGCATGGAAGTATAGAGAGCACGATGTGTATGAATGTGTTTGGTGGAAATAGGATTTTATAATTGATGCATGAACATTGTAGATTTCTATTTTGATATGCATATTGTGTGTGTGGTTATTATGATTGTCTAGTCCTGCCCGTGGGATAGTTCTGGATATGAATATCAGGGCTAAGAGGTTAAGTCATTGACTGCAGAAAAATTTGAATATTATGTAGTCAAGACATTTTACTGGATCTGGTATCCTTAGTATAAAGGTTGTTAAATAGTTTATAATTGAAAATAAAATGGTTGAGGATTTTTAAAAAAGAACACATTTTTTACACTACTAGTATAGGTTGTTCGAGATAGCATTTTTAGGCCAAGCCTTAAGAACCGAAATATTTAAAGCTATCTTTTTTTATGATTGATTACTTTGTATAGTTAGGTTTAGTGTAGAACCCTATAATAATGTATGACTTAGCTAGGCCTAAGTACTAATGAATTTAATGCCCAAAATAACGAAATGAATGCCATAATTAATTTGAGTGTATTGTATGCTAACTATGGTATTGGTTAAGCGGAACGAGACTACTTTTGGAAACGAATTCTCGCTTCCTCGCTAAGGAATCCAAGTAAGTCAACCTTGACTTCTATGACTACAACATGAAATAAATTGTGTATTGTTAGCTAGATTGAAGACATGTGCATAAGTATACATAGTGTTGTAGAAACTCTACAAGATTGTTATCCAAGCAGACTTGAGTCGTGAACCGGGATGAAATTGTGACTGGTATTATGGCCTGGGGCCTATTGTATGTATGCCAGCTATGGTAGGCGTAATGGTAAGTAGTGGTGTCGGTTGGTTCTGGATATAGGAGTGATAGGTCATGCATACAGTTCGTTAGTGTGTTTTAGTTTTCCATATTATTATAATGTGTTAGTGTTCTTTTATTGTTGTTAGAGTTGTGAGAACTTTCGAATCCTAGATCTGGTAAGATTGGTAGGTACGGACATTTCAGTATAAAAATCTTGCCCTATTTGTTATGTGTAATATCCTTTTTGTAGGGTAATTCTTACTAAGGGTTTCGCTTACCTAGTTGTTTCATGTTGTAGGTAAGCCTAAAGGCAAGGCGGGTCTATCAGAGTCGGAATCTACTTCGTGGGAATGTACATGTGGCCTAACCTTGGGTTGGAGATTATTTTGAAAACCCATTTTTTAAATCTTTTGGAACTGAACATAACTCATTTTTAGTGTAGACTTTGGCAATTATAAATATTTTAAGTATTTGCATACTGTTATTTTAAAATTTTTGTTTAATATATGGATTTTCAAGGAAATCTTTCATGTTTAAATTAATGTAAATATTAAAATCAGCTTTAGTGTTGGTAAAATGTTTTGGGTCGTTACACTAGTAGCCACAGCCACGCCTTCCCGATCATGTGTCACCCCAGCCTCCATAGCCTCCCCATCAATTGCCACTTTATGGATTCATGTCGTTGGCCTAGAGTTATGGGCTTAAGCCCATGGCACTCCCAAATACCCTACCATAATTATCTTTTATTATTTAATTTTTAAAATATTTAAATTTTGAATTTATTATCTTATTTATATTTTTGCAAAGTTGAAATGTCTATTAAATTTATAGGTCTTTTATTTTCAAGTTTAAATATTCGTTTAAATTGTTTTCTTGACTATTTAAATTCAATCAAATGCAAAAGATAATAATGGAATTTTTTGTTAAAAATTGATTTTAATTAATTAATAACTGGTTGGACCTCAAGCCTTGGACTATGAAGACGGGCCTGAAGGTTAGAAGAAACATCACTGGGAATTATGTATCATTGAAGCCCACTTTGTAATTTATTTTATTTCTATTTTTTCAAGGGTTGTAAATTTAAAATACCTAATTATTGACGGTGAGAACTTGTCAATGACATAGGATCGGAAAAATCAAAGTGTATTGTAAGATCTAGGTAGAAAGAAAATAGAAAGAACTTCAAGAAGAAAAGTGCAGAACCACAATGGAGTAAAAACTCGTATATTGCTTAATAGCGTGGGTATAAACTGAATTTTCCAACCTCTTAGCTTGAGGGGTCGAAGCCTATTTATAGATGGGCTCTAATGGCCCCTGATACAGGGTGGTCCCAAGGGACAAGTTCATACATAGGTACATTGTCAGGGTAGTGGTGCAGGACGTAGTGGTGTCGACCTTAGTACATGGTCAGAGGTATGCAGAACGTGCCACCACTTCTTGTACTAACTCGTGTCACCACTACTTGTCGAACACAGATGTCAGAATCAAACATTTACCACCTTTATAGCGGTATATCTCATACTCGTACGCATGCGTTGTACCTAATGGTCCTTCTTTCATTTCCAATATACAATTTCCCTCCAAGCTTCCTTATATTTTGCTAAGTGTTAGAGAACATCGTTGGCTCTTCATTAATTAAGAATGGATTTCCTTTACAAAGTTTCCATGTTGAGACAATTTCATGAAATAGTACTTGGGTAGTGAGGCCCTACTGCGTATCATCCTTACGGCACGGGGTTTGGAGAACTATGCCTCGCATAGCGAGGCATCTAGGTATACTGCCCTAGCATCAAGGCGTATCAGCGTCTGGGCATGCAACGCCTTGCATAGCAAGGGGCCTTTCTTCACACGGGCCTCATGTTATGGCGAATGAGGTTTTAAGCCTTGCATCGGGGAGCCTTGCCACCTGGTGCCTCCTACGTTTACTCAGCCTCGCACAGCGAGGCACCTTTCTTCTTGCGGGCCTTGCTCCAAGTCGAATGAGGCCTTAATCCTTGTGCTGAGGAGCCTTGCCACTTGGTGCCTCCTTCACCCACTCAGCCTCGCATAGCATGGTGCCTTTCTTCTTGCGGGCCTCACACCAAGTCAAATGAGGTGTTAAGCATTGTGCCGAGCAGTCTCGATCTTGAGGCACCCAAGAGTGCCAAAATTCAAGTAGTGAGAGAGGCCCTTGCCTACCAAGGGGCACGTAAAGTGGCGTTGGGGGAGTATGTGTGCATGCCTAAGGCGAGTTGGGCCTCGCATAGCGAGGCCTTCGCCCCTTCAACGCTCACGCCCACATGCACCTTGCGCACTTGGTTATTTTCGGGGTTTGGACCCGTGGGCCTTACTATGCGAAACCCCCTTTTTCCATGGCCCTGCCCCTTCGTCGATTGATGCTTCAAGGGAAATTATCTGATGTTCAAACTTGCCCTCGAGACTATAAGTATACTTTTAAGTGTTCTTCAAGGCTCTTTTGTATGTTCCTTGTATGATAAGAATGGCATTGGAGCTCTGCTTTACTTTAGGATGTTTGGGAGGCTTAACATTGGTGTGTTATATAGTGGTGTATGGAGAAACACAAAATGTACATGGGTGGTTTGTTTCTTTGTAGAGTGTAAAGAAACACACACAAAAAAAATAGCTAGGGTGGTGATCCAAGTGCATCCTTGTAATTGAGTGGGGGCCAATCATTTTTGGGTGCAGATCCCAAGGTTGCCAAGGCTCTTGATCTCCACCATTCACCCTAGACTTGATCCAAGGGCTTGGAAGCCTTGTGTCTCTTATAAATACCCCAATGCTTAGATTCATTTTCAAATCCATAACTTACTTGGCCTAGTGGTATCTCATTGAGGCTATTTCCAAAGGCTCCAAAGTTCTATCCTTCATTGAAGCATTATTGAGGTAATTTTCGCCCCTTTAAATTCATTTCCTCTTCCCTTTTTTTAACTTATTCTTCCTTGTTCCATGTTTGTATTGTAAGGAGCGTAAAGTGTTTTCACTTAGGAGGTTGTCTTCATACCCCCCCCCCCCCCCCAAGGTCTACCCCTCGCACACTCGAGGATTCATTTTTGGACATCCAAAGGTTCACCCTTGCACATCACAGGACCTGCATATGCACAACCCGGTATGCCTTCCTTCGAGTGATATACATGTCTCTTTTATCTTTTACACGAGGGTAGGGCTATAGGCTAGTATGTACCTATTCCTTAAGAGTTCTTTGTTCCCATGGTGTGTTATGCGCGTACACATGGCTCCCTATATTACACCCTTTACACTCATGTTATAGATATAGGGTTGTCTTCACGCACACACGTCTTTGAGTCTTAGCTTGCCTATGGCGTCTGGATGGTCTTTTAAAGTCCCACCTGACATTGAGTTTATCGAGTTGTCATCTTTCGACTTTGAGATCGATGCTTGCAAACCCTCTGCAAATGTGGATGTGTGAATGCTCTACGTGCAGAGGTTATCCTACCTCAAGCAGAAGGCACGGGGCCTTGAGAGTGAACTTAAGTCGATTACCAATGGTGGGGGTTCACGTTTCTCCCCATGGCACGAAACATATGTCTCCCAACTAAAATCAACCCTTCAAGATTGCATAGCCGAAATCACTTGCCTAGAGTAAAACCTACCGCCTCAACCTCCATTTTCCTATGGGGATGTAGCCCCGGGCTCTAAGCGTCCTGCCCATGTGGGTAATGATTTTGATCCATTTGAACCAGAGTTTCTCTCCATGGTTTTTCTCTCATTTCTTCGGCTGTCCACGGCCGAATGTCATACGGTCAAGCAGTATGTGGGTAAACATAGGACATGTAGAGGGTATTCTAGGGGGTTGATGAAGGCAATCGCTCATAAACCGCCTGTTGTTTCTATCCAGGTATCAAACATGCCAAGAGAGACCCTTGATGATTCTGAGAACGTGGGCATCGAGTATACTCTTACCCAGATTAAGCTTTCTAACATGTTGAAGGTCCATCAACTGTCACCGTACATTAGCTTCATCATTCCATCTTGTAATGATCGTGCATCTGAGTCGCATGAGGGGCTTGTAGCTTTCAGCGTCTCCTTGATAAAATTTGGAGGGGTCCTACCACTTCACCCCTTCTTTGTTAAGATACTTAACTATTTCAAGCTAGCACCTCTTCAGCTATCACCCAACTCTTTGGTTGTGCTGAGTTGTTTGTATGTGTTATACAAGAAAGTGCATTCTCGGGGGCCCACCATGAAAGATATACATCATCTATTTTCTTTTAGAGTAAACCCAACAGCCCCTGGCTTCTTTTAGCTCCAGAAAGTTGTGGCTCTCACAGGGTACTCCCTCGTTGAGGGCTCTGTTTCCAATACGGGTTCGTGGAAGAGTGATTTTTTCTTCACCGATAGCGTATCTACTCAGCATACGTGTTTCAACACGTCAAGTAAGTTTTTTCTTCCTGCATATATACATATAATTTTTTTGTTATTATTTTTTTCTTTACCCCTCCTCTCAAGTTTGTCTAACTATACTTATTTCTTTTTCTTAACCATAGGTCTTGCAGGGGTTGTCAGCACTGCTTTGAGCCCGGCAGCCCGTGATCGCGCGGCGAAGGTCCTGGCTGTGTCAGTGTAACGACCCAAATTCGGTAATAAGGCTTAAGGGCCTTGATTAGTGTGCCGGGAGGGCATAAATGGGATTAGAGTGAATATTATTGAATTAAATGTGTGAATATGTGATTAATGATGATTATATGATAATTAATGATATTATGTGATAGTATGGAATAAACATGTGATATATGTGAGAACCACATTATTATGTGGGTAGGTTCGCAGAGCACGACTCGAGACGATCGTAGGGTCAGATAGCGGGAAAAGTCACAACGGGACTTAAAATATGACTTTGGACAAGTCAGGGGTACTTTAGGTATCGGGTAGTGATTTGGACTATCGGGTTATGAAAATAAATATATGGAGATATATTTGAGGTTAGGATGTCTAGGCGGGAATATTGGGAGATTTTACCGTTTTGGCCTCGGGGACGGTTCCGGCACCCCGAGCCTTGGGATTACCTTAACAAGTAAGACAAAAGTTAGGAAGCCTTTAGGGGAAAATAAACTGACTTAATTTTCTACTCAGCTGGTTACTCTCTCTCTCTCACTCTTAAGAAAAACAAAGGAAACTAAATTAGAGACACTCAAGGGAAAACAGAGGAAATTGGGAAATTAGAGCTGAAGAACTGCTGGAAATTTGGAGGAATTCAGGAGCAACTTTGAGGATTAGCTCAGTAGACAATCAAGGATTAAACCAGGGCTAACGTAAGCATGAATTTCTTTCTTTCTGTGGTTAGAACTTGAGTTTCAGCTGGGTATTGAGGTATTGTCCAATTGATGATTAGGGTGGAATTGAGAAGGGGAAATCCTTGGAATCAGCTGGGTTTTGGCTAGAGGAAGGGTTCAATCAAGATGGTAAGCTTTGTTTCATGAATTGGTGATTTGAGTTTGAGTTTTGACTGATTAAATTGGGTGTTTAAGTTCTTAGAGTTTCAAGGGTTGAAAGTGAGTTTTCTATGGGTTATTGAGCTGAATTTCTGTTGAATTGGGTAGCATAAGTTGTGGAAATGTTGGGTGTTGAAGTAAGGAGCTTAGGGGTGGTTTTGGCTGAGGTTTTGAGCTTTAAAATGGTGGGTTTTCTGGGTTTGAAAGGAAGGGTCGCGACTCTGTTCTAGAGCGCTGCGGCCCTAGGATGAAGAAGAGCCAAGGAGGCTCGGCCAGGGGTGAGCGCCGCAGCGCCCATTGCAAGGGTCGCGACGCGTGTCTTTGCTAGGGTGACCCTTGGTTCTGTTTTGAGGCTAGGGCCGCGGCTAAGCTTCAAGGGCCGCAGCCCTTGGTTGCCCACTTGATCTTTTAGGGTTTTTAAGGACTTAGACCAAGCCTAGGAAGCTCGGGAACCATTCCACCACCGTGCTTGGTGGGATTTGTTTTCCCGGAAGTTAGTTTTGTGACTGGAAACCCTAACTTGAGTTTAAATGTGACCTTATACTTTGGTTGTGACTAGGTGATAAAGGCTTAGGCTCAGGAATGGATCTTGCTTGAGGGGTGTTGCTCGTAATCCAAAACCGTGAAGATTAAAGGTAAGAAAACTGCACCCGGTTGAATATATGTGACGGGACTAAGGGTTCCCTACTGTAAACGCTTGAAAAGATGGTATTATGCCATGCAAGCCATTTAGTGAACCAACGGCCTAAGGGTGCCAAGGGTTTCACTAGCGTACAGGGCGCGACTCGGTCACTGGTAGCCGAGGACAACTTATTATGCATTGAGCTCGGTTTAAGCGGGCCGGAGTTAGTGGGATAAACAGAGGGTGCGGCCTAAGTTGTCGGCCCTAAATATTATGTGATGTGAATGATATAATTGATTGACTACATCTAGAATCTGAGCTTATGTGCTGAATGTCTATTGTGAATTATTTGATGAAAGATCATGCTTACTGATTAAACTGTCTGATATCAATGATTGTGTTGTATATGATGTTTTCTTGCTGGGCCTTGGCTCATGGGTGCTACGTGGTGCAGGTAAAGGCAAGGGCAAGTTGGATCAGCCCTGATTGGAGAGCTCAGTGAGTGGAATGTACATAGCCAGTTGCTCAGCCGCCACGGTTGAGGTTTAGACAGGGACGCGAGACCCAGAGATTGTCTATTTTGCCTTAGTATGGCTAACCTTTGTTTTTGTGTTTTTGGGAGTCTGTAAATTAACTTTTAACTCTGTTTCTTTTGGGATCCCGTGTATGTGACAATTTAGTTATATAAAATGAGTCTTTTGAGACCAAAACCTTTTTAACCCCAGCTCTAACATGTTTAATGACACGTTTTTAAAATAATGACTTGATTAGCAAGTCTTGCACCTTTATAAGTACACAATGTAGCGGTCTTGGCTATCCAGGGCGTTATAGTCAGCTTCATGCAAGCAGGCCTGTAGCCTTTTCATTGAGGGCAATCTCTATTCATATAAGTTGTTATCTCCAGACCAAGTCATTTCCTTGTGCTCCATCTCATCCAAGTCTACCATCCCAGAGACCATAGACAATGATGAAGACTATCACTACTCCGAGGGTGACCTGATGGATACTGAGGATGAGGTTGAGGTGGAGTCCTAGAACTATTCTTATTTAAGATCCTTGCCTAATAAGGCTGGGTGTGTTGCTGACCATTGGGGGAACATTTTGGACACACGTCTTTGGGTGCCTCACTTCCTAAAGAGGTGACTATGCACCCTTCCGCTCCTCTTGCCTCCGTGGATGGATCAAGACCTTCCCAGTCCCCTTCCTTATCTAGGCATGCTTCCACTTCCCAGGGGCATCCTTTGGCGACCCAGTACGGAGATGCCATGAGCCACTACATGGGGAATATTTTTGAAGGCGGGTGGGGGTCTATGTATGATATTCCAGACACCGAGTTGGGTGAGGCTTTTATGCGAGCCTTTATACAGGTGCTTGTCAGAACACTTAATGTATGTTTTTCATTTTTGATATCACCTGATCATTGACGTTTTTTTTTTGTTTCTTTGTTTTTACTTAAGCTTCCATCTAGGGTCACCGTTTTGTTGCCTTGAGCTCCTCATCCACGCAATGGTTATAGTTCGAGCTTGAGGGGGGCAATGAAGGACCTTTCCTTGGCCAAGGCAGGCAAAGATGAGTTGTCTGCACGGGTCAATGACTTGGAGGACCAGCTTGCCAAGGTGTTCTACCAAAGGGATGCTGCACTAGCCAAGGCCGCATTGACTTCTCAGTCTAACATTAGGCTCGAAGCTAATATTCATACCTTGAATGAGAAGATTAACGCTCTTGAGGTTGAACTAGTGAACACTAAGAATGGCATAGTCGAGGGCACGTTGCATGTTGTGTGAAGGACTAACCCTGATGTCAACATGTCCCCCTTTGGAGAATATGCGACCGAGAAGATTGTAGAGTGGAAAGATTCGGGTGGGAACCCCTAGGCCCCTCTCTGAGGCTTATTATTATATTTTTTTTGTTGTTTTTTAACCTTCTATGTTTTTTTCTTTTGCATGGATCTTCTTTTGGTTATATTTGGAACTCTTTAAGTCTGAGATCCTTTTAATTTTGCCTTTGTGTGTAGAAATTATATATATGGGACCTTTGCTTATCTTTGTACTGACTGCGAGGATGGATTGGCCTTCTAAGCCTTTGTCATCCTGTTTTTGTTATTATGCTTAAGGGGCTTTGATAAGTCCCTCTTCTTTGATGAATTTTTTATGTCTTCCTTGGACTGATGATGATAGTCTTTTTGTTTCACCTTGACTATACTTGTAAGGACATGTTAACCCTTTGGGTTCTTGGCATCCTTTTATATTATTTGCGCGCACTTGTTATTTTGTGCGAGAAGTGTCCTTCCTGTCATTATGCATAGTAATATTTTTACAAGGGTCTCCTTTAGGACCCTTTTTGGCTAGACGGCATGGTCGCCGCTCTAGGCTTATTAGTGGATGCTCTCCTTGAGGCCTTACCCCTCGTGGAGGTATTAGCCTTTATTAGGACTTTGCCCTCGTGAAATATTTTGACTTCTTTTCTCAATCATTCTCTTGTCGAACACTTTTTGGCTAGACGATTTGGTGGCCACTCTAGGCTTATTGGTAGACGTCCTTCTTGATGCATTATCCCTCGTGGAGGTATCAGCCTATTATGAGGTTATCCTTATGGAACATGTTGGCTCCTTTGGCATCCATAAGGGTAGCTAATTCTTATGAATCCAAGAGATGCTCTAGGCTTATCAGCGGATGTGCTCATTGTGACCATACCCCTCGTGGAGGTACCTAGCCTTTTTCGCGAGGTTATCCCCGTAGAACCTTTTGGCTCCCTTGATATCCATAAGGGTAGCTAACCCTCATGAACTCAAGAGATGCCTTGCAAGTTTTTTTTTTGGCAATATATATGCTTCCTATCTGTCCCCCCTAAGTGCTTGGTGGGATTCATTCCATTGAGCAATTTGATCGTTTCTCTCCCAACATAGATTTTTACAATGTGTGCATATTTGATATATAGGCGCATGTATATAGAAGGAATGTAATATGCGAGATAGGAAATATTTTCATTGATAGCAAGCAGATTACAAAGGCATGCATGGAAACATTGCAACTACTATGAGGTAATGCAGGCAACCTTTTTTATTTTTGACTACTGAAATTAACATAAGGCAAACAAACAAGGTACATATATTCCTGCATTAGATGTGAAAGTCTTACTGATAATATTCATTGAGATGTTCTACATTCCATGGTCGGGGTATGACCGTGTCATCCACCCCCAAGTGTGAATGTGGGTTTCTGCCTCCATGTATCACCATCGCCATGGGTTCTCGTGGCTTAGAAGTTGTGCAGAGAGAGATATTATTGCTTCCTTTTGTTATCCTTCTATGCTTGCTATTTCCCAGGAGTTAGGAATTTAACAGATAGGTGATATATCAAGGTCACCACTTTCAATTCTCTTAGGGAGGGTCTCCCTAATACAGCATTAAAAGCCAAAGCACAATCTACTACAACAAATTTTGTCATGACCGTGGTTTGTCTGGGTTGCTCCCCCATGGTGAGGGCTAACTCGATGGCTCCTAAAGGTTGTGTTGAGTCCCCAGTGATTCCATATAAAGGGGTATGGCAGGGTTTTAAGTTCCAGACTCCAAAGCCCATCTTCTCCAATGCAGGGCGATATATGATATCTATGGAACAACCATTGTTTATGAGGACTTGATGCACTCTCATATTGGCCAATTGAACGGTCAGCACCAGGGGATCGCTGTAGGGGAAATGCATCCCTCGCGCATCTTCCTCTGTGAAGGTTATTGAATCATTTTCCCCTTAAAGTTTTTTGGGGGTCTCTGCTCCAAGCTCATGGTGCATAGGGGTGGACTTCGTCTTACTTCCCTAACATATCTATCTCCTCCTTCCTCGACTCTCCTCTAAATCATGGACCTTCGAACACCATTCTTACTTCTCCCTGGACCTCTAGGCTCGCTCTCAAGCCTGCAGATAGGATAGAGGATAGATGATCCTATAGTCCTAGGTTTTTCCATCTGACATACCTGCCTAGGTGCCCCCTGCGTATGAGTTCCTCGATTTCTACTTTCAAGTGGGTACATTCCGTCGTGGTGTGGCCAATATCCTTGTGGTACTGACAATACTTACTGGGGTCCCTTTTGGATCGGTCTCCCTTCATCTGTGGGGGTCTTTTAAAGGGCACCTTATTCTCGTTTGTGAGGAAGATATGTTCCCTG
This sequence comes from Humulus lupulus, assembly GCF_963169125.1. NCBI lineage: Eukaryota > Viridiplantae > Streptophyta > Magnoliopsida > Rosales > Cannabaceae > Humulus > Humulus lupulus. The sequence goes on along the minus strand of NC_084796.1, from coordinate 117,789,568 downwards.
GTATCTGTGAGGTCTATATATAAGGTGTATGGCTTTTGCCTAGGTTCACTTCTGTGTACGTGCTTTCTCTGGTGGTCATTCTTTGGCCCTTCATACACTATTTTCTTCTTTGCACCATTTGATCCTTCATGGCCTGAGGGCTTGAAAAAGAGTTCACTTTTTCCTGCCTTTAGGTTCTCATGGCCATCTTCGACACGAATGTACTTTTGTGCTATTTCATAGAAGTTGTCTAAGTCGATGACCTCTCTTTTAAGCATATTATCCCATAGCTTACTACCTGGGCGCACTCCAGCCATGATTTCCATCTTGAGTTCTCCTCTAGTCAGGCTTCCTACCTTAGACGCCTCAATGTTGAACTTGTGGATATAGCTCTTCAGGAATTCACCTTCACCTTGCTTTATGTTAGCGAGGCTAGTGCCTGGCATAGTGTAATCGCGCATTGCATGGTGCTACTGGAGAAATTCATCATAAAATTATTTCCATGACCTGATGGTTCCTGGCCTCAGCCTCTTGAACGACTTGAACGCAACCCCCTTCAGCGTGACAACGAAACAGTGACACGTTGCTCTGTTATTGAGCCCTCTCAATTTCATTAAATCATTGAAGGCATCCAAGTGGTACTTTGGGTCCATAGTTCCCTCATAAGGGGTCATATGAGGCTCTTTGAAGTTTCCTAGGAGTCGTTCAACTTGAATCTCCCTTGTGAAGGGTGAGTCATAGTCGAACTTTTCATCAACAATGTGCCTCCCGGATGCCGTGACTATCTTACCTCGAAGGCTTCTCATCTCGGTGTCCAGCTCTTGCCTCCTTCTATTCAAGGATTCCCTCAAATCTGAAGGGTTGGCCTTTCTTTTCTCTTTTCCCTTCGGAGGAGCCATAGGGGGTGTTGCCCTTACTTTTGACCTTCTTCCATTGAGCTTCTCTCTTAGGTCAGGGGGCGCCCCCTTAGAGGTGACTTCAACTTCGTTTCTATGACTAGCATCATCCTTCTGCCTTTGCTCTCAGGGATACTTCACTAACCTTGGATCTTCATGGTGCTTTGTCTAGGGAGTGTTGCTAGTGGAAAGTCAGGTCCTCCCGTCGTCTACAGGGATGATGGTTTCTCCTCTCTCACGCTCCTTCCCCCTATTCCTGGGAAGGGGCATGCTCAATTTCCCTTGCATCAGGTCGTTCAACCCATCCTACATCTTCTCTAGTGTGGTTTCTAGCCTTTGATTCCTTTTTTGTAACTCGCTTATCTCATCCTCATAGAAGTGAATCCTTGAGCTGGAACTCACATAGTGTATCCGGGGATTCTTGACCGGCTTATGCGTAGAGGGACTTGGATCCCAGTGACCGGAGCGCAGAGCGGTCGATGGTTGAGGAGGAGGGTGCATACCTGAGCCACCCATGGGGGTGGCTGAAGGTTCTAGAGGGTCTCCATTAGGTGGGATAGCTGGGGATGATGCCTCTTTTTCTGTTTCAGGGACTAGATGTTCCTCCGGTGCACCTCCATCCTTAGGTGGTAGAGGGTTTCTCTTGGAGGCTCTTAGTTGGTCTCTGTCTAGGTGGATCTCCACCTCTTGTGATTCCCATAGGCCTCTAGAATGCCTTGGCATTTCTTCTTAACTGAATTGATGGAAGAACAATGACTTGATACTTGTTCTTCCCACAAACTGCGCCAAATGTTGACGGTGAGAACTCGTCAATGATATAGGATCGGAAAACTCAAACTATATTGTAAAAACTAGGTAGAAAGAAAATAGAAAGAACTTCAAGAAGAAAAGTGCAGTTCTATAATGGAGCAAAAACTCGTACATTTCTTAATAGCCTGGGTATACACTGAATTTTCCAACCCCTTAGCTTGAGTGGTCGAAGCCTATTTATAGATGGGCTCTAATGGTCCCTGATACAGGGTGGTCACAAGGGACAAGATCGTACGTAGGTACATTATCAGGGTAGTGGTGCAGGACATAGTGGTGTCGGCTTTGGTACATAGTCAAAGGTATGTTGAACGTGCCACCACTTCTCGTACTAACTTGTGTCACCACTACTTCTCGAACACAGATGTCCGAATCACGCATTTTCCACCTTTATAGTTGTATATCCCGTACTGGTACGCGTGCCTTGTACCTGATGGTCCTTCTTTCATTTCCAAGATACAATTTCAATCCAAGCTTCCTTATATTTTGCTAAGTGTTAGAGAACATCATGGGCTCTTCATTAACGTAGAATGGAATTCCTTTACAAGGTTTCCATGTTGAGGCAATTTCATGAAATAGGCCTTGGGTAGTGAGGCCCTGCTGCGTATCAGCCTTGCATAGCGAGGCACCTTTCTTCACATGGACCTCGCGTTGAGGAGATGAGACTTTAAGCCTCCCACTGAGGAGCCTCACCACCTGGTGCCTCCATCATTTACTCAGCCTCACACAGTGAGGCGCCTTTCTTCTCGCAGGCCTCCCACCAAGTCGAATGAGGCCTTAAGCCTTGTGCTAAGGAGCCTCGCCACATGGTGCCTCCTTTGCCCACTCAGCCTTGCATAGCAAGGTGACTTTCTTCTCGTGGGCCTAGTTCCAAGTCAAATGAGGCCTTAATCCTTGCACTGAGGAGTCTCGATCTTGAGGCACCCAAGAGTGCCATAATTAGAGTAGTTTGTTTGGCCTCGCTATGCTAGGCCCTTGCCTACCGAGGGGCACATCAAGTGGCCCCAGGGGAGTATGTGTGCATGCCTAAGACGAGTTGGGCCTTGTATAGCGATGTCATCCCTTCGATGCTCACACCCACATGCGCCTTGCGCACTTGGTTATTTTAGGGGTTTGGACTCATGGGCCTTACTATGCAAGACCCCTTTCTTCCATGGCCCTAGACCTTCATCGATGGATGCTTGAAGGGAAATTATCCCATGTTCACACTAATAGTCACTCGATTCATCATTTATTATTTGTTTATTTAAATAAATGTGCATTGATGTGATTGATAAAACCCCACACAGTTTTATTAATCATGTATCTCATATGATGAAACATGATTATCTAGGATTGTCCTACATGTTTATACGTATTGTTTTGGGGAAATCAATAGCATGTAAACTCAAAGCCTTAATTAGTTAAACTTAGTAATCACACCATAACTAAAGGCAAGTGTTTAGTTAGGCCTTTTAAGGTAACCAACTTTAATTAAAAATATTATATTAAAGTTATATGAATGTAATGGATTAATTAATTACTTTTAGTTCACCTAAATTTGTAGTTCTCCTACTTATTGACTCACTAGGGGTACTACTGCTACCCTAGTGGTCAACAACCTCTAAATGTCAACTCATTTGAAATAAAAGTGCACTACCTAAGATAAAATAGCTTTAGAAAATAAAATAGTCTTTTATGCATAATTTTGGGATCCTAAACCGTTGAAAACATGAAATGTGATAGTTGTTAAGTGTATAAAAGTAATGTACTTGAGGAACAAGTCATTTAAAAATGAAAAATAAATAATTCTAGAAACATTCTTAAAACACTACATTGATGTGGAAACTTGAACCATTTCCAACCCTACAGGTCAGGTTTATCATAGTATGCATATTTTAGACGAAATCCCCACTAGGTACCAGCACCACTCTCAGACTTTTCCTTTACCTACACACACAAAGTAACTGATGTGCTATAAAAACATAGTAAGGAAGCTAGGCATAAAGAAAACAAGATTAACACAATATCTAATTGGAATATCAGCTAATCATATAGCTCTATAAGATTTAACTTTAACTAGCAGTACATCTTACACAAATCACATAGTCACAAGTATTGCAAACATACGACATCGAACCGTCTTCTGTGTCATCAGGCTTTATAATGAGGTGATCAACCTCGAGATCTTCACGTTCAAGAGAATACCACTTACCATACCCAATTAGCAAACTCTGCTTTCCATGATGACGAGGCCTGTATAGTGGCTGTTCCAAAGTATAACTATAATGGGGCCCATATCTATAGAATTCCTTAGCAAGCACAATACAAACACAAATTGCACTCACATACGTTCACTTGGCTATTGCATTCAATCGCGACATATGGATACTATTATGCATTCTCTTGACTATATAATCACATATATAGTCCTAATAACTTTCTAGTAGCATACAAGCATACTAAAGCATATGATTCCACATAGCTAAGTCTTGGGTATACTTTCTTACCTCGAGTCCTTAGCTTTCCTTGAAACTACTTTTGTGAATGTTTCTGATCGCTTCTAGGTCTTATAAACAATTTAGGACATTTAACTTAGTTTGAAACTTTACATGGTTTCTAAATAAAAATTCAAGAAAACTTATCCCAAATTCCCATTTCAGAATTTCGACCCAAACAAGTGCCCTTGAGGTAAAATTACCAAAATACCCCTCTTAGAAACCCAAACTAGACATAGAAAATATTTATTCCCAATAATAATTTATTCTTAATCTATGTCTGAAATTTCAAGTTCAAACTCTAATTATTACTCAAAATCCAAAATCCTGAGCCCCAAGCCCAATCCCCGAGCTCTAAGCTCAAAAGGATAATCATCACATTCTTAAATATTTTCTAACTCTTGAAAATATTTCCCAAGCCCTATCTAAAATTCACGAGCCTTAAACAATTATTTCCTTAGCTTCGATAATTATTTTCCTAGACTCAACTCCTTCAAATACCATACTTAGCTTCTTAAAATTATTCTTACCCCAAAATAATAGTTCTCGGGCCCTTCTAACCTAAAACTCAAACTCAAAACTAAAATTTCCAATCCTCAGGACCGTACGACCTTTGTCCCTTGGTTACTTATGAAACCCAAATGCATGGGCCATGGCATGCACTATTCGGCCCCAAGGGTTCAAGCAACGCCAACTCGTGCCTATGAACCCCATAACAACACCTTCAACGTCGTCATCATCTCGACACTACCACCATCATTAACGTTGGTTGTGGTTGGCACCATAACTGTCGTCCCTAGTGGCCCTAAACTCACAACAATGGCACCAAAGACAAAGGGTTGGTGCTACACTTTCACTTGAGCCCTTCCACTTGCACAAGATCACCATTGGGGTGTTTAAAACCCAACCCGTGACTAACCATGCCCTTCATTGCCAACCAAACACCATATATGTCGGCGATGGTGCTGTAATTCTTTTGTAACAACCTATTTTGTTAACTACCTCAAGAGATCTCATCAAATCTTAGATCTAAACCTCAAGAAAATTTATAGATCAATTTTTTTAGCATCTCTTATCATCAAAAGTCATATTATAAACAATAAATATGCCAAAAAAAATTTAAATTTAAACATCAAATGTACCAAAGGAAAAATAAGAGTTTCTTACCTCTTGTTTGTCGAACACCTTCAATATCTATTCTCATTTATGCTCTTTAGTTTCTAAATTCATAACCAAGAATGTCTAAGATACCATATAGTATTATAATCATCAAGAAAAAAAGATCAAAAATCACCCTTGATTACAAAATGTCTAGGCCGAAACCTTGGTGGTTCTCTCCCTCTTCTTACTTGGTCTATTTCTACAAACATACATGGACCTCTAGATCACCATCATCGTTCAAAATCATCAAAGAGAGACAAGAAATGGGATCAAACACTTACCCTACTATCACTCTCTTGTTTACCGAACCAATAGAGAGCCAAAGTGCTTTATTTTTCTCTCTTCCTTTCTCTCAAACTCTTCTTTCTTTCTCTCTTTAGTAAATTTTGAAAATGGCTTAACCAAATGAGAAAATTGTTTGTGTTTTATGCCCTAATTAAAACTCAATTTCTTTGTAATCTCATTTGTTATCAATAAAAGAATAGAAATCAATTTTTGACTTGGTCAATCACTTTGCTCATATGATTTATTTTCATAATTATTTGATTAATATAAACTTCTATTAAATCCCGAGCATATAGCTAATCATATCTATAGTGATGTAATCACAGTGGAATATAAATATGATTATATGTTCAAACATAAGTTCATATGATTTATTTTCATAATTATTTGATTAATATAAACTTCTATTAAATCCCGAGCATATAGCTAATCACATGTATAGTGATGTAATCACAGTGGAATATAAATATGATTATATGTTCAAACATAAGTTAGTCATAAGATTAATCAGTGCATAGGATTTACATTGACTTGCCAATCTACGATATGATCTACTTACACATTGTAGTGTTATGTTCTTTCTAGAACATTAGCAAACTAGATAAGATCGAATGTATTTGTTACATCGTACTAGACCGATATTGACAGTAGATAGGATAAGTAAACATACCATTATTATCTATTCTAGTCATATCATATAGTTGACCATAGGTCAATTCAATCTCAATTATGAGTGGTTAGTATTCTAACTAGGTGTATTATTTGAGTTCATTGACTTGTTCGTTACCAGCTTACCCTACGGACTATCCCATACTTACATCTTAGGAACTCGGTAGTATAATTGAGTGGGAGTGTTGTTCATAGATATGAACATCTATAGCTTATGATGAAGAAGTAAAACGATGGTTTCCTTTTAGTTTGGTTCAAGGTGCTAGAGATCTCATTTCAGTAATTAATATTAGTTACTGAAATATCATGTACAAGGAACTAATTGTTTTAAGGACAAAATACAATGAAGGGTAAAAACGTATTTTAGTCCCATCTAATTGTAGACCGTCTATAGAGGATGGAGTGACAATTATGATTGTAACAATGGATAACTAATAACGTATCTATATTTGTTATAGAACGTTCTATGAATTCAAGAGTGCAATTCTGTGTTTAGTTGAGTCATGAGAATTAATAAGTTAGTAAATTTATTTGTTAAATTTATGATAACTTATTGGAGCTTGATTTCATAGGCCCATGGTCCCCACTGTACCTTGGATAAAATTATCTAGATAGTCTTAATTACTTAATTTTATTATCAATTAGAATTATCAAAGTTGATCATGTCAATTTTTGATAGTTTCACAGGGTTATACAATTTAGAGAAGAAAAGAGATTTTAGGGCAAATTTATTAATCAATTTCTTGTGATACCCTGCTACAGAAAGGATTCAAGGGTTAGAGAAACTAAAGGAATGACTTATTCATTCCGCCGCGTATAATGTAAGTGTTCTTATCATTATCTCTGCTAAATTCAATTATAGAAACATGTTCTAGGTTGTCTTATATTAATTTTTTTAATATATGATTTACATGAAAATAATTAAGATCTTGTATAAGTTTTCCCAACAAAAATAAATTCCTCTAATTAGCCACTAACCTTAAGTAACCACCCACCATTTCAAAACTTCACTTTCCCTCTATTTTCCTAGTAGACGAAATGCACAAGTAGCACGTATTACATGTGTTGAAATTATACCTCCATCACCACTTTGTCTTCATTTATTTCTCCAAAAATAAATCATCAAGGCTTCCATATAATAAGATTAAATTATTGTTTCCCACATAATATTTCGGCACCCATACCATAAGTCAAACTCTAAAAGTCTTTAAGATTTTTTGTGAGTTCAAACACATGAAATCAAAGTCTAGTTAGCTCTAAATATATCCCACAATGGCCAAATATTTATCTACCATTATTCTAAGGTCCTTAGGGAGTTAACCTTACTCCAACTATATAGTAAAATAAATATTTATATTATTTTACACCAAAGTTCCAAACTTTATTGTAACGTCCCAAAATTCCTAATAAGGCTTAGTGCCTTGATTAGGGGCCCAGGAGGGAAATATTGGAATATTATGTGCTTATATGTAAATTAATTGGATATTTATGTGATGATATGAATTGCGTGGGCTATATTATTATATAGCTGATTATGCATATTTAAGTGTATTAAATGTGCAAAATAGGCCATCTTTTATTTAAAGGGGCATATTTGTAATTTTGACCCTTTGAGAGTCTACTTGTAATTATATGATATTCTGTGATTGAGACCACATTATTATGTGGAAATATTTGAGATATTCGACAGGAGTCAGTTCTTTCGAGCAAGATAACAGCTTAGTCACAACGGGGGATTTATACTCGGCCTAGGGTGAGCCAATGGGTATTTCTGTAATTCGGTGAGTTACTGGGACTCACTAGAGTATGAGTCATATTTTGGGAAAAATAGTGATATTCCAGGTTTAGCGGAATTAACTGGGAATTTTAAGTGTATTGTTAGACGGGAGCATAAAATGTTGATTTTGCCCTTGAGGGGCGTCGAGAGGAAAGAGTTGCCTTGGAGGCGTTTTGGTCATTTGGACCCTTGACTTAGGTAAACCCAGCTGAGTTTATCAACTCAGTATACTCTCTCTCTCTCTCTCCCTAAGTTCTCTTGGTGTTTGAAGAGAAATTTGATTCCAAGCGTGGGAGCTTACTTGCTAAGGGAATTAAGATGATTTGGGGCAAGTTTGGAAGCTGTTAAAGCTTTGGAAACAACTGGGATTGATCTCTAATAGAGGGTGGACCATTAGGCTCAGGACCTGAGGTAAGAAAACGACACCCGGTCTGTCATTAGGGCTTGGCACGACTATAGAACATGATTATAACCATACTAAGAATGTTTTATTAAAAATGTTAATTGCTCTATTATGCTTAGCTGTGTTAAGTAATAACTGCTTATCTATAAATCTTATTGAAAGGTTCGGCTTATGAGTTGAAAGTTCATTGATTATCTTCAAATGACAAGCTCAGCTCATAAGTCAAAGACCTATATAATATATCTGCCTAAAAGCTTGACTTATAAGTCGAGGATATATCTATGATATCTAATTAAAATCTTGGCTTATTAGTCGAGGATATATCAGCTGGTTAAGAGCATGGCTTATAAGTTGAGGGTTTAAAGACTCGACTTATGAGTCGAGGGCGGCAATAACGTACTGAATGCTAGCCGATGTGGTTAAGCTAACCAAGAAGTGTGATATACGCTTGAACGGTCCTATGGCTGCCTGAAATAATAAGGAACAGGTACGCTTGACCAGCTCTATGGCTGGTTATACAAGGAATTGGGCATTAGGCCCCTGTGTGGCTCTATTGTCACTTATCTAGATTGAACGCATGCACAAGTAGGGTTATTGCCATTAGGCATGCTTATTATGAATTTGTGATCTAATGATTTACTACTTATGAACATGATTATGTTTTCTTGTTGAGCCTTGCCTCACGGGTGCTAAATAGTGCAGGTAAAGGAAAAGAAAAGTTGGACCAGCCAGGAGTTGGAGAGCTTTGGGGGTAAGTGTACATATGTAGCCTGCTTGACTGCCATGGACGAGGTTATCAGTTGGAACTAGGGTTAGACCCTGATTTTGCCGCTTAGGTCGACTTATGTCTTCATTTTGAGTTTGTAATAGTTTTAAACTATGTTGGGATCCCATGTATTGCAATCAAACTATTTTAATGAAATGGTTGAATTTTGACCGAAATTTTTAGTGCCTAAACATGTGGTAAGTTTAAATTACACATGTTAAGTCCAAATGACTCGTTTAGCGAGTTAAGCACTATTTAATTACACAGACATTACATTAATTCTAAGCGATCCACTCGCACATCTTTTGATTAAAATAATATTCCCCAAATATTATTTTAATTTCTCTAAATTATTACTAACACATTTAATATAATTTCATAAAATAAATATTTTAATCTAGGTTATTACACATTTCCCACCTTAAAATAATTTCGTCCTCAAAATTACTTACCCAAATAATTTTGGAAATCTTTCTCGCATATCCTTTTCCAGCTCCTAAGTGGCCTCCTTGACCACGCTATTGTTCCACTGGACTTTTAGTAGGGGTATCTACTCAGTTCTGAGTTCTTTGATTCTCTACTCCAAAATTCTCGCTGGTTTTACTTCGTAACTCAAGTCTTGTTTCAAATCTAGCGGCTCATAGGTAATGCATGGAACAAATCTGATATGTACTTTCAGAGCATAGAGATATGAAACATGTTATGTCTTAACCTATCCTCTCTAGAGATATAAATCTGGGTCTTAACTTATCCTTCTTCCCAAACTTCATGACACCTTTAGTGGGCGAGACTTTGAAGTAACACTTTACCTCCCACACTAAAGTCGATGTCCCGCCTTTTGGCATTAGCATCACTCTACTGGCGACCTTGTGTCACGAGCATGTACTTCCTAATATTTTCTATAGCACTAGTAGCTTCCAAAACTAGTTCTGTCCCTAACAATCGTCACTCTCTCACTTCATCCCAGTGTAGTGAAGACTGACAGTTACGCCCCTATAGCATCTCATATTGAGCCATTCATATCGTAGCCCGATAGCTATTACTGTATGAAAACTCCATATTGGGAAAATAATCTTTCCAAGACCCACTCAAATCTAGTGTGCATACCCACAAAATATCTTATAATATCTTAATAGTTATTTTCGACTGTCCGTCGATTTGGGGATGGAATGCAATGCTTAACTTTAACTCGTCTCCCATCGCTTGCGGTAGGCTTTTCAAGAAATATGAAGTAAACCTTAGATCTTTATCTAAAATTATTGATACTGGCATCCCATTTAATATTACTATCTCTTTTACATAGAGCCTAGCAAGCCGATCCATTGTATATGTCATTCTTACTTGAAGAACATGAGCAGACTTGGTAAAATAATCTATGACTACCCACATGGCATCATGTTTTTCTGAAGTCTTTGATAAATTGATCACAAAGTCCATTGCAATCTTTTCCCACTTCCATACCGGTATTGGTAGCGGTTGCAACAAGTGAATAGGCCTTTGATGTTCAGCCTTTACCTGCTGACAGGTTAGGCACATACTCAACTAAGTCTCGCTTCATTCCCAACCACCAATATAAGGTTTTTAAATCCTGATCCATCTTTGTTGTACCCAGATGTAGTAAGTAAGGTGTAGTGTGAGCGTCTTATAAAATTTTCTCTTTAACATGCTTGTCATTCGACGCACACACTCTTAATTAACCCTTAGACATAGTATATTCTTCATCCCTTTACTGCTAGAGTAGAGCCTCTTGTTTGATAAGGTCATTATTGACCTTATGTTTCTTAATTTCTTCTAACAAGTCTAACTGCAAAGTGAGGCTAGCTAGTTTGCTAGTTATCATCTCGATTCTGGCATATACAATTTCTTCCTACAATGGTAGTTGTACCGTTCTAAGTGCTAAACCTGAGTGTAACGACCTGATTTAAAATCAATTAATATATTAAATACACCATATTTAATTAAATTAATGAATCGTGAATTTCTTTAGGAAAACAAAATATTTACTGATATTTTTAAAAACAAACATGATTTAAACCCCTTTTCAAAAAATGCAACTCGAGATCTTGTTATTTAAATAAATAATATTTTTATGCATTTAAAATCAGACAAAACGTAAATAAAAATACTTGTTTTAAGACTCAACATGAAACCCAAGATTTAACAACTATTAAAATCATATTTCTCATGTAACATGTTTTTATTATCAATAAAATATGTATAAATTATTTTGTTTATTCAATCACATTGTTCGCCTATTTTATTACATGTTTAATCAATTAATACAATAATTCATAAAATCTCGAACACATGTGTTATCCAGATTTCCGGATAGCGTTTAGATTGATGTCCTCGGGGAAGCAGAATTACCAATGTCTTTCGCGGTAGGTGACCAGAGCTCGTGGGTGGACAGAAAGGCTTCGCCTCTCCCGTTTAGTGTCCGGATTACTCTTTCAAGCAAACACGACACGGAGGCTCGTCGACCCTCTCGGACTCCCGAAGGGGTATCCTTCAGGGAAGCTCCTTCCAGGAGGAGCTCTTCAAGTGGTCTTCGCGGAAACAGTTCTGTGCCTCGCACGGAACAAAACCAAGCGGTCGAGTCATGGAGGAGGCATATTTGGAATGATATCCACCTGACACAGGATCCCGCCTGACACGCCCGACAGATCAAAGCCGCACACATCCCAGCACGCCTAAGGGTACCTTTTCGCCTACTGTTCCGCTGACAACTTGGAAAAGACGGCTGACTTTGTGTGTTCCCCATACTTTCACGTAAATATACCCACATAGAGTCTTGTAGCCATGCTACTACAGTAATTGTATCCCCTATTTATGGATGGTGTAATTAAGACTCATGTACGTAGAGAAAAACCCTAATCCAAAACCCTAGCTATAAAGACCCCTTCATTTTACAAGAAGAGGGACGGCCAACAAATCACAGAGCAAGAACTCTACTAAATTATCTCTAGCTTCATCTTCTTCAAGAGAACCCGAGAGAAACACTGTAAGTGTGTGAAGTTCTTGTACACCAGCCATCTTACTGTAATCCTTTCCAAGTATAATAACATCGACTCATGGACTAGGGCTTGTTAACGCCTGAACCACGTAAAAACACTGTTTGTTTAGTTACATTTCAGCACTTCTACTGTTCTTATCTTTTTATTATTCTGTTTGTATTCGTTTCCGAAAAACTCGGTAAACATTTTGGTGCTTTCATTGAGAGCTGTAGGAAGTTGTTAGTCAGCTCTTTTTCTGTGTACGTTTTTTGTATTCACTTCGTGCTAAAGAGATGGTGACTACGAGAAAATCCGCAGTTGACAAAAATGCTAGGGTCAACCCCGATACTGTGATGGAAGATGCGGTGCAAACCGAACCCCTGGACTACCAAGGTGAAGACCCGACATCCCGCCAGGATCGGGTCAGTACCGAAGATACGACATACCTAGAAGACGAAGAAGAGTATGTCCAAGACGGTTATTACAAGGACGGCTGCTACTATGAGAAGGACCCAGAACTGGTCCAAGTAGCCGAAGAACTGGAGGTCACCAAAGCCAAGCTTGCTGAGCAGGAGCGCCTCTCCGAAAAAATGCAGCGCATGATGGAGCGCCTCCAAAGCAAGTTCGGAGACCTAGGCGACTCGGACGAGGACGCCTCTGTTTTAGGTGGTGCTGATGCCGCTATGCCGGATCCAGCCGCTGCTGGACCATCCAAAGCCGCCCCTAACAAGGGCAAAGAAAAAGTTGGAGAGCCTGTACGCGCTGACGCCCCTGCACCTCCTAAAGGCGTGAATCACCAGGCCGACTGCCCCCCCCGCGCGCAGAAGGTCTCTGGCGCTCCTAAGCCCAGACGTCCTTCAGCCCCAAGGGGGCACTCCGTGCCTAAAGGGCCCGGTGCTAAGGCACCCAGGCCTAGGGGAAGGAACAACCGCCCCAGTGATTCCGTCAACCAGGACGGTCGGGCTGTGAACTCGCACTCCGAAGACAGTTGGTCCACGGTGGATCTAAGAAGAAGGTTGGAGGCCAAGTATGAAAAGGCCAAAGGAGAAAAGGCCCGGCCTCGCGGAGATGACCTCTGAAATCATATTAACGACAAGCTCCGGGGACGTGACCTCCCAGAGAGTGATACGAAGAGGCTCGAGGAACAGATTGCTGCCTTGACCAAGCTGGTCCAGAAGCAAAGTGGGGCCCTGTCAGACTCTGAGGAGGAAGACCCGGAACCATGTATTCGGAGGATCGCGGAAACGTCCCTCCCGGATAACTTCAAAATGCCTCACATAGAATTATATGATGGGAGGACGGACCCGCGTACCCACCTAGCTAAATACAACAAAATGATGCAAGTGGCGCGTGTCAGTGAAGACGCCAAATGCATGTGCTTCTCACTCACCCTTACCAAGTCCGCGGAGGACTGGTGGAAAAGATTAGCTCCCGGATCAATCCACAATTGGAAGGAGCTACAGTCCGCATTCAGGAGGCAGTTCATTGTTGCCCGCGACCACGACATGGAGGTTGGTTCCTTAACCAACATCAAGCAGCAACCCAATGAGAACCTCAAAGCTTTCATTCAGAGAATGATGGAAGCTGCTGCAAAGACCAAGGTCAGCGATGACATGAAGCTGATTGCCCTTCAATCGGGCCTTACTGTCGGCTCCCTGCTATGGGGGGGAATGCAAAGGAGACGGGCAGAAACGCTGTCCGAATTCATGTCAAAAGCTCAGGGAATCATCAACCTTGAGGATGCCTACCAGCAGGCCTTTGGAGTTCCCCCGGCTCCAACGCCTTCCGTGACTGCGCCGAGCTTTGCTTCGCAAGCTCCCGCACCAGCCCTCACGCTTCCAGGAGCCCAATTCACTCCAAGTGTGTATGGGCCTTCTGCGTCTGCTCAGACGCCGAGTCAAACCCATTTCTCTGGGTACGGAGCTGTACAAACCGGATGTCGTATCGCTCCTGGCATGCCGCAACGGCAAGCGGAAGGCCCAGAACGAAATTTGAGCCAATCGCGGAGCAAACGAAGCGGAAGAAACTCCAACCGGGGAGACCATTCAAAGAAACCCCGGAAGGACTATGAGCCCAAGTTCACGGAATATACCAGTTTGATAGACTCGCGAGAGAATGTCTATCGGGCGACCTGTAATATGGTCAACTACAGGAAGCCCCCGAAAGTGTCTCACGGAGGAAGGCGTCCGCGAGACTCCAATAAGAGGTGTGAGTTCCACGGAGACGTGGGGCACACCACGAATGAGTGCCTTCAGCTGAAGGATGAGATCGAGTCCCTGGAAAGAGCGGGACACCTTGGTCAGTGGGTGAGGATACCCATTATCTATCCCGGACAGGGGGTAGTTCACGGAGCTGCATATTCCCCGGGACAGAGGGGGACCGCTAGCGCTCCTGGAGCCGGTCACCCCCAAGCTCCCGGGTCTCAGTTCCCAGCGCTTCCTGCTCCACCCGCTCCGGCACCCATTGCCTTGTTGGCTCCAGGACCAGGCAACCCATATCCGCCCGGCCTTGCTCCGCCACCCGTTGACGGACACGTAGCCACCATTTCCGGAGGACCGCACCTTGCCGGAAGCACCCGCAACTCCCAGAAGAGGTACTTGAGGGAGTTAGAACACACCGGGGAGATGTGCGCCTTGGTTCAATCACCTGCTCAACGTCCCCGAATGATGGACCTTCCCATCACCTTCACGGAGGACGACGCTCGACATGTGCACTTCGCCCACAACGATCCCCTCGTGGTGGAAGCCCAGATTGCCAATAAGAAGGTCTCACGGATCTTGGTCGATAACGGAAGCTCCGTAAACATCCTCTTCAAAGCGGCCTTCCACGCGATCGGATTAACCGAGACAAACCTGACCCCATGCCCCATCCAGCTTCAAGGGTTCAATGGGGACGCACTCATGCCATTAGGCAAAATTCAACTTCCAGTCACCCTCAGAGGAGAAAGCGACGCTTGTGCCTTCAAGCACAGCACATTCGTGGTGGTCGACTGCCCCACGGCGTATAATGCCATCTTAGGCCGACCGGTCCTAATCGATTGTGGGGCCATAACCTCGATACGCCACTTATGCTTGAAGTTTCCATGCGACGATGGGCGTATTGGCACCCTCCGAGGAGACCAACGAAGTGCACGGAGCTGTTATAACGTCTCCGTCCGATCCGTCTACACGGTCCAGGAGACGTTTGCTGCCATTCCTTTGGCGGAAGAATTACCAGAAACTGGGGATGCTCCGGAGGCATACTTTGACGAACTCGACCCAAGAGTGGGAATCGAGAAAGCAATAGAGCCGATGGAGGAAGTTGAAGAGGTGATCCTCAACCCGGGAGATCCCACCAAAGTCATTCAGGTGGGGAAAAACCTGCCGTCGGCCATTCGAGATAAGATCGTGGCCACTGTGAAGAATAATCAGGATATCCTGGCATGGTGCCACGCTGATATGACGGGGATTAATCCTAATGTTGCGTGCCACGCACTCAACATAGACCCATTTGCAACTCCAATTCGCCAAAAGAGGAGGCCGTTAGACCCAGTGAGGGCCGAAGCCGTCAAAGCTGAAGTGGACAAGTTGATGTCCATAGGCTTTCTCCAGGAGTCACACTATCCCGTGTGGTTGGCCAACCCAGTTCTGGTCCCGAAACCCGATGGGTCCTGGAGAATGTGCATTGACTTCACGGACCTAAACAAAGCCTGCCCGAAAGATTGTTTCCCTCTTCCGCGAATCGATCAGATGGTGGACGCTACTTCCGGGTACGAACTCTTATCCTTCATGGATGCGTACTCCGGATACAACCAGATCAAGATGCATGTCGCGGACCAGGAACACACCAGCTTCCTCACGGACAAAGGTGTCTACTGTTACGTGGTCATGCCTTTCGGTTTGAAGAATGCTGGGGCGACGTACCAGCGTCTAGTAAACAGGATGTTCAAGGACCAACTGGGGAGGAACATGGAGGTGTACGTGGACGACATGTTGGTAAAGTCCAAGACCTCCGGGGACCACAGTGACGACCTTGAGGAAGCTTTCGCCGTGATCCGAAAGTACGGAATGAAACTGAATCCAAAGAAATGTACTTTCGGGGTCTCGTCTGGGAAGTTCCTCGGTTTCATTGTCAGCTCCCGCGGAGTGGAAGCCAACCCTGAGAAAATTAAGGCGTTCATAGATATGCCTTCCCCCCGGAAGCATAAGGATGTCCAGAGTGTTACCGAAAGGATAGCTGCTCTCAGCCGCTTCGTATCCAAGGCCATTGACAAGTGTATCCCCTTCTTCAACGTGTTGCGAGGAAACAAGAAGTTCGAGTGGACCCCCGAATGCGAAGCAGCCTTCCAACACCTCAAGGAACATTTAACCTGAGCTCCCATTCTGTCCAAACCTGTCGAAGGAGAGGCGTTGTTCTTATACTTAGCCGTGACTGAGCACGCAGTGAATGCCGCTCTCGTCCGGGAAGATGGCCGTATCCAGCTCCCTGTGTATTACGTAAGCAAGAGGTTATTGGACGCCGAGTCCAGATATTCAATGATCGAAAAACTCTCCCTCTGCTTGCTAATTGCTTCGCGGAAGCTGAGGCCATATTTCCAGGCGCACACCATCAAAGTACTCACCAATCACCCTCTCCGACAAGTCTTGCAAAAACCCGAGTCTTCTGGCAGATTGCTTAAGTGGGCCATGGAACTGAGCCAGTTCGACATCCACTACCAACCACGTGTTTCCATAAAAGGTCAAGCTCTCGCGGACTTTATTGTTGAATGCTCGGGAATGAATGACCTCCCGGAAGATCCTGTCCCGGAACTTCCCACCTGGAAGGTCTATGTAGACGGAGCCTCAAATGAAAAAGGAGCTGGAGCAGGGGTCATCCTAATATCTCCCCAAGGGCACCAGCTCCAGAGCGCCATCCGTTTCGCGTTCCCAGCATCCAACAACGAGGCAGAACACGAAGCCATGATAGCTGGATTACGACTGGCCAGAGAAGTCGGAGCCCAAAAAATCGAAGTATACAGCGACTCCCTACTTGTGGTAAACCAAATATCCGGGGAATACCAGACGAAGGGCGAAAAAATGGCTTCCTACGTGTCTCTCTCCCGCGGCCTACTGCAGCATTTCAAAGGCTACCAAATCCGCCAGGTCCCCCGGGACCAGAACTCACTCGCGGACACGCTGGCCAAGCTTGCGACGGACCCGGAGATTGAACAGTATGGCCTGGTCCCCATCGGGCACTTAGAAGCCCCCAGTACTGAGACACGAAGGATAAACGCCATCATCGACCATTCCCACTCCTGGATAGGACCCATCCTCAGATTTCTCACCACCGGAGAGCTCCCCACTGATAAAGCTGACGCAAGGAAGCTCCAATATCAAGCTCCCCGATACGTGGTTATGGATGGAAAGCTTTACCGCAGGGGGTTGTCCATACCCTTCCTTAGGTGTGTTGCCGGAACCAAAGTCAGCACCATCATCCATGAGGTTCACGGAGGCTTCTGTGGCGATCATACCTCCGGGCTGAGCCTCTCCAAAAAGATCCTTCGACAAGGATACTTCTGGCCCACCATGAAGAAGGATTGTGTGGATTGTGTCAGGAAATGTGAGCAGTGCCAGAGGTACGCCAAGGTTCCGCGAGCGCCGCCTACAGAAATTACCTTAATGACCAGCCCCTGGCCGTTCTCCGTTTGGGGCATTGACCTAGTAGGTTCCCTCCCAACTGGAAAGGGTGGAGTGAAGTATGCCATAGTCGCGGTAGACTACTTCACCAAATGGGCTGAAGCTGAACCTATGAACACGGTCACATCTAAAAAAGCACTGGACTTTGTCATCAGGAATATAGTGTGTCGTTTTGGGCTTCCACGAAAAATTGTGTCCGACAACGGAAAGCAATTTGACAGTGAACACTTCACGAACTTCTGTGCTTCGCATGGAATTATCAAAAGCTTTTCCGCAGTCGCCAGACCCCAGGCTAATGGGCAAGTGGAGGCTGTAAACAAAATATTAAAGACCACGTTGAAGAAAAAACTCCAAGCCTGCAAGGCTCACTGGCCGGAAGAACTTCCGCGAGTACTTTGGGCCTATTGCACAACAGAGAGAACTTCGACGGGGCACACGCCTTATTCCATGACCTTCGGTTGCGAGGCCGTCATCCCAGTAGAAACTATGATCCCCTCTCACAGGCAAGATACCTACGACCCTACCCGAAACCATGCCCTTCTCCAGGAGTCCTTGGACATGATCGAAGAGCTCCGAGAGCAGTCGCAGGTCCAACTAAAAATGTACCAAGGCAAGATAGCCCGACACTTTAACATGAGAGTCAAGAGCCGTACATTCGAAGTTGGAGATCTTGTCCTACGGAGAGTATTTCCTGCTACGCAGGATCCGGGAGTGGGAGTCCTCGGACCCAACTGGGAAGGCCCCTACGAAGTCCAAGAAAAAGTGGGCCATGGGACGTATCACTTAAAGAGACTCGACGGATCTAAAGTCCCGCGCGCATGGAACGCGGAGCACCTCCGCCGTTACTACCAGTAGGCCCCGGACCATCTAGTCGGAAGTCCTTGGTGAAATTAGCAAAAGTGAAAAATGTGGAAATAATCCTCCCTGTTGTAAAACTCACGCCTAGCAGGCTAATTTTATGAAACACGGAGAGATTCACTCCGCTTTTACTGCACTTTTTATCCCTGTGTTCAAAGCTGCGTTTTAACAAGTGACCACGCGGTCCGGAGACGTCCGGACCCCACGCTCACTTGGGGGGGTATACATGGCTAAGGCATAGCCATACGCCCCTTGAACAAAACATACACAGAACACCACTTATGTGCTAGCATTGTGTTTGAAATTTTTAAATTGTTTGAAATGTTTAAATTGTTAAGCTTAGGTTTATTTGTTGCCATGAACATGCTTGCATTACGTGTCATATGTGCATTATGTGCTTATGTGAAAATTTCCATGGAAATGCCTGCCATTATGTATCATGAAAATTATCTCCTGTGTAGCCCAGCGATGGACAGGGCTGGGGGTTGAGGCACGTTCATAGAGCTACGCCGAAACACCCCCAACTCCCTGACAAGTCCTTTGCAGAATACTCCGCGATCGCTGTAGAGCTTTGCTTCGCAAGCTCCAGCTCCAGGTCCCGCAAGGCGAAAGATGGCAAGATCCGCGATCGCTGTAGAGCTTTGCTTCGCAAGCTCCAGCTCCGGGTCCCGCAAGGCGAAAGATGGCAAGATCTGTGATCCCTGTAGAGCTCTGCTTCGCAAGCTCCAGCTCCGGGTCCCGCAAAGCGAAAGATGGAAAGATCCGCGACCGTTGTAAGCCTTGCTTCGCAGGCTCCAGCTCCGGATCTCACAAAATAATGCATGGCGAGCTCCTCGACCATTGCAAGTTTTAGCTCCAGGAGCAGACATGGTCGATCCCCCACTCACAGCAGGCCTTGCTTCGCAAAGCCCCTGCTCTGGGATCACACCTGGTGGGCGTGGCGATTTCCCCGACAGCAACGAGCCTTGCCTCGCAGGGCTCCATGCCAGGTCCCTGAAGTCAGCCTCCATGAGGTTCGCAACAACAGTTAGTTTTGCTTCGCAAAGATCTAACCTTAAGTCTAGCGATGCTCACCAAAAGAACTCCCGTTCCAAACCATGGAACGGCTCACCTTAGCAATCCCAGCGAACAGTATAACTACAAGTCCCGGGATTGGCTATTTGCCTTAGGAAAGCTAAAATACGGAGAAAGGAGCCTGGCTGTTGGAACCAGGAAACCTTCGTAACCTAGAAACTACGTGGGAAAAGACATCAGCCGTTAGAGCTTCGAGTAGGAAGTGCATAGGTTTTGGCCGTTGGAAGCAAAACCTCATGCGCCCCTACAACAGTTTCTACCGTATAAAAGTCTACCCTAAGCGCAAAGATAAATAAAGAACTCGGCAGAAAAGAAAGGAGAATGCTATAATTATGGCAAATATGTCCGCAATGAAAAACTCAAATGAAAAATAATTAAAGATAAAACCCCTTCAAGCATTGGGGGTAGCTGCAGCTTCCACGACCGCGGCCTCGGGGGCATCGGCTTCAACTGAGGCTGGCGGAGTCGGCTCATTGGAAGGCGGAACTTTGTCACGGGAAGGTTCAGAGGTCCCCGCCTCTCCGGGATCTCCTGCCTCAGGGGCTCCAGCACGTTCGTCAATATTGTAAGTCTGGACGTACGCCTCTGGGCCTTGATCCCATACGAGTAGCTTCTCCCTCATGGCTTCGGCATCCTCTCCCAGATAGCCTAGTACCTCCGGGTTCACTTTCCAGAGTTGATGCATGAGGACCACATGCGATATATTTATCGTTCTGTTCAGTATCACCTCAGCATCCTCCTTCTCCTTCAAGCGCTCCGCCTCGGAGGTTGCCAGCTGTGCCTCCGCGACGGCTAATTGAGCCCTTAGTTTGTCCGTCTCGGCCTTGGAGACATCCCGCTCTCCCTTAAGAGAATCAATCTCCTTGCGCTGCTCCCTATTTTGGCTCAGCACGGATTGCTTCTCGGTCACATGCCCCCTGGCAGTGAATTGCAAGGCCCCGATCTCCTTATCCTTCTCGGCAAGCCCCAACTCCAGCATAGACACGAGATCCTTGCTCCTCTTATGAAATTGCTCCTCCTCGTGCAGCTTACTCTGAAGAGTGGAATATTCCTCTTGCTGCTTAAGGAGGAGATCATTTTTTGATTGCAAGCGAGCTTCCAAGGTGTCCTTCTCCACCCTGGCTTGGGACAGCTCTTCCCGGAGCTTGGAGTTTTCGGCCTTCATCTCATCCGACCACTGTCTGAACTCATTCTCTGCCTTGGCCCGGTACTCTTGATGTTTGGCAAGATATTTCTTGTCCGCCTCTCCCTCAGCCGTGCGCCGGACTTGATCAATCTTCTCCGAAGCCTCCAAGGCCTGCTGGGTCAAATTCTGCTTCTCCGCCTCCAAGGCCTGGCGAGCCAGCTGGCTCTCCTCCAGCTGAACCAGAACTGCACCGACCTCCCGGAACGAGCGTTCCGCGATCATAGAGGCCTGCAAAGAAAGACAACAGAATGAGTTAAACCGGACCAAAAGACAGATGATCCCAAAACACAACAACTGACGGCTTACCCCGGACAATTGCTGCTTCACGGCATGTGTCAGCAACAGCGGATCCTTACTGCTACTGATGGCCCATTTCTCAGAATTGAGCTCGCACAAGCTCAGGGCCATGTCCTCCATCATCTCCGCTCCGAACGGCGCCAATGCACGTCCAAGCCTAGGCACCAGCCTCTTCTCCAAGGCTGGGCCATCCAAAACCACTCCAGCCGGGTGAAGAGACCTCACCCCCTCGGCCAACTCAGCTCTCTTCACGGTAGACAAGTTGTCTGCCCTTCCCTGGGTAACGGCCTACTCAGCCTCCAACCGTCTCTTCAAAAAATTATCGGCCCGTCTTACACCCTCCAGGAGGGCAGCGGGGAAACGGGTTGGTTTCTGCGGGAAGTGGAACTTCAGGCCAGGCAGAGGAAGGTTTGTTGGCTGAGAAGAAGGAGACCCCGAAAGGGTGGACCCCTTTTGGGCTGGAGGAGGAGGCAGACGGGGTATCAAGGCCCCGGTCTGTTGCTTTTGCTGCTGCGGCAGCGGAAGTAATTGCCCTTGTTGCTGCTGCTGGTTTGGATGTTGTTGTTGCTGCCGCTGTGGCGTTGGTGATCGTCTCTGTTGTTCTTGTTGCTGCTGTTGTTGTAGTTGTGGTTGCTGTCGTTGCTGTTGTTGTTGCCTTCGACCAGGAGAAGAGTGTCTAAGGCGTTTCTTGTTAGCACCCTCAGCATCTTCTCCGGGACGCTTGCTCACCCCAGTTGTCTTCACGGGGAACACAAGCCCTACCCCGTCGCTGCTGCTACTCGAGACCATCATAGTCTCGGAAGGCCCATCAGCAGGAGATTTCTCTACCTCCGGAGACGCTTGCGCCTCGCCACTTGTCTTCTTGGGGGTGGCAGCTTTACCCCCCTACCAGCCTTGGTCTTCCGTCCTTTCCCCGTGGACGGGTCTTGGCTGGTGGCAGCCTTCTTAATGAGCAAAGTGACTCTCCCCAACATCTTGGCTTCTGGATACTCTGCAAGAAACACACAAAGCAAGGTTAACGAACCAACAAGCAATGAGAAAAAAAGATAAGCAGAATACAAGACAATCAACAACATAAAAGCACAAGCAAGTCGGCCAGCAGAGAACAAGAAACAAGAAAAAGAAAAGTTTGAAAGGGACGACCATGCACGAGAAACGTGGATGGCCTTCCCCGAGCAAAACAAAACACCGCTTCCTGCTCCAGGAAGCTCCCGTACTCCTTGAAGTCCGGGAATGACATGCTGAGGGAAGAAGGGTCAACCATGATGACACCTTCTGGCAGACTACCGTCACTCAGACACCCGAGAAGTTCATCTACCCTATCGCAATATCTGTCAAAGGGTATCCTACGCGGATCTAGCCTAAGGAAACGGGGATCAAACCCCATCTGAGAGGTCCGGGAAACCTCAGACAGGCTGGGGGTGTGGATCAATCGAAAACTAGTCTTACCTCTCCCGGAGGTACTAGCCCCCGGAGCCCCTTCGTTAGGGTAAGCCGCGGCGTGGCGAGCCTCGATCTCCTCTTCCTCCGGCTGGGGGTCGGGGAACCTCTCCGCCCAGCTAGGAGATAAAGTATTTTCGTCCCGGGCTGCTTGGGTGATCACCTTGGACAGCTCCAGGGCAATATGCTCCCGGATGTCAGCTGACACCTGACTTTGCCCCCTGCCACTCACTGGCTCGATGTTTTGGAAAGAGGCGAGTAGCCCATACTCCCTCAACGATTCGGAGGTCACAAGTCCCTCCACTTTCAACTCTTCCTCAGAAAGCCCTTCGTAGAACTTGGACCTCCTTATCATCTCCGCGCAGCGAGGTGTCCGCGGAACGACTTTTGCAAAATTCAAATACGAGCATTAGAGATCCTACCAAAAGGCAAATCAAACGCAAAGAAACAAAGTTGAAAAGGAGAGGAAGGAGCACTTACCAGGGATTTTGAAGTCCAAAGATAGGGCTGGCACCCTCTTCAGCGGAAAGCCAGTCGTCAGGAACCAGTACTCCCGGAGGTCTGGAACCCTCGCGGTATGACAGGTGGGGCACATCACGTCCGGGTGCCTTTCCAGCCTGTAAAACCCCACCTTGTCTGAATGACCCCTCATAGGCTGAGACTTCAACCCGTAGAAGTACAGCACCTCCTCCGGGGTAGGAGCTTCCAGTTTCCGAGACTTGCAAAAGATGAACCACCCCGCTAGGAGCTTGTAGCTGGGAGGAATCAACTGGAAGGGGGCAATCCCCGCCTTCACACAGAAATTGGCAAAGTAACTCCTTAGGGGCAAGTGCGCCCCACACACTATGTGTGCCCAGCTCCAGGCACCAAAGCCCTCGTGACTCTGGCTAGCCGACTCGCCCAGCACCGACAGACGGTGCCACATCAGACCTGGGATGTTCTTCAGGCCTGCCTCGGAGGAATACAGCTCCAGCATGCCATAATTCCTGAAAAGGTTTGGCTTTTGGTCCATCTCCCAGATTGAACTATTGGAAGTCGGTGGGCTAGCCGCGACCATTTTCGCCTTTCCTTTCCCCTTTGCACCAGCGACAGGGGAACCCTTCTCCTGGGCAGAATCAGCCTCCCCCACAGCAAGGAGTTGTTCCTTTGAGATGTTCGTCACTGGACAAAAGAAAGAAAGAAGAAAACACTCTAAGCAGTCAGCACCCTTGTCATACCCTAGTGGTATCAAAGGCGTCGGGGAGACCCTCCCCGAAAACTGCTTGGAGAGGCTCCCACCGAGCTTACCGAGGGATTGGCACCATGCCACCCGAAGGGCAGCAAGGAACCAGACTCAAACTCCGAGCCTAAGCCCACCAAAAGAAGTGTTTTTCCAGAGAAAGACACCCTAAAGGCGTTCATGCTTATGCCCTAAAACAGCAAAACAAGGAACGACTTTCCAAACGCAAATCGTCAAAGCATGCAAAAAAGGCTACTTATCGACTCACATCAATCACATGCCTACCAAAGCCCTATTCACGCATGCACATAAGCGATAATGGCAGAAACCTCTACTCTAACAACTACCAACAACCTAAGGTTTGGGAGGAAAGAGCAAAGTAGAAATACTTACTGATATTCGGGTAGTTGGAGGTTGAAGGAGTAACTGGATCACTGCACAGCACGATCGCGAGAAGTAAAAGCTGCAAAGACGAACGGTGATTCAAACCAGGAACTTCGGCGAATAAACCCACTACCAAATCAAAAGAAAAGTTTCCAGATCCTTACCAAAAGAAGTGGCGAGTTCGAAGGTTTGGAAATCTGAAAATCCGAAAGATAGAGAATTTGAAAGCGTAAAGAGGAAGAAAGGTCCTTTCCCTCGTTTTTATAGCAGGGAAGAAGTCGTTTCGAATTCCTCAAATGACGGTCCCGATCTTCCCATTCCGTGTGCATCAGATCCAACGGCTGGAGATGAAGCGACGATCCTATTTATGACTCCTCGGATGGGAATAAAGTATTTATTTCCCATCATTACACCACCTCGGGCCCGGAGTACCATTAAAAACCGTCAAATCATTACTCAGATGACTGACGCACGCATACTCAACCAGTCGCCTCACGCACACGTCTTGGTCGCTGAACCATTCCCAGCATGACACGTGGTCCTTGCCGCACTTGAGTACTTGAGTTCAAACAGAAGAAATTCCCTTTCTTTTTTATACTAACACTCAGGCGGGAAAAAGGAACCCTTCCGGGAACACAGAAGGTGGCCCCTCGCCTAATCTAAGAGACCGAAATACCCGGAGGAC
The DNA here is from genome assembly GCF_963169125.1 of Humulus lupulus. NCBI lineage: Eukaryota > Viridiplantae > Streptophyta > Magnoliopsida > Rosales > Cannabaceae > Humulus > Humulus lupulus. The sequence goes on along the minus strand of NC_084796.1, from coordinate 117,764,558 downwards.
TGTACAAGCTCCCGGATCTCTCAAAGCTCCGTGACCTTGGGGGGTAAATGTTATCCAGATTTCCGGATAGCGTTTAGATTGATGTCCTCGGGGAAGCAGAATTACCAATGTCTTTCGCGGTAGGTGACCAGAGCTCGCGGGTGGACAGAAAGGCTTCGCCTCTCCGGTTTAGTGTCCGGATTACTCTTTCAAGCAAACACGACACGGAGGCTCGTTGACCCTCTCGGACTCCCGAAGGGGTATCCTTCAGGGAAGCTCCTTCCAGGAGAAGCTCTTCAAGTGGTCTTCGCGGAAAAAGTTCCGTGCCTCGCACGGAACAAAACCAAGCGGTCGAGTCATGGAGGAGACATATTTGGAATGATATCCACCTGACATAGGATCCCGCCTGACACGCCCGACAGGTCAAAGCCGCACACATCCCAGCACGCCTAAGGGTACCTTTTCGCCTACTGTTCCGCTGACAACTTGGAAAAGACGGCTGACTTTGTGTGTTCCCCATACTTTCACGTAAATATACCCACATAGAGTCTTGTAGCCATGCTACTACAGTAATTGTATCCCCTATTTATGGCTGGTGTAATTAAGACTCATGTACGTAGAGAAAAACCCTAATCCAAAACCCTAGCTATAAAGACCCCTTCATTTTACAAGAAGAGGGACGGCCAACAAATCACAGAGCAAGAACTCTACTAAAATCTCTCTAGCTTCATCTTCTTCAAGAGAACCCGAGAGAAACACTGTAAGTGTGTGAAGTTCTTGTACACCAGCCATCTTACTGTAATCCTTTCCAAGTATAATAACATCGACTCGTGGACTAGGGCTTGTTAACGCCTGAACCACGTAAAAACACTGTTTGTTTAGTTACATTTCAGCACTTCTACAGTTCTTATCTTTTTATTATTCTGTTTGTATTCGTTTCCGAAAAACTCGGTAAACAACATGGATAGTTACAATTATAGTAACTAGGTCATAGTTAATTATAGTTGTAATTATATGTTCAAAAGAACGAGTCCTAAGATTAAATCAGTGCATTGGATTTTCATTGACTAGGTAATTTACGATATGATCTACTTACACATTTGGGATGTAATGTCTTATCCAAGGCATTGACTAGGTAGATAAGATAGGATCTATTTGGTTACATTGAACTAGGACCGATATTGATTAATGATAGATAAATAAGCATTGTTGTTATTAAATCTAATCAATGTCACAACATTGAGCGTAAGTCAAGTCAATCTTAATTCTGAGTGATAATATTCTGCTAATTATATTATTTAAATCTTTTAACTTGTTTGTTACCAGCTTACCCTATGGTCTATCCCATACTTACATCTTGGAGATTTAGTTGTGTAATTGAGTGGGAGTATTATTCATAACCAACTCATAAACCAAACTCAGATAACAAGTTAAACAACTTGAAATTAATCTACCACTATGAAAGCGGTATTTTAGTGATAATATATTCTCAGATGCTCGCCATTCCAGTGGTTTCTGATCGCGCTCTGCTCACCCAATCTGATCCTAGCACTCCAGCTCATGTCGAAGTGTTCAGGCATACCTCTCCCTTTGTGCGTAGACCTCCACATATAGTGTCTAAGGTAAAGTCCACAGGCCCGGGTTCTAAGGGTGGAGATCTCTGTCGTTTGAACCCAGTATTGATGCTGCCTCCTTCTCCTTGGGATGTCTTTGCCCGGTATTTTTTCAACTGGCCCGACCGGAGAAGAAATTCTATCTCGTCTTTGAGGTGATTGCATTCATTCATGTCGTGACCATAATCTCCATGGAAATGACAAAACTTATTCATGTCTCTCTTACTCATCTCTTTCCTGATGGGTGGAGGTTTCTTGTAGGGAACCTCTTCATGACTAGCAAGATATATTTCCGCCCGCCTTGCCGAGAGAGTGGTGTAATTAGTGAACTGAGGCTCATACTTGATTGGCTTTTCGTTTGAACTAGACTTAGCCTTCTTTTCTTCATGGCGGTTAGACCCGTTATTCCCACGTTTCTTTCCACCATTCTGATCGTTTCCATCATTCTTAGGAGGATCACCTAATCCGCCCGGATTGTTTATGCCATTATCTTCTTTCTCGATTGCATCATCCAATTTCATATACTTGTCTGTTCGGTCAAGAAATTGTTGAAGTGTTGAAATTGGATTTCTATGTATACTATCCCACAAAGGACTCCGATAAGTTATCCCAGAGGATATGGCAACCATCTTCCCCTCGTCTCCAACAGCAGTTGCTCTATTGGCTTCTCTCATGAATCTCTGTATATAATTCTTTAAAGACTCATCTTTTCGTTGTTTGATATCTGCCAAGTGGTTGGCATAAACTGGTGGAGTCCAGGCAGCGCTGAACTGTCTACAAAACTCCTTCCTGAATTTTTCCCAAGAGGTGATGGAATTTGGCTTAAACTTCCAATACCACTCCTGGGCGGTATCTGACAATGTAGTCAGGAAAACTCTACACCGATAATCGTCACTTACCCCGAGCAATTCCATCTAGTCCTCAAATTTCCCAACATGTCTGATAGGATCTGCCTTTTCTGTATATACTAGCAGCACCGATGCTTTATATTTTGTCGACGGCTGGGCTGCTCTAATCCGGGCATAAAATGGACTGCCACTCCTATGGTCTACAACATCCATTCCGAAAGGTCATTTTGACAAACCTTGAACTGCAGCCGCTAACGCATCAAGCTAGGCTTGGATGGCTGGGGCGACCGTCAAGGGCTCAAGGTCTTGACCGCCTGGTCGGGCATTTCTATTTGGCACACTGTCGTCAAGTATTTCTACTTGACTAGCAGGGCGGTTCAGATCTCGCCCTTCGACCGGGACGGTCCTTCTCTTGTCACTGACAACATCCCTTAGATCCTTCCAGGAAGTGCGTCTTCCTAACCAATCAAACACTGTTCTCTTAGATTTTTCAGATGGCTTACTGTGCGGGACTTCCTCTCTCCCACTACGCTGCTGGCCGGGATGTAGTGGAGGCTTTTCGATACGTCCCGGGCAGTATTTTCCTCCTTGTAGGTCAGTGCATTCCTTTTCTTTTTCTTTTGACCGGTCGGTCTGATAACTGTCCCCCTCGTCTCGACCATGTCCATCTTTGTAGCTAGGAGTTTTTTTTATCTTGAGGAGTCTTGGTCTGATCATGCCTAGGTGGAGTCTTCTTACTGCCCGACCAGTGACTCCCTGATCTAAAGTTTCTAATCGGTGGCTCCTAGAGGGGGTTCTAGAGTTCTCCCTCTATGTCGAGGCAGTTCCAGATTGGACCCCATCATCCTCCCGACCAGGGGGGTTACTCCTGCTTCTGTCCGGTCCCCGAGAATTGGCTCTGTCGGTGGTCGTCCGACCAGCATTATAATTTTTGCTCCGTGGGTGGCTGCTTGTGTCGCGGCTTAAGCATTGGCTTAGGCCAATTGGGTAGCCGCTTCTAGAGCAAGTGCTGCTTCACGATTTCTCTGGTCGACTTCCTCCTGTCGTTGTCTGATCTCTTCGCTTCTGGCGTCCATGTAGCGCCTTTGCTGCTCTAACGTAGCTCTCTACCTGGCCATCTCTTCATTGAAAGACTCCTGCCAGGCGTTAAATTGCATCATCTCCTCCTGGAAAGTGCCTATTGCTTCCTAGAGTTGTTCCACTTCCAAAGTGGTCTCCTCGAGAAAGACCCTGGGCTCAATCTTAGGGTTCTGAGGTCCAGGACCTTCTGCTCAAGCAGGCTCTTTTGACGTACTTTTCTTTTTTGAGGCCATGCTGGTATTCTTGGGAGCCATATTGATAGGGTAGAAGTGTATTTATTCTATTCAGGCTCTCAATGAAAGCACCAAAAATGTTGACCGCGATTTTTGCCAACGACGAGTAGACGTCAAAACTACAGTAAGCCTTGAATAGAAAATAATGACATCAATAATTTTATAGTGGTTCAGCCCCAATTTTGTTGGTAATAGCCTAATCCACTTGGAGTTGTGCTATATGTGGCCTACACTTAAGATCAGATGGACCTGAGCCAACTGAGTTTCTCAAGTGTAAGTAGAAAAATACAGAGTTTCTCTCTCTAAAGAATACAAGCTTTCTTAGAAAATTCCCCAAGAATGCCCCAAGTAATAGTCCCAAGTTCTCAAAACCAGAGAGCTCTTTTTTCTTTCAAAAGATCAGCCCCCCATAATGATGCCATGAGCCATTTATTTATAGGCTCATGGATCATACATCAGAAATATCCCTTTGACGGGTTCCTTGGTTCTTCCAATCAACTTTAATTACAGGATATAAATAAATTCAAATTACAACAATAAAGCTCTTATTCCAGGATATCTGAGAGATTCCTGCAGCAGTTGAGAATGATTTGAGTTGAAGTTGTTACTGAGGTTTTACTGAAGAGTCACTAGACGATAACTTCTGAGACTCTGATTTGTAGACCTACCAAATCTGTAATGCCCTACTACCTTAGAGCCGTTACTAAGTGAGTTTAAAACAGGAATTGTGCATTTAATAGACTCAAAGTGGTTTCTAAAACCAAAAGTGTGATTAAACCAGAGTTTAAGGCTGTATTCTTTTAAAATGTTTAACTTCATTGAAAGCGTTAAATATAAAACATCTGGGATCCCAAAATAAGGTTTACAAAATGTTTACAACACCAAAATAGATTTACACTTGATCAGCTATCAAAAGAATGGTTAAATACAGCCATATACAAAATGCCCCCAACCAAAGCAGTCGGGCAGGCCGAACATGTACGCGCCGCCCCCACGCTCTCCATACTCATGGCCGGTTGACTGACTCCTTGCTTTTACCTGCCACACGGAGCACCCGTGAGCCGAAGCCCAGCAAGAAAACCCAAATAACACATAACATATGCAAAACAAATAGCTGGCAATAATTCATTGACACATAGGAAAACCATCATAATAAACAAGTACGGCCATGCCGCTCCCAAGGCTTTACCAAAGCCTGGAGTTTCGGTTCTCACCGCGAGGATAACTCATGTATCCCTTGGGTCCCACCCTGAATATAAGCATCCCATGTGCTGTGTGTTACTTCGGCCCACGGCCGCCCCGGCCTATGCCGTACCCGGCCTCTGCCGTTCGTTTCATCATAATCACACATATAGTACATTCAAAATAAACATTCACACACATCACCGTTCATTTAAGGTTAAGCATTTGCACGTAATACAATCCGGGGCCACGCCCTACAATCACACAGTGGGACCATGCCCTAAACTCGGGTGTTACGGTTTTCTTACCTGTATTCCGTGCTTTCCGATGCACCACGGTCACGAGCACGGTCCTCTTAGCACGAGCCTCTCCGAAATCCTAGTCACAACACACATAAAACACTTTTAATACTAACCAAACCCAAAACCACTTCCCGGGACCAATCCCGCACTCTCGGGACTCCCAAAATCCTAAAATAAGTCATTGGAAACATCCCCCGAACCCCTGGAGCAAAAGCTCAAAAATGGAATTTTGGTGTCCTGAAAAATGGCCTAGCGCCGCGGCTCAGCCCTACAGGGCCGCGGCGCTAAAGCAAGTCAGAGAGCCCCTCGCCTGGAACCAGCCTCGCACCGCGGCGCCCAAGAACAGGGCCGCGGCGTGCCCTTACGAACCCGAAAATCTGGGTTTTTCTCCTTCAAATCCTTCATCCAAAATACCTCCAAACCAACCCCAAACACATATCTCAACCCCAAACTCAATTCCACACTTCATATGAACAATCTAATAACCTATAGACACTTAGAAACAAGATCAAAACCTCAACACACCCAAGATCCAAACCTTTGATCCTCAAATTCAGTAACTCAAACAAAGCCCATGAAAATCCTAAGTCAAGCATTACATTCCTCAAATCAACACAGAAAACAAACTTAAATAAGCATAAGATCCTTACCTCAAGAGTAGAATCCACCCTAAAAGTTCCCTTGATCTCCTTCTAAGCTTCCCACTTCAGCCCCCTTCTACACCTCTTCTTCTTTCTTCTTCTTTGCCCTAGCCTTTCTCTCCTCTTCTTTTCCCTCTCTTCTAATTTTATCAAAGCCACAAGTGAACCCAAATGCCCAAACCGTACCCCCTAAATCCCAGCTGCAAAATGTCTATTTGCCTTGCCAAAAGACCAAATTACCCCTCCTTACTAATCCTTCTAAGCTAAACCTTCAAGGGTACTTAAGTCTTTACACTTTCATTTCAATTCTACCACTTCCTATCTTAAAACTTGTTACTCACAGCAGTTACAAATGGTTACCAAAATACCAATAACTAATCACTCATTCTCAACTCAACTTATAAGATTCCCGAAGTACCCCTAGGCTCCTCCCGAGCCGGGTACAACATCCCGTTGTGACTTTTAGACTAACTGGCTCACTAGGACCGTCTCGATGCGTGCATCCTGGTAAAAACATCACACTCACATGGCACAATTCACATAGTACAATTATCACAGATATGCCCTAACATGGCCAGATTACAATCATGCTCATTCTAAGACAATCAGGTCTACATGCATACTAATTCACATAGTCATGCATCTCAATTAATCAATTAATCACATAACGTGCAATAAATCGTAATCATGCATTAAGCTCATTAAAGTCACACACAAAATCCCATCATGCCCTCCAGGCATACTGTTCCAGGCCCTTAAGCCTAAACACTGAATTTGGGTCGTTACAAAATCCATCCCTGAAGTGACTGGTCAGCCAAGACGACTCACCAGTCGGCACAGGCAAGCACCTCTCGTCGGCATAGGCAAAGCACACCTCTGGTTGGTATAGGCAAAGCACACCTCTAGCACACCTCTGGTCGGTATAGGAAAAGCACTCCTTTAGCACACCTCTGGTCGGCATAGGGAAAGCACCTCTAGCATACATCTGGTCGGCATGGAACACTACTGGTTGGGCATGGCACATCTCTAGTTGGGCATGACACATCTCTGGTCTAGCATGATACATTTCTGGTCTAGCATGACACATTTCTGGTCTAGCATGACACATCTCTCGTCGGCTAAATTTACTTCCTGACCAGTAATATCACAACTCCGCAGGTCAACTCCCAACATTTTCACATATTTAGTCAACACATTTATTGACTATTAATGTGTCATTTACTGACCATGTATTGCCACTTGTCCCATCCTATTGCTACGTCACCGAACGAAGTTTTGGGATAACACCCATCAATGTCAAAAATATCAAATATTTATTTGGGACATATTCTGTGGACATCAGTTTTTACATTATATTTTACACCATTTTTAAAATGTTACATCAAATACAATCCAATGGTCACCATAAAGCCATAATTAGAAAGAAAAAACAAAAACCACATATATTTCCTGTCGTCTTCGAACTCCCATAGACGCTGTCAACCTCCGTCATCTCTACCTGTAGTCGCCACAGTCATCCACTTCAATAACAATCCTTGGGGATTTGTTCTTTGCCCAGTAAAGTAACAAAGCCAATTTTTTTTCCTTTGCAAATGACTGCTGCAACAAATAATTGAATTAGTATATACATATATATAACTAATTGTGAACCACACATTCATAATTTCAATGAATGAGTTATTTCAGCAAATTATAATAATCGTTGTAATCAAACCATTCCATGCATGAAAACAAAGAGTGTCACTTTAATTTGTGTTGATGGTAAGAACTCGACAACCAAGTTAGACCGAAAAACTTATGAGCTTAAGAGTAAACAAACAGTAGTAAAGAAGCGTAGAAGAACTTAGGATGGCTATATGGAGTTAGAATCAAGTTGCAGAGTGAACATGTGGAGAATATTTGTATTACTCAATAGTCTCTCGTTACAATGTCCAATTTTCTGACCCCATTGCTGGAGGGGTGAAGGTCTACTTATAGTGGAGCTCTAATGGCTCCTGATACATTGTGCTCCTGGGGGACAAAATTATACATAAGTACATTACCAGGGTAGTGGAAATAGACGTAGTGATGCAGGAGGCTGTGATGTCGACTCTAGTACATGGGCAGAGGCATGCAAGTAGTGCCCCCACTCTTTGTACTAATTCGTACCCCCACTACATGTATGATATGGATGTCAGAGTCATGCCTCTATCCTCCACATGGCCATACATCCCGTGCTCGAACGCGCACCCTGTACATGATGGTTGTTCTTACATGTCCAAGACACACCATAGCTCCAAGTTTCATTATCTTTGGCTAAGTTTTGAATGACTTATGGATTCTTCAGCGGGGTCTCCTTGATCCATAGAGGGGTGTCAGACCTTGGGTAGCCAGAGTCTCATCCATAATGGTGTCTTCTCTGCTCTATGTGAGTCCCATAGCCCCTCGATGATATTTAGGTGCGAGGCCCACCGTTCCTCGGTGGCACCAAGTGCAGATTCCTTGCAAGCAGCACGGTCGTAGTGCATAAGGCTAAGGTTCCTCGCGAGATGGGCATACGGATCAGCCCCTTGAGGCCCTCGCGACATGGCCTCACAAGACATGCGCGAAGTAGGCGGTTTTCGAGATGGATGTACGAGGCAAGGGGTGCCTCGCTAGATGGATGCGTGAGGTAGGCGCCTCGCGAGATGGGCATATGGATCAGGCCTTTAAGGCCCTCACAACACGACCTCGCACCTTGGCCTCGTGATGCGATTAGGCCCTCACGACATCACCATTAAGGGCCTCGCGACATGGAAGTGTTTCTTAGATTATGGTCTTGTGAGACCCATAGGTGCAACCCCGATTGAATAAATAAGTGACCCTTAGCCATTTATTTCAATAAGGAACCGAACATTTTTCCTTGGCAGATTTTTGGCATTCACACTTGCCCCTAGTCTATAACGAGGCCTTCAGGCGTTCTTGTAGACTTTTCTCTCTCCTTTTTTTTTTTTGGGTGCCATCTTTGTGACATTCACGGTGCAAGTGCCTTTCTCCATTTACAAGATATGGAAAAGCATACTTAATGAATGGCGATCCTTAGGACTCTTTTGAAGTTTAATTAACGCCAATTATTCTTTTTTATAGATCTCACAGGTGTAATTGTTGTACAAAACTTCAGGCCACAGGAAGAAGCTTGAGACACTCTACCCGAAAGGGCCAAAGAAGCATCGTTTGGACAGGGTGGGCTCTCATGTGGCGCTCTTAAGATGTTGCCCTAGGTCCCTTACGTGTACCCAACGCTTGTTGAATTTCACAGTGAAGAGTGCTTTAGCAATTCTTTCTTGTAGTTCCTTTATCTTGTTGGCTCCTTCTTTATTACCAACAAGTCGACTCGACTGGGATGTCTATTAGTACTTGCCCGTTGACTGATACCCTTGAAGTATAAGTGATGTCGATAAAAGATCGACCTTTGGCCAGGGCAAAGAATGATTACTTACTTCCAAGATTCGGGGACTTGGGAAGACTTCCTCTCCATCTAAGAGTAGGAAAAGAGCGGAAGCTAAAGTCCTTATATCGAACAGAATCTCGGCTCTGACTTTTCCTCATTTGGTTGCTGCGATGTTGCTAAGGCTACCAAACTGAGTACTTGCAGTAGGAAACCATGAAGTTTTTTCCTGCCCCATCTTTTGCTCCAATATGTGGACAGCTTCTTTATTTTTACTTTGATTTGGTTGTAATGTTGCTTCACTTATTTTACCTGAGAGGTTTTTCCAGATTTTGCATTTTCTTCATGAGGAACTTTTGACGAGTTGCACTACGTCCTCTGCTTATTTTGTGACAGAACATTATCATGTGTCTTTATGCACGTGGGTCTCTTATTAGCACCTCTTTATTTTGAAAGGGTTCACTTTGGGACCTCTCTACTATGTGTGATTCATGTCTGTTGGTGCACCTTGACTACTTGTAAGGATATGTTGGCCCTTTGGGCCCTCGCTATCCTTTTATATATTTTTATTCGCGCATTTTATTTTTTGTGAGAAGCGTCCTTCTCGTCATTAGGCATAGTACTATTTTTGCAAGTGTCTTCTTTGAAACCCTTTGTGCAAGCGTCTTCTTTGAGAACCTTTTCATAAGCGTCTTCTTTGAGACCTTTTTTTTTTTTAGGTGATCTCCCCTTAGTTCGGGACCCTTATAGGGAGATGGTCCTTGTGAATCCTCGCGAACACCTATTTTCAAGGCCCTTTTTCCCTTGGTAAGGCGACTCAATCGATCTAGACTTGGAGATCTCTTTGGGCTCCCCTTTCATCTTCTACGACATGGTCCCTTTGCAGGAGGGGTTTGTTCGCGAAGAGGTCATATTTTAGGGACCTTTTGACTTTTTTAGATTCTATAAGGGTAGCTAGTCTTTATAGAATCAAATGTTGTCTAATAAGGTTCACCACTCTCACATATATGTATTATAAGTACTTTTAAATATATATATCACAAGGCCAGATGCCTATTTCGCACTTGGCCAAGCACCTATTTAGGCTCGTGAGGCTAAGTGCCTATTTTGGACATGGCTATAGTTTCTTGTTGAGGCTCGCAAGGCTAGGCACCTATTTTGCACATGGCTTGGTGCCTGTTGAGGTCAGGTCTAATACCTCCTAAGTGGGTTGTGGGATCTTCTTGCCAAGTACTTTGTTTTTCACTCTCTTCGATATGCTTTTACAATTCCAGATCTCTGGAATTAGCTAGGTGACTTCTTTAGATCTTTATGGGGGTCGATTGCGATGATTTGATGAATCCCACTAGCTTCTTCTTTGAAGCCTTTTTGTAGACCTCTTCAAATTTTCAACTTGATCAGCGATTCCTCTATCATGATGTTCTCTTCTACACGGAATCTTCGGATGTATTGGTAGAAGGGTGATTGGAGGAAGGTTTGCTTCCCTCAACATGCAAGTTCTTATGGCCCTCTTCCACGCGTATATACTTCTATGCTCTTTCAAAGAAGTCATCTAAATTTTTGACCTCTCTCTTGAGCATGATGCCCAATAACATGCTTCTTGGACGAACTCCAACTGTAATAGCCATCTTGAGGTCTGATTTAGTTGATCCTCCCAAATTTGTTGCTTCCATATTGAACCTATGGATATAGCTCTTCAGACTATGATTCTCGCCTTGTTTTATGTTAGCAAGGCTGGTAATTGGCATAACGTAATCATAGACTACATGGTGTTCCTAAAGAAAATTTCCAGAGAATTGCTGCCATGACTTGATTGTTCCTGGCCTTAACCTCTTCAACCACTTGTACACAACTCCTTTAAGTGTAATGATAGAGCAATGGCACTTTGTGCTGCTGTTGACCCCCCTTAACCTCATCAATGTATTGAAGGAATCTAAGTGATACTTTGGGTCCGTAGTACCCTCGTACGGAGTCATGTGAGAATCTTTGAAGCTGGTGGGGAGTTGCTCAACCTAGATCTCCCTTGTGAAGGGTGAATCATGGTCAAATTCTTCATCATCTCTGTGCCCCCAAAGTGCAGTGATAATCTTGCCTTGAGGGCTTTGCATTTTGATGTCTAGTTCCCTCCTCTTTTTGCCTAAGGAGTCTTGCGGGTTCTCAGACCGAACCCTTACTTTGGTTATGTCCCTTGGGGGAGCTGTGAGGGGAGTGGTTTTTACCTCGGACCCTCTCGAGTTAAATTTCTCCCTCAAGTCAGGTGAAGCTCTTGTGGGGGTAGTCTTAGATTCACACCCCATGTAGGTGGGGTTCGCACAAGGTTTCACCACTTGTATATAATCTTCCTTGCGTTTTGGGCGAAGGGTACCACAAGTGGAGAGGTGCGTTTTGTCTCCGTCCACAGGTATGGTGGTTTCTCCTCGTGCATGCTTTTTTCTCCTATGTTGGGGAAGGGGCATTCTTGACCTTCCTTGTAGCAGATCATTCAACACCTCCTGCATGTTCTCTATTGTGGCTTCCAGCCTTTGATTTTGATGTGCAACTCATGTATCTCATTCTTGTAAAAGTGAGTTCTGGAGCTGGGACTCACGGAGTGCACCCGTAAACTGTTGTCGGGCCTGTGCAAAGAGAGGCATGGCTCCCAGTGGCCGGAGCACAGTGCAATCGGTGGTTGAGGAGGAGGGTGCGTACTCAGGCCACCCACACAAGTCGTAGATGGTTCACAATTACCTCCCCTAGGTTGGACTGTTGGGAGTGATGCCTCCTTCTCCTCTCTAGGGGTTGGATGATCCTCCGGCATACCTCCATTCTCAGGTGGCGGAGGGTCTCTTCTGGAGGCTTTTAGTTGGCCTCCATCAAGTTGGATCTCAGCATCCTAAGATTCTCATAGGTGTTTTGAGCACCTTGGCATCTTTTAATGTCAAAATTGATGGAAGAACAACGACTTGATAGTCGTCCTTCCCACAGACGGTGCCAAACTGTTGACGGTGAGAACTCGTCAACCAAGTTTGATCAGAAAAGTTATGAGCTTAAGAGTAAACAAAGAGTAGTAAAGAAGCTTAGAAGAACTTAGGGTGGCTATATGGAGTTAGAATCAAGTTGCAGAGTGAACATGTGGAGAATATTTGTATTACTCAATAGTCTCTCATTACAATGTCTAATTTTTCGACCCCTTTGCTGGAGGGGTAAAGATCTATTTATAGTGGACTTTTAATGGTTCCTAATACATTGTGATCCTGGGGGAAAAAATTATGCATAAGTACATTGTTAGGGCAGTGGAACTAGATGTATTGGTGCAGGAGGCTATAATGTCGGCTCTAGTACATGGTCAGAGGCATGCAAGTAGTTCCCCCACTCTTTGTACTAATTCATACCACCACCACATGTATGATACAGATGTCAGAGGCACGCCTCTATCCTCCACATGGCCGTACATCCCTTGCTCATACGTGCATCCTGTACCTTATGGTTGTTCTTACATGTCCAAGACACACCATTGCTCCAAGTTTCATTATCTTTGGCTAAGTGTTGAATGACTTTTGGATTCTTCTACGGGGTAGCCTAAGTCTCCTTGATGCATAGAGGGGTGTCAGACCTTGCATATCCAGAGCCTTGACCATAATGGTGTCTTCTCTGCTCTACATGAGTAATGTAGCCCCTCGACGATATCTAGGTGCAAGGCCCACTATCCCTCGGTGGGACCAGTTGCGGATGCCTTGCAAGTGGCATGGTCGTAGTGCATAAGGCGGGGGCGCCTCGCGAGATGGGCATACAAATCAGGCCCTTGAGGCCTTCACGATACAGCCTCGCAAGACATGCGTGAAGCAAGCAGTTTGCAAGACGGATGTACGAGGCAGGGGGCGCCTCGCTAGATGGATGCACGAGGTACGCGCTTCACGAGATGGGCATACGGATCAGACCTTCATGACACGGCCTCGCAAGAAATGCACGAGGCAAGGGACACCGCACGAGATGGATGGGCGAGGTAGGTGCCTTGCGAAATGGGCATACAGATCAGGCCCTTGCGACATAGCCTCGCGACGCAACTGGGCCCTTGCGGCATCACCCTTGAGGGCCTCACGACATGGGAATGTTTCTTAGATTATGGTCTTGTGAGACCCATAGGTGTAGCCCTGATGGAATGACTAAGTGACCCTTAGCCATTTATTTCAATAAGGGACTGGACCTTTTTTTCCTTGGCGAATTTTTGGCATTCACAATTTGTACGTTGGAACTTCAAAAATGCCAAAATAAAGAGTCAAATGAGGAAAATGAATGTCATCACCTTAAACATTGTTTGTTTTTTTTTTTGGTCTTTTTTTTTTCTTTTTCCTGTTTGTAGATAAACAATGTAAGAATGAGCTATAGGAAACCAACAATCAACTACAATACACTCTTTGGTTTTTATATAGTGCATCTATAAGTAATGATTTTGTTATGTTAACTTTGAGAACCAAATTTAAGAAAGAAAGAAAGAAAGAGATAAGACTTATGCTTATGTAGACTTTAACAAATTATTAACTTAATATAGTATCATCTTAATACAGTATCATCTTGTATAATGTAAGGGAGTGGAAAAGCATAGACTAATGGCGTCTCTTTCTTAAATTTGTCTTCTAATATCAAAGGTGGTTTCTACTCTGATTGAGTATGTGGGCAAGGGAGCAACAAACATGATAATTTACTCTTATGGACTGGACTGATCAAAGAAATTTATTATAAATCAAATTGAAATGACTCTTCCACTAAAGAAACACAGCCACTTCTCAAATCATTTCTCTTCAACTCAAATTACAGGAGCTTCCTAGAGAACTGGCTTAATAAGAATCTCAATTATTTACAAGCGGAGACGGAATTCCGTAGATAGTGGCGATGGGAGTTCAAAGACAGTGGTGATTGTATGTAATGTTTAGTGTTGACAGAGGCAATATCAACACGGCAGCACAAATGAATTGATAAAGAATTTTTTCATTTCTAAGTTTTGCTTTATTGTCACCGTTGGATTGTATTTGATCTAATGGTCCAAAACTGATGTAGAAATAATTTCAATATTGATGTCCACCAAACGGGTCCATATTGTTTTTTTCTCAAGCATAAATCTCACTATTTCTCCCACACTTCAATTGCTGCAAGTATATTTTTTTCACTTTTTTTTTCATTGACATTTTTTTCTTCTCAACTTACAAATTTTTTCTTTTCTAGAGAAATAAGATATTTGATCTATTTGAAGTACAACCCCAATACAAATCCTTAATGATAATATCTCTCCACTTTACAACTCCCTCACAACAAACAAATAATTAAACACTATATACCTATGGTGTGATAGGTTTAAGGATAAGGATATTTTTTTCGTTTCATAAGGCTCATGTATAAGGGTAGATAAAAAAACAAAGAGATATCAATAAAGCTCAAAATTAGTAACTAGGGAATAAATAAATAAGGTAGGCTTGAAAGACTCAATCGATCTAAAGAAATTGCCTATATAATATTCTTAATCATGTGTAATTTATAATTTCACCTAAAATGATCATCAAATACGTTCAAGAATGGTAGAGACTAAACAAAAAATAGTATTTTAGCATCCATAAATCTTTGTAAGTAACTAACAACTAAGTAAATCCAATCATGTGCATAAGTTCATAATTAAGAATCAAGCCTAAGCAGTAATCAAAACAAAAGTCAAGCACACAATTCATGTAGAATCTATCATTTTCCTAAAATCATATCAATCACAATCAAAACTCTTATCATCGACTGATTGTTTTCAACTTAAACATGTTTCTTTACAAAAACTAATGAAAAAAAAAACAAAATAACGAAAAAAGATAGAATACGACAGTTATCTTCTCCCCCCACACTTAATATAAGCATTGTCGTCAAGGCATAGATAAATAAAAATCAATGCAAAATAAAAAATAGAGGGTAAGAAAAACTCCCACAAGTGTGCTTTGTTTAATGTCGTTAGCTTGACTGAATGTTTCTCTTGAGATTTTTATGTTGGGTATTTCAATGAAGTATCCTTCCCCTTGTAATCATCAATAGAATCAAACACATTGAATTTGATAACTTCACCATCAAATTCCATTGTCAGCGTCCCAGCTCTAACATCCATCATTGTAGTTGTCGTCAGCAAGAATGGCCTCCCAAATAAAACTGGTGTCAGATTGGGTGTTGATGCATCCTCCATTTCAACTATATAGAAATCTGCTGGAAAGAAGAGCCCATTAACCTTCGCTAGAATATCTTCAACCACCACTAAAGGATAAGCATTAGAATAATCAGCTAATTAAATAATAACTCTTGTATCCTTTAGTGGCCCAAGATTTAAGGAAGCATATGTTGAATATGGCATGACATTAATTGTTGCTCCTAAATCTTTCACACATCGCTCAATCATTTTGTTCCCAATAATACAAGGAATTGTAAAGGTTTCAAGATCCTTGCATTTTGGTGGAAGCTTTTTTTGAAGAACGACAGAAACATTATCCCCCACACTTATCTTATCATCACCTTTCAGCTTCCTCTTATTCATACACAACTCCTTCAAAAATTTAGCATATCAAGGCACTTATTTAATAGCATCAAGTAATGTTCACCTCGAATTTTACAAAAGTCTCTAGAATTTCCTTATCAGATTCTTCTTTCTTATACTTTTTCAATTTGCTCAAGGAAGAGGTGGAAAAGGGAGATAGGTTGGCATAGTTGGTTTATGTAGCTTTTTCTGCGTTGATGATTTATCATGAATGGAGTTGTCTACTCTTTGCTTTTGTTCAGAAGCTAGCAATGAAGGATGGGTGGGTGACTCATATTCAGTACAACTTGGCAGTGCTATCACACTAACATTTTCTTTTGGGTTCCTCTCTGGTTGCGAAGGTAATTTTCTAGAATTCTGAGCTTCAAGCTTGCTCAGTGATAAGTATTGAATTTGTTTATTTTCAATTCATTATTATTCTATAATTATGCACTTGATTATTTATTTATATGTTTAGTTAGTTTATTTTGTTATTTTAGGATCTCCAAGACATTTGGATGAAAATAATGAATTTGAGATGTTTTACACTCAATGGTTAAGCGCAGCATTACAAGTCCAAAACTTCACACTTGCTTTTGACAATTTTTTAATAATATTTTGAAAATTATTCTTGAAATATAAGTTGTAGATATTTTTCTTAGCTTTCCAAAGCCTTTGAATCGTCTAATTTCAAGCTATATCGAGGAATTTATGGTTAATATACCATGAATGGCTGTAGCTGAAGAAAAATGAAGAAAATGGAAAAAGTGCTATGGTCGCAGCCTATAGAACAGAGGCTCACGACCGCGGTGAGGGATGTTGCTGGCCACGGCCTGAGCCCGTGGCTTTTGATTTTTGGCTGCTATGGTCGCGGCGGTGCACATTTATGTTCGCGGTATGCGATACTTTTTCAGCTTTAAATTTTAATTTTTAAATGTAATTTCAAGGGGAATATAAAAGGATTTAGGGCTAATTTTTAGAAGGGAATTTACTCATTTGGTACCTTATGTTTTTGCAAAGTATCATTTTAGTACCCTCTATTTTCAATAATGCTCATATGGTACCCTGTATTTTAAAATTATACATATTTGATACCCTAGACTCAGATTTGATAGATAAAATTTTGTCAATATGATCAAACTGTCATCAATTATATGAATTAAGTAATTAAATTTAAATTTGGAACTTATATAATTGACAGCAGTTTGATTAAATTGGTAAAATTTTATTAATTAAATTTGAGTTTATGGTACCAAATATGTACGATTTTAAAATACAGGGTACCATATGAGCATTATTGAAAACAGAGGGTACCAAAATGATACTTTGCAAAAACACAGGGTACCAAATGGTTACCTACCCTTTTTAGAATAACTTTTTATTACGAATTTTGGAGATTAAAATTGTAGAGGAGAAGAAAATATATCACTCTTTTCTATATTCAATCTACTTTTTCTTCTTTTCTAGAACTCCTTTATTTTCAATTTATGATTATGTGTGTGTTCATTCTTGTGATTATGGGGTAGTTCTCTTTTAGGTTAAGGGTTATTTCAAAATCCAAAACATGAAATCTTGAATGCAATGATGAACTTTATTCCTTCTACTCCCTTGTATTAAATTGTTTCTATTTATTCTAATTGAATCCTATGAATTGTGTGATATCCTATTAGGTGGCCAACTAATTAGGGTATTGCATTGTTCTATTATCATCATCTTAAGATTGCTATTAACCTAATCGTCTAGGGATCTACGTAGAGTGATAAATTGTAATTAGGTACTGTGACGAGTATTTTAATTGTGTGGATGATAGACCCTAGGTTAAACGAATTGCATGCTTAATGAATTTATTGTCTATATTAACTTGTTTCCATGGAGTGTAATGCTTTTCCTGATTTAAATAGATCACATGCTTAATTGGTTTATTGATTGGTAAAAAGAATTAATTCATGAGTGCTTAGCTTTAATTATTTGTGATGGAGAAACTGGGATAATTGACTGTTTAAGTGTTATATGCGAGGTTAATAGTTTAATTGGGAATATGGAATAATGTTTATCTTTGTTGATTAATTGATTGTTGAAGGTGGAGAATAATTTTTAACCGCTCTTTAAAATAGTGATTAGTAATTGTTATTTGTTTGTTACTTTATGCTATTGAATTTTGAAAGTAAAATTTGGCTGATGTGTGTTGTATACCGTACCAAATTTAATTATATTTATTCCTTATTACTCACAAAATTATTAGTAAATTTGTAGTAAGGGTCTAACCCACGAGGACTACTATTCAATTTATCATTCAAAAGAAAAAACAAGAATTAAATAGGGGATTTTGTTTCAAGATTTAATAACATAAAATAAAGTAATAAACAAAGAACAATTGGTAATAAAATTTTAAAGAACAATTAAGAGTTATTCTCCACCTTCAATAATCAATCAATAAACAATGACAAACATTATTTCCTATTCCCAATTAAACTATTAACCCCTCAGATAACACTTACGCGGTCAATTATCACAGTTTCCCTATTATAATTAATTAAAGCTAAGTGCTCATTAATTAATCCTTTTTACCAAGCAATAAAATCATTAAGCATGAAATCTATTTAACTCATGAAAAGCATTACATTAAGTGGAAACATGTTAATCTAGGAAAAAAATTCATTAAGCATGCAATTCATTTAACCTAGGTTCTATTCTTCATCACAATTAAAATACCTGTCACAATACTTAATTGCAATTTTTCACTCTACTTAGAACCCTAAAATATTAGGTGAATAGCAATCCTAAGATGATATTAGAACAATGTAACACCCTAATTAGTTGGTCACCTAACAAGATATCTCAAGATTCATAACATTCAATTAATTAGAAGAATAGAAGCAATTTAATACAAGGGAATAGAAGGAATACAATTCATCAATGCATTCAAGATTTCATGTCTATGGTTTTAAATAACCCTTAACCTAAAAGAAAACTACTCCATAATTATAAACATGATCATAAACATAAACATGAAATTAAAATAGAGAAGTTTGAGTGAAGAAAGAAAAACTAGATTGAAGACTGTAAATAATGATGTCTTTACTTCTCCTCTGCCACTCTAAACTCCCAAATTCATAATCCTCTGCTATTCTAAAAGTTAACCCTAAAATACATTTGAAATTTGAAATTTAAAGTTGGAAATTAGTCGTTGGCCGCAACCACTGTTGTTGCTTGCTTGGCCATAAAACATGAATTTTCTAAAAATTCGCGCGTAGGCCTCAGCCTGGGAAATTGCTGGCCGCAGTGGCCGTTGGGCTTTGTTTGTGTGGTTGCGACCTTTGATGTGGATGGCCACGACAATAGCATTTTTTCCACTTCTTTGTTTTTCTTCAGTTGTAGCCACTGACAGTATTTTAACCATAATTTCCTCGATATAGCTCAAAATTGGACGATTAAAAAAGATATGGAAAGCTAAGAAAAATATCTAAAACTTATATTTTAAAAATATTTCTGAAAAATTATCATAATCAAGTGTAAAGTTTTAAACTTGTAATACCAAGCTTAACCATAACATGTAAAACATCCCAAATTTTTTATTTTTCAACCAAATGTCTTGGAAATCCTAAAATCACAAAATATAAACTAACTAAACATGTATATATATAAATAATCGTGTGCATAATCGTAGAAGAATCATGAATTAAAAATAGAAAAAATCGATACATATCACTGACCCTTAGTATTCTCCAAATTCTTGATATTAGCTTGAATGCTTTGGATAGCGGTTTGAGTCTGTATACTAGTGGCAAAAAAAGTTTTAAACATATCAGCAAGAGATGATTCCTGTTCTTTTGAAGCTGCAGATGGAGGTTGTTGAGGGTAAGGCACATAAGCCTGCTGAGTTCTTTGCTGATAATTAAACCCTGGTGGTTTAGTAGGTGCAGCATGTTGTTGGTTGCCATATCAGAAATTAGAATGATCCCTCCATCTTTTGTTGTAAGTATTTGAATAGTGATCATATTGTTGTCTTGGCTGCCCAAGAAATCCTCCAATGACATTAGCTTGCTCTTGAACTCCTTCTTGTAGTGTAGGACATGCATTAGTAGGGTGCCCCACCACTTGGCATTTTCTGCAAGGTTTCACATGTTGACTCATTGCCATTTGTTTCATCATAGATATTAATTGAGCCAGTTGTTGCTCAACCTTTGAACTCACTTCATCTACGCTCTTTACCGGTACTTCCTGTCGAATACCGAACTATTGAGAATTGGCAGCCATATGAGAAATCAAGCTTCTTGTTGTAGAGGGAGTATTATCCACCAATACTCTACCACTTGATACAACAATCATACTCCTATATAATGCTAACAATCCTTCATAAAAATATTTGATAAGGAGTTGTTCACTTATCTGATGGTGGGGACAACTAGAACATAATCGCTTGAATCTTTCCCAATATTTGTATAAAGACTCCCTAGTTTTTTGGCAAATGCCACAGATTTCCTTCATGATGCTTTTAACCTTAGATGCAGAAAAATACTGCTCTAGGAACATTGTTTTCATTTCATCCACGTATCAACGGTTCTAGGCGGAAGATAGTAGAGACATTCCTTAGCAGCATCCTTAAGAGAAAAATATGAAACTCTGCATCCTTAAGACATTCCTTAGCAGCATCATTTCATCTACTCTTCAATCACTACATCTAGTTTCATACTACAATAGACAATATGAAACTCTGTCAGGTGTTTGTTCGGGTCCTCTCCTGGGAGCCAATGGAAAGATGGTAATAAGTGAATGAGTCCCGACCTTAATTCAACTTGATGTCGAATATCGTATACATAATGGTTGATGGTCTAGATCCGATACTGCCAACTCTTTCTATTGTACTTGAAAAATACAAGTTGCCATGTCTTGTTCTTAGCATAGTTATTTAGGGAGTTGACACATATAAACAGATCGAAGTACATGATTGTGTCGACGATACTGTTCTCAATACAATACAAGGGCAATCATAGTTTGTAGCTCAAGATCGAATACGAACTGGATATGGATTCCAGTGGTCAGCGTGATTGATGTGGGGTCATGATATTTAGTTCGTCTCGCTTTGTTACTGAGATCGAGTTAACATAACTTAAGCTAAAACTTGAGGATAAAGGAGTGTGACAGGCACTGACATATCCCAAAGAATCCAAGATTAGATAATTAATTAGGATAGAATTAGATTGATATATCCATTGTAATTAACTAGTCATTACTTGAATATATTGTAATAAAGGGTAGTTACCCATTTATGTAAGTTACCCGTTTTGTTCACTTTCCCCTATAAATAGAGAGTGAATTAACGGGAAAATGGAGGACACTGAGCTATAGCAAGACTTTAGAGAAATTGTATTTGATAATTCTCTTGAGAAATTAAATAAATATATTAACTCATGGACTAGGTGGATTTTACCTCTAAACCACGTAAAATTGTGAGTGTTTTTTGCTAACTTCAATAACTTACGGTCTATTTAAAGCTTGAACTCTCTTCTTATTCATAATTCTAAGTTGACGAAAAGCTACATCAACACTTTCAATGTCCTTTCCTGAGGCATTGTTATATGACAGTTAATTGATAAATTTGAGTCATAGTCGTCGTCAGATGGTAATGGCACTTGTATAGGATTGACTCTTTTTACTGAGTGCTTAAAGAGTGGATTATCAATGATAGTATGGAAAGAGAAAGACGAAGATGTCTGAAGATATTGCTTTATTGCTTGAAGTCTATCTTGAGTATCATCGTCATTCATATACGCCTAAAATGCCAACAACAAAGAGTTAGTAAGACAAAAAATCAGTATGAATTATACAAAGAATTAAAACAGTCCCGGGCAACGGTGCCAATAACTTGATGTGTGTCGTCAGCCGTACTAAATTTAATTATATTTTTCTTTTTTATTTTACCAACAACTTCAGAATAGCAGTAAATAAAAGTTGACCCCACGATGACTAATATTCAATTTATTATTTGATATTAGAAACAATAATGAAAAAGGAGATTTTAAAGTTTGAAAATTAAAAATAACATAAAACAATGAATGAAGTAATTTGACTACTAACAATGATTTTAAGAAACAGTTAAGAGTTAATTCCCCACATTCAACAATCATTCAACAATCATTCAAGATTAATAATGATTACTGTCATTCCTTATTCCAAATTAAATTATTAACCCCGCATATATCACATAAGCAGTCATTATCCCCACATGTTGATGTAGATGATGATCACTTCTTATTCTCTCTCAAGTTCTCTCTGAGTTTAAGTCTCTCAAAAATGAAATGAAAATTTATATTGGAATTTTCTCTAATTTTCCTTTTTTATCCCCCTTTGATTGCAATTAAATTTAAAAATTAAAAGATGAAAAACGTTGTAGGCTACTGCCTAACATCAGGATTCATAAGCGTTACGCAGACTATGGCTGCGGCCTAATATTTTCTCTGTCAGGGTCCGGGGTCCTTGGAATGTCTGAGCCACGACCTAGAATGTCTCCACCACGACCTAGAGTCGCTGCCTTCTTATCTTCAAAGTCTTTGGCAACCGATACTTTCCTCAACTTCAGCCATTGACAATATTTTAACCATAACTTCCTCGATATAACTTAGAATTGGACAATTCGAAAGGCTATGAAAAGCTAAGAAAAATATCTACAATTTTTATTGCAAGAATAATTCCCAAAATATTGTTGGAACATTGTCAAAATTAAGTGTGAAGTTTTAGACTTAAAATCTCGAGCTTAACCATTGCATGGAAAACATCTCAAATTCATTATTTTTCACCCAAATATCTTGGAAATCTTAAAAACACAAAATTAACTAATTAAAAATATAAATAAATAATCGATTGCATAAGCATTGAAGAATAATGAATTAAAAATAGACAAATTTGACACTGATCAAAGTTTTCATGAAAATTATAATTTGTAAAGGCCTATCGAGCAAGGCATCGCGGTACATCAAGGTGCATCCCATTTTCTACAACTTTTAATGTTTCATTTCTAAAAAAATTGCGAAAAACTGAAGAAAAAAAATCATAAAATAAACTAAAAAGTCATGTGAGATATGTTTGAAATGCATAGATTAGTGTGTTAATTGAACTTTTAGTGGGTTTAAGTTCTAAATCATTAAAAACTATCTTAGGGTTTTTTTTTTGTCCTCGTGGATAATTTAAGAGAGAAAAGAAATGGAGGGGAAAAGAGAGATGAAAAAAATTGAGGTGGGTGCTAAAGTTGTGGATATTTTTTTCAAAGAAATTTGGCGGTGACGATGGTTTGGTGGTATTAGAGTAACTAATTGGATAGGTGGTTATAGAGTTGTTTTAGAGTTTGTTAGAACCAACTCTTCATTATTACCACTTGTATTCCCTGGCCTATTTAAGTAGGCCTAAACCCTTTGTATCAATTAGTTGATTTGGATCAATATACAAGATTCTTTTCAGAAATATCACTTTTCCTAACATGGTATCAGATGCAAATCCTTAAAGCCCATCTTCAAGATCAACCCTAAAACCCAAATCAAGTCTCCTTCTTCTTTCTCATGGCACGCATGAAGGGAAACCCTCAGAGATCTTCGACTGCTCCTCTTCACTCCTCTGTTCTGCTGCCACATTCGATGACCCATCATGCTACCTCAATGGCTCCGGCGTCTAGCCATGTTCCTCCACCAATTCCTCTTACTGCAACAGCCCCAATCTTTGTGGCTCCTCCTAATCGTGACCATTGTGGTCTTAGCAATACAATGACTCCGTTGTCTTCTATGATTCATCCACTCATACCTCTGCCTGCTATAACTCCTAGCTGTGTAGCTCCTAATGTCGTCAATCATGGTGGAATCGGCATCACTCCTCATCCAAATGTTGCCTCTATTGCAACCATTCATCAACCTTCCCAAGATGAATGTACATACCATCTGGGAACTGGAGACAATCCTAAATTTCTCATTTTCCGCAAACTTCTAACAGGCCAAGAAAATTTTCAATCTTGGAAGAGAATAGCTTCCAATTCCATTGATGCAAATAACAAAACCCCTTTCATTGATGGTTCTCTGTCTAGACCTCCTCCTTCAGATCTGAATTTCTCTTCTTGGGTTTAGTGCAATAATATGGTCATGAATTGGTTATTGCAATCAGTTTCACAATAAATTGCAGCAAATATCATGTTTCAAGAATTTTCTATAGATATGTGGAATGATCTACATGAGAAGTTCAATCAAGGAAAAGGCCCCATAATTTTTCAACTACAAAACTCTGTTCACATCATCAAACAAGTATACTCTGATGTGAATACTTACTTCACTCAGCTAAAGGCCCTTTGGAATGAACTCAAAGTTCCAACCATATATTTTGTGTACCTGTGGTTGTAAATGTAACGCCCTCGATAGCCAAGACCGTTACACTGTGTGTTTATAAAAGTGCTAGACTTGCTAATCAAGTCATTTAATTAAGAACGTGTTATAGAAACTATAACGGAACTAGGGTTAAAAGATTTTGGTCTTAAAAGTCACATTTCTTATAAATAACATTTCCTATTTACACGGGATCCTAAAATAATAGGTTTAAAACCATTTACAAAAGATTCATGATCTAAATACAATATTAGCCATACTAAGGCAAAATAGACAGTTTAGTGATCTCTGTCCTGATCCACTCCTCGGGGCCGACCGAACAGCTGGCTATGTACATTCAGCCCTACAGCTCTCCATCTCAGGATTGGTCTAACTTGCTTTTGCCTTTACCTGCACCACGTAGCACCCGTGAGCCAAGGCCCAGCAAGAAAACACAATAACAGAGCATAAGCAATCAACAGACAATCCAATATCTCATATTGCATAAACATGTTCTCAATCATATAAACATTCAGAATAACCAAGTATTCAGCATACTAAACATATCAACTCATATCATATATCAATTTACAAATGATAACTAGGGTTAGTGCCCTCAGGCTGCACCCTCCGTTATCCCACTGACTTCGGCCCACTTAAACTGAGCTCAGTGAATATTAAGCTGTCCTCGGCTACCAGTGGCCAAGCCGCGCCCTGTGCGCAAATATTGTGTACGGCACCCTTAGGCCACTATCACATGTCCCATGGCATAATACCATCATTGACATTATACAGATATCGGGAGCTCTTAGTCCCATCACAAACATATAACCGGGTGCTGTTTTCTTACCTTTAGACTCGCTAGCTTTGATCACTTGACTCCTTGAGCAAGATCCCTCTCGAGCCCTAGCGCTCACCTAATCACAACCATAGGTCAAAGTCATCACCAAACCTCAATTCCAAAACCTAGCCTCGGGACCAATCCCGAGCCCCCGGGAAGTCCTAATTCCACCAAACAAGGTGGTGGAATCGAACCCCGAACCCTTGGTCAAAAACCCTTGTAAATAACTCTAAAATCCCTTTCTGGAAATAGGGCAGCACTACAGCGCTCTAAGGAGGGTGCTACAGCGCTACAAGCAGAACCAAAATCCCCTAGGAAGCATGGCCTAGCGCTACAGCACCCAAAGGCTAGCGTTGTAGGGCTAGTCACAGACAGCCAACACCAACTTTTCCCTTCCTGCGATTTCCCTGAGCCAAACCTAACCAAAACTTCTCCAAACCTTCACCAAACTTAAAAACAAGCTTATTAACACACTCCACTAATCCCAAGCATCCCAAATACTCAAAACCCAATCACATGCATCCCGAATCTCAAAATTCACCATAGTTGCTCATAGACTTCAGAAACTCGGCACAGACAATCAAACCTTCAAAGTTTAAAGCTTAGAATTTTATACCTTTGATCGAAATTCGACCTTAAGTTGCCTCTAGACCTCCTTAGCTTGCTTGTCCTCAATCCTTGGCTCCAACTTCCCTAGAATTCCCCATCAATTCAACTTAGATACCTTGGTTAAAAATCAAAACCAGAACTGAAGAAACTTCAAAGTCTTACCTCAACCAAATGGCTTATTCTTGCTAAACCCTTGCCAAATCTTCAAGCTTAGCTCAAAAACCTTATGGCTCAGCTTGAACTAGCTCTCCTCTAAATTTTGATCCAAGAAAACACTAAGAAATAGTGAAGGAGATCACCAACCGACCCTTAGAAAAACAGCTATTTTTTCCTCCCTTTCTTTTTCTTTCTTTTCCTTCTTTTCTTTCTTTCCCCAGACTTTTATATTATTCTACCACTTCCACTAACATAAAGTCTCAGCAATACCTATCTCTTAAAAGCCAAATGACCTTAATGCCCTCCCCTTTAATCCTATGTCCTTTAATCCACTTAGGGGCATTTTAGTCATTTTACCTGATTCCTGCTAATTCCTCGAGTGTCTCTAACATTTTCCGCTTACTTCCCGATACCTAATTAATCACCAATTATATTCCTCGATGTCAAAATTAACCTCAATATATTCTCTAAATTCCCATTTATACCCCCAGGCTCGCCCCGAGCCGGGTATTAATCCCCGCCGTGACTTTTTCGCTAATCTACTCACTAGGATCGTCTCGAGTCACAGGTCACAAATATATCCACATAATAATGTGGTCTCAATAGTTATCACATTTATATACAGTTATGCCCTCAATGGGCCAAAATTATAATTATACCCTTTCTACCCTATTTAGGGCCTACATGCATACTAGTACACGTAGTCATGCATCTCAGATATTCAAATAGCCATACAACAAGCTTTAAATCATTAAATCACGTATATTACAATTATGCCCTCCCGGCACACTAATCAAGGCCCTTAAGCCCTATTAGTAAATTTGGGTCGTTACAGTAAATGTGGGGCAGTAGAGAGACTCGGATATTACACAAGAGATAAAATTCTTCAATTTCTCACTAGTCTCAATGATTCTTATAATCCAATAAGAGCTCAAATTCTCCTTTATGATCATCTTCCTCCCTTGTCAAAGGTTTATTCAATGGTGGTTTAAGAAGAAAGACAACACTGCCTTGGCAACCCTTCGTCCCTCATTGTTGCAATAGTTGTTACTTCAAATCCAGCCAAGCCTGTTTTTTCAAGAACCAAGAAGCCTCGACCTACTTGTTCCCATTGCCTCAACCCTATACATTTAGTGGAAAAATTTTATTTTCTACATGGCTTTCCACCAGGGTATGGTGGCAAACGATGCCAGGAGGAAGCTTCCAAGCCCAATGCACATCAAGTTTTGGCTTCCCCTGCCTAAACTTCTCTCTCAACAAAATAACGTCTATTTTCTCAAACAGAGCTCAGTCAACAGCTCATTTCTCTACAAGTTAGCAGCTCCACAACACCCCCTCTACAAGTGATACACCTCAACCGATTGCCTCTCAAATCTCTAGTAATCTTGTTGAATTCCTTATCTTTTCGGGACAGTAGACAGTGGTGCTACACACCATGTGTGTCACTCACATCATTGTTTTACATCTATTGATACACAACCTATTGCTAACCTAGTCACTTTACCTAATGGTAATATAATTCATATTAGTCATTCAGACACTGTTAGACTTAATCAGTTTATTACTTTTACTGATGTTTTATACATACCTAAGTTCAAATACAGCTTGTTTTCTGTTAATGCATTTCTGTAACATAATACTCATTCTCTAATTTTTACCTCTTCTCAATGCTTTATTCAGGCACCCACTTGGACTTCCAAGATAGATATTGCTAAGAAAATTGGAAAGCTCTTCTTTTTCTGAGCAAGATAGCCTTTTTTTTTTTTACATTTTGTACAATCTAATTTAGCTATCAATGCTTGTACTTAAATGGACCAATGGAATTTTCGCATAGGCCATCTATTGACCTATGAAATTGTCCAACAATCGTATGTACGATATACAACACCTTTTGAATAATATAAATGTAACTATACGACATAGTACAAATATATAAACAAAACACACAAAAATTTATAGTGGTTCAGCTCTGTTCTAATGAACAGTAATAACCTAATCCACTTAGTATTTAGTATTGACTTACTCAATTGACAATTACAAAGATGAACTAAAGAGTTCATTCGTCACAAATTTACCCAGAAGTTCATCCAAATGTTCGATCCCAAAGTCTCTCCATCCTCCTCCATTTGAAGCCCTCGGTCCTTTAGTTATAGTACCTAGGGACTGTTACATGATCAGCAAGACTAGAGATTGTGGTTTGGTACACGATCATTGGGAGTGGAGATACGTGTCCACCTTCCCATGATTATGAGATCATGGGTCTTCTCATCATTTCTCTGGATCGTGGTTGATGATGCACGATTGAAACCTTCAGGAAAACTGTAGGTCTTGGTTGGTCTATGAGACTTAGGTGCTAGGCCCAATGACCCTTTAGAGCTTGGGTCCTAAGCCTGTTGATCTTCTAGATGCTTGGTCTGTTGATCTTCTGGGTGTTAGGCCTGTTGATTTCATCTTGAACATGCATGAATTTTATCCAACGAAGTGTATTTGGGAGTTTAGGTCGACCACCCTAAGAAGAATAGGGTGGGCCGACCACTTCATGTGGTTCTTAGGCATGCTAGCCCGACCACCCTTAGGGGTTGGGGTCAGGCCGACCACCCCTAGGGTGCTAGGGCCAGGTCGACCACCCCAAGGGGGTTTAGGCCTGGTTGACTTCCCTAAAGGTCTTGGACCTATCCATCTTTGTTCATCGGTCTTTTTTGATACTTTTTCGCTTTTTCCATGACTTGTGATGCCATGTACCACTTTCTCATTCGCCACAACATCTCTTGAATTTGGAGGGATAACATTTGCCCCCCACATTTGTCGTATTGTGTTCAACATTGTGGTAATCTTAATTTGGCCTGAGAAACATATCGTAGCAGTACTCTAACAACACAGTCCCTTGGGACATTACGTAGTACTTTATCAACTATTGATAATTTTCTCAGCATGTATTTTTCAAGGATTTTGATCCTAAAAATAGCTACATTTTTAAAAGAATTCGACTCCAAAAAACATAATCTGTTTTTCAAGGAATTTTTTTAATTCATAAAAACGATAATATTTTTCGGGGAAAATTAACTTCCTAAAAATCTAATATATTTTTCAAGGAAATTTGAATTCTTAAAATTATAATATATTTTTCAAGGATATTAATCCCTAAAAATACAAAATATTTTTCAAGGAATTTGAATTCCTAAAAATACAAGATATTTTTCAAGGAATTTGAATTCTTAAAAATACAAGATATTTTTCAAGGAATTTGAATTCTTAAAAATATGATCAGCTTGAGAGGCTATAAGTAGTGACTCACTCATCATATCCCTGAACTATGCGCATACTTCAGGGAAATTCTGAGCTATGAAATTTTCCAACTATTCATCAACTCTGCGTATCTTCTCTTGGGTAAGTATTCTCTCCCAATATTTACGTCTTTGATGAATCTATCTGAATTTCCTTGCTTTGCTCTATTTTGATTTAAAACAACTGGCTTGTTTGAATCAAAAACTTGTTTTCAATCAAAGATTGGCTTGATCCTTGTTTCTTTTTTTGTGATGCTTTAGGGTTTAGAGGTCTGTAGGCTGACCACCCTTAGATTTTCCTTATCCTGGATGATTTCCAGGCCTACAAATATCATCATCGGCTGACCACCCCTAGGGTTTCCCTAGCCTAGGCGATTTCTAGGCCTACAAATCCCATCATAGGCCAACCACCCCTAAGGTTTCCCTAGCCTGTGTGATTTCCAGACCTAGGAATCCCATCATAGGCCGACCTCCCTAGGGTTTCCCTAGCCTGGGCGATTTCCAGGCTTATAAACATTATGATTGCGCAATTTCTATGGTTTCAGATCCAGGCATAAGCGATTTTCAGGGTTGCAAATCCAAGCCTAGGCTGCATTTCCCATGCCCTGAACGATTTCCAGGGTTCCCAAGCCTGGGTGGCCAACCCAAACCTTAGCATAGGCCAACCACCATACTCCCCGGGTGATTTCTAGGGACCCAAAATCTAGGGTGGTCGGCCCAATCATAGGCTGAACACCCGGGACCCCTAAAAGTATTCCATTTTATTGATCTCCTTAAAGTTTTCCTTGTTTTGTATGATTCATTGGAGACTTGAACCTTAGCCCTCTGGCATTTTTGTGAAGTTTTCCTCCTAGGGTGGTCGGCCTAAGGTGGTAAGTAAACTACCTATGACATTTCCTTCCCGTTTTGTAAGCTTAGGGCCTAGGCTGACCCTCCTTTGTGACTTCGATCAATTTTTCCTTTGATTTCTTCACTTTTGCTCCTTAGTAATGGATATGCCCACAGCTACTGTCTTATATGGTTCATGGTAGGGAGCTTCATTAGGTAGATATACTAACTTTACTTTTTATCCTTTTTTTTTACAGATGTTCAACTCCTCTTCGTTTGACAAGCCCTTGAGCGAGTGTATTCCCCAAGAGTTGTTGGAAAGAATGAAAATGAATCTTCCTCGTTCTACTCTATATTTATTCAGTGAAGAAGATTTCTTGAAAAGGTATAGCCCAATGGGTAGAGTACAACAGACAACTTGACAACCTTCTAAAGATGATCCTCACATTGCCAGGCATATCACTCAGGGCTCTTCTCAGATCTCTTCTCAGCACTACTCCCTGTGGCTCTCAAGGCACATCTCATCGAGGTGCATCACAGACTCTCTAACATGGTACCACTCTGCCTAGTGGTACTTCTGTGAATCAAGTTCATTCTTCTCAACTGAGTTTGTCTAGTCAGGGAGACTCCTTGCAATGCCCTTCTCATCGAGATACTAGTCGGGTTCCCCATCACTCTTCTTCTCAGCGAGATTATATTGAGGGCTCTCCTCGCTAGGCTACTCACCCTCAAGAGCGTTATATTCACAAGTTCTAGCCTAAGGTGTCTCGTACTTCTTCCAAGAGCAAGATAGTCTCACCAGTTGCGCAGCAGAAGAAGAGACGACAGAAAGAGTTCCATCCGTCAAATTTCGAGGCCACCTTTGCAAGAGAGATCAAATGGAAACCCGTTGAGAAGCCTCGCCTTGCTAATTATGAGGTGGTTTGATTCAAAAGGGATACCTTTGACATGACTGAAGAGAAGGTAAAGAACATAAGGAAGGCCTTCAACCTTTCTTGTGTTTCCATCACTATCCTTGGTCTGGACGACAGAGCTGAGAACCCCCCTTTGGGTATGTGCGCTTAGACAGGCTCTGCCATTAATCCTGGTGCCTTACTTCCTCTTCATCCGTATTTCTGGCGCATGGCGGATTATTTAGGTATTAGTCCCTCTTAGTTGGTTCCCAACGCTATCTTGGTGTTATCTGCGTTGTACATTATTTATCATCGTAGAAAATGGGTTGCTCCAGTACCTGATGAGATCCACTACTTGTTTGATCTTGAGACAAACCCTTCTCAGCGTAATTTGGGGTACTTTCACTTCCACTATTATATGAGCGAGGGTACCGACACCTTCTTGGAAGAGATTTCTGAAAACAGCAAGGCGTTTAGATATGCCGACAACTATTTCTTCACTAAAGATGCAAAGGCCAACTACTCAAAGTTCAAGCACGTCAGGCCATTTTATAGACCGCTCCCAACCCATGCCATTACTGTTTGGGCCAAGGCATTGATTTCCATGACCCCTGAGGAGAAGAACATCAGGTTTCTTGTTACTTCAGAGAACCTTAGGAAGGTCGGGTTGTTTCCTTCTACAGTCGTCGATGTTCCGGATGAAGATGGTACCGATCCCATGAATGCCATAGACTCCCCGGGGCCTATTCATATCGAGGAGGTACCCGTGTTAGCTAGAAAGGAGGGTGATGATGTGGGTGCATCCGCGCACTCACTGCTCTCTTCAGATGACTTTGATTAAGCCATGTTCGAACCTGAATCTCATTCAGAAGGTTTCATACTTTTATCATCTTTACTTTATGGTTTGTATGTGTTTAATATCTTGCTATTATTTTATCTTCCTTTGCAGGTTCAGATATGTTCGACTTTGTTCACACCCAACAAAGTTTGACTCCAACCGAGACTAGCCTTTCCATCCGAGCGGCCGAGAGGGCCAGGGTTGAGCCTGAGTCGATAATGGAGGTCCCTCATGAGGTGCCTCCTTTGGCTCCACTAGCATCTAGTCCTATCTCATAGGTAGAGCCATCTTTGCCCATGCCGGTTCCTCCCAGTATCACTGATGTGGATGCCTCCTTCTCTACGCCTGCTCCTTTATCTAAGCCACACCAGTCTACCATACGGAATTTAGGTGCCATTATGGACCAGGCATCCCATCTGGAGTAGATGACAATGACCTTTAATGGGATTATGAATGAGGACTTGAGCACCATCCTTACAAAGTCACTCCTTTACATTGAAAGTGTAAGTCCTCTAAAGTTTTCTTTTTTTTTCCGGTTAACTTGTGTGTTGATGTTATCTAACATTTGTATGTTCTTTGTAGGCACTGATGTTGGTCTCCCATGTCAGTGATAGGTCTGTGGAGTATACTTCTACATTTTCCAACCTTCGCTCTGAGTTTGAAGCTATTCGCCAGGAGGTACTGGACCTTAGGCACATCCTTGGCTTTAGGGATGCGGACATTGCTTTGAAAGATGAAGATATCAGCACTCTCTACAGTATCGTGGAGCTCAAATAGTAGGAAGTGGCTGCATTGACTCTCAGGATAACCCAGGTGGAGGGGAAACTTGCCGATCAGCTTAAATAGTCTAAAGTTGAGAAAGAGAAGTTGATTGCTGACATGGACCAACTGCGGAAGGATGCTCTTGTCGAGAAGAAGCAAGAAGTCAAGGCTGCCCAGGACAAGGCACAAGAGGAGTATTTAGAGATTTCTCTCTCTTGCTTCTACTTGATATGGAAGTCCAACAAAAATTTGAACTTGGATTTCCTCCCCAAGAAGACGTGAGCGAAGGAGATTAATAAGTGTCTGGCTCGTGAGGCTGCTATGGCTCAGGGCGGTCTTTCAGATGATACTCCTCTCCCTAGTTAGTCTTCTTTTTGGTCTTTTATTCATTGTCTATCCTTTTGTGCCATTGGTGGGGCACCTTGTACTTGACAGTTTTTACATATGACATTTTATGCCTTTGTGCTTTTTTGTTATGACAGTTTTTACATATGACATTTTCTTTCCTTTTGTGTCAGCGTATTGATTGAATTTTTTTAATTCCAATGCTTACTAAGTATATCAACTCACAATCCTCATTGGTTCAAGTATCAGTATACTCTGAACGCATGCATTTCACGCGCCATACTAACCTTACTGCTTTATGTTTTTCATTCTAACAACCATGGTAATGTGAGTAGTATGATACTTCACCAAGTACCACGAACAAAATGATCAGGTCGACCACCCCATGGGTGATAGGCCGACTACCCTATAGGGTTGATGGTCTGGCTGACCACCCTATAAGGGACATGGATAGGAGTCTCCCTCCCAATGCCTCTTTTGTTTTTGTTTTTTGCGCTTTCGAAACATATGTTGAACAAATGTCCTAAAAATATTTAGCATGTTTAGTACATAGGGTCACTGCCTCATTTCTCGTGTATACCCCGATTGGTATGTACTATATGCCCCCCAAGTGATCATGGGTTTAAAAGCCTTGGTCACTTGCTACTTGACCATGCCTTGCTTCGAGCATTTAGACACATAGTACTATGCTTTTCACCCAATGATGCAAGCAACAAATGCTTGTCCCTCATTGGTAGTTGGGTGATGGTTTCATACTCAGTAGTAATGATACCTATACATAGATGCAGATTATGTAGCAAGTGTCGATCACGATCCATGCATTCTCTCGTGTACTCCTTATAATGATTGTAGATAAAAGTGTCTAAGTTGGACCAATCAGGTCTTTATGGGCTAATCGAGCATGTAACAAGTCTTAGGTGAAATTATCGATCGGTCCCTCAAGGACCAGATTCGATTAAGATCCGATGATGGCGACTGGTCTTCAGACCAGTCTCTTTTTTAATCATATGGGTTGATAGGTTCCTCAAGAACCAAGATTGATCATGATCAAATAAAGGCGACTGATCCTCAGACTAGTCTCTTTTGTTGATCGTATGGGTCGATAGATTCCTCAAGAACCAGGATCGAACATGATCAAATACTTTGGCGACAAGGTCCCAGGACCGGTCTCTCTTGTTGATCGTATGGGTCGATAGGTTCCTCAAGAACCAGGATCGAACATGATCAAATAATTTGGTGACAAGGTCCTAGGACCAGTCTCTGATAGGCTCCTCAAGAACCAATGATCTTATGGGTCAATAGGTCTCTCAAGGACCAGAATCAAACATGATTCGATGGGGTTGACAGGTTTAAAGTGACAAGTCCCTCGTTGAAAGAAATTTAAAGAATTAAGAGAAACATAAGAAATTAAAATCATTCATTCATTGTAAGCACAATGGCTGTTACATAGATAATTCAAAAATAATACATTTGCAAATTAAAAGTTGTTTCGCCGCTGAATAGCTTCACTGATAGTATCGACGGAGGTGTTCGCCATTCCAGTAGTTTTTTATTTGTTCTCCATTCAGCCAAGCTATCTTGTATGTCCCTGGTGGGATCACCTCCTCCACAAGGTATGGCCCTTCCCAATTAGGTCCTATTACCCTTGTTGTAGTGTCCTTAGTGTTTAGGAACACCCTCCTAAGTACTAAGTCTCCAACTTGGAATTTTTGATCTTTTACCTTAGAGTTGAAGTATCTAGCCAATTTTTCGCTGGCGTGTTGCTACTCTGAGACTTGCCTTTTCTCATCTTTCTTCGATTAAATCAAATGACTCTTCTATTAGTTGATGGTTCCTCCCTTGATCGTATGTCTCTTGTCTATGCGATGGAGGAGTGAGTTCAACTGGCAACATGGCCTCATTCACAAACGCCAAAGAGAATGGTGTATGGCCTGTTGTTGTTCGAGTCATTGTTCAATGTGACCATAGGACCTCCGGAAGTATTTCTGGCCAGGCTCCTTTGGCTTGATCAAGGTGTTTCTTTAGAGTGTCTTTGATAGTCTTGTTCAATGCTTCTACTTGACCATTGGCTTGGGGTGTGCTACCTAGGAAAAGCTCTTTGTGATTCCATGCCTCGTACAAAATTCGGTGAACATATCACTGTCGAATTAAGTCCCATTGTTCGAGACTATCTTCTTTGGTAGACTAAATCAACATATGAAATTATTCACCACAAAGTCTAAGACTTTCTTCGAGGTGATGGTGGAGAGTAGTTTTTCTTTAGTCCATTTGGTGAAGTAGTCTATGGCTACAATAACAAATTGGTCTCCTCCCCTTCTCATGGGCAGCATCCCGATCAGGTCGATTCCCCATAAAGCGAAGGACCAAGGGCTTTGCATTTGTGTAATTCATTAGGTGTCGTCCGTGGTATCTTGGAGAACATCTGACACATGTGGCATCTTTTGACATAATCCATTGAGTCTTCATTCATTGTCGGCCTGAAGTATCATTGCCTTAAGATTTTCTTTGATAGGCTCTGCCCCCCAGCGTGATCTCCACAAAACCCCTCGTGTTCCTCGATTATTAACAGCTTTGACTGGTCTGGTGTAACGCACCTTAACAGTGGTAGGGAGTACCCTCGTCGGTAAAGGACCCCTTCGACTATCATATATCGTGCAGCTTGTCTCACCACCTTGCTTTGTTTTGATCACTAGGTAATACTCCTTGGTTGAGATACTTAATAATAGGGGACATCCATGTATCTCCTAACTCAACAAGTAGTGCCTCATGCTCGGTTATGCTTCTTTCCACCAAGTATTTGACGGGAACGATATTCAAGGTGTCCGCGTCTTTGGCACTGGCAAGCTTGGCTAAGGCATCAGCATTGGCATTCTGCTCCCTCAGGACTTGTGTAATCGAATATCTCTTGAACTATGCCAACAAGTCCTTCACCTTGTTCAGGTGTTGCACCATCCTAAGTCCCTTGGCTTGATACTCCCCCAGTACCTGGTACACTACTAGTTGAGAATCACTGAATATCTCCAAGGATTGTGCATGCACATCCCGTGATAAGTGTAATCCTGCTAGCAATGCCTTGTACTTAGGCTCGTTGTTTGAAGCGTTGAATCCAAATCTGAGAGCACAATGGATTTGATGATTATGTGAAGTGATCAGTATGATTCCTGCGCCTAATTTGTGTTCAATGGATGCTCCATCAACATATAGCTTCCATATGAGAGTATCTCCTTCCTTCTCGATATCTCCATTCTTTGATTAGTAGGAAGGGTCTTCAAGGTTGGTTCCCTTAGCTATGAAGTCTGCCAATGCTTGTCCATTTATTGTCATCCTTGAATGATAAGTGATATAAAACTGTCTTAACTTCACTGCCCATTTAAGTAACCATCCCAAGGCCTCTGGCTTTTGAAGAACTTGTCGTAGTGGTTGATCGGTTAGGACTCAGATCGAGTGAGCTTGGAAGTATGGACGCAGCTTCGGAGAGGTGATTACTAAACAGCGGGCTATCTTTTCAAGAGGGGGATACCTAGACTCCGCACCTACTAGCCTTTTACTGATATAGTACACAGGGTGTTGTACCCTGTTTTTCTTATTTCACCAAAGCAGCATTGATTGCATGCTCGATGATTACCAAATAGATGAATAGCACTTCAACATATATTTGCTTCACTAGAAGGGGAGGTTGAGAGAGATGCGCCTTCAAGGCTTGGAATGCTTTCTCTCATTCCTCGGTCCATTGGATCTTCTTGCTACTCCTAAGTAAGTTAAAGAAGGGGACAGACTTGTCTGTAGAATTCGATATGATCCTACTGAGGGCAGCTACTCTCCCTGTTAAGCTTTGCACTTCTTTGATTGTGGTAGGTGACTTCATGTCGATCAATGATTTTTATCTTCTTGGGGTTAGCCTCAATTCAACGTGAATTGATTATGTATCTGAGAAACTTACCAGAACCAACTCAAAACGAGCACTTGAGAGGATTTAACTTCATGCGATACTTTCTAAGTATTGCAAAGCATTCCTCTAAGTCTAGAACATGCCCTCCTACTTCTTTGGTCTTGACCAACATGTCATCGACATATACCTCCATATTTTTGCCATCAAATCTCGAAACATGTCATTCACTAAACGCGTGTAGGTGGCCCATGTATTCGTCAAGTCAAATGGCATTACCATATAACAGTTCAATCCCTTGTCTGTCCAGAAGCTGGTATGTTCCTCATCGAGAGGGTGCATACTTATTTGATTATACACAGAATATGCATCCATGAATGAGAGTATTTCTTGACCTATAGTTGCATCGACCAGTTGCTCTATTTGGGTAGTTGGAAGCAATCTTTTGGGTAGGTCTTGTTTAGATCTGTGAAGTCCACACATGTCCTCCACTTCTCATTTGGTTTTGGGACCCACACGGGGTTTGATACCCAGTTTGGGTAGTAGGCCTCCATTATAAAATTGTTTTCCTTGAGCTGCTCGACCTCCTCCTTCAAGGCTTGAGATCAATCTTTGTCATTTCCAACCATTTCCTTATGTGACCAAGCAAAGATGTCCTGGTTCTTCTTCAAAAATTCTACCAACTGTGCCTTAATTTACACCTTTAGTTCCTTCCCAACTTTGATTACTCTATTTGGGTCCTCCTTATCTAGTAGGAGTTTGTCAAGATCTTCAACTAGTCCTACCCCCATGACGTCATCCCCAAAGCGAGGATCAATGTCATTTTCCTCACATTGGGAAACTTGTTACAATAACAAATCTTCTTTAAAAGGAGCCTCGGACTCCAGTAGAGTGTTTCCTTCAACATCAACTTCCATGTTGACAACCTCATCGGTTCCTTTATTCCATTTACACAGGTCGCCACCATGTTTTTTACGCATGGTCTTTTCTTTACTTTGACCACTGACATGTTATAGCATTCTCGTGCCTCCCTTTGGTTACCCTGTACACGTCCTTGCCCTGCACTTGTGGGGAACTTCAAAGACAAATGTCAGATAGTCATTGCTGTGTGTAATGCCATCAGAGGGTCTCCCGATCACTACGTTATGAGCCGATGAGCAATCTACCACCAGGAACTCTGTCATCACAGTCCCATGCCTAGGGGCATCCCCCATAGTGACCGATAGTTTGATAGTTCTAGCTGGTGCTAGGCATTCTCCTGTGAACCCATATATCACTTGGGAACAAGGTGCCAGGTCCTTAACCGTGAGCTTCATCTTCTCAAGGGATGATTTGTAGATGATATCTACTGAGCTTCCCGTATCCACCAAGTATCTCTTCACTCAAGCATTGGCGATTTGTATGGTAAGGACCTGAGGGTCATTGTGGGGGTACCTCACGTACCTGGTGTCATCCTCCGAAAAAGTGAGAGTTTCACTTTCATACTTCAGAATTTTTGCAGACCACTCCTCGACTGCCATGCACTGGGAAGACTCCTCTACCTCATTTCTTATGGTCCTTGCATATCATTCACAAGCATTGTTACAGTTGCCTACTATGTGGGGCCCCCACATATGGTGTCCAATGTGAAGTCCATGGCTGCTAGCTCCAGTGGTGGACTCCGTTGCCTTTGAAACTTTGGATTCCTACTTGGGGTTTTGGTCTTGACTCGATACCTCAAGAGTTTTCCTAATCGAAGGAGAAACTCTATCTAATCCTTCAGCTATTTGCACTCGTTTGTGTCATGCCCATAATCATTATGGAACAAACAAAACTTGTTCTTATCCCTCTTTCCTTCTGAGCACAAAGGTAGTGGCTTTCGATATGGTACCTCCTGGTATGTTTCCAAGTAAATCTCAGCCCTTGTTGTAGACAGGACAGTACCGTTGGTGAACTTGGGCTGGTAGGGCTGGTGCTTAGGCTGTTTGTTGGTTGGTGCTGACTTAGCCTTCTTTTCTCCACTCTGCTTGGCCCCTCAGGTACTCTTCTTCTTACCGTTGCCCCCATTGATTCATTAAGTGTTTACGACATTCTTGCTTGCCTTGATAGTGGTTGGATGGTTTATGCTTTTTTCTTCCTTCATGATTGCATCATCTAGCTTCTTGTATTTGTCTGCTCGGTCTAAGAACTCCTGCAAGGTGTTGATGGGGTTCCTGTGGATGCTATCCCACAAGGGACTATGATATATGATTCATGTTGAGATGGCAATGAACTTCCCTTCATCTCCTACCGTGGCCGCTCGGTTTGCTTCTCTCATGAATCTTTAGATGTAGTCCTTCAGGGATTCATCCTTCCCTTGCTTAATGTCAGCTAGATGATTGGCATAAACTGGTTAAATCCATCCGGCACTGAAGACCTTCCAAAATTCCTTCTTGAATTTCTCCCAAGAAGTGATGGATCCATGTTTGAATTTCCAATACCATTCCAGAGCTGAGTCAGAGAGAGTGGTAAGGAATACCCTGCACCTATAATCATGCTCCACACCGAGTAACTCCATCTGATCCTCAAACTTTCCAATGTGCCGCACTGGGTCCTCCTTCCCAGTGTATGTTGGAAGTTTCGAGGTACTTCGTTGGAGGTTGAGCAGCTTGGATCTTGGCACTGAACGGATTCCCACTTCTATGAGCCAGCTCGATATTGGAAGGTTTCTTTGTCAGACCCTGAACAGTCATGGTGAGTTCATCTATCTGAGCTTTCACTGCTAGTGCGATCACTGCTCCAGGTGGGGTAGATGTCCTCGGTACCCCTTCCTGAGCGCTGGCTCGCCTGTTGATGACTTCCCCCAGATCCTAAGTTTGTTAATCTTTCCCGAGGCTGTCAAACACAGTATTGGTATTGTTCATTGGTTCCTTTCCCTTGCAAGACTGAGGGTGTAGGGGTTGTAGGTCTGCCTTGCTCTTGTCGGTGCGATCCTGCCCCGGAGCCTCTCCTTCTACATGACTCTGAGATTTTGAGTGAACATTTCCATCTCTGTCACACCTCTCAAATGTCTGACCTTCTGCTCCTATGTTGTTTCGTCTGTCCCCCTAGGAGAGGGCCTTCGGGTTGGTAACACTCTTACTCCGAGAGGAAGTATTATTCTTCTTAGTCATGGAGGAGGCAGTCTTAAACTGCACCTCTTCATCCTGTCTCTGGGAAAGTGGCTCTGAGAACGTCCGTGGGGTTCGACTCCTCCTCCGGGACTCCTTGTTACTGCTGTCATGCATCCCTGCTTCTTTGGCCTGAGCCTCCCTCACTGCTTGAGCAGCAGCTTCAGTGTTAGCTCGGGCTAACTGGGTAGCCGCCTCTTGGGCCACAGCAGCCTCTTGGTGCCTCCAGTTAGCTTTCTGCTTCATCTGGATCATCCTCTAGACATGCTCATCTATCTCCCACCGTTGTCGTTCCATAGTCTCCCTCTGGAGGAAAATTTGTGTAGCAAAGCCCACCTGCCTTGCCAGAAATTGTGCCATCTCCTCCTGGTGAGCGTCTTGTGGATTCTCTGCATCAAGTTGATCTCCAAACTCCACCTGAGGTTCGTTAATGGGATCGACGGGATCTTGAGTGGTTGAATCCCTGGGAGCCATCTTCTTCGTCTGACTGGGTTTTGGAGGCATCATAAAATTGATGAAAGTGTGTGTGTTTTTTTCTTGCTCGTACTCTCAATGAAAGCACCAAAATTTTGACCTATGAAATTGGCCAACGGTAGTATGTACGATA
Source organism: Humulus lupulus (assembly GCF_963169125.1). Taxonomy (NCBI): domain Eukaryota; kingdom Viridiplantae; phylum Streptophyta; class Magnoliopsida; order Rosales; family Cannabaceae; genus Humulus; species Humulus lupulus. The sequence continues at coordinate 117,724,247 of NC_084796.1, read as the reverse complement.
TATGACACCTTTTGACCGATATAAATGCAACTATATGACAGAGTACAAATATATAAACAAAACACACACAAATTTATAGTGGTTCAGCCCTGTTCTGATGAACAGTAATAACCTAATCCACTTAGTATTTAGTATTGAATTACTCAATTGACAATTACAAAGAGGAACTAAAGAGTTCACTCATCATATATTTTCCCAGAAGTTCATCCAAATGATCAATCCCAAAGTCTCTCCATTCTCCTTCTCCTTTTGAGGCCCTAGGTCCTTTATTTATAGTACCCAGTGGTTGTTACATGATCAGCAAGATTGGGGATCGTGGTTTGGGACACGATCATTGGGAGTGGAGATACATGTCCACCTTCCCATGTAATGAGATCATGGGTCTTCTCGTCGTTTCTCTAGATCATGGTTGACGATGCACGATTGAAACCTTTGGGAAAACACTAAGTCTTGGTTGGTCTATGAGACTTAGGGGCTAGGCCCAAAAACCCTTTAGAGCTTGGGTGATAGGTATGTAGATCTTCTGGGTGCTAGGTCTGTTGATTTCAACTTGAACAATCTTGAACTTTATCCAGCGAAGTGTATTTGGGAGTTTAGGCCGACCACCCTTTGTAGAATAGGGTGGGTCGACCACCTTATGTGGTTCTTAGGCATGCTAGGTCGACCACCCCTAGGGGGCTAGGGCCAGGCCGACTACCCCAAGGGGGCTTAGGCCTGGTCGACTTCTCCATAGGTCCTAGACCTATCCATTTTTGTTCATCGGTCTTTTGCAATACTTTGTCATTTTTTCCATGACTTATGATGCCACATGCCGCTTTCTCATTCACCACATCATCTCTTGAATTTTGAGGGATAACACCATCCTTCAATTTCAATTTCAAATTCAATCAATAAAACTCTTCTTTTTCTGAGAAATCTCATAATAACGTGGGTTCTATTTGTCACTTAGCTTAACAAAAACGTCTTCCTTTTGTGTCTAATAATAATATGATGTCATCTCCTTTTGATTTATTGCATTTAGATATTTGGAGTTCGTTTCATGTTCTTAGTATAGATGGGTATAAATATTTTCTTACCATTGTAAATGATCACAATCGTTTTACTTGGGTCTATATGCTTAAATCTAAATCAAATGTACAAGTTGTTATTTTGCAATTTTTTTCTTTAATTGCCACACAATTTTCTACCACTATTAAAGCCATTAGGTGTGATAATGCTAAAGAACTCAATCTTACTACTTTTTATGGTATTAAATGTATTGAACAATTTAGATGTGTTGATAGACCACAAAAACATCCTCAATGTGGCCTGTGTTTTATTATTTCAATCTCACATCTTTCTTCTATATTGGTCCTATATTATTTGTTGACCTTGATTTTGGCCGACTGACACGGAGTCAAATACGCTTAATGTGGACAAATGCGTTGAAATGAATGTGATGACAAAAACGATAAAGAACACAAGAGTTTATAGTGGTTCGGCCCCAGAATCTGGTAATAACCTACGTCCACTTGAACTGTTATTGATATAGGATTCAAAGGAGTGATCAAAGAACTAGGGTTCAATGAGTTTCACCAACCTCTAAAGAACAAAACAATATATCAAATAGAATAACTCTAATCTCAGATAATCAGAAAGCAAAAAAAGTCCCCCTCCCTTGAGCTATCTTTCTCTATTTATAGGCTCAAGGAAGATTACATTAATTTGTTACAGATATTCTTTCCTAAATAATCGAATACTCAGGAAATCATGGAAGATAAATTCAGATTCGATCATAACTGCATGAGATTTTCTCCGTATATAGCGTGTATACGACCAGGCTGGTCGTATATAGATATTGAGCGTATTGCTAATAGATATCTTCCTATTCGATAGTCAAGCATGAATCCTGCCAGATGTCAGCCACGTGTATTAAATGTCTGCCATGTCATCCATGCCTGTTTTTTGGATAACATTATTTATATAGCTGTTTATCTCATCAATAGAACACCATCTCTCTTATTGAAGAAGAAAACATCTTTTGAGTTACTTTACAACAAAGTTCCTTCATATGATCATCTTAGATGTTTCGGCTGCCTTGCATATGCTTCAACCTTCGATAAAAATCATCACAAATTTTAACCTAGATCTAAGTCTTGCATATTCATTGAATACCCACATGGAATGAAAGCTTATACTTTACTTCACATTGAAAGTAAACAAATCTTTCATTCTAGACATGTAATTTTTTATGAGAAAAGTTTCCCATTGAAACATGAAAATTCAACTGTTTTTTAGTGATCATTTGTTGTTTTCTAAGGTGTCTCTTACAGGGGTCAATTCTTCTACTCATTCTACCATTTTTCAGGAAGAGTCTTGTAATACTATAAGAGATAAGACACAATGAGCCACCACTTCTAAAAGTGGCAAATTCTTATCTCACCCCTCTTACAAACAAGATTCAAACATTCCAAAGTGGCTACAAACAATGAAACATGAACTTCAAGCTCTTGACAATAACAAAACATGGCAGATTGTTCCTCTCCCTCCAAGACAAAACACTATCAGAAGAAAATGGCTCTACAAGATCAAATATAAGGCTAATGGAGCTATTGATCATTACAAGGCAAGATTAGTCGCAAAATGCTACATACAAAAACAATGTATCGATTACTTTGATACATTTGCTCCTATTGCAAAATTCAATACTCTAAAATTGCTTCTTGTTATGGTTGCCATAAAAGATTGGTCATTACGCCAATTAGATATAAACAATGCCTTCCTTCATAAGGATTTAAAAGAAAATTTCTATATGACAATTCCAAAAAGTTATGAACCTAACATTCCTCTTCCTAAAAATGTTGTTTGTAAATTAACCAAAAGTCTATATGGCCTAAAACAAGCCCCTAGTCAATGGTATCACAAACTCAACACATATCTCATTTCTAATGGTTTTAGACAATCTCACTCTATACTTTATTCACTAAGAGTACTTTTCATATCTTTATCCCTCTATAGATTTATATTGATAACATATTTGTAGCCTCTAATAATGATGCTGCTTACACACAATTTAAAAACCAATTACTTTCAATCTTTCAATTAAAAGACCTTGGTCCTTTACGCTTTTTTTTGGGCTTAGAGATTGGTCGCTCTAATAAAGGCATATCTATGTCTCAACTCCCTTTTACCTTACACTTATTAAGTGACATAGGCTACTTGGGTGCAAGATCCTCCTCCACTCCAATGGAGCCAATATAAAATCAGCAAGGACGATTGGGATCTCTTACTTGATCTGACAACTTACATAAGCCTAATTGGTTTGATCTATTTAATTATCACTCATCGTGACATTTCTTATTATATAAATAAGTTAAGTCAATACTTAATTGCTCCTAGAACTCCTCATCTTCATGCTGCTCACCGTATCCTTCAATACCTCAAAGGGCTTCAGGCCAATGACTCTTTTTTTACTCTAAATCTCCACCAAAAATTAATGCGTTTGTTGAATCTAACTTTAGTGGTGCAGCTTTTTCTCTTACAAAAAATCGATTGCAGATTAGGCTTCCTATGTTGACACCAGATGATTGGTTTCAGGCTATTGTGTATTCATTGGGCAATCCCTTATATCCTGGAAGTCTAAGAAACAAACCACAGTATCTCATTCTTCATTTGAAGCAGAATATCGAGCCATGGCTAATGCCACATGTGAAGTCTCTTATTTGCTTGCATTGCTCAAAGACCTTGGCATACATCACACCAACCACTACAAAAATGGAAGCTTGCAAAAGTACCCATATTGTGCGGGCAAAGGTTAAAAATAATTTGTCGACGCAGTCTAGGGCCTGCAAAAGTTGTCAGTGATATTTCGTCAATGAATGACAAAAGTCAATGCGTCAGCAAAATGGCATCAAATTTTGGATCGACGGCCCATTTTCACTGGAAGTTGGGCCACTTTCACCGGCTACATTGTTTGTCGGTAAAATGTTGTTTTGAAATACTTTTGTCGGCGCTCTAGAAAGCGTTGGCAAAAGTCCCCCCAATTTTTTTTTTTAAATTATATAATTTATTTTTCCATATTTATTAATTAATATAATTATAATTTTTTATATATATTTATTCATTTATAATTAATTGAAATTAAAATCAAAATAACTAATACTTAATTAACATTAAGAATTCAAAAGTTTAAATATTAATTGTTCAATACAGACACTTAAACACAATAATTAAGAAGTTCAGTACAAACACATAACACACAACAAGCAAAAAGTTTAGTATAGAAAATTAAACTTATAATTATCAAGTTCAACACAAATAAGAAATATAATAGAACCTAGAGTCGAGTGGTTTCCTAAGTAGGAGGTGGTGGAGGCGGCAGAGCTGGTGCCTGAGTGGAGGATACTAGGGAAGCGGGGGTGCCGGTTGTCCAGGGTTCTGCAGTGACCACAAATTAGCCATTTGAGTCATCCAGGATTGTTGTGTTTGAAAATAACTCTGAAATTTCCCCTGTTCTTGCCTTCGATGTTCCTCTTATTTCCTATGTCGTTCCTCTTGTTTCCTCTGTTGTTCCTCAAGTTGCAGGCGAAGTTGAGTAATTTCTTCTGGGTTATGTTGTGTCTGACTGGAACTCGAACCAGAAGAGATACTAGTCGCTTGTTTTCCACCAATAGCCTTCAGTCTTGGTTGTTTGCTATATCCTCTCATGTGACGAGATTGCTGACCTAATACCTCTATCATAATGTGTAGGTCTTGAGGAGCTTAGGTTGGTGAAGCATCACAAGAAGAAGCAGACTCATTAGCCGGTGCTGGTTAAGAATTACGAATCTGACACATCTCCTCCTAGTAGTCAAACTAAATTTTGAAATCAATTTAGAAATATACATAAATAATATATTAACTTACTAAAAATGAATTAGATCATTTTTAATTAATTTTAACTTACATATTTATTCTTCGTAAACTAGTTTCGCCAATTTTCACCTTTGTGAAGGAATTTTTCAAAGGTGTCAATGATACTTGGAAGCTCCCCAGTCTCCGAATTAGCCTAGTGAAAAATTAGTGTAATTATAATAATGATAATGGATTTCATTATTTAAAATAAATAATATTATAATAATTTACCTGATCCTGAAGGTGAGCTACAATAGGCTTTGATCCCCATCCTCCTTCTATTGGCATTTTGCTCTGATTTATAGCATTTTGATTAGAAAGTTTCTTCAAAACAATATTATACAATTTATTGAGGATTTGATTTTAAGAGATAATTTAGTGTAAATTAATTTTTTTTTTTTGGCTTATTTGTACCTAATGCTTTTCAGTTGTCTAGTATACGATCAGAAAATCCCAATTCCTCCTGGCTAACTCTTGTGGCCAGACTCTTACTTGCTATCTCAGCAGCCATATCCTCAACTTTTTTCTTCCATACCTTCTTCAAATCCGCCCTATAATCTCGAAGACCCTTCATCATGGTATGAGCAAGCTCATCCATGAATTTAATATTGTCTTTTGGATAAATAAATTTTGCCTGCAAAAGATTTAAACATTGAAAAAATATCATAATTGTTAAGAATATAATATGATTAATTTTGTGAAATTCGCAATGAATATAACAAATTTATTACGTCCAATCTGTCCAACACTGCATGGATGTCCGTTGCAGGCACTTGTTTCCGTTCAATACATTGAAGTGACACAGTAGTTTTAATGATGCGGAAGTTTATGAACATCTTCCCATGTTTCTGGATAGGCGTCTCAGTGTCTTCGCTGAACTCAGAAATCAAATGAGTAACCTTCAACTTACGTAGTTCCTCCTAAATTACCCGGCCAGTGTAGGCCTCTCTCACCCCCTTTTTCTTGTTACTGGCGTTACTTGCACCCCTTGAAATTTAGGAGAATACATACTACAAACACAATGTATTTATTAAAATATGAAAATATGACATTAAATTAGCAAGGAAATATGCATTGAATTAACAAGGAAAATCAATAATTCATTTAAAAACATTAGTTCAAAATTACAAGTCATCATCATCGATTTCATCATTAACCAATAACACAATTGTCATCACAATCAATTTCTACATCCACTAATTCTTCACTAGAATCCTCATATTCCCCTAGCGTTTCATCTTCAAAGTCATCATCATCAACCAAAAAGTCATCTGAAATTTCACTTTCACTCATGGGAATTACATCATCAATTTCATGAACTTCAGTTGGGGCGACATCCTCACATATGTAGTAAAAAAATTCCTAAGTGTGGAAGTTGTACAACTAATTGAATTCCTGATGAATTGTTTTCTTAAAGTATTGGAATAGTCTCCTCCGCTTCGTCTGGGAAATCCCAAACATTGTGCGGGATGTAAGTGTTTACGAGCCTCCAATCATCGCAATTTTTCAAATCATTGATGTAATAGATCAACTTTGCTTAGGATGCAAGTATAAATGGTTCATTTTGTTACCATTCATGATTGACACAAACACTAGTAAAAACAAGATCACTTTCAATCCTACCACCACTAGCATTTGTGTCAAACCACTTACACTTGAACAGTAAAACACTACATTCTTTCAAATAACTCAATTCAATCACTTCTTGAAGGACACCATAAAAATTAATACCATCTTCACCAGGCACCATAACAATGCTATTCTGCATTTAACGATTTATATCTCTACTTTCAACGAGAAATTCGACACCGTTGACGATGCATCTAGGATAGGAAAACACAACGGCATTTGCTGGGTTCGCAATGGCGTACAACTCATCAGACACTTGATACGGACTAATTTTCTGAAGTTGATTAATCTACAAAATGAAAATTGAGGGGTTAGGGAAGTTGAATTATTTGTTGTACAAGATTATTGGAATGTAATTTATGTACTTACTCGATTCTTGAACCAATCGCGAACTCATTTTCTTTCCTTTTGTGAAGATTAGAATATCCCCTTGTTCTGAGATCATTCATATGCTCACTACATAGAAAAATTTCAAACAATAAGATACTGACTCTCAACTTATAAAAAATCTCAACACTTCAAATGCAACAAGGCTTACTTGACATAATTCTCGATTTCTACACAATTGTTCAATATGTACCCCTGCGCTTTACGCTTCAAATCTATTGGCATTGTATAATTTTTTTTGGCACCAATAGGCCATCCCACATGCTTAAATATGGAGAACTCGCGATTCGGCTTGTTTGCAATGGCATCATCATTTCATTCTGGTCGATTAAATCTAGTTTCCACACCTCAAAAATACCTAAAACAAAATGCCAACGCCTCGTTAACCACATATGCTTCAGCAATAGAACCTTCTGGATGGGCCCGAGCGTTCAATGGGATACATCTGCCTAAAGTGCACGAGTCCACCTAGAATTGCTTCTTTTGGCAAATGCAAAACTAAGTGAACCATGATGTCAATGAAAGCTGGTGGAAAAATTGTTTCTAATTTGCAGAGGATGTCTAGAATATTTATTTGCATACTCTTGAGATCATTGACGTTCAAAGTCCTGCAACATAGTTTCTTGAAAAACACACATAACTCAATGATAGTATCTTGAATTTCTTTCTTAAAAAAACTTCAGATACCAGCTAGCAACAATCACTAAAACAACACATGATAATCATGAGACTTTAGGTCGGATATCTTACCATCTTTCTCACTCATATTTTTTGACAAGTTCGCAGCAAAACCATCTAGAAACTTTACATATTTGATAAATTTCAAAAATCATGATGCTCGTCAACACTGAGTGTGTAACTAGCTGGCGACTTCTTCCATTTCCCATTTTAAGCTTCATACAACCACAACTCTCCACGAATTTTCATGTCATCCAAATCAAGTCTTGCTTTTTCTGTGTCTTTAGACTTCCCTTCAATACTTAGAAGAGTCCCCAATACACTATCACAAACATTTTTTTTATGTGCATCACATCAAGATTATGCCTAAGTGAGAAATTCTTCCAATACTCAAGTTCAAAAAATATACTCTTCTTAGAAAAATTATGTAAAACCCATTTTTTTTATATAATAATATATTATATTTCATGTAAGTGGTGCGACCCACTTTTCTTTACTTTAAAAATTTTGTCCACTTCTTCCCCCTCCCCTCCCGACTCCTCTTCTTTTTATTCTTCTTCCTTTCCTTTTCCTTTCTTTCTCTTTTTCTTCTCCTCGGCAACCAGGGAAGCCACCATGGATGGAGACTTTAGGCCACCAGCTACTGCCATGCGCCACCCAGGGATATTCAGCAGCCGTTGATGTAGTAAGCCACCAAGAGGCATCACCCCACTCATCGTCAGCTACCTGGAAAAGCCAGTCAAAGTTTCGTCGTCAAAAATTTGACTGCATTTTCTGGGGAACTCCGACCACCAGTCGGAGAATGGTTGGTACCATTGGAACCAACATGGAAAGAGGAACAAAACCCAGTAAGTCATTCCGGTCAACTCACCATTTTTCTCCGCGGGAGATTTTGGGTATCTCCACCACTTTGGGAGCATTTTCTGACGACATTAATGGCTATTTAGGCAAACGTGTTGCACATCTGTGATGTACTCATCTCGAGGATCATTTTGATATATACCACGCCTATCTTCGTCTACATTTCTGGTGTACCGCTCACTGCCGCATCTATCGTACTGTGCATCTCTTAGGTGAGGTTTCGGAACTTGAAATTTTAAATATAGTCATATTTTATGCCGTTGGACACAATTTTGAATAAGGAATGCAATGATGACAATCATTTACTCATTTGATACACACAGGAAAAACGTGATATTTTAAGATTAATCACACTAGGATCATCATTAAGCTTAGAAGCGTCTCAAAGAATTATCAAATGATCATATTTAGAGGTAGGGACTCAACTTGGTTCATGGAATTATTTGATTTGTATTGGACTGCATTATTATATTCCAATTTTGATATTTATAAAATGTTTCAAAAATGGAAAACTTAATCTGCATGTTTTTCTGGACTGTTCTGAGGGCACTTTATGTTGGGGTTTTATGCCCTAACTAAAACTCAATTTCTTTGTAATCTCATTTATTATCAATAAAAGAATAGAAATTAGTTTTTTGACTTGGTCAATCACTTTGCTCACATGTTTTATTTTCATAATTATTTATTTAATATAAACTTCTATTAAATCTCGAGCATATAGCTAATCATATTTATAGTGACGTAATCAGAGTGGAATATAAATATGATTATATGTTCAAAGTGAGTTAGTCCTAAGATTAGTCAGTGCACAGGATTTACACTGACTTGCCAATCTACGATATGATATACCCTCACATTGTAGTGTTATGTTCTTTCCAGAACATTAGCAAAGTAGATAAGATCGGATGTATTTGTTACATCAGACTGGACTGATATTGACAATAGATAGGATAAGTAAACATACCGTTATTATCTATTCTAGTCATATCATATAGTTGACCATAGGTCAATTCAATCTCAATTCTGAGTGGTTAGTATTCTAACTAATTGTGTTATTTGAGTTCTTTGACTTGTTCATTACCAGCTTACCCTATAGACTGGCCATACTTACATCTTGGGAACTTGGTAGTATAATTGAGTGGGAGTGTTAATCATAGATATGAACATCTATATCTTCTGATGAAGAAGTCAAATGATGTTTTTCTTTTAGTTTGGTTCAAGGTGCTAAATGATAGAGATCTCATTTCAGTAATTAATATTAGTTTAATGAAATATCATTTACAAGGAACTAAGTGTTTTAAGGATAAAATACAGTGAGGGGTAAAACAGTATTTTAGTCCCATCTCATTGTAGACCGTCTATAGAGGATTAGTGACAATTATGGTTGTAACAATGGATAATTAATAACATGTCTATATTGCTTATAGAGCGTTCTATGAATTCAAGAGTGCAATTCCAAGTCTTTAGTGGAGTCACGAGGAATTAATAAGTTAGTAAATTTATTTGTTAGATTTATGATAACTTATTGGAGCTTGATTTCATAGCCCATGGTCCCCACTGTACCTTGGATAAATTCATCTAGATAGTCTCAATTAATTGATTTAATTATCAATTAGAATTATCAAAGTTGATCAGGTCAATTTTGGATAGTCTCACAGAGTTATGTAATTTAGAGAAGAAAAGAGAAATTAGGGTAGATTTATTAATTAAGATAAATTGGTATCTAAATTAATAAATAAGTTTAAATCAAGGTTCAAATTATAATTAATTAATTTGATAAAGGATTTAATTAATTAAACCAATAGAAAATAATACAGGTCTTGATTTTAAGTCCAGTGGGCTTATAATCAAATGGGAAATTTCACGGGCCTAAAGCCCATTAGAATTTCGACCTAGGGATGATTATTGGCTATTATTTTATTGATTTTTTAATTAAATAAATGACCTAATTGAGTCTATAAAAGGAATGCTAAGTGAGAGTTGAAATCAAATTTTTGAATAACAAGTTTCTGAGAAGATCAGAAGATCTATTAGGTTTTAGATTCTCTCTATTGCATAAGTCCTTTTCTAAGCCTCAATGTTTCCCTTCTTTTCTTCTTCTCTCTGTATCTATCTCATGTGTTGAGAATTGCCCACCCTAGTCTAGGTGATTCTAAGGATACTTTGGAAGGTTGTGAAGAAAATTGAAGAACGGTTCAGTTTCTTGGTAATACTCTTGGACAGAAAGGATACAAGGGTTAGAGAAACTGACGGATGGACTCTATCATTTCGCTGCGTATAATGTAAGTGTTCTTATCATTATTTCTGTTTGAATTCAATTAGAAACATGTTTTGGGTTTTCTTATATTAATTTTTTTAATATAAGATCTACATGAAAATAAACAAGATCTTGTACAAGTTTTCCTAACACTATGTGCCAACTACACTTTTTATATACATATTGATGCAGGTTATTATTTTTGGGTTTTATGCAAATGCATTCGTTATGCTGTCCAATTTTATAAAATAAAAGGGAATATGCTTCTTGATATTTATATTTACCTACAGGTTGTTATACTGATGAGAACCAAAGTGATCATGATTTGTGCACGTTGTTGTTCCACAACCTAGTCTCTGTGTCATCGGTAGATCAGGTGTCCACTCACCTGTAGGTGTAAAGACTGAGCATTTTTATATAGGAAGTGTTCTGAGCCTCTCCCTTGTGGTAGTTATCAAGTTCGGCTACCCAGTTTAGGATGTCAGTTTTCTATGGTGGGTAACGGGAACTAGGGATCTAGTGGACGGTGTGATGTGCACGTGTAGCTATGCTCTTATGATTATTTGTGGTTTCTCTCTATTTTGGTTTATACATGATGATATGTTTTGTTTTAAAAAGCTAACCATGCAAGGATTTTTATTACAACTATGGGTCCTTTATGATTAGTTGTTTTCCTACTGGGCTTTATCAGCTCACCTCCTATTTCTCCCTTCCAGGAAACACGCAATTGACACTAGTGGATGTCAGGGTGGATGAGAATCTGATGTTTGGATTTGTCCTAGTTTAGTCCAATCTAGATTTCTTGGTTTCAAGGAAATGTGTATGATTGTAGAATTATCTCTGATTCTATTAAGGTATATGAATTGGAATTGAGCTATATTATTTAGTTTTGAGGAATTAAAGATGTTAAGTATACTTTTATGATTTGTGACTTATTAAATTTAACTATTTGGTGATCGCATAACTGTGGGAATATTACTTTTAAAAGTATATATGATGAGAGTGATCCCAATTTTATTACTACTATTTTCTTTATAATTATAGGATTTATTCCATTATTTTTGGACTTATGATTATTATAGTTTATAGTATAAACTAACGGAACGCTTATAAACATTATTTTCCAATAAGGGTCAAAGTTTGACTGTTGACCACCCAAGTTATGGATATTATACTTCTGGCATGCCCTAGGGTTCGGGGCGTGACAGAAAAATGGTATCAGAGCATCGGGTTTAAATACCTCGGAGTGTGTCACCAAATATTTTTAAATTTAGTTTTAAAATAAAATATTTTTATATGAGAAAAAGTTATGTATATAGAAAGCATATATTCCTCATTAAATTATTAGGTATAGAATCATAGACTAATGTAATGTCAGTTCCAAGTACCGTTCTCTTCAAACATTTTGGCAACTTTGGATGTCATATATTCATTAGGGATAGGACCCTAGTGGCTTGTTGATGCATATTGACAATTAAGAAAATTGTTAGTCTCATAACACAAGTTGGGTATCGAGTTATCCTTGTGATTCGCAGTGACCAAAGAATGAGTGAAATGGTGGGATACCAAGGAGATGAATGGTTATACATAAGGCAAGGATGAATTCTCCATTTACGCTCGCAATGTTGATGTGTGATCACCCTTCTTATAGACAAGTTTTTAAGTCTCCTAAAGTTGGAGCTTTTAACCAAATTGATGTCTTATCTTAACTCAAAGGACTATTTATTGTCAATGCTTCATATTGAAACTTGTGAATATGAATTTTTGGAAATATGAAATTGAAAATTGATGGAGGATAAATTGCAAGACGACCAAGGAGATTTAAGCACGACAAAATGGTTAAAGTCAAAAACTTGGGAAATTGGTATAATTATTTGGCATTCTAGGAAGACTCCTATTTTCAAACATGGTTGTTTTTGTTGTGGTTGGCAATGCCATAAGAAAAGAAATGGTCCACATCACTAGTATAGGTTTCCATCATTTATTGGGTGTCCTACTCATATGGAGCATGAGTTTCATTCAAGTTATAAACTTATGTGGTTGTGGAGAAGAAAAGAATTACACTTATAAATGAGGTTCTGGTGTATGAACACTAGTTAACCGGGGCAATGAAAAGAAATGGTTTTTGTTAAATGCTATGACATTGCTAATGATAATATGGTTTTTATCTCACTCATGAATTGGTGTATCGTTTGATGTTGGTGCATCCCATTCGTTCACACCTTGATTGTTATTATCATTTTGGATCGAGATGAGGAACCCTTTGTTCTACATTATAATGAGTGTACTTGTAGAAGCACATATCAAGGTTATCACTGGTTTTCGGTGGAAGTTGAATTGTGTTGAGGTGGCACAAGCTATGAAAAATCTATTAGTGTTGCCCTTTGGACAAATGGATATAATATTGGTATGGGTTGGTAGTAGACGTACAAACCAAAAATTGATCGTTCAAGTAAATGAATGACTCTTTCAATATTAAGTTGTGAATTTGTTATCCATCAAGCCAATGTGGGTGCAGTAAAATAAGATATTATTCTAAATGTATGTTTAGGTGGGAGGAAAATTTTGAGTGTTATGGGATTGGTATGAAAATGAGGGAGAGACTAGGACTCCATATAAGTTCCCCGAAATAACGATGGTGGATGGCAATACAGTTGTGATTATGATGATTAGCTGGAAATACCACCTAAATTGTGAGGTTGAATTTTGCATTAACTTGATTCCCTAAGCTCAGTAAACTTCTAGTGCACATAATGGTATAGCACCACAAAAGATGGCTAAGATGATGGACCAATTATATGGATTATTGGGTAATGATTTCATTAGGAATAAAAAATTTCGACAAGAAGTTTTATTTTGTGTGAAAGTTAGGTCGATGGATTTCTACGCTTTGGTGTTGATCATAAAGGTGAACATCTTGATGGTGAATAGCTAATCATCTAATGATGATTTATTTAATAAACTTAGAATATCAAGATTCTTCTCTAAGTTTGAATTAAGATTAAGGCATTTTTAGTTAGAAGATTAAAAGGGTGTTGCCCATAAAACTGCTTTTGGAATCATTAAGGTTGATTAACTTCAGTTTTGGTGATGGTATTTTAAATGACTAACACTTTGAGATGTTTATGGTTCTTCATGGATATACTTTTCAAACCTTACTTAGATAGGTTTGTATTGGTGCTCATTAAGGATATATGTTGTATTTTGAGATGTGTGAGGAACACACTGGATATATGGAAGGAATGTTGCGGAACTTGATGGATAAGAAAAAAATTATGTGTCAAGAAAGAAAGTGTGACTTCTCGATTATCGAGATTAAATTCTTTGAGCATGTGACCTTGTAGGAAGATGTTGTTGTGGGTTATGCAAGGATAGATCTATCTTGCAATGGAAATATGAATCAAAGAGTGTGGTTGATATCCATGGTATGTTTCGGATAGAGGGTGACTACCATTAGTTGTTGAAAATTCTCGAGGGTTGTTATGTCATTAAAAAAACTTGACAAGGCAAGACATTGAGTGGTGTGGGATGAAAATTGTGAAGAAGCTTTCAGAGAACTGAAGCAAATATTGACTACGGCGCCTGCTCTCACTATGCCTAATAGTGAAGAACCACATGTGGTATTCATTGATGCTTCTGGTACTGGTTTAGGAGGAGTTCTCATGAAAAATGGAAAGGTAGTTGCCTATGCTTCACACTAATTGAAGTCACATGAGAAGAACTAACCCACGCATGACTTGGGACTTGCAACAAAAAAAATTTCCTTGAAGATTTGGAGATGTTACTATTATATTCTCATCATAAGAGTTTAAAGTATCTGTTTACTCAAAGAGACTTGAATTTTAGGCAAAGAAGATGGGCCGAGTACATGGAAGATTATGATTTCACTTTGTAATGTCATCCTGGAAAAGAAAAAAGTAGTCGCTGATGCATTAAGTAGAAAACCTCATAGTACTTTGGCTTGTTTAGCTCTTGAGGATTGGAAAAGAACAATCACGGTGAATGATTATAACTTATAGCAGCATGAGTGAGGAGAGATAGTTTGTGTCTATTATGTTGATGATTACAACAATACTACTTAAGTAAGTTAGACATTGCCAGTGGCAAGATAAGGAATTAGGATTTTTGGAATCGAATCCAAATTGGCAAGCCTTAGGATGGATAAACAATAAATGCCAAAAGGATTTTATTCAATAAGCAATAATTGTTCATTACATATATTCATAATTTGAAAGACTCTGCTATGATCGGGGACATAGATATATGTTTGGCGTACATGCTAAAAGTTTAAAGATGTAGTGATACTTGAAGAGACAACACTGGTAGGAAAGCATGAAGTATAGCCAGCTTTGTTGCTAAGTATTTTGGTGCCAACAGGTTAAGGTTGAGCACTAAAGATACTCAAGTTTGCTTCAGTCATTGCTTATACAAGAATGAAAATGAGACAAGGTCACCATAAATTTTGTGAATGATTTTTCTTGATGCTTTTTAAGGCATGATGTTGTCGAATGATTGATGACCAGTTGACTAAGTTTACTCAGTTATTAAAAAAAATCAAATTGCTTGACTATATGTGGACAGTATAATGATTACAAAAAGCATCTTTGAACATGGTGTCAAATTGAGATCCTCGTTTCTCATCAAGAGTTTGGTAAGCATTGCAGGAACATTCAGAGACTAAATTGGACTTAAGTATTTTTCACATCCTTAGATTGTTGAATAGTCTGAGAAGACAATAAGAATGTCAAAAGACATGCTTCGTTCTTGTATCTTAGATTTTGGAAGTTACTTGGAATCACTTGTTGTGAGTGGAGTTTACTTGGAATAAAGATTTCTTGATTATCTATATACAACATCAACATGACTTCCTATGACGATCTATATGGGAGACCATACAGATCTACTTCTCGTTGGACAAGAATGGTTGAGCATGTCACCATTGGACATTAGATTTTTCTATCGTAGTAAGTAATACCGAGACCATACAAGGACTCAAGGCTATTTAATGACACCAGAATAGTTATTTTTATTTTCATCAATGAGAAGTTGAGTTTGAGGTTGGTGACTATGTCTTACTAAAAGTTACTTTCATGTGTTGCATAATGATATTCAGAGTGAGGGTAAGCTAGCTCTAATGTAGGCTAAACCTTTCAAGGTTATCGAGAAGGTTGGGGGAATCACTTACTGGTTCAATTTGCTAGCGCAATTAGGGCACGTTAAAAATGAGTTCCTTGTGTCAATGTTGAGGGAGTATAATCTAGACCAGTGCACATTATTGGACAAGAGGTGTCCATCTTCTAAAGTATATGGTTTATGAGGAATAATTTCTCAAGCAAGTTAGAGGTGCAAATGTAAAGGGAGATTTTAGTAATCTGGATCTTATGGCGGATCCATAGAAAAGACAGGGGGTACTTGGTAGTCGGAGTTGGAAACGGAAGTATGTGCCTATGAGAAGTATGGCATGGTTGAGTTTTCAGCTGGAGGTTGTAATACTAAATTTCGAGACAAAATTTCTTTAAGGAGGAAAGTATGTAAAACTTATTTTTTTTATATAATAATATATTATATTTCTTGTAAGTGGTGGGACCCACTTTTCTTTATTTAAAAAAAAAAATTCCTCTTCTTCCCCCTCCCCTCCCAACTCCTCTTCTCTTTATTCTTCTTCCTTTCCTTTTCCTTTATTTTTCTTTTTCTTCTCCTCGGCAACAATGGAAGCCACCATGGATGGAGACTTTCGGCTCCCATCCGCTGCCACGCACCGCCCAAGGATATTCAGCAATCTCCGATGTAGTAAGCCACCAAGAGGCGTCGCCCCACTCACCGCCAGCAACCCAGAAAAGCCAGTCAAAGTTTCGTCATAAAAACTTTGACTGCATTTTCTGGTGAACTCCGACCACCACTCAGAGAATGGTTGGTACCGTTGGAACCAGCATGGAGAGAGGAATAAAACCCATTAAGTCATTTCAGTCAACTTACCATTTTTCTCTGGCAAGGTTTTAGGTATCTCTATCCCTTTGGGAGCATTTTGGTGGCTATTTGGGCAAACATGTTGCACATCTATGATGTACTCATCTAGATGATCGTTTTGATAAATGCCACGCCTTTGTTCATCGACATTTCTTGTGCACCACCTATCTTCTCAATCTTTTCAAATCGTATCATTTAGGTCTCTAAATACTATTTTTATTTCTTTTTTCTTTCAAAATAAATAAATAAAATATAAAAAATGGTGAATCAATCTTAAAATGGGCCATACGATCGGGTTAGATCGGGATCCAAAGGCCAAGATTAAATGACCCATGCGGTGGTAAAAAGTTGACAAGACAGTTGTCACAGTCCTCGAACCCCGAACAGACGCCAATTATAGATGGCCACATGTTTAACACGCGAGTAGGGGGCAGGCATGATTTCACATGACAAAAGCCTATAAACCCCTACTGTGTGTGTCAGAAAATGATGATGTCAAGCACGATCAAGAGCTTCGGGGGAAAATGTTGTACCCCAAAATAAGTGCTGACTCAATCATTCAGCTAGGGGTACAACTGTCAGATAAACACATGGAAAAAGTTGACGAGTAGAATATCTAGCTAATGTTGATGTGAGAAGCTCTAATTAGGACGATAATTTTCAAATGTGGATAAACTCCAGATTGCCTTTCAGGAAAATAATCCAGTTCGAGACATGTTATGGCCAGATCGCCTTTAGGATGCTCTCAACTTAATCTGAACTAAAGTTCATTCACTCTTCAATCTCTAGGTTGATAAAGATGTTCAGCTCATGGAAACCTGGTCATGAAACACAGTGAAGGATCCTAAAGACTTGGAGGTCCCTTGTACGCTCATTAATGCCTAGGATGTATTACATATTTATTGCCCGAGATAACGGGAGTAATTTCCATAGGCAATCGTATCCCTATGTAAATGGGAATTATCTTGATTGATTTTTTACCATATATATGCACACGGTTACCCAAACCTGTTCATGAATATCCACTATAAATATCAGGGATATTGGCCAAAAAAAGGGATGGCTTTTTGTAATACAGAAACTCTGCAGAAGTTGTAAGAGATTAATAATATTGTCTCGTGGACTAGGTGGATTTTAACCACTGAAACCACGTAAGATTGTGAGTGTGAGAAGTTTTTCATATAATTCATTATGGTTTAGAAAAGAGCACTAATATCTTTGTTATTGGATTTCTTAATCTATTGTTGGCGAAAAACCGTGCCAACAATTATTTAAATCAAAAAGGGAAAATTAAGGGATCATTAGTAGTTGTTGAGTGTATGAGGCTAGTGGCATGTGGTCGTCAACTCTAAATAGTGTCTTGTGACACTTGTTGAGCCTGGGAAGCCACTCCACCCCAGCCCACATCACATCACCCATCCTCTCACTTGGTAACCCAACCTACACTCCACTCTCTCTCATTTCTTTCAATCAAGCTCTGAAAAGATCCCTTGAGAAAAAGCTTGAGAAACCGAGTTTCAAGGTGATTTCTTGTACCCCTTCTTCTTGTTCTTCTCTATGCCGAAGCCTAGGGCTCCATTTGTGCATTATTATCTCTGATTTTTAACCAATTTTAACCATGGTTTTAAGGTCTGTGAGCTCAAGGTAGCCACAAGTCTCTCAAGCTCACTGAGTAAGCTTGCATGCAACCTTGATCATCAAGGAGGTAACCCTCTAGTTTTGAAATGTTTATTTCTTCCCTTGTTTCTTTCTTTTTCTCTGGTTATCATATGACTTGGTGATGTTTTCGGAGAGGTTTGAAGGTATTAAAGGATAGTGGTGAGGCTCGAAACCTAGGAGGAACACACACAACCAAAACCTAGAGCAACTAAGGTAAAACTCTAGTAAACTTTGATTTATGTTTTGTACAAGCTTAGGAAATTTGTTTTGTATGAGAGTGTTATGTGTTATGTTCTTATTTTGGCCTGTAATATTTTTTTTATGATTTATAGTTTTTTCATGCATGATGGTAGGGTTTTTTGTTAGCTTGGAATTCAAAGTTCCTCTAAGTTGTATGAACTTATGCTTGCTGCCAAAGTTTTTTACTTGAGTTTCAAAGGGCCAAGCACTTCCATAAAAAGTTATTTCATATAAATAAACTCCATAAATCAATTTGTAGAAATATTACATGATTTTAGGATTTTTTAAATGCTCAAAAATATTTTTTATGCTAGAAGTTATGCACGTTTTGTGAAACTTGTACAAATCTGGAAAAATGTCGGCATACGGGATACACGAATTTTGAGCAATGTATTGAGTAGGTAAATCAAAGTATTTTTTAAATGATATTTTGTGGAAATGTTTATGGTATGTCAAAGTTTAAATCTTAAAATTTTCATGAACATATGATTAATATATTGGGAGTTAAAAATGTTAAAGTTGACAAGAAATCTAGAAAAACGTTTTTGGCCAGTTTGGCCCGTTCAATTTGGAAAAATGTTTGAGTAAGTAAAATTAAATTTTTTGGGCCATTTTCAAACTGAAAATTCCCTGTATATTGGTAATAAAACTGGCAATGTTTCATAAAAAAAATTAATAAAAAGGCTAGGAATTATATCCTTCTAAATTTAGAAGAAAATATAAGATTTTGAAATAAAACATTCTAGGCAGCCACATTAGTGAACGCTTTTCACCAAGAAAAAATTATATTTTTGGCCTAATTTTTCTCTAGGATATTTTTAGCATAACCTCATTTGGACCTAAGAAAAATCATATCGAAATACCAAGATGACTGAATTTTGTATGTCTCTTCAATTTAGGAAAAATATGGATTTCAAAATAAAACTGTTTCAGACCATACTCTTTGGCGACCACTTTCAGCTATTTAAAATTTGTATTTTTGTCTACAAATTGGTATGGAACTTCTTGGGATATCCAAGAATGGCTCTAAAAAAATTAGAGTTTAGCCACTTAGATTTTAAGTTATAGCCTCCCAAAGTTGAGACTTTGTAAGAAGGTAAAATAGTTTTCTACACTTAGTAAAGTTTGGAGTTTTTTTTTAAAGACTAAGGTTTTACTTTATTTTCCCAAAATTAATGAAGGACTAGGTTAAATTTACTATTCTTTTAGTAAGGTTAAAATTGATTTTTGAAATAAATATTTTTTTGGAAGTAAATAATTTTATTTAAGAAAATTTTAAAAATGGTCCAAAGCCCCAAATTTTGTAATTAGAATAAATTAAATATCCTTTTAGACAAGTCAGAGCCTCCGACACAAAGAAATAAACTGATTCTGCCTCCAACTTGGGAAGTTGGAGTAGATTAGGGACGAGTTAATCTAGTTTTCCCTGATGGAACAAGGATAGCTTCACCAATAACGCATCCGCCGTCACTGGTTCGACATCCAATTCCACCTCGCCTACAGAAGAATGCTCCAGCTCAAGGGAATTGCAGGAGAAATCCTCCTCCCTCAGTGGACACCTATATCCCACGACCTCGAGTTAATAATCCAGGACCTCGTTCCCATCCACGAGCTGTAAATTTTTCTAATGGAAGTTACTGGACAAAGAGCCAACGCGGAGGCAGACATGAGAATGACTTGAGGAATCACTTGAGCTCTGCACAAAGTCTTCATTTCGACCCACATCCAGACCTACGTGATCATTTGAATTCAAAAAGAGGATATCCAATTTGCCATGATGATTTGAGTTATACTCAACCCATGAGAGATCCGTTTATCGTACGCGACAATAGGAATGTCCCACCTAACCGAGATCAGGCTTGGTTGGAAAACAACCCATCTAACATGTACAACATGATGGGGGCTAATAATTAACTCCCAAATAACCTGGATGCCAAGGATCCAACCCTCGAGTGACTAGCCTTAATGGAAGAACAGATAAAGAGACTCATATTTGGAAAAGGAGTCGATGATTGTGATTCCGATGAGGAGCTCGAGCCTTTTGCTCCTAACATTATAGCAGCACTGTATCATTTTGGATTTATGATGCCGACCATGCCCACATATGATGAAAACACATTAATGATGATATGTCCAACCACCTCGGGACGTTCAACACATTAATGATGGCCCACAACTTCAGGTTCGACTTAAGATGTATCTTGTTCCCCGGAACTCTGACTAGACCGGCCAAATTATGGTTCAACAAATACAAGAAACATTCAATCACCTCATGGAAGTAACTATCTTCTGAGTTTGAGAGACGATTCTGAGCTACGAAGGAAGCTCGTGTTGAGGCCAATTTGCTGGCCAACATTTAACAACAACCTGGTGAGTCCCTGAAGGCATATATGAACCGGTTCATCAATGTAGCAGCACGAGCTAGGGATGTTGATGACAGCTCCAAGCTCATGGCAATGAGGACAGAGATCACAAAAAGAGGTGATATATGGCAAGAACTCCAACGAAAAGGAGTAAAGAGTGTAGATGAATTCTTGTCTTGGGCTCAGGAATGGATAAATCTAGAGAAGGCACGATCTTCTGTGGCAGGAACCAACCAGACCGCTATTCAGCCTGCTGGAGCGATGGTGGATGTTGCAGCTATGGCTCAACCTGTTACCTAGAATAACCAGGTGGGGAACAATAAGCGGAAGGGGACTGGTGAGGGAGACTAGAATTGAACCAAAAGGAACAAGCCTAGTGAAAAGTTCAAGCCCATCTACACCACCTACACCGACCTGATAGATACGCGAGAGCATATTTTCCTGGCGAACTCTAATCGCCTTCCATGGAAGAAGCCGGAGCCCTTGAGGCACCAGAGGGTGAAGAGAGACACCGCCAAATTCTACCGATATCACAATGGCATCGACCATAATACTGATGATTGTCATCAGTTAAAGGACATGATCGAGACTCTCATCCGGGCTAAACCGTTAGCCCAGTATGCCCGAAATCGAGTAGTTCCCAATCAGCCAGCTAGGCAAAATATTCACCTAGTTCCGAAAAATCTGATCGGTCAACCCCCGGGCTCAACTAGATCAGGGGAACCAAATCGTCCCCCTCCAATAGAAGGGAGGGATATAACCACTATCGTCGAAGGACCCCACTTGGATGGAACGAGTAATTGGGCCCAGAAAAGGTACATATAGGATCTAAAAATCCACAATGTTACTGAATACATTCCAGAGGAAAGGTTATCAAAACAACAGCGGTTGGGGAAACAATCAATCATTTTCACAGAAGAGGACACTAGCCACGTCCAGTTCCCGCAAAATGATCTGCTGATGATAACCGTTAAACTCGCCAATCGAAGAGTACGAAGGATATTGGTGTATAATGGGAGCTCAGTAAACGTGCTATTCAAGTCCACCCTAGAAAAGATGGGGTTGTTTGTAACCGATTTTAAGGCGACCTCAATGACCTTATACGGATTTTTAGGAAAAGGAACAACATCCATAGGAACGATCGAACTTGTTGTTATGCTAAGGGATGATACGCGAGTTGTTGCTAAAATGCTCGAGTTCGTCGTAATCGATTTTCCAACTACACACAATGCAATTTTGGGATGACCCACGCTGATGAATTTTGGGCCTATCACCTCAATCCAACATCTAGCGATGAATTTCCCATCGACCTCAGATATATGTACTATAAGAGGAAATCAGCTCGCTTCCAGAGAATGCTATATCATTTCTATGAAGGGAAAATCACAAACCGGGCAGCAAGAAATGGCCATTATTGAGGGTGGAGAGGAACCTCAGGTAATGGAAATTGCCCATCGGGAAGTAGAACCTCGGGAAGGAGGTAACGAGGTCGTCCAAGAAGACGACATTGATCCAAGATTAGGCAAAGACAGGTCTGACCTCGAAGCATTGGAAGAGCTCGAGGAAATCAGTATCGACCCAGAAGTACCTTCAAGGGTGGTAAAAGTTGGAAAAAATCTGGGAACTAAAAGGAAGAAGGAGCTGGTTAAGATTTTGAGAAATAACCTGGACGTCTTCGCCTGGTCACATGAAGATATGGTGGGAATCAGTCTGAATGTCATAATGTATACTCTGAATCTGAACAAGAATGTGCCTGCAAAGGTACATAAATGAAGGCTTTTGGGGAAGGAGCGATCAAAAGCTTTAGAAGAAGAAGTAGCTCAGTTATTTAAGTGTGTATTCATCAGGGAAGCAAAATATCTGACTTGGATTGCTAACCCTATTTTGTTCCTAAAGCCTAATGGAAATTGGAGAACTTGCATTGACTTCTCCGGCCTCAATAAGGCCTATCCTAAGGATTTTTTTCCACTACTTCGAATCGATCAGTTGGTAGACACAACAGCTGGTCACGAGCTCATGTCTTCCATGATCGCATATTCTGGATATAACCAGATCACGATGAATCCTGCAGACCAAGAGAAAACTAGCTTCAAGGTTATGCCATTCGAGCTAAAGAATGCTGGTGCAGCATACCAACGAATAGTCAACAAAATGTTCGTTAATCAGATCGAGAAAAACATGGAAGTGTATGTTGATGATATGCTCGTTAAATCAAATACTGCCAGTAACCATGTATCCAACCTAGAAGAATGTTTTGGCGTGCTAAGGAGATATGACATGAAGTTAAATCCCCAGAAATGCACCTTTGGGGTTTCGTCGGGAAAATTTGTGGACTTCATAGTCAACGAGAGGGGAATAAAGGTGAGCTCAGATAAGATCAGGTCGCTATTAGAAATGCCTTCACCTAGGTCGTGCAAAGAGTTACAAAGCTTAACTGGAAAGTGGCGGCCCTAAATCACTTCGTTTCAAAATCGACTGACAAGTGTCTCCAATTCTACAACTTGCTCAGGGGAAACAAAAAGTTTGAATGGACTGAAGAATGCAAACATGCATTTCAGAATCTAAAAACTTACCTGGAAGAACCCCCTATATTGTCAAAATCAGCAGCCGGAGAATGTTTGTTCTTATATCTAGCTGTGACAGAAAATGTGGTCAGTGCCGTATTAGTTTGAGAAGTAAATCGAGCACAGAAACCAGTGTACTACATGAGTAAAAGGCTTCTAGGATCTGAGTCCATATATCCATTAGTAGAAAAACTCGTGTTCTGCTTGATCCTGGCCTCGAGAAAACTCGGACCATATTTCCAGTCCTACACTATCCACATCTTAACTGATCAAACTTTAAGCCAAGTCTTGCAAAAGCCTGAAACATCGGGACGTTTGCTTAAGTGGGCCATTGAGCTCAGCCAGTTTAAGATATTGTTATGCCACACACACCAATCAAGAGTCAAGCGCTCACTGATTTTATGGCAGAATGCACAGGTTTTCAAGACGAGCCAATGAGAGAACCAGCGGAGGAGTTGTGGAAACTCTCTGTTGATAGATCATCTAATGAAAATGGATTTGAAGCTAGGATAATTCTAATCTCACATGAGGGACATCGATTCCATGCAGCCCTGAGGTTCAAGTTCGAAGTATCCAACAATGAGGCAGAGTACAAAGCTCTATTGGCAGGATTACGAGTGGCAAAGGAACTAAAAGAAAAGGAAATACAATGTTATAGTGATTCATAGCTCAAGGTTAATTAGATATTGGGAGAATATCAAGCTCTAGGTATCAAAATGGTGACTTATCTAGCTAAGGTAAAAAGTGAGTTGTCCGAGTTTGAGTTCTGCTCCATTGAGCAGGTACCCCGTGAGGAGAATTCGAATGTTGATGCCTTAGCCGAACTTGACACCACCAAAGAAGAGGATACGTTAAACATGGTCCAAGTGGATTTCTTAGAGCAACCATGCATAACAAAAAAAATAGTTGAGGTCGAAGTGATTGACACAAAACTGACCTGGATAACCCCCATAGTGGAATACCTCACAACCGGTAAATTACCAAATGACTGAAAAGACGCAAGGAAATTGTTATATCAAGTCCCACGATATGTTATGGTTGGGAGAATTCTATAGCAGCGAGGGCATTCGCTGTCCCTCCTACGGTGTGTTCTACCCGAGGAAGCACAGACCATCCTACAAGAGATACATGAAGGATTCTACGGAGACTACACTAGGGGACAAAACTTAGCTCTAAAGATATTAAAGCATGGATATTTTTGGCCTACACTCAAAATGGATTTGGCCTCATACGTATAGAAATGCGATAAATGCCAATGCTTTGCCACGGTTGCTCGGGAAGCACCCATAGAGTTAACCATGACTTCATTGCTTTGGCCATTTGTAGTATGGGAAATCGACCTGATTGGTTCAATGCCAACAGAAAAGGGAGGAGTTCGTTATGCAGTTGTCGCCATCGACTACTTTACGAAGTGGGTCCAGGCCAACCCTCTGGTGACCATAACCTCGAAGAGAGTACTAGATTTCATCATGAAGAACATCATATGTCATTTTGGGCTCCCGACGAAGATCGTGTCTGACAACAGAACTCAGTTTGATAGTGATCTTTTCACAAACTTTTGTGAGAGGTACGACATAACCAAGAGTTTCTCTTTAGTGGCATATCCACAAGCTAATGGGTAGGTCGAGGTTGTAAATAAAACCCTAAAGGCGGGTTTAAAGACACGACTAGATGAATCCAAGTGATTATTGCCTGAGCATCTCCCGCAAGTACTTTGGGCCTATGGGACCTCACATCGCACCTCCACGGGGCACACTCCCTTTTCTTTAACCTTTGGAAGTGGGGCAATGCTCCCACTTGAAGAGCTAGTGACGACACATAGACAGAGAACCTTTGCTCAAGATCGAAACCATGAATTTCTCAACGCACCTCTGGATCTGATTGAGGAAAAGTGGGAAGAGTCACAATTACAGCTCGCCCATTATCAACAGAGCATCACTCTTTACTTTAACTCAAAGGTAAAAAGACGCAAACTTGGACTTAATGATTTAGTGCTTCGAATGGTGTTTTTGGCAAGTAACGATCCTAAAGATTGTGTATTAGGACGGAACTAGGAAGGACCATACCAGTTCATGGAAATTTTATGTGAATGAACCTTTAAACTAGCTTGGTTAAGTGGAGAGTTGGTACCATGGACCTGGAATGCTCTACATCTTAAAAAATACTATCAGTAATAGGACGACTTTGTTAATTTTTTATGTTTTTAGTATTTTTCTATGTAAGGCTTATTTATAAAAGCCAGAGTAATTAAATAACACGGGATCACTACGTAATTTAAACATAGAACAAATATTTTTATCTTATTCTCGCGATGTATCACATACTCATTTCGTAAAAGCGACCTAGAATATCCATAAATTCTTATCACTTGGGAGCATATAGCCCTCGAAGAGTCTTTAAAAGTATTTAGCGTATTTGGATAAAATTCGAAACTTTGAATTTGGAAAATTGATTGTTCAGCGAATTTTTAAAGCTCGAATTTTCAAAGAAATTCCAAATATGAGTTGAGTTAGGAAAATTCAAAGAAACAAAACCTAGAATTTAACTAGGGAATCCCGGATATAACCAGGTCTGAGGCCTGATTCCTAATAGGTATAACGCCATTAGGCGAGCAAACTCTTGGATATAACCAGGTCTGAGGCTTGATTCCTAACAGGTATAACGCTATTAGGCAGGCAAACTCTTGGATATAACCAGGTCCGAGACCTGATTCCTAATAGGTATAACGCTATTAGGTGGGAAAATTCCTGGATATAACCAAGACATCGACCAGAATTAATTGGTCGAGCCATCAGAAATCTATCTCGATCTAAAGATAACCCCTATGATTGTGAGTGTGCAAGGACTTAAAATTCATAAGCATAGCAAGATAATAGATTAAGGGGAACAAAAACAAATCATAAAGTAATGAGCATGTACTAACAGGTATATGAATATCACGAGGAGGAAAAACCTCGAACTAAGCCCGAAGGCGATTGTTTCAGCTTTTGAAAGTTGGATTAAGAGGGATTTTTCTTTTTAAATAAAATAAAATGAGGGTGCCCTAAACATCACTGAGCTCCGGTAACTTTCCCTTGTGATGTTACCTCATCATCGCCTCCTTCAATAGCTCCATAAGCCTCCACGGTCTCAGAAGGCTCTTCCAAGAGTCTGCTCTGGAACTTGGAAAGATAACGCTCCCAGAGCTCAACATCCAGAAATGAAAAAACTCCTTCTTGGTTGTATGCCCAGCATCAGTACAACATCTCCACTTGGGTGATCGCTTTTTAAGCACGTCGACTTCCTCAAGTCTTTTGTTGAGGCTATTAATCTTGATCTGCAACTGGGCTCAAAGCTGGCTCACCTCAATGAATTGTTCCTTGGTCATTCGCTTATTGTGTTAGGATGCCGCCAGGGGTGGCCCTGACCTCATCTCTTTGAGCTCGGATCCGGGCAATGCCATAGATTTGAGCTAAACAAGACTGCAAAAGAAAAATACATGACAGGATTAGCTCGCAAAAGTAAAAATGAAAAGGGAAATAATATAGCAGGAAAGGGGATAACTCATAGTCAGGTTCATCCCCAAAGATGACTCCAGGACGTCCCCTAGGGAATGCTCCTCTATAGCCCTCATGTCCTTGACATTTGCTTGGTTGGCATGACCCACCATGTGGTTCGCCATGTCAAGGAGGAGTCCTGAAAGTGCTTCCAGGATTCTTGCAACCTCGAATGGCTTGACTGGGAGCTACAAATCCCTGAACTGCGTACCTGGGAGCTGAGTAGATGGAGCCTCTCCCTAATCAACTTGAGGAACCAGAGTAGGGTCATGAGGACAAGAAAGAGGAGCTTTGTGAATGGTAACTGCAATCACCTGGGCTGGCGGTTTTTTTTATGCTGCTGCTTTTGAGTGGAGTAGGAACATTTATCCTTTGCATGGGATCTGGTGATAGCTCTGGCTTTGGAGGTGCTTTTCTTCTATATTCTCTCCTTCTTGACGATGGGTCCAGTCTCAGCCCCACCAGATTTGAAGGTGCCCTTCAGGTCCATATCTTCACCTGCAAAAGCACGAGCAAAAAATTCAAATCAAAGAAATGACTAGTCAGGGTAATACAAGGCAAAGAATAGAGCAAGAGCCCTATCCTTCGAGCTAGAGGAGGAAATTACTATGATCGGCTCTGGATTACGAACCAGGCTAGGTAAAACCTTTAACTCTTGGACTATCAGGGGAGGGGAAGACTCTAATATCATTACATTTTGGGACCTACAGGGGTCAGGCTCCTCATCTGAACTAGACTCATGCACGGCCTGCCTAATACCCGGGGTAAAAACACCCTAACAAAAGGAAGGCTACGACAAAAGGTTTGTACCGTATTCCTCAAAAATAGCAGATCTAAAATAAAGGATGTTATCTACTACTACAGTACACTAGGGGTAGCTATGGTCGTAGCGTACAACCAAGTGATCCACACACTGAAGGAGGGTCACGTTCATGTTTGGATCAACCATGTGTCAACTCATGAGCTGCCTTGGGTTGAATCGAACTAGCCTAAAAGTGGCAGCAGCTCGGTTTAATTCTCTATATGGGTTACCTTGGCTGGAGGTGCCGGCGGCTGCCCCCGATTCAGCTCAGCCTTGGTGAGGATGTTGACCATCTTCGGAGACCTTTCTTCTGCGCACCAGTTGCGTGACCTCCTCCTCTTCTTCAATATCTTCAATGACAGAGATGATTTCTTGAGGACGAGGGAGCTTGGGGGGAGGACTTCGAGCTTTGATTGCTAGTGTCTGATTTTTCCAAATCAATTTGCAGGTCACCATGGTAGCATCATTAACTACCATCCAGAACTCCTTCTCCTTGGCAGGAATACGAGCCAACGTCTCATATTGACCTCTGAGGGTCTCTGACTGCCCTGTTCTCTTATATATAGTTGGAAAAAGTAACAACTCATTCAGAATATGTTTAAACTTGATTGAAAAAGAATCCAAGTGCAAAGTTCAAGGATCTGAGAATCTTATGAGGACGGTTGAAATATTGATGGGTGTAGTTCTTGGACCTGTTTGACATGAAGAATTAATCCTTGTACTCATTCGGGTGGCTCGGGAGGTCAATGATGAAGGCCTTATTGGGGAATCTGGTGAGATAGTAGAAGCCATCACCTCGCCCCTTTGATTCGGGATTGCCTTTGAGACAAAATAAGTACATGATGTCAGCGGGGGTTGGAATTTCCCACTCATGCTTCAAGAATAGATATTTCTGCCACACCAAAAGTCGATACGAATAGGGGGAGCTGGAATGGTGCCAGTTTGACATAGTTCAAAAAATCTACAAAATACTAGTCCAAAGGGAGAAAGGCACCTGCCTTCAGGTACTCATCGCTCCAGGCCCTGAAGTCTTCCTGAAGTGGGGTGCAGCTCCACTCTCCTTCCAGTGGAGGGCGGGCAACAAGTCCCTCGGACCTCAATTAGATCCCGTGACTCAACAAAATTTTATTCACCTTGGCCTGAGTCTTTATCCGGGATTCGATGTGCTCATCCTCAAAAAAGGCGTTGGGGTCAACTACGATCTCCCTATCCACTATTGCACTGAAGTGGGGAATATGGGTCTCAGATGTAATCTGCTTACCCTTACTCTTACTTTAAGAAGAAGAGCTCACGACTAACTTCTTCTGGTGGGTTATGATTTAGCTTGCCTGGCGACAAAGTGGCATGTTAGAAGTGATCTAAGATAAAACCTTGCTACAGCGATAAAGGTATGGCAACCTGAGGGTTTGAATTTGATCTATTCGACCTAAGATATAAACGAGATAAGATTTCCCCTACCAACAACGTGTGCGTTCATGAGCGTTCAGTAACCACATGTTGTAAACTCAAGAAATCCTCTGATACTTCGGGATTCCTGTGTCTGACCCAGTACCTTTTTGGAAAACGGTTTAATGCAAAACCACTCAAGAAATCGTAACCCTTAAGCTACCCAGAACTGAACCTAAAAACCCTCAAATTTTTACACATATACTTAAACGATCCTCGTTCAAAACCTAGAAAAATCACCTGTTTCGTTTCGCACATTATCTCTAATCAGACCTAGTACTATTGTTTTTTGCCTAACAAAAACCCATATTACACTCGAACATAACCGAAGTAAGAAATTATACTAGAAAATTTCATAAAACTTATTGAAAAATAAGAAGATGAAATTTAAACCAGATATAAAGATACTTACAGTTAGGTTTTTCGGTCGAGGAAGTGATGACAGCACCATAGATAGTAGCCTGAAAGCTTCTGTAGAATGAGGGAATGCTAAAGGTTTTGAAGGTGTTTTGAGAAGGAAAAGGAGAAATTTTGAATGCAAAGGTGGTGAGGTTCAAGTCTATTTCTCCTATTTATACGTAAACTTCGGGAACCAATCTAGGCCACCCGATTAGGTCAGTTTGAGATCCAAGGGCCTAGGTTAAATAAACCCCGCGGTAGAAAAAAGTTGACAAGATAGTTTTCACAGTACTCGAACCCCAAACAGACACCTATTACAGATTGATATGTGTCTCGCACTCAAGTGAGTGGGTGGGCTAATTTCACATAACAGAAGCCTAAAATCCCCTACTGTGCATGTCGAAGGTGACATCATGCACGAGTGGGATCTTGGGGGCAAATGTTGTACCCCAAAATAAATACGAACTTCATCACTCAGCACATGAAGAAAGCGTACAGATAGAATATGAAGCTAACTTTGGAGTGAGCAGCTCTAGTTCAACTTGACAGCATAAGACAACCAGATAATCTTCAGATCGCCTCTTCTCCAACAACCTAGTTCGAGATGTGTGATGGCCAGATTGCCTTTTTAAAACTCTGATCTTACCTCATGCAGGAGAGGTTAGTTCTGAGGCATCCAGCTTAAAGGAAGTGACCAGCTCGCAGAAGCCTGGTCATGACACACAGTGAAGGATCCCAAAAGACTCGGAGATTCCTTATACACTCATTAATACCCAGATTTTATTACGCATTTATTACATGAGATAATGGATGTAAATTTTATACGCAATCATATCCTTAAGTAAATGGGAGGTTATCCAAATTTATTATTTACCATATTATGTACGCAGTGACCCAAAGTTGTCCAGGAAAATCCTCTATAAATACCAGGGGAATGTATGAAAAAAGGGATCGATTCTTGATAACAGAAACTCTGCTAAAATTTTCTTCAACAATTTCTCCCAGAGCCCTAAATAGATTGTCTCATGGACTAGGTGGATTTAATGTAACGTCCTGCATTTCTGGTAGCTTGAAACGACTCGGGTCAGGATTGTTTTCCCCGAGTTAAGAATATTATTTCAAATAATATTATATTTGTTTGGAATTTATTTCCATGAATTATTTCTAGCCAAATTATGAATTTTGTGTTTAAAAGTCAAGATAAGACTTTTGGTCTTAGACCGACACAAAAACCTTGATCGAGTAAAAATCTTGCAAAATAAAATGAAAAACTATGGCAAATATATTTTGGGCATAATACATTCATAAAAATT
Source organism: Humulus lupulus (assembly GCF_963169125.1). Lineage (NCBI taxonomy): Eukaryota > Viridiplantae > Streptophyta > Magnoliopsida > Rosales > Cannabaceae > Humulus > Humulus lupulus. The sequence continues at coordinate 117,693,274 of NC_084796.1, read as the reverse complement.
AAAGTTTGGTCAAAAATAATAAACCTAAGGGAAAATGGAAATTTTAGGGCATTTTGTTAAATGCTTAATTTTTACAGAATTGGGGAATTTTATTCCATGAATGAATCTTATGTTAAAATTTATTGTGTGATTAATTAAATTAAATGTGAGAGACATTTAATTTCATTATTATGTGTTAAGTTTTGTTTTTAAAACTTAATAGGAGTGAAAAAGGTTATAGGAAGTCAAATTGGATTTTTCTTCTTAGGAAATATTTATTAACCTTTATAAAAAAAATATAAACACATATATAAACTAAATGGTGGCCAGCCAAGTGCTGGAATTAAATGGGATGACAAAATTTTAATTAAGTTTAATCCCATTTATTTAAGTATTAGGGTAAATAGGCAAGTGGGTTGTAAAACACTCAAGTGGTTATAGGATATTATTAGAGTTGTATAAGCTCTTCCAACTCCCCAACCGACCCCACTCTCTCTCACTTTCACTCTCATCTTTTTGAATACACTCTCTCAAGTTTTCTCTCCATCTTCAACCTCAAGAACACTAAGAAGGCTTGAAAGCTAAGCTTTGGTCTAGAAAGGGCTTCCCTAAGGTAAAGTTTCAAAAAACTTGAGTTTGTAAAGTTTTAACCATAGGTTTTTAAATATCTAACTATCTATGTTGTTGGGGGGAGTTGGTTAAGGTATTTAAAGAGTTTTGAAGGACTCAAAGCTAGTAGGAACATCCAAACCTTAAGCAAGAACAACAAGAGGTAAAAAGTTTACTTTTTATGGTTGTTATTGTATGGTTTTTATTTTTAAGCATTATTTTGTATATTTAATGCTTAAAGTTTCTTATTGGTGATGTAATAAGGCTATGGTGGTTGCTCTATAATTTTTATGATGCTTGTGTGTTGATTTTTGAAAATAGGGACCAAAATCCCTAAGGGTTTTGGTGAGAACCCTAAAACAAAATACAAGTTTTGAGCTGCAACTTCCAAGGGGTCAAGCATCTACTGTGATGTTTTTGAGACTGAGTACATAAAATTTAGCTTTTGAAATACTCAAAAATGTTTAAAAATGAGTGAGTTATGCTATTTCAAAGTCTAGGTAAAAAAACTGTATAGGGCAAATGAACCCAGTTTTTTCTAAAATTTGGTGGACATATTCTTGGCATAACATAGTATTCCACTGTAAAATTTGGTAACAAAATACTGAACGGTTTGAAAGTTATTAAGTGCCAAAATTTGGAAAAATTAAGGACTTGAAAATAAGGTCATTTTTACCTCATTGTTTGAAAATAATTTCACCAACCAAAAATGCTCATTTTGACCTAAGATTTTACTAAAACCTAAATGGCATACCAAAAATAGAATTGGGAAATTTTGGTAACAATTGGGTAAGTAAATTTTAAGTTATGACCTAACAAAGTATGTAGTTAAAAATGTAAAAAATAGGATTTTCACACTTAGTGTAAAAATGAGATTTTGGAACTTAAGGTAAAAACTAAAATTTTGCTTATTGCAAGATAAAAACTTGGTAAGTCTTGAAAATATATTTTGACCTAACATACAACTTTGAGTTTAGTGAGAATTATTTCTATTAAAGAATTTTTATTCTTTCTAAAAATAAAATAATTAATTTATTATTAAGTTAATAAATTAAAAGAGGGTTTAAAACCCTATATTTTGATAAAATAATTAAGTGAATTATTTTTCTAGTAAGTAAACTTGATTAATTGACTTCGGAAAATTAACTAGTCAATATAAGAAATTTTTAACGGTTTTCCTAATTAAGTTAAAATTAGGCTATTTTCTTAAAACGGTTTTTAGAGATTAAAACCTTAAGAAAAATTAAGAGTTTATTTCTTGAAAATTTATTAAGGAATTTAATTAGTATTTTCTGGATATAATACGGGCTAAAATATTCCATATATTTAACCGAATTATTGAAAGTATGGGTTAATAGTCATACTTTTAAAGAAAAATATTTTTAGCAGATTGTGGGAAAATACTATTGTGATACCCGAGCCTAGGTATCGAGACTATAGGGTAGGTCTCTCCAAAACATAGGATTTAGTCTCAAATATTTTTGTATGAATTTCCTTAATGGGCTTAAAACCAAATAAGGATCTTTAATCCTTACTAATGATTTTGAAAATGACCAAACTGCCCAAAATATTAATAATGAATTATGAAGTGCCATAATTAATCTGAGTATATTGTATGGATAATTACTGTATTGGCTAAGCATAACTGGATTATACATTGGATGGTGAAATCTTGCTGAGGGCAGAGTCCAAGTAAGTCAACTTATATTGTGTGACTGCAACATGAAACGACTATTGTATTGTATGTTAGTATAGGGACACATGCACATATATACACTTTCGTAGAAAGTTGCTTAGAGACATTATTCTAGTGGGTGCTAATTTAGAAAATATGAACGGTACATATCTGTCATATCCTAGACGGCTAATCCCCATCACACTTCTTGATTTTAATTATGTCTGGTTCATTACCGCAACGAGTGGCCAAGAGGTGATGATTGTTGGTTTAAAACTAGGTGGCGCCAAAATGAATGGGACCTAGGGGCCATCATGCTTACTTAATCAGTGAACGGTTAGAACCCGAGCAAGTGCTCTAATAAGTTATTCCCGAATAGAAGCCACGAATATTGGCCATTCAGTGAGAGTGCCTAGAGATACTAAGGGTTGCCAAGTTTAAGTGAGGCTGAACACCCTAGGGGCAACTGCTCACCAGCACCTCTGATTAACATAGAAGTCTCTGTAAACCTGTGTAACTTCGATTACACTCTTGGATAAGTAGTGATGCCCTATGTAACTTTATGGTTACCCTTGTGAGGGATTTACTCTTGGATAAGTAGTGATGCTCTAGGTAACACGATAGTTACCCTTGATGGGGATATTTATTGGCTAGATCTTAGTGTTGAGACTCGATTTTCTCTTACAGATTAGCATTTATGCTGGAGGGTGTGTTACGCCCAAATTGTTGGAAGTTGTCGAGCGTTGGTCTTGAATTATATTGTGATATATTATATCTGCTTGCTCTGGAATTTTCTGAGTGCAGGGATATTATTTGTTGATAAGAAATAGTTTTGATATAATATATCTGCTTGTTCTAGGATTTCTGAGTGTAGGAATTTATATATTTATATGAAATAATTTGTCATTGGTTATCAGGCATCACCATAAGATTGACAGGATGCTTTTGCATTCTTGAATTTGATTGTGTAGGGTCCGGATGGATCCGGAACCCTAATTATCTGCATGCTTTTGTTTTAAAGTTGAACTTACTAAGCATTTTCGCTTACCTAGTTGTTTTCTGTTATAGGTAAGAACAAGGGCAAGGCAGAGCAGTGAGCGTTGGAGTCTACCTTGCGAATGTACATGTAGACAGACCTTTTGGGAAGTCATTTTATTTTTGGAAATGTTGTGTTATTTTCATAAACTAGGCTCACTCTAATCTTTATAAAATATGTTTGTATTAAATGTTAAGTATGGTCATACGAGTTTTAAAAAGTTTTTTTTATACGAGTTTTTGAGACATTTGGTTAAATGAAAATATTTATATTTATGCATTATCGAGTCTAAAAAATCTGGGTCGTTACATTTAACCACTTAACCACATAAAAGTGTGAGTGTTTGTGATATTTTTCATTTGTTCAATTACGGTTTAGCAAAAGCCTACTATCTCGATTGTCGAATTTCTTAATCCACTGTTTGCGAGAAACGGCATCAACAATAAACACAAATTGAAAGGACCTTAACGAAGAAGAAAGAAATATAAACTTTGCATTAAATCATAGTAAAGTTTCAAGAGATTCAATTAAAAACCCTAAGAATATAATTAGTTCATCAACATGGCAAAGAAATCCATAATACTAGAGTTTAACATAAAGAAAATTAAAGAAGAAGAAAAAGAACTATAGATTCAACCTCTGAAATGTTCTCCTTGTCTCCTTTGAGGAAAAACAAGACCCAAAATCGCACTAATTCCTCCTTTATAAAAGAAAACCTAATGACTTTTTTATGAAAAGACATTTTTAGCCCACTCAAAATGCTTGTTTTTGACGTTCGTACGGACAATAGCGGAAGGGCGCTTGGGAAGCAGCGCTAGGGCACTTGGAAAATCACAAAAACATACTCTCTAGAACTCTTAAGCATAGGAGCGCTTCACTGTGATGCATGGGTGCTTGGGAATATTTGGCATAGCGTAGGGGTGCTTGGGAAGCAATGTTGGTGCACTTATTCCTAGACTAAATCCTTTCTCTGTAATTCTGTAGCACAAAGGGGCTACAACTAGTGTAAAGGCTTTAACAACTAGCTTTAATCTTTAATAAATGTCCAAGAATAGCTCCAAAAATTCCAACACAACCCGTCAACAACCCTCGAGGTTACGATCACCTCAAAATGACCGAATTCAACATTCTTTTGAACAATTTTCTTCTTGTTTTACGTAATCTCATATATCAGACTAACAAAACTTTAAACAAAAAGAAACTAGCGTAATTTTGTACAAAACAAAATTAATTACCTCAAATTTTCCCTAAAACAAACACAATAAAATGAGTCAAAAACTCACTTATCAAACTCTCCCAAACTAAACATTACTCAAAACATAAGACAAATAAAAAATGATGCATCAAGTTAAAAATAACAACTCAAGCCTCAAAATTATAAATGTCATATTCATATTGCTTTCTGAGACTCAACCATAAATGCAATCCACATTTTACACCAAAATATTTCCCCAACTTACTCAAGTCCAAACAAAGAAAAACTCTCATAACCATGATCAATAAATAACTTGCATTTGAATTACTTTATATAGACTGAATTATTATCACACAACCAATTTCATAATCCCATATGCTTGCATTGCATATTACTCTCCACCAATGTAGATTATACATGCTCACGAGTCAAGATGACTTTTAAAGCTTATAATGAACGGCTTAGTTTAAGGTAGATGAAATGTCATTTTAGGCTCAAAATTACCATAAGAATATGAATCAAACACACCAATCTTATAATAAACTTACAAGCCTAAAAACACTCCCAAATTTCCCATTCTTGTTTGAGAGAAAATTCATACACATAATTTTATTATTTTTCTCTATTATTTTTTTCTTCATAACAATACTACGCTCCCCCAAACTTATTTCTTTGTATTTCCAATCGGAGTGTAGTTCATTTTCCATATTTTTATTTTCTTTTTCTCTCAATCTTTTTTTATTTTTCTATTGAAAACCTTCTCAAATACATACCCCATTACAAACCAATCCCCCAAGTCATTGTTATATGCTTATGGTACATTCAAAGGAAAGACAATTTTCAAGGGTTCAAATAGGCTCAACATTGGTGTCAAATAATAAAAGGAATATGATTCAGCTCAAAATGGGTAACGAGTGATTAATTAATAGAGGTTGTCTTCAAAGGCTCAAACATTCAAAAAAAAGTTGCCTAAATCATCTTCCTAAGCATGCATCATCTAGGATTTCGTCTCAAATAGCAAGCAAACAAGTTCTAAGATATTTGTACAACTTTTCACAAACAAAATTCAGCGAGCAAAACTGCTTTTCAACTATAAGGAATTTATCCACAAATCATGATTAAGCTCTCAAATATTTGTAAGGACCCAAGTAAACCAAGAAAATATTCTAATCAAGCACACAAATTTAAATGGCTTTTGTTTTCGTCCAACTATACAAACAATTCATTCAATTATTCTCATCGAGTTATCATTGTCAACTTGATTCACCATACATGACACTCTAAACATCCTAAACAGAACAACACAATAAAGAAAAGAGTTAACAGGATACTAGACACAACTAAAACGCAAACACTACTAAGACAAACAACGCAATATATACAAAACTAAAGTAAATCGCCTCCCCCAAACTTAATATGAACATTTTCCACAATGTTCAAAATTAAAACCAAGGGAAGAGAACTTGTCAAGAAGCAAATGTGCGTCAAAAGGGTGGTGTATGGATAAAATTGAGGTGGTGGGTAAAAGGAAGGGCATACTCATTGTGATGTAACGACCATCTGTTAACCAGAGCATTCAGCTAATTCAAATGAGTAATATCATACTCACTCTTCTGGGCCATGAAATTTTGCATATGTTGGTTTTGCTTGATATTGATTCTGTTGCACAAGAAAGTCCAATCGATCATGCATATACTTCATGTTTGGATCAATTGGACCCCCAATAGCAAGTAAGGAAGGGTCAATATGCATAGGATCAGTCGTTGGTACCTCAACATTACCTTCTCGTACTTTGTTACCCCTTCTACCTGGTCTTTGAGCTCTAGGGTGTGGCGGAGGTGCCACAATGGGATCAGGATAATCTGCTACTATCGCCCAAGTAATTGGATTGGCAGCATCAGCGAGAATTTCAATGTTATACTCAGGCACATCATATATTTGACATAAACTGGTAATGAAAGTTCCATCCAAACAAACAGTGTTACTACCACGAGATGTGTACTTGATACTGTTCAAAATGGCTCGACCAACATCAATAGAGAAACCTTTCAGCAAGGCATAAACCGTGAGAATACGATCACGTGTAATATCAGAAGTATGTGTCACTGGAAGAAATCGACAATATACAAAGTATGTCCATGCACAGGCTTCCTTGTTTAATTGACACAATGGCACGGCTCGGGGCATACCATTTGAAAGAATCCATGGAGCCCTTGGGAAATAGACCATAGTAGCCACATTCTCATAATCAATATCTCATTTGTTGAATTGATAATATTGATCCTCCTCTTCCCACAATGTTGGGGTCCCATAAAGAGTATTAATCACTTCACGAGAGAATGGTACTTGAATGCCTTGAACAAAAAATTTATAGTGTCTAGCCGCTGACCAATTAGCATAAAATTTATAGACTAGAGATGTATTAACTCTGTTCAACTGCTCCCCAACAAAACTAGCCCATCCTCGTCATGCAATTTAGCCTAAATAGGCCCATATATTGGATCATCATATGGCTCATCTTGAAACTCCAAACCCCTTTCAAGAATTACAGTCTTGTGACACAACCTTTCATACCTCTCCTCCGCCTCTTTACTAATCAATCTGTCAGTATCATAATCTGGAGGTGGTGATGTTGGTTCTCTTCGAGCTTTAGAAGTGGAGAACTTATTTTGATTCCTCATTTTAAGCCCCATTTTTCCCCAATCAGTGTTTGATTACACTAATGAATACCCAAGATCCATAACCAAACACAAAATCCCCTAAGAAACATTTAGCAGCACCTCCCCTAAATTTTCTCACTTTTCGTCAACACTAAATCACAATGCGGGACAATCAACACCAAAATCACAACCCAGAATTTCAATTCACTACCATATCTTGAAAATTACTTTTGTTTCTCACCTAAAATTGCATATATTTATAGCATAATGCAAAAATACATTAATTAAATGATGAAAAACTACTTACTTGAGTAGAAAATGGACATGGATGCTTTTAATTTCTTCCAACACCCATAGATTAGCCAATCACCATCTTCAATTTAAGATCAAAAATACAAATTAGGATTTTAGGGTTGTGAATGAGAAAAAAAAATTAGGAGGATGAAGGGAAAGATTTGGTGAAGAAGTTGGAAGATATGGGATTTGGATGGAATATTTGGAAGTTTTATGGAGGAATTTGGAAGATTAAATGGTGGTTATGGAGGTTTTGCGGTGGGTATGGTAAAAGTAAAGAGAGGAAATGAGTGAAGAAGAAAGTGATTTAGAGGAATGTGGTGCAAAATTCCCTTTTTTGCTGATCTAGGCCCGAATTAGTGCAGGGGAGCTATTGGTGTAGCGCAGGGGCGCTATTCAAATTTTTTTGTTCGTCTCTAACTTTTCCAGCGCAATGGTGCATCCAACATAGTGCAGGGGTGCTATGTCCTAGGCCATTTTTGGTGGCTCTGTGTGTTGCCGAGCGTAGGGGCGCATCCATCCGAGTGCAGTGTCGCTAGTGCCCCAAAATTTTGGCTTGCCTCTCACTTCGCCAGTGCTGGGGCGCATCCACACTGCCTACGCGCTAGTTCCTGGAGCCAAATGTTTCTCTTCTTCTCTCTTTTTTTTTCAAGATTTTCACAATTTCAAATTACAATCTAAAATCTAAAAAAAAAATTAACTATGAATAAAAATTGTCAAAATAGAAAAATTAAAATAAAAGAAAAACATGAAAATTATCCAAAACTTAAACGAAAAATTAATTAACAATTAAAAGGATTGGGATGCCTCCCAATGACGTTGTCGTTAACGTCATTTAGCCGGACGTTGAATTCCTCTCAGATGGACTTTAATAGGGTAATTGACTTGGCATGATCGATGTGACCCCCCAAGTAATGCTTTACCCTCTAATTTTTCACTTTGAATGTTTCATCGTTTTTTCTTTGTGATTCCACTGATCTGTAAGGAAATACTTTCACCGCTATATGCGATCCCGACCACCTTGACTTTAACTTGCCCGGGAATAATTCCAACCTTGAATTGAATAATAACACTTGTTTCCCTAGTTGAAACTCTTTACGAACCAAGTTCTTGTCATGCCATGCCTTGGTACGTTCCTTGTAGATCTTGGCATTCTCATAAGTGTTATATTATTTCATATAATATAATATTATATTAAATAATATGACAAAATGTGATTTGTCACACAAATGTGATTTGTCACACAAATGTGATTTGTCACACCTTGTAACATATTATTGAGAGTCACAAAATTGGACACATGTGTGTGCCTAAATGTGACATATTTTGGAGTTACAAAATCAGTTACAATTTTGTAACTCCCAAATATTACCCAATAATGTGTATATTATATGTTACACATTTGAGATTGGATTTCATAAAGCCATATGAGAAATGGCTGATAGAGATGTGATTTTAACTCTCATATTGTGTATGGAAGTTACAAAATCAAATGGGAAGAAATTGGAACGTTTTGAAAAAAACTAAAAAATTGGTTGCTGAAAATGACCAAGGACCGCGGCGCTTGAAACAAACACCGCTGCCCTAGTGGCTGACAGCTTCATACAAATTCGGTTTTTATCCAATTTTGAACATTTCCAACAGCCAAGTAACTCTCAAATCTCTATTTTAATTCTATAAAACATCCAATTAATCATTGGTAACAGCCATGGGGTTGGTGGAATTTGAAATTCAAAGGGTGTCTCAAAACTCTATAAATAGGAGTCTAATGCTCACTTGTAAGACACACCATTTTTCATCCACAAAGCACTTGGCTGAAAAATACACCTTGAGGCTTGATTATTCCAGAGAGCTATTTCCTTGAGAGATCCCTTAGTGCTTAGAGAATAGGGGGAAATAAGCTTTTGGACAAAGGTCTTGAACCTTGTTCAAGTTGGTGATCCCCACTACCCTACACTTTGGTTGTGTGAGAGTTTGTTTGTGTTTTCATTCTTTTGTTCTTCTTGTTCTTCTTATTTACTTGTATTATTATAGTATTGAGTTTTTAATCTTCTTCTTCTACATCTTTCTAGTTAGTTGTATTTTGAGCAATTAAGTTGTAATATTTATTTAATCAATTACCTTGTCTATTGTATCTTTGCATAGAGTTGTATATTGGTTTTTCCATACTTTTCATTGAGCAATAAAATATATTCTCCAACAATAAAAAGCTTAAATTTCCTTTTCAATGGAAGGAGAAACCTTAGAGATGTTGTGAGGATCCAAAGATGGTAAGATAAGGTAATGTTCTTCTTTGGTTTTCTTAGAAGATCTAATGGTTTTCTTATAGTGATAGAAATGAGAAGAAGAAAACGTTATAAATGAGATTCATTGTTTTCTAATCTCCTTTGTTTTTTAGTAGTTAGATTAGAAGATAATATAATATCTTGAGTTTTTGTTATATGTGATTAACATGTAAATAATCTAGTAGATTATTGGGCATTATGCTAGCATGTCATAGAACTTATTTTGTGTTAATGGGAAATTATTAGAATGACAACTATGAGTTTTATATGACATGTATAAATATATTGATTTTGTGAATCAATAGAAATGTGAAATCATATGTGTATGATATTATTAATTCATGTTTTCATATTAATAAAAAGCCATATTAGTATTATATAAGTCATATATATTGACAACAATGTGAAATTATATTGAAATATAATCAAGCAAACATTTGTGAGATGTTAATATGTTTATCCTATATTATTGCAATGTGATGAGTTACCATTTATTTGGTAAATAAAAGGAATTATTTGAGAATTGAAATTTCTCATTTAAGTGTTTACCATCTCACTTTATGAGATGAGAAAAGATGAACCTAAGGGGGTTACATCTTTTGATAAGTGTCTTGCCATTGCAAGAAAAATGGATCAAAGTGGATTCAAAATTGTGGGGTGACATATTGACTCAATAGACTTATAGTCTAGAGTGTTGTCAAATGAAATATATTTGAGAATTATTTAGTGACAATAATTATTAAATATTCAATGAGGAGACATTTCAAAATTGGAGAAGCAATTTTGAATCTTTACACCAATTGTGAATAAAAGAGAACTTTATTCATTTTGGTTAAAGATGGTGATATGTTTAAATGAATCTCAATGAGGAGATAATTTTAAACAAAAACAAAAGAAATCAAAGTGTTTAAATAAATCAATGAGTGTTTATTTTCTTTGATTTAATGTGTTTAAAAAATTGACATTTTCATTTTGATTTTGATGAGAAAATCAATGGATGTAAAATTGATGTTTTCAAAAGAATCTCAAAGAGACTCTTAAGAAATACACAAAAGTTGTTTAAGTGATTTTGAGATTATTTGGACAACTAAAAATGAAAATTTGTGATTATTTGTTTGAGAAATTCTCACATTACATTTGTGTTCACATTTAATTTTGTGAAATATATAAAAGAAAGCAACTAAGTGAAAGTTACTTTCAAATAAGTGTGCCTTGCTTTAGCAAGTAAATGAATCAAGATAAACATTGAGGTTTTTTATCTTGATCTATTGAGTGTTTATCATGAAACTTAAGGACTCATGATGAACTTTGAGAATCATAGGTCTAGATTTATCTTGGAGGATAAATGACTTAATAGAAATGAAGAGATTTCTATTTTAAAGTGATATTTTATTATCATTATGTGAGAAATGTGGGGGTGATGTTCCAATGTTAATCAATTTATTTTGTTGTTAATCAATTGATTAATTTGGTCATCCTATCAAATAGGTGATTTGGAATTTCACATTCTAAATCACATTGGCTATATGTGTATAGAATGAATAAATTTAGACATGCTTGGTGTCTAATGTTATTGTTTGTAATATTTTGATTCAAGAAGGAATCAATTTAAAACATAAAGGAGAATTCTAGAAACAAATAGGTTTCTAGAATTAATATTCAAATGATTATCTTGGATATAAAACTATAAGATAGTGGGGGTGTTGACTATGGTCAATATCACTATTTTAAAGGGGTAACTATTTTAATCAAACTATGGCTAGCAACAAATTTTGAATAAAATAATGAGATTGTCTAAGTATGCATACATGAGAAAAGAAATTATTCAAATGGAATCATTTCTACATCTCAAAGGGTGGGACTTAGACTCCCTAAAGAGATTCACGGTTGATGGTAACCTATCTTAATACTAGTAACCAAACTAGTATTAGGTTCAATAGGTAATAACAAGTCAATCAAGTGAATAGATAGTAGTACTCAAATTTTGTCCCATCTGAGATATGAGTACTAGTGTGTTACCAAAATGAGGGTTAAAACCAAAAGGTTTTTTAATAGAACTCAGTCTTGAAAAGACAAGTATTTTAGGGTAACAAAATACTGTAAGAGTTCTACCTATATAGACCTAGAGGTGATGTCGTCCCTCATGAGAATTGGGAGTCATTCTCAAGAAAAGTTTATGAATGGAATGTGCACATGGCCATTAACGGTGCAAAAGCGAGACATTGAGGTCTCAAGTGAACATAGCAAAGGTGTGTGTGTTATCACCAGTTTGTTATCAAGGGATAGTGGTTCAATGCTTCGGCAACCAAAATTTCAACAAACTTTGTGATAATTACACTAAGGTAAAATTCAAGTCGAAAGACATTTTACTTTATGCACCAATGCAAAGGTTTCTATAGAGAGTGATTATTTAATCAAGTAGGGGAATATTATATTTTAATATAATGTTTGATTGATTAAATAAGTGTTACAAAAGTGATTATTTAATCTAGTGGGGGAATGTTATATTATTTCATATAATATAATATTAGATTAAATGATGTGACAAAATGTGATTTGTCACACCTTGTAACATATTATTGAGAGTCACAAAATTGGATACATGTGTGTGCCTAAATGTGACATATTTTGGAGTTACAAATTTGTAACTCCCAAATATTACCCAATAATGTGTATATTATGTTACACATTTGAGAATGGATTTCATAAAGCCATATGAGAAATTGTTAATAGAGATGTGATTTTAACTCCCATATTGTGTATGAAAGTTACAAAATCAAATGGGAATAAATTGGAATGTTTTGAAAAAAACTAAAAAATTGGTTGCTGAAAATGACCAAGGGCCGCAGCGCTTTCAAGCGTCGCCGCCCTAGTGGCTGACAGCTTCATACAAATTCGGTTTTTATCCAATTTTGAACATTTCTAACAACCAAGTAACTCCCAAATCTCTATTTTAATTCCATAAAACATCCAATTAATCATTGGTACTAGCCATGGGGTTGGTAGAATTTGAAATTCAAAGGGTGTCTCAAAACTCTATAAATAGGAGCCTAATGCTCACTTGTAAGACACACCATTTTTCATCCACAAAGCACTTGGCTGAAAAATACACCTTGAGGCTTGATTATTCCAGAGAGCTATTTCCTTGAGAGATCCCTTAGTGCTTAGAGAATAGAAGGAAATAAGCTTTTGGACAAAGGTCTTGAACCTTGTTCAAGTTGGTGATCCACACTACTCTACACTTTGGTTGTGTGAGAGTTTGTTTGTGTTTTCATTCTTTTGTTCTTCTTATTTACTTGTATTATTATAGTATTGAGTTTGTAATCTTCTTCTTCTACATCTTTCTAGTTAGTTGTATTTTGAGCAATTGAGTTGTAATATTTATTTAATCAATTACCTTGTCTATTGTATCTTTGCATAGGGTTGTATATTGGTTTTTCCATATTTCCATTGAGCAAAAACATATATTCTCTAACAATAAGTTGCATTCTGAAACTCATCAAGATCATCCAACTGCATTAGCCTATTTTGTCCCGCTGCATTCTCATCCATATTCAACTTTCTCATGGCTCAATAAGCACGATGCTCTAATTCAACCGGCAAGTGACAAGTGTTTCCAAATACCAACCTATAGGGCGACATCCCAATGGGAGTTTAAATGTCGTCCTATAAGCCCAAAGCGCATCATCAAGCTCCTTGGACCAATTTTTCCATGAACTATCCATTGTCTTCTAAAGGATGCTTTTCACTTCTCGATTTGAAATTTCTTCTTGACCATTCGATTGAGGGTGATATGGCAAATCAATTTAGGGATAGACTCCATATCGAGCAAGAAGATCATCAAGTTGCTTGTTACAAAAATGACTCCCTTCATCACTAATGATAGCTCGGAGAGTACCCTTACTGAGTAATTAGGTGCTTGTGCATAAAGTTTAAGAACACTTTACCATCATTAGCTTGAGTTGTTGTTGCCTCAACCCACTTAGATACATAATCAACTGCTAGCAAGATGAATTGATTGTTGTAAGACGATGGAAAAGGGCCCATGGAATCAATGCCCCAAACATCAAAAAGCTTAACTTCTAAAATCACATTTAGCGACATTTCATTCCTTCTTGATATGTTTCCAGTATGTGGATAGCAATCACAAGCCTTCACAAAAGTATTATCATCTTTAAACAAACTTGGCCAATAAAAACTACATTGCAATACCTTCGCTACTGTCCTTGAAGCTCTAAAATTCCCACCACATTGCAAAGTGTGACAATGGGTAAGAATAGAATTCATCTCATCTTCTGGCACACAACGTCTTATTACCTGATCAACATAGTGCCTATAAATAATAGCCTCCTCCCAATAGTAGTGTTTCACCTCGGAATAGAACTTTTTCAACTCCTACATTGACATCTCAGGAGGCACAATCTTAGCTACCAAAAAATTTACATAATCAGAAAACCATGGCGCCATTGAACTATCAGTTACCCCAAATAGTTGCTCATCAGGGTAGTAATCATTTATTTGCACTTCCTTGGCATTTTTGCTCTCCTCTACCTCAAGCCTTGAAAAGTGATCTACTACAAGATTTTCTGTACCTTTTTTGTCTCGTATCTCCATATCAAATTCTTGAAGTAATAATACCCATCTAATGAGATGGGGCTTGGCATCTTTCTTAGTCATCAAATACTTAATGGTTGAATGGTCAGTGTATAGAATCACCTTGTTACCAATGAGATACGGTATGAACTTTTCAAATGCATACACAGTGGCTAGAAGTTCTTTCTCTATAGTGGCATAATTCAGCTATGCATAATTGAGAGTCTTACTAGAATAATATATAGATCGGAATACCTTGCCAACCCTCTGGCCCAAAACTGCTCCCATAGCATAATCATTCAAATCACACATCAGCTCAAAAGGGAGATCCCAGTTAGGGGAAACAACAATTGGTGTTGAAGTTAACTTCTCCTTAAGTACCTTGAATGCATTAAGGCACTCATCATTAAAATCAAATGTAACACCATTCATTAACAAGGTAGAAAGAGGCTTTAAGACTTTCGAAAAATCCTTGATAAATCTTCTATAGAACCCAGCCTGCCCAAGTAAACTTCTTACCCCTTTGACTGAAATTGGAGGTGGTAAATTCTCAATAGTTGAATTTTTTTCTCGGTCCACCTCAATACCTCTACTAGAAATTTGGTGCCAAAGAACTATTCCCTCTTTCACCATGAAGTAGCACTTTTCCCAATTCAGGAGTAGATTATATTCCTCACATCGCTGCAACACATCTTCTAAATGCTTCAAACATTCATCAAACGATGACCCAAAAACTGAGAAGTCATCCATAAGGATCTCAATACTTTTCTCAAACATATCAAAAAATATTACCATCATACATCGTTGGAAGGTAGTGGGGCATTGCAAAGCCCAAATGGCATTCTCCAAAAAGTAAAAATGCCATAGGGACAAGTGAAAGTGGTCTTCTTCTGATCTTCTATTGCAATGGCTATCTGATGGTACCCTGAATAACCATCCAAAAAACAGTACTAACTATGGCCCACAAGCCTGTCAAGCATCTAATCCAGAAAAGGCAGAGGAAATGATCTTTCCTTGTCGCCTTATTCAGCTTGCGGTAATTTATGCAAATTCTCCATCCCGTCATAGTTCTAGTTGGGATGAGCTCATTATATTCATTCTTTACCACTGTCATACCACCTTTCTTGGGTACCACTTGCACTAGGCTCACCTGTGTACTGTTAGAAATAGGGTGAATCACACCAACATCTAACCATTTAAGTATTTCTTTTCTCACTACCTCTTTCATAGCTGGGTTCAATGAAGGGTTTGCTCTCATCTTCCATCATTGTCGAAGGACTTATCCCTCTAATATCTGCCAGTGTCCACCCAATAGCCAACTTGTGAGCCTATAACACTCTCAACAATTTCTCCACCTCCACATTAGAAAGAAAAGAAGACACAATCACAGGTAAAGTCTCCTTCTCAGCCAAATAGACATGGTGAAGATGGTCTGGTAAAGTTTTTAACTCTAGCACTGGTGCCTTTTCGATAGAAGGCAATGGTCTTTCCTACCCTTCTCCTAGCTCTTAAAATTTTCTTCCAAAGTATGGTCTATACAAGTTCACCCAATTTACATACTCAAAGATCTCTTCACTATCCTCATTGTCCACTTCAGCTTTAGTTAAGGATAACTGAAGAGGATCTTCCCCCAAACTTGTATCAAATACCACCTCATTTACCACATCTATACAGAAATAACTATCACTTGCCCGAGGGTACTCCATTGCCTTACAAAAATTGAAAACAACTTCTTCTCCTTGAACCCTCAATCTCAACTCACCTTTCTGAACATCAATGCTTTCCCAGTGGCCAAGAATGGTCTGCCAAGGGTAATAGGAACATCATGGTCCTCTTCCATATCTAGAACGATGAAATCCAGGGAGAATATAAACTTGTTAACCTTCACTAGCACATCTTCAATGATCCCCCTTGGATGCTTTATTGATCGATCTGTTAACTATAGAGTGACTGTTGTAGGTCTCGCTTCTCCCAAACCAAGTCGACAAAACACAAATAATGGCATCAGATTTAAGTTTGCCCCTAAGTCACACAAGGCAGGTTTGCACTCAAAATTCCCAATAATGCATTGTATTGTAAAGCTCCCTGGGTCTCTAAGCTTTTGGGGAAGCTTCCTCTGCAAAATAGTTGGATTCTTCATTTAAAGTCACGGTTTCATAATCCTCCATCTTTCTTTTCTTCAATAAAATCTCTTTCATAAATTTTACATAACTGGGCATTCGGTCTAGGGCCTCGGCAAGGGGAATATTGATGTGGAACCTCTTAAAAACCTCTAGAAACTTGAAAAAATGTTTATCCAGAGAGGTTTTCCGAAGCCTCTGAGGATAAGGAATTTTGGCATGATGCTCAACAGTCATTGGAGAAGCTTCTTTTTTAGACTGAAGGTCTTCTGTAACCCCTGCTCAACTGACTTAGGGTTATCCCCCACTTCTCTCTTCTGCTCTACTATCTCATTTTGTTTAGGCTACTCATACTATTTCCCACTCCTCAAAATAATTGTCTGACATTGCTCTTTTGGATTTACCACTATATTACTAGAAAAATTCTCCTGAGACCTATTATTTAATATGTTTGCCAATTGACCCACTTGTATCTCTAAATTCCTAATAGATGATCTTGTCTCTGTCATGAACTGAGCTTGTGTATTAGTGAGAGTCAATAAGGAAGCTTGTAGTTCACTAGGCTGTTCTGGAGAATCTGATTGCTTGGGCTGCTAATAAGAAGAAGATTGTTGTGGTGCTGGAACTAGCGGCTGCTGATATTGCTGTTGGAATGAAGATTTTTGTCCTTGATTATTTCTCAACAAGAAATTTGGGTGATTTCTCCATCCGGAATTAAAAGAGTTGGAGAAAGGATTGTTATAAGGGCTCTGAAAATTTCTTATGGCTTGAACATGAGACTGCTTTACACTGATTAAAGGAGTGAGGACCCCCACAAATTTCACACTTTGTTTGCATCTGAATGGCATTAGCTGACACAGTATTCTGCTGCAACTGCTTAGTCAATGAAGCGACTTGAGCAGTCAATGTCGTTATAACATTTGATTTATGTACACCAGCTACCTTTCTGTTTTCCTCCCCTACATCAGGCCATTGATAATTATTCATAGGCCTTTCCTCCAATAATAGCTCACATGCTTCTGTAGCGTTTTTACTCATAAAAGCTCCACTTGCTGCAGCATCTATTATTGTGCGAGTAGTACCACACAATCCGTTGTAAGAAAATTGTGGACTAACATCCACTTTTCTATCCCATGATGAGGACATTTTCTCAGCTACTCTTTGAACCTTTCTCATGCATCATACAAGGATTCTTCGTCATTCTTAAGAAAATTGTTTATCTCAACCCTTGATCTTGGAACTTTGGCTGGAGGAATGAACTTAGCAAGGAATTTCTAAGCTAGCTCTTCCCATGTGTTGATGGAATTGGATTGAAGGGAGCTCAACCAGATTTTTTCCCTATCTCGCAGTGAGAATGGGAATAACATTAGGCGAATGGCGTCATCACTTACCCCATTGTATTTTAAAGTAGCACATGGCTCTAAAAAATTAGCTTACTGCATATTAGGATCTTTTGCGGGGAGTCCGCCAAATTGCACTGTGGAGTGGAAAATTTGGAGGATCGCTGGCTTTATTTCAAAATTATTGGCAGTAATAGTTGGTTCCCTTATGCATGTTTGTATTCCTGTGACGGTAGGAAGTACATAATCTCTGAGTGTACGTGCATCTTGGACTTCACCCTGAGCGGCAGCGACATTATTAAACTTAGCATTAGCAGCAGCAACATTACCCCCATTATCACCCATATTGTTCTCTGCTTTCTTTGTTCTTTAGTTTCGCTTGCAAGTTCTCTCCATCTCTGGATTTATATGAACTAAATTTTCAGCTCCTCTTCTACTGCACATATAATTATGGTGCTTGAAATAGAGATCACAAAGTGTACCCAAAGCAAATTAGAAAAACTAATCACGTAACAAACCAAATCAGAAATAAAATTAACTGTTTTGATATTGATATTATTTCAGTCCCAGGCAACGGCGCCAAAAACTTATTGCGAAATTTAAGCTACGCAAGTATACGTAATCGCAATGTAGTAGTATTCAGTAAATTCGATTATCATCCCACGAAGACTGAATTATCAATTACCAATAATTAATTTCTAATTTCTATTTGGTTAACAAAAAGTTGATTTTTTTTTTAATTTAAAATATCATAAAGAAACAAAAATAACAAAAGTTTTATACTGAAATTAAAGAAACAAAAGAGAATTTATTCAATAAATAGAGAATTAGGGAATTTAATCTCTTCTTCTATCCACTCTACTATTTCATTAATGCTAGATTTCACAATCACTCTTCTTATTAAGATAGCAAGTTTACAAAAGCATTTTATATTCAGATTAAGATATATAAAATTTGACCTAGATATGAATTTTCTATATTTCTATGATAAACTCACATATAAGAAGCATTAAAATAAAAATCTCAAAAACTACATGAATTATATTTATACTCTCATTCAATATTGAAATCTATGTCCAATCAATTATAGCATGTTTAAATCTCACCTTTCAGATTTTGACTCAAAATCATATGGATTATGTAAAAGATCGCCAATCAATCAAATATAACAAACACAAGTTGAAAGGATCGTAAAGAAGAAGAAATAAATATTGTTGACGCGGTTCTTCGCCAACAGGTAATTTAAGAAAAGAAGAGAAAGGGATTAGTGCTAATAATGAACCGAAACAGATATGTGATCTTTTTAAAAATGAAATGGTGACTCAAGACACGGTTTTTAAGTGGTTCAAAGGTTAAAATCCTTCTACTCCACTAACCGATATTATTGCTCTATTCTGGGTATATGATTACATGATATTTCTTACAAGAGATCATCCAACCCCTATCAACTCCCAGGGTCCCCATATTTATAGGAGAAGGCACCTTCTTACCTATCATGTCAACTCTGTGACATTCATGATTAACTCCTAAACCTGACACATAAGTGTGGTCAAATCAATAGGTAAGGAGATATTGGGCCGCACGGCCCAACCCAGCCGTGGGTGTCTGAATACGCATGTTCCTGCTGCGTGTCCGAGAAGTCAGGGGCATATCAGACACGTGATGTTTGATACATGCACGTTTACCTTGCGTGTGTTGACTTTACAAAGGGGGCGTAGCCTCCATATCCAGCTCGTACCTTCGAAGTCCAGACTCAAGTCTTGGGCAATCTTGGCGAACCCTTGAATTGTCTCGAGCTAAGGAGGTACAACCTTATGACGGAAGCTCCGGTCTTGGGGAGGTCCTCGAGATAATCATGATTAGGTCGCAGCTCAGTTTTCTAATCAGCCCGTGGGAAAATCAGGGCGTACATCTGCCCCCCAAGCCCCTGCTCGTGGTATACCACGTCGTATAAGACCACAGTAGGGGCTTTTAGGCTTCCCCATGAACTCTTCACATTCCACCTCTTACGCAGGCGCCTGATACGTGGAACATCGTGGTTGGTGATGGTACGTCTTACGAGAACCACATTTAATGGCCTAGCCTATGCCCAGCCATCATTTCGTATTTCGAGGGGAGGGCCTCAGATCCCTCATCAGGGCCATCCAACGGCCCTCTACACGTGACCCTTCACATATATAAAAGGGGTGGCTACCCTACGCATGGGTCACCCTTTCATTTGAAATTTCTCAGAACTTCTTCCCTTCTTCTCTCTTCATCTTAGAAGAAAAAGAAACCCTCTTCTCCGCGACCGCCATTCTCAGTGTTCAAGAAGCTCAGGCGTGAGGATTCCTTCGAATCTTTGGAGACAGCAACTCCTACGAAGCTCCAATCTAGGAGACACCTTCACTTACCTCCCAAACAAACACTGTAAGTCTCCTGACCATGCATGTTTTGAAAATATTTTTCACTGTAGCTTAGGTAAATATTTATTGTAGCCACATGCTAGGGTTTACTGGTTTTTGTGGGTATGAAGGGTGAAAGCCTTTTAGGTTAGGGTATTTTTCTATAGGAAATCGTTTAGGAGTATTGTTTATAGGATGCATTTTCTGGGGAAAATTTCTGGGTAGGAGTTTTGGAATTTTGGGTGCAAAACCGGGTAGCTTAGGGAACACGCTTCACAGGCGGTTTTGCAATTTTTGCCTACTGAAACTTTCCCCCCAAGGCACATTCTATCCTAACCCTCCTGACACACGAATTCCGAGTAATCGGGGATCTGTTGGGAGCACAGGCGCGTGTTCATTGAACCGCGTGGTCCCACTCTCCACGGGCTAGGCTTACCTCAGCTCGTGCAAATAACACTTTGATTCTTCCTCATGCTTAGGTCGCCTTTTTCTAAAATCTTTTCTTTTTGTTCGTTAGGTGACCAGATGGCACCAAAGAGGAATGCTTCCAAGCAGACCGTCAGCAGCTCGGCTTCCCAGAAAGACAAAGGAAAGGCAGTGATGCCGGACTCCCCGATCCCCAACTTTGGTTCGGCCGTGGAGTAGGAGCTCGAGGTGGCTCCTGATGCGTTCTTCGAGGCAGAGAAGATCGTCTCAAAGATCACCGACCAGACGAAGATCAATAAGATATTCCTCTCCCACAACATCGCACTGGGGAGGACGTCAGTGATTGCCCAACCTCCCGCGGAAGGCGAGCGGAGCTGCGCGCCGCTCGACGAGGCATTCGCAGCCTGGAGCGGCGAGCATTTCAAGGCGGGGGCATTCCTCTCGCTGGACCAGCACTTCGCTGACTTCCTAAATTATGTGAAGTTGGCCCCATTCCAGCTCCCCCCCCCCCCCAACTCTTAACGGTTGTTGGCGGGGTTGAGATATTTATTTTTTAAGCACGAGTGGGAGGTCCCCACTCCAGCGGACATTTTATACTTTTTCTGCCTCAAGGCCAGCCCGGATCAGCGGGGGCGAGGCGACGGGTTTTACTACTTAACACGATTCCCCAATACGGCTGCGGTCATCGAGCTGCCCAGCCACCCCAACGACTTCAAGGATCAATTCTTCATGTCGACGGGGTTCAGGAATTGCGAGCTCCACTACTTCAATCGTCCTCGTAAGTGTTTTTCATCCTTAGCTCGTAAGTTAAGTGTCGTTTTAGCTCCTCCCGTACCCCTTTCTGACTTAGACTAATTCTGCAGCCATCTTCGCGAGGACTGAGAAATCTGTGACCCTCGAGGCCCAATATGAGACACTGGCGGGCTTTCCCCCCAGCGAGAAAGATTACCGCGTGCTCGTAACAGACAAGACGATGATAGCCTGCAAGCTGATTTTCCCGAATCATAATTTAAACCTCAGGAGGCCCCGGGGGCTTCCCCCAGCTCGCGACACCAGACCTATCATCGTGGAGGAGGTCGCGGGAGATGAAGATGAGGAGGATGAGGGCGACAAAGTTCCCCTCATGAGGAACAGGAAGCGGGCTTTGGAGGTCGCCCAGAGGACGGGCGAGGAGAGGATCCAATCTGGAGCGGTCGCGGGTCCTTCTGGCCAAGGTAACCCTTACATGTTTAGGAGTCTAGACAGGGCCACAGCAGACCCCCGGCTGACTAGGTTCAATCCTAGGCAGCTCGTCCATCGTCACCAAAGTGATCCGAACCTAAATACCACCCTGCTCCATTGTGTCGACCGGCTTGTGCTGGATTACCAAGTAGCCGGTCTAGGGGTACCGTAGTAGTAGATAATACCCTAGCCTTTAGGTCGATCCTATTCGAGGAGTATGGGACCAACCTTCGGACATGGCCATCACTCCGGAGGGGTGCCGTAGCTCCGGGGCTTAGGCAATACGTAGAGGAATCTAGCCCTAAGTCAGCCTCGGACCCAGAACTTGCGCCAACTCGGGAAGTAATCAATTTAGATTCATCTTCTAGCTCGGGGGGTAGGATTTCCTTAGTATACATATACTTGACTTTCTCTTTACCCCTTTGTTTTTGTCTCTGTATGGTTGCTAACCCGTACTAACCATGCTTTTGTTTTGACAGAAGAGATGTCTCAGCCCGAGGAGAGCCTGCGAGGTGCGGTCTTCGGGGGGAACACTGCAGCTGGGGCCGCTGGGCCAAGAATGAAGAGGCTCCGGACGTCCAAGAACGCCGCCGGGACCCCCACCAAGTCTCTTACAAAGGAGAACGAGCTCCAGCCGCTGCCCGGGACGCAGGAACGGAGGTCGGGACTTCAACCATTGTACCCTCTGATGTACACATCCCAGTCAATCCCCAGGACCTGGAGAAGGTCCCCAAGGCCTTCCGGGGAACGGTGTATGAGTCGGCGAACTACGCCGTCAGCCACATATACAAGTTCACCGAGAAGGAGCTCCGGGCCATCGAGACATTGAGCCTGGTGGGCGTGCTGGAGTCTCCATTGGGCATGGCCATGACGGTAAGCTAACTTACTTTTTTTTTGTGGTTTTTATCATTACACTTTGCCCTGCCTTTTTTTCTTCTAAGGCAATTGTCTTTTCACCTTCGCAGAGCGTCGTTGCCCTTCACCGGAGCATCGTCAGGACCAAAACTCAACTCGAGGACATGAGGAGCGAGCACCAGACTACCCTGCAGGCGGCTAAGGATGCCTTGGCGACCTCGCAGGTTGAGTTGGAAAAAACCCGCTCGAAGGTCCAAGAGCTCGAGACCTCTCTCGCCACCTCGCGGACAGACCTAGATGCCGCAAAGAATGAGGTCCAGGTCACCCAGGCTGCCCTAGAGGCCGAGCGGACAACTTCGGAAATGTCCATGGAAGATCTGTTCTACCATTGCTGGGCCTACAATCCAGACGCTGACTTCTCCTTCATGTCAGCGAGCCTCTGGGAGCGCTTGCTGGTGAAGTTCCAAGCTCGCCTTGATAAAGAGGCGCCCTCCGAGGCCGGGGAAGGCTCTGGCGCGGCTGAGCAAGGCGAGACGGCGACCTCCAAGGGGCCACCTGGCGGAGCTTAGGGCCTTTCCTCTCTTGTGCCCTTCACAAATTTTTTTTTATATTTTTTGTGTAACCTTTGAATGAGGTGCTTCCGCCTCGAGACAATTTGATTTAACGTTTTTAATTGATCCTCTTTCTTGCCCTTATGCATTTGGTTACAATTTTTTGAAAAACTTAGTTCGCGTTAACTTTTATCCATATCTCGAGCTCCTTAGGAAGAACAACGATCAATATATTTAAATCAACTTCTAAGTTTTATGACCCGGTTATGACTAGGAACTTATTTTGAAAACTTAGTTCACGTTAACTTTTATCCATATCTCGAGCTCTTTAGGAAGAACAACGATCAATAGATTTAAATCAACTTCTAAGTTTTATGACCCGGTTATGACCAGGAACTTATTTTGAAAACATAGTTCGCGTTAACTTTTATCCATATCTCGAGCTCTTTAGGAAGAACAACGATCAATAGATTTAAATCAACTTCTAAGTTTTATGACCCAGTTATGACCAGGAACTTATTTTGAAAACTTAGTTCGCGTTAACTTTTATCCATATCTCGAGCTCTTTAGGAAGAACAACGATCAATAGATTTAAATCAACTTCTAAGTTTTATGACCCGGTTATGACCAGGAACTTATTTTGTAAACTTAGTTCGCGTTAACTTTTATCCATATCTCGAGCTCTTTAGGAAGAACAACGATCAATAGATTTAAATCAACTTCTAAGTTTTATGACTCGGTTATATCCTGGATAGGACTTAGTTAGCGTTTAATCCTTATCAATATCTCGCGTTTTTTAAGAAAAACAACGGTCAATCGATATGAATCAACTTCTAAGTCATTAAGGAGACCTGGTTATATCCAGGCACCATATGCCCCCCAAGTAACTGGGAAAGGGTCTTTCGTGGTTACTTTAGATTACACTTGAGTTGATCTTCATTGATACATAAAGAATGGCCTTTCAGGCCTTACAAGTGAATCATTGATAATATTTCTTTAACTGGATGGCGTTCCAAGTCTGCGGGACCGCCCCTCCATTAAGTCGAGCTAACTTATAAGTTCCCTCCTTAATGATTTTGATGACCTGGTATGGTCCTTCCCAGTTTGGTCCCAAGACTCCATCTTTGGGGTCCTTACTGGCTAAAAAGACTCTTCTTAGGACCAAGTCGCCAACGCTGAGGGCGTGCTTTTTGACTTTGGAGTTGAAATAGCGAGTGATCTTTTGTTGATAATGGGTGAGCTGGAGTTGCGAATCCTCTCGCCTTTCATCAACTAGGTCAAGGGAATTGCACAGGAGCTCGTGGTTGCGGTCCTAGTCGTAAGATTGGACCCTATGCGAAAGAACCTTAATTTCCACGGGGAGGACTGCCTCACTCCCAAAGGTCAAGGAAAAAGGAGTATGACCTGTAGGAGTCCGATGTGAGGTCCGGTATGCCCATAAGACCTGGGGGAGCTATTCCGGCCAGACCCCCTTCGCTTCATCTAACCTCTTCTTGAGGCTCGCCTTTAGAGTCTTGTTGACAACTTCAACCTGGCCATTCGCCTGAGGATAGGCCACGGAGGAGAAACTTTTAACAATTCCGAACCTTTCACAGAACTCGGTGAACAGGTCGCTGTCAAACTGAGTACCATTGTCGGAGACAATCTTCTTGGGCAGGCCGAATCGACAGATAATTCTTTTAACCACAAAGTCGAGCACTTTTTTGGACGTTATCGTTGCCAAAGGTTCTGCCTCAGCCCACTTCGTAAAGTAGTCGATGGCTACCACGGCGTAACGGACCCTGCCTTTTCCAGTGGGGAGGGCGCTAACCAAGTCTATCCCCCATACGGCAAATGACCATGGGGACGAGATCATCTTTAGCTTAACTGGAGGAGCTCGGGCAACTGCGGCGAATCGCTGGCACTTGTCACACTTCTTCACATATGAGATCGAGTCTTTGGACAGAGTTGGCCAGTAGTACCCTTGCCTTAGGACTTTTAAGGCCAAGCTTTGCCCCCCGGTGTGATCTCCACAAAAACCCTCGTGCACCTCCTGCAGGATGGCCTTTGCTTCATCTGGAAGAACACATCGGAGGAGAGGTAGGGAGTGCCCACGTTAGTATAGCATCCCGTCCACCATCGTATACCTCGGTGCTTGATACAGGACTCGCCGTGCATCATTATGCCCTTCAGGCAGCTTTCCCTCGACGAGATACTCAAGGATGGGGGTCATCCAGGTCGGCCTGGCATCGATCATCTCGACCTCTGTCCTAACATCTTCTATGCTTGGTTTTCCCAAGAATTCTACTGGTACTAACCCCAAGGTCTCCGTCTCCCCAGAGGTGGCGAGCTTGGCCAGAGCATCTGCATTAACGTTCTGCTCCCGAGGTATCTGTTCGATCGAGTCTCGCTCAAACGCGGACAGCTCAGCTTTTACCTTTGCCAGATAGGCGGCCATCTTGGGTCCCCGCGCTTGATATTCGCCCAGAACCTGATTTACCACGAGCTGGGAGTCGCTGAAGCACTGGACAGAGCTCGCCTTCAACTCCTGGGCTATCCTCAGCCCGGCCAGCAAAGCTTCGTATTCGGCCTCATTGTTGGAGGATTTGAATCCGAATCTCAGCGCCGAGTGGAATATATGTCCCTCAGGGGATATCAAAATGATTCCAGCCCCGGAGCCGTTCTCGTTGGACGAACCATCTACAAAGATCCTCCACGAAGCCTGGGGCGAGCTGATTTGGGGTGAGTCTTCTGCAGGATCCTCCTGGAATCCCGTGCATTCTGCCATAAAATCGGCCAGGGCCTGACTTTTTATAGCAGTTCGTGGAGTGTAAAAAATCTTGAACTGACTGAGTTCGATGGCCCACTTTAACAAACGTCCCGATGCTTTAGGTTTTTGCAAAACCTGCCTTAAAGGCTGATCGATCATGACGTGTATTGAGTGGGACTGGAAGTACGGCCTGAGCTTTCGCGAGGACGTGATAAGGCAGAATGCCAATTTCTCCATCAACGGGTATCGGGATTCAGCTCCGAGAAGTCTCTTGCTAATGTAGTAGACTGGTCTCTGAACTCGGTCTTCTTCACATACCAGCACGGCAATAGCTGCATCCTCAGCGACAGCCAGGTAGAGAAAAAGAGGCTCTCCCGCTTTGGGTTTGGATAAGACGGGTGGCTCGGCCAGATGTGCCTTCAGGTCGAGGAATGCGCTTTCGCACTCTTCTGTCCATTCGAACTTCTTGTTTCCTCGGAGCAGGTTGTAGAATGGCAAACACTTATCGGTGGACTTGGAAATAAACCGATCGAGGGCTGCCACTCTTCCTGTCAGGCCTTGGACATCTTTTCGCGACTTGGGTGAGGGAAGCTCGAGTAGTGATCGAATCTTGTCGGGGTTTGCTTCAATTCCTCGGGTATTGACTATGAACCCCAGCAATTTCCCTGACGTGACTCCAAAAGTGCATTTCTGTGGATTGAGCCTCATGCCATATTCCCGCAGTATCTTAAAACATTCTTCCAGGTCAGAAGCATGGTTATCGGCAGTCTTTGACTTGGCTAGCATGTCATCAACGTACACTTCCATGTTTTTTCCGATTTGTTCTGCGAACATTCTATTTACTAACCTTTGGTAGGTAGCTACGACGTTCTTCAGCCCGAACGGCATGACCTTGTAACAATAGACGTTAGTCGGGGTCATGAAGCTGGTGTGTTCCTGGTCCGCCGGATTCATCGCGATCTGATTATAGCCTGAGTACGCGTCCATAAAGGACATGAGCTTGTGCCCTGCCATGGCATCCACCAACTAATCAATCCTTGGCAGTGGAAAGCAATCCTTGGAGCAGGCTCTATTCAGGTCGGAGAATTCGATGCAGGTCCGCCATTTCCCGTTGGGCTTTGGGACCAGCACGGGGTTGGCGACCCATATTGGAAACTTTTCCTCGTGGATAAAGCCGCACTTCTTGAGCCGGGCCACCTCTTCCTTCAAGGCTTCAGCTCGAGCTGTTCCTAGGCGTCTTTGCTTCTGGGACTTGGCGGGAATGCTTTTATCCAGATGAAGCATATGCATGATGACACTCGGGCTGATTCCCACCATATCTTCGTGTGACCATGCAAACACGTCCAGGTTATCTCGTAGAAACTTGGTCAGCTCCGCCTTCCTCTTGCTACAGAGGTTTTTCCCGAGCCTGACCATCCGTGATGGATTCTGCGGATCAATGTTCACTTCCTCGAGCTCCTCAATCGCCTGGAGCTCGGATCTGTCTTCGCCTACTTGGGGGTCAATGTCCTCCCTTAAGACGACATTTTCCCCTTCGGCACTTTGAGGTTTTTCAATCTCAGGATCAGCTAAGGGTTCCTGAGATTCCTCCTCACCATCTTGAATGGCCATTGCCAGCTGCCCGGGTTTAGACTTTCCCTTCATGGAAATGCTGTAGCATTCCCTGGCAGCGAGCTGATCACCATGGATAGTGCAGATTCCCGTGGAAGTAGGGAATTTCATCGCGAGGTGGCGAATGGAAGTGATGGCCTCAAAATCTATGAGCGTAGGTCGTCCCAAAATGGCGTTGTAGGCAGCGGACCAGTCAATGACCACGAACTCGAGAAGTTTGGAGACTGTCCGAGATCCTTCTCCTAGGGTGATCACTAGCTCGATCGTCCCTATTGCTGCTGATCCCTCTCCCGAAAAACCATATAGCATCATGGAGGTCGCCTTTAGCTTGGCGACGGTCAAACCCATCTTTTCCAACGTTGATCGGAACAGGAGGTTCACCGAGCTCCCGTTGTCTATCAGTACCCTCCTCACCCTCCGATTGGCGAGCTGAACTGCCACGACCAAAGGGTCATTGTGAGGGAATTGGACACGGCCCGCATCTTCCTCCGTGAAAATGATCGGTTGCCTCTCCAATCGCTGATGCTTTGACTGACGCTGCTCCGGGACGAATTCTACTCCGTTATGAGCCTTTAGTTCGTTCACATATCTCTTCTCGGTGCCTCTGCTCGTGCCGGCCATATGCGGACCTCCAGAGATGGTGGATATCTCTCCTCCAACCACAGGAGGAGGGACGTCCTGATCTACCCGAGGCCCAGGCTGACTGGCCGGGACTTCTGGAGCAGGTCGACTTGCTGGAACCCTGTTTCGTGCGTATTGAGCCAAGGGGCCAGCTCTGATGAGAGTCTCGATCTCATCTTTTAGATGCCTACAATCGTCGGTATTGTGGCCAACATCGTTATGAAAACGGAAAAACTTGGAGGTGTCTCTCTTCCCCTTGTGGTGCTTTAATGGCTCCAACCTCTTCCAGGGGACTCGAGTAGAGTTAGCTAGGAAGATATTCTCCCTAGACTGGGTGAGCTCTGTATAAGTCGCGAAGACGGGCTTGAATTTGTCTACGGACTTATTCTTCTTTTGGTCGTGCTGACTATTTTCGCCATTTCCCTTTCTTTTGCCTCCACTGGGCTGGTTGTTCGGTGTGATGTTTTGGGTCGCTGCCACGACCTCCGTCGCCACTCCAGCGAACTGTTCAGGGGCCTGGCTGGTTCCCGCAGCTGAGGCTTCAGCCTCCTCCAAGTTAATCCATTCTTGGGCCCTGTTAAGGAATTCGTTAACCGAGCTGACTCCCTTCCTTTGTATATCCTTCCAGAGATCTCCTCCAATGAGGATTCCAGTTCTCATGGCCATGAGCTTGGAGCTATCATCCGCGTCTCTGGCTCGAGCAGCGACGTTCACAAATCTGCTCAGGTAGGCCTTCAGAGTCTCACCGGGCTGCTGCCTCACGTTAGCCAGGGAGTCGGCCTGAACACGGGCGGCCTGGGAGGCTCGGAATGCCCTTTTGAAGTCTGCCGAGAAAGTCTTCCAGGAGCTGATTGGCTGTCTTTTACTTTGCTTGAACCACTGCCTGGCAGGTCCAGTCAGCGTGGAAGGGAAGATTAAACATCTCAGCTCGGGGCCAATGTTGTGGGCCATCATGAGGGTGTTGAACATCCCTAGATGGTCCGATGGGCCTCCGTCCCCATTGAACTTTGACAAGTGAGGCATACAGAAACCAGATGGGTACGCCGTTGCTGCTATACTGGGGGCGAAGAGTTCCATCTCGTCCCCTGAATCATATTCATCTTTTTCTTTTTCTGACACGAGCTTCCTCATCAGCTCCTCCATCTGAGTTAGGCGTTCGAGGGTTTGGTCCTGGTGTCCTTGGTTATTCCGGGGCTGTTCAACAGCTCCGGATCCATTGTACATATTTGGTGGGTTATTGCCCCTCCTATCTTGAGATAGGTTATTTGGGGCATTCCCTCCGTTACGTACTTCGAACAGGGCCCCCCCTGAGCGAGCATGGCTATCTCCCCCTGCTTGTTCTCCTCTATGAGAGTTGAGGTGATCTCGCAGGTCGCCTCCCTGGGTGGTTTGATGACTTTGTGCCGAACTCAAATGCTGACACAGGTCTCCCCCAGAGAGATCACTCCGGCGACTGCCGGTCTAGTGGCTCTTGCTGGATAGGCTTGGAGTCCGCCTTTGGTGGTGAGGATCTGAGCTTTCCCTTGGCGCCCTGCTACGCCGGGAAGGTCCAGCTGATGGCGGTTTTCTCCTACTACTCCCATAGGCTGGGATATCTCGGACGGGCCGAGGAGGAGACGGATACCTGATTGGAGAAGGAGGATGCCTGACTGGAGAGGCGATCCTAGTTCCTTCAGGACGAATCAAGTTTGGTGGCGGCCTTTCGGCCCTGCCAACCTGCTGGTCCCGCGCCTGACGATCTGGACGAGGCGCAGGACGATTGTTGGGGAAGGGCCGATGCTGCGAGCCCTCCCCGGATCTCCTTCAGGAACTTCTTCGAGCTCCCCTGGGCGCTCTCGAGGATGGTTGGGAGCTAGGAGTTGACGTTCTGACCGAACGACTGTATTGTTGTTGTCTGGCTTCAGGCATTCCTTCGAAGTTTGCCTCTCGGTGATGTGATGAAGGAGTGGAGTTGGGCGTCGGAAGTCTGTCTGAACGGCTACGCTTGGACCGATTACCCCGGCGAGACTTAGGAGCCTCGCCTTGCCTCTCTCCGACGTTAACGTCGGTTGTGAGAAGGGTTAGTCGTGCCAGCACATCCTTGATCTACTGGTTAGCTATTGCTAGCTGGCTCCTCAACTGAGCGTTCTCCATCTCCACCGCCGTGTAATAACACGGGTTTGGATTAGGCGGCCGGGGGGCCGAACTTCCGGTGTCATCTTGGCCCACCGGCTGCTTTCCTGGCCGCTGCGGGGCTTCAGGAATTTGTTCACCAGGGATGACAGTATGATGAGCCTCCTGCCCATCATGTTGCTCTGTCTCGTTATCGTGCCTGGATCGAGTAGTCACCATGGTTGGGGGTGTTTGCAACTGCACTAATCGAACTTTTCTCTCAATGAAAGCACCAAACTGTTGACGCAGTTCTTCGCCAACAGGTAATTTAAGAAAAGAAGAGAAAGGGATTAGTGCTAATAATGAACCAAAACAGATATGTGATCTTTTTAAAAATGAAATGGTGACTCAAGACAAGGTTTTTAAGTGGTTCAAAGGTTAAAATACTTCTACTCCACTAGTCGATATTATTGCTCTATTCTGGGTATATGATTACAGGATATTTCTTACAAGAGATCATCCAACCCCTATCAACTCCCAAGGTCCCCATATTTATAGGAGAAGGCACTTGGGAGTTGGTAA
This sequence comes from Humulus lupulus, assembly GCF_963169125.1. NCBI lineage: Eukaryota > Viridiplantae > Streptophyta > Magnoliopsida > Rosales > Cannabaceae > Humulus > Humulus lupulus. Next base: position 117,662,397 of record NC_084796.1, on the reverse strand, counting down.
GAAGGTCATCCCGTGACCTTCTTACCTATCATGTCAACTCTGTGACATTCATGATTAACTCCTAAACCTGACACATAAGTGTGGTCAAATCAATAGGTAAGGAGATATTGGGCCGCACGGCCCAACCCAGCCGTGGGTGTCTGAATACACACGTTCCTGCTGCGTGTCCGAGAAGTCAGGGGCATATCAGACACGTGATGTCTGATACATGCACGTTTACCTTGCGTGTGTTGACTTTACAAAGGGGGCGTAGCCTCCATATCCAACTCGTACCTACGAAGTCCGAACTCAAGTCTTAGGCAATCTTGGCGAACCCTTGAATTGTCTCGAGCTAAGGAGGTACGACCTTATTACGGAAGCTCCGGTCTTGGGGAGGTCCTCGAGATAATCATGATTAGGCCGCAGCTCAGCTTGCTAATCAGCCCATGGGAAAATCAGGGCGTACAAATATAAACTTTGAATTAAATCATACTAAAGTCTCAAGAGATTCAACTAAAACCCCTAAGAATAAAATTAGTTCATCAACATGGCAAAGAAAGCCATAAAACTAAAGTTTAACATAAAGAAAATCAAAGAAGAAGAAAAAGAACTGTAGATTCAATCTCTGAAATGTTCTCCTTACCTCCTCTGATGAAAAACCAGACCCAAAATCGCACTAAGTCCTCCTTTATAAAAAAAAAATCCTAATGACTTTTTATGAAAAGTCCTTTTTACCCCACTCAAAATGCTTGTTTTCGACGTTCGTATGGACAATAGCCAGGGGCACTTGGGAAGCAGCACTAGGGTGCTTGGAAAATCACAAAAACATACTCTCTTAAACTCTTAAGCGTAGGAGCGCTTCACTGTGGCGCAGGGGCACTTGGGAAGCAGCGTTGGTGCGCTTCTTCCTGGGCTGAATCCCTCCTCTGTAATTTCGTAGCGCAGGGGCTTTAACAACTAGCTTTAATCTTCAATAAACATCCAATACTCACTCCAAAATGTCAAACACAATCCGTCAACAATCCTCAAGGCCACGATCACCTCAAAATGACCCAATTCAACATTATTTTGAACAATGTTCTTCTTCTTTTACTCAATCTCATATGTGAGACTAATAAAACCTGAAACAAAAAGAAACAAGAGTAATTATGTACAAAACAAACTTAATTACCTCAAATTTTCCCTAAAAAAACACAATAAAATGAGTCGAAAACTACCGTATCAATTACGAACATATTTATTATAATTACACGAATAGTGATTTTCTTCGACTTAGGTCGCAAACTAAATTAAAGGGTTTATTTATAAGTTTTGGTACGAGTAATAGGGAGAGTCTCCAAGTCCAAACCGAAAATTTTCACTATACTACTTTTGCGTGCTCGTAGTAGGCATTACTAAAGCCGAAGCCTTAAGGCTAAAACGTGGTTTCTTATCAATAACGGTGGAATGGAGAATAGTCCTTTTTGGACATACGAACTTACGATAGCGATAGAGGGTAGGCTCGTGTTTAATATACAATGATATCAACATTTTGAAAACCAAATATAGCGATAGACATTTCGGGAATCTTAGAGCGATATTTTAAACCTAACTATTATGTTTCTATTAGCTTATGGTACGAGTCAGTGTTAGGACTTACTAGAGTTATGTCTGTTTTAATTATATGCCCAACTTAAGGAATTAAACTTAAATAATAAGATGCCATAATTAATCTGAGTATATCGTATCAAAATTTACAATATTGGCTAAAAGAGACGGGACAACTTTAGGACAAGGGAATCCCGCTTCTCGCTAAGAAATCCAGGTAAGTCAACTCTGACTTCTTTGACCACAACATGAATAACTAGTTTATTCCTTGTCAGATTAAGGTCGGAGCACAAGTATACACAGTTGTTGTAGAAAATTTATAATGGTGTTATACTAGCGAACATGAGTCGAGGTTTAATTTCGACGTTGATGAAATGGCTGAGAGCATTATTCCACAGAGCTTGTATCGTGAGGAGGTAAGAATACCTAATGCCACTAATGGTACTAATGGCAAATAAATACGCTAGTGAGGCCGAGGGCCCGATAACCGTGGACCATTATTACACTGGTGTTGCAACACTTGTGACAGTAGTTGATAATTAATATGGCTACTTCTTAATGGAATATTGATATGATTCATGCTTCCTCTAATTGATGTTAGGATTCATTAATCTAATTAAAGAGAAGAATGAACTAGAGAGATTATTGATGTGATGCATGTATTCTATGAACTATATTAGAATGTGGTGGTCCAAATTGCATATAAGTATAAGTTGTAGAGAACTTATTTGGGGTCAAAAAATTAAGTTGCCTCTGGAAGAGTATTGGTTCGTGTTGTTGTTGATAAGAATGCTCAGTCATTGTTCTGACTACTCTAGGGTTATGGAGATTGTTTTATATATTTGTTTTACTTTGAGATTTTCTGCGTGCAGGTTCAATTTTGAATTTTGGTTATTGGGCATGAGCACAAGTTTGCCAGAATGCTTACACGTTCTTAAATTTTATGTTTAGGATCTGGTTATACCAGAACCCTAATTCTAGTTAGATTTCTTAATGATGTTATTATGGCTAAGGCTTGGTTGTCTTTATTGATGTTATTTGTGTTGGGTTGATCTTACTAAGCATTTTCGCTTACCTAGTTGTTTCAAGTTGTAGGTAAGCTGAAAGGTAAGGCAGAACAATGAGTGTTGGACTCTACGTTGTGGAAATGTACATGTGGTCCAACTGTAGAATATCTACACTTTTAAAAAAAAAAAATATGCCTTGTTTTTATAAGAACATATCTTGGGCTATGTATTTTGAATGTTTAGAACCTTATAATGTCGTAATCACTTTTTAAGTATGTGCATACTTCCAAACTAAAGCATTCTTGTTTTTAAAAAAAATACGAACTTTTGAGTCTTTTTAAGGTTAAATTATTATTATTTCGCATTATTAGTCTTGTAAATTATTTGGGTCATTACAAAAATCACATCAACAACATTTGTTACAAAAATGGATCTTTTAAGTACGGATTATTATGATTTTTGTTACTGCTTTTAACCGTTTGTTTTGTTATTGTAACAGTTTTTTTACTGCATGTAATAATTTTGTACCTGATTTTTTTTTGTAAACATTAGTTACAAATTTAGTTATTTTATGCAATTTAGTATTTTTGTAAATATTAGTTACAAAAGTATATATCTTAATTACTAAATTAGTTTTGTATATCTTTGTTAGAAACATGTTAACTAAATATAGAGTGAGAACTCGTCAACCAATATATGATTGGAAAATGTGCAACCAATAATAACTAATTAATTCTTAAATGTGAGTTACAACTTCATAACAAATACTATGAGTAATAGATTACTAAAGTGTTAGTTGATTTCTTATTCTTTTTATTAATAAATTTATAATTTAAGATTAATTTTGTTAGAAAAAATTTGCATACACAAAAAAGAGATATCTTAATAAAGTTTAATAATCTGTTTTTAAACAAAATATAACTAATTTTAATATAAAAAAGTTGAAATAAAAATTATGTTTGTGGATTTCTAAAAAGTATTGGCTTCAATTCTCATTTTTAAACAATTAATTGTGTTTCTTTTCCAAAAATTTGATTATAATTGTTTTTTTTTTCTTTTACAACTTTTGATTATAACTGATTATAGATATATTTATTTAGACGTGATTTTATTAAATTGGCAATATTATTACTTTATTGTATTCTATATTTTTATATTAAAGGTTTAATAGAAATTTTTTTTTTGGATTTATAGCACTTGCATTCCCAATTTATCCTAGGTGTATCCCTTAAGTCCATAATTTATATTTTAAAGCATTTCCAAGCCTAAAGAAAACTTAGCCAGACCATGAGCTATGGTGTTGGCCTCTCTATGGATAAAGCTAAGTTGAGCTTGAGAGAAAGAAGACAGAGAATTCTTGATAAGATTTTCAAATCCCTCCAAATTAAGGAAAGAGGAGGTGGAGCTATTTATGTTATCAACTAAAATATTACAACCTGATTCAATACAACTGACATGAAAACATTATGCTGAGCACCAACGAAGAGCTTGTGCTTCCTTGATTAGTGGTTGATATCTGCCTAGCCATGGCACTGCTATTTACTGTAGCAATGCCCCCGTCACTATTGTGGATGACTGCACCGAACCACATTTTATGGGTTGGAGGGGATTATGCAGCATCCATATTTAGCTTTAGCAGCCCAGGAGGAGGGGGAAACTAGGAGGTGATATGGAAAGCAGGGGCTTTTTGGCTGGGATTTGTGGATGGATCCTTGGCTAACTTAAACTCCTGCAAATAAGAGAAAGTCATTTCTACAATTTGTTGTGATAAGAGAGTTTGTGCCTGAATATATGATCATTCATTCAGTTGCAAAGCTTCCACAAAAGACAAACAAAAAACTAAAAAATATATGTGTTAAAATTAGCTTCAACTATGTGAATTATATTAACTAAATTCAAATGGGTAGCAGTTTGCAAGATAGATCGAAAAATGGTGGACTTCCAAATCTTCTAGATAGTACGACAAGCCAGCATAGCATTAGAACATGACTCATAGCCAAAGATGCACCTAGGGAAGGAAGAGGAGTGTGAGATTTTCCATTGAAAAACTTTAACATTTGTTGGGAGGCATTATTATAAACTCTCCAAAAGAAGTGTTTCATTTTGGGCGGGATGTTGAGGGTCCAAATTTTCTTCCACCAATGAGATTGGATATTAGGCGATGATGGAGAAGGCTCGTCAAATATAGTTTGGGCTAGATGGTAACCTGACTTGGTTGTATATAGCCCTAAAGAGGAGTGGTTCCAATGAGCGAGTCTAGTCGGGAAAGATTGGGTAAGGGGATGGAGAGAATGTCATTGACAACTTCCTTGGGAAAGAGAGTAGTAAGGGAAAGAGAATAGTAATCATAGGTAAGTTCTAACGATCATGGTGGGTAATCAAATCTGAGACAAGGAGTGACATGTTCTGAGTATTGGGAAGAAAAAGTGGAGGCCTAAGGTTTGGAATTTAGTAGTCTTTTTGGACAGAGATGAATCTTCCATTTCCTACATTCCAACAAAGACCATTTTTTTCAGTAACTTCCCCCAATTAATACTACGCCACACCAAGGAGGGCCTATGGCCGAGATTTTCTTCTAAAAAGGAGATGTGGGGATGATAACAAGCTTTGAGGATGCAGCTAACCAAGGAATCTGATTGAGAGAGAATACGCCAAGCCTGCTTAGTTAATATGGCTTTGTTGAAGGAGACCATGTACCTAAAGCCCAATCCCCCTAAAAAAAATTATTTACATAGGGAGTTTCATTTCTTCCAGTGAATCTTTTTATGATCCTTTGATCCCCCCCCCCCCCCCCCCCCAAACCAGAATTTTGACATGATGGATTCTAGTTGATGACAGAGAGAGAAGGGAGTTTGAAACAAGAAATGGAATAAGTGGGGATGGATTGAATGTCATATTTGATAAGAACTTCTCTTCCTGCTTTGCAAAAGAATTTCTCATTACATTTGTTAAGGTGGGCCCAAGCTCTATTTCGAATGTAACGTCTTGAATTTTTTATTAAGGTTGAGTGCCTTGATTACTATGCCGGAGGGCCTAATTGGTATTATATGTGCGATTAATGGATTATACGTGTGATTATGTGATATAAATGATTTGTGTTGTAATGTGACTAGATATTCATGTTTATGTGTATTAAATATGCATATGGGCCCATTTTTGTAAATTGGGGCATGTTTGTAATTTTATCCCATTGAGGGCATAAATGTAATTATGTATGTGTTATGAGTGAGACCCCAGTGTTATGGGCATATATTTGAGACGTGTGGTCTAGGGCAGTCCTAGGGAGCGGATTAGCAGAATAGTCACAACGGGGACTAATACACGGCTCGATGTGAGCCTAGGGGTATTCTAGGAAACCTAGTGAGTATGAAGGATTTATCGGGTAACAGGTAGTCATGTGGTAATTTGGGTATGTTGGGATTTATTGGGAATTTATAGGACCACTTGAGAATTAGCAGGAATGTAGTAGATGATGGGTTTTCCATTAAAGGCAATAAGGGGCTAGGGATAAGTATAAGGGTATTTTGGTCTTTGGTGTTAAGAGATAAGCTTGGGAAAGCATCAGGAATCAACCAGAAAACATTACACACACATTTTCTCTCTCTCTCCCTAGTCTGTTCTCTCTCTCTCTCTCTCCCTTGGTGTGCATAGAATCTTAGTGGAAATCTTGGAGAATTAGTGTAGAAGTTGAGGATTTGAAGCTTAGGGACTAAGGAATCAAGCTAGGATTACTTGAGGATCAGCTCAAGGTCGGAATTACTGTCAAGGTAAGGGTTTTATGTTAGTTTTTGTTGAATTTATGTTGTAATTTAAGGGTATTTTTAGAGGGTGAACCTTAGGTTGGTTTTGGGATTTTGATAAGGCTATGGAGTATATTTTGGGGTAGTTATGTTGATCATGTTGCACTAAAGTGGATTCTAGGCACAATTCTGAGTTTAGGTTTTGATTTGGATGGATTTTTGTGAAATTGGCACGAGAAAAACATAAGGGATTTATGGGATTTGGGCTCAAGTCGCGGCCCTATTCTTCAGGCGTCGTGGCCTATGTGTGCGAGAAGGCTTGGGAGCCTCTGAAATTGCCCAGGCACCGCGGCGCAGGTATAGGCACACCAAGGCTTTCTGAATTGTAGCGCTCCACGGCCCTAGGGGGTTGGGCCGCAGCTCAAAATCAGGGATATTGGCCAATTAAGGGTTTAAGTTTGGGAACTCAAATCTTACGGCTTGGGAAGGATTCTACTACCTGGTAGGTTAGTATGTTATTCTGAAGGCTTTTAATTCATTTAGATTGTGATGGCTATTCATCATTACGTTGTGACTTGGTTTTACCGCTAAGGCTCGGGATTAGGGATCGTGCTCGGGATCGCTTTGGGTTGTTAGCTCGGGACACAATGTAAGAAAATTGTCTGGGCCCGTAGAGCTATATTGTGCTTAGTGTTGTGTGTATGGTTTGGAACTATTATGTCATACGTGTGTTTGTGACGGAACAACAAAGGTCAGGAGCGGCAAAGGCTGGGAACAACAAAGATCGTAATTGGTAGAGGTCGGGAATGGCAAAGGTCAAGATCAGAATTAAGCATACTAAATGCAGGCCATTAGGGCGAGACCCTCTAAGGGTGCTGCAGACACCTGCTCGGTTAAGACCGTGAACTTGGTGCCTGGTAACGCACCCTAATCGATGCAGGCTGCTGTTGTGAATTCCAATAGGAACTTGTAAATTGTTTCGTGCTTGATTAAATATGCATTTGTTCAAATAAATTATTGTATGTTGTGCTGTGAAGTTTTCTTGCCGGGCTTCAGTTCACAGGTGCTCTATGGTGTAGGTAAAGGCAAAGGAAAGGCCGACCAAGCATGAGTTGGAGGGCATGGAGCGGCGCGTACATGTCTGGCCTACCTAGCCACCACGGCTGGGGTAGTTTTGAGAAACCTGTTATAAATGATTCATTTTGTCGCCTAGGTTGACTGTTGAGGCTAAGATACCAATGAAAATAAGAAACTACTTCTCCATGTGTAGAAATTATTCATATTAATCAATCTCTAGAAAGAGCAACTAAAATTCACTCCAAATACCAATAATTTTTATAGTACAATACCTGACCAGCGTCAAACATATTGCAGAAGTAAATGCCAAAATCTCTTTGAAGCCAAAAAATATCACAGTCTGCTCCATGCATCACCTAATTTAGTTTACATATAATCATACATTGTGGTGTTCTATGCTGAAAAGAGAAAAGAGGATGTTAGGAGATCAACCTTTCTCTTTGTTGGGTCCTTGAAAACTTCTCTAAGATATGGACCAATATGAATTCAGAGCTTCAAAGCATCTATTACAAAATCTTCGGTTCTTGTTGAGATTTGTATCAAACAATTCAATCCTTTAAAAGAACGATATATTGATTATGTTCCAAATCAACCTAGATAAGAAAAATCAAAGTTAAAAAAAGCCACATGAGCATATATTAGAATTTCTTTTTTTTTTTCTCATTTTTTGATGGGGGGGCTTGGTTTGTCTAAAGTAGAAAATTGACTGGAAACATCTTGAATGATGGGGAGGATAACAACATGAAAGCTAATGGTGAAAAAAATGCCAACTTCAACAAAATCATTGTTGTGATCAAAGGTTTACATGAAAAACAAGAAAGAAAATATATGATACAGTACCGATATTAACAATTTAAGTATTGAGTTTCATAATAGACCATAAGCGAAAAGGCTTACACTTAAGTATGAGTTTCATATTAGACCATGAGCGGTAAATGCTTACACTTTAAAATGTTTAGTTTTCTATAATTCTACATTGTGCATATCAAATCCATTTCAAAGGATCCTTCATTCTCCAATTCAAGAAACAGATCACCCACAAAGAAGAAAATGAAACTGCAACTTCGCCACAAAGACAAAGTAAACAGTCTTGAATGGCTTTAGTAATATCTTACCGCAAATTCATTTACAGCACGCAGCTTAGCAGCTAGGTTCTTTAAATCTTTTACTTCCTCTACAAACTTGAACAGTGTAGACTCAACTGGAGTCAGTTTTACCGGCTCAATATGCAGAATATCACTATCTTTATCGACAAAATCCATATACAAAAACTGCTTCTGTACCCATTAAAGAACACTACCAATCATAAACAAAATAGGAAACCGACCAAAGAACAGAGAACCAAGAAACTACAACAAGCAAAGCCATTATAACTATATCAAGCTTAAATAAACAGAGCCTTTCAAATAATTAATTAGATGAAGATTAAAGAAAACCAGAGATTACTAACCAGCAGGTGAATATACTCTTTACCATCCTCGTTATTCTGCAACCAAACATGCTCAAATGAAATCTTCGGTTTCGTCCCAGAAAACTCAAGAAAAAAACAAATATACCTTGCCCCAACCAAATTCGTCGCTGCAAAGCTTGTTTCCATGAAGCTCGGAGCCCCCGACAAAGCCTATCGCCACATCGATTGTCGGTGCAAAATTCATCTCGAGCGACTGGAGGATAGTACAGCTGCTGGTTCGCGCTCGTTGTAGCGATCCGCAGTCGTCCCCGAGTCCCTAAGTCCTGGCCCTCTGCAGCTGTGCCAATCGAGCCCGCCCCGCCTATGCTGATCGAGCCCCACCAGACTTCTGCCAACGTCTCGGTGATAGATGAACTCCAAAAAAAAAAAGAGAGAGATGAGCCTTGGCTTTATGTGGCTGCTGCTGGTAGAATGAGATAGAGAAGAGACATGGTAGGGATTGTGAAATGGGACTTGGCTTTCACAGTTTTTTTTCTTTTTTTTTTTAATAATAATAAAGCAAAATGAAGAATGAGAGAATGGGAACGGGGAATAGAGGGAAAATATGCAAAGGGAAAGTTGATCGGAAACACCGTAGATGATTGGAGGAGTCGAACAAGATATTTCCCAGAAAATTGTTTAGAGCTTTGGAAATAAAAACAGTAGAGGAAAATAAAAAAGTAAAAGGAAGAAGATAACTTTACAAGTAATAGCGCGGGCTCCAAAATTTTTATACCGCCAATTTTTTTTTTCTTTGCCACTTATTATTTTATTATTTGAATTATCATAATACTTTTTCAACAGTGTTATATTCATATGTTATGAAAAATGGTATTTGGTGTAGTGGAGGCCCCAGTAATTAGAAAAGATAGACCCTTACAGTTCTACTACCCTCTAATCTTGGTAGGAGGGGGTTATAATTTCTAGGGTGGCCACCAGGGCGGCAACGAGGTCTGGAGGAGTTATCCAGTATGCGCCAGGTGCAGGAGACGTCATCTGGGAGAATGCCAAGAGAAGGCATGTTTTCTATGCGGAATAGTTTGGCACATCAAGAAGGATGGCCTGAAGTCAAAAACGGAAGAGCTAACGAGTACAGATAGCTCGACCCCAGCTCGGGTGTTCGTCTCAATGTAGTCAGAGCCTGAGGCTAGTCCCTCAAAGGCGATAGGTCATCTTTCCAGTTCCTGTACTTTTATATTGGGTTGAATGAGTCTAGTACTACGTACCTCTTGGTAGAGTCATAGATATGCGGTACCCATTGTATGAATATTACGCTATGGGGATTGAGACTTTAGTGTCTGCCGGGGGAAATTGGTAATTTCCAAGAGATGGGTTAGAGTATTATTGGTAGAAAGTTAGCAGTAATAATTAATTGAGCTGGTTATATAATGATTTGATGTGATCCTGAGTATGGATTAATCTGCCAAGTAAGGGACAATCATGGATTGTAAGAAATGATGGTGACTTCTGAGTTTAAAAGGAAAGGACCCGGTTGCGGTTACGGGATGCCTAGCTACTATGAAGGGTACCACTAGGGTTATATCAGTTGGACTAGATGAAAAACTAGATCGGCTAGTGAGGTTTCAGATGGGTTTACCAGGATTTGCGAGGATTGTTGTCTCGTCAAGGGAATGAGTGAGCAACGGGATTAAGACATGGATTGAACCGGTATTAGGGACATCATGAAGAATGACGCTAGCTGCGCAAAAAGAATTAAAGGTTCAATTGAAGAGGTTATTTGACTTAAGGATTGATAAGACGAAGCACCTCATCATGGGACACGTCAACACCGTTTGTCAAGGAGAAGGCCAAGTTTGGGAGAATGTGTACTGCATATGAATATCCAAATAAAGTAAATTTTAAGAACAAATATCCATTCCTAAGGATGAAGGATTTATTTGCCTGATTGCAAAGTAGGACAGTGCTCTTAGGAATCGACCCTCGATCTGGTTATTACCAGCTGAGGATCAAGGAAAGAGACATTCCAAGAATTACCTCTCGCACCAAGTATGATGTGATGGGTTATCGTTGACGACTCTTGAATTTACCGATGCGTTAGAAGCCCACGTAAACTCAACATGTAGAGAATACAGGGATCATTTGGATAAGTCATATATAGATTGATCGAGAATGTTTTTGACAACTTCCGATTAAGAACAGAATATAAGTAACACCTGTGTTGATAACTACTGAGGCTGAGGAAGTAGGGGATTACCGGTAAGGTTCTGGAAGGGATACTGTAATTCCCTAGGTAACCAAGACCATTACACTTAGTGTTTAAAATAGTGCAAGACTCGCTAATCAAGTCATTTGAACATATATGTGCTTCTAAAGTCAACTGACAAGTTAGGGTTAAAAGATTTTGATCGTAGAATGGTTGACTTTCATTAAAACAAGTGTTTGATACATGGGATCCAAAAATATTATATACATGGCAGATACAACCCTCAAAAGTTAATACAACAAAAGCCAGTCTAAGTGGAAAAATACAGTTTTGAGTTCAATCCCTGTAAGTCCCTCGATTGTGGCGGTCGAGCAGCTGCCAATGTACACACCGCCCCTAAAGCTCTCCAACTCATGGCTGATCCAAATTTCCTTTGCCTTTACCTACACAGCGTAGCACTTGTGAGTCAAGGCTCAGCAAGAAAACCATAATCAAAATCATAGACAACAACAAGTGTATACAACAAACTTTACTCCAATCAGTTCAACTAATCAGCAGAATACAAGTATTAAGCTAGGCAACGATAAACACATATACTTCCAAATATATAATTCAATCTTTAATACAATTTTTAGGTGTCGACACCCTTAGGCCGAGCCCTCTGGTTATTTAGCTGCTCTCGGCTCGCTTAGGCCAAGCTGCGTTCAGTACGCTTATCATCAGCCCCAGCTCCCTTAGGCCATACTTTTACATTACACATAACAGATATATAAACTACATAATAAACATGTTCATTTAAAGGGAATCTCAATCCCATTCACAACCACTTGGGTGCATTTTTCTTACCTCAAGTCTTGAGTGAAGGATAAATAGCGGTCCCAAGCACGATCCTCAGTCCTGAGCCTTAATAGTAACCCTAGTCACAAGCAACAATGGATAACTATTATATTCTAATCCATTAAATGTTTTGGAAACAAATACTAGTCTCTGGGACCTCGAATTCTGCTAAACCGGGTAGTAGAATTCATCCTGAGCGCTTAGGTTTAAGTCCCAATTAATCCTGACATGCCCAACTAATTACCAAATATTAGAGCACCTGTTTGGTAAGCAGGAGGTCTTGAGTTCAACTCTCAATGAAAGCACCAAAATGTTGACCCTCGATTTGGTCAACGACACAGAGTCAAATAAAACGATAGAAATTAGATGAATTCAATTCAAGAAGATAAATGACACAAGGATTTATAGTGGTTCGGCCCCAGGTGATGGTAATGACCTACATCCACTTAGTGTTCTTATTAATGTAATGAAAACCTGCGATCAGTAAAACACGGGTTTACCAAGTTTCACAAGCTCAGTAATACATACAAAGAATTGCATAAGAACAATGATTTTCTCCCTCAGTCTCTAAATATCCTTCTCATGAGCCCTTTGAGTCCTATTTATAGGCTCAAGGATCTCCTTATGGGTCGATGGGCATTGATTACATTTAATACAAATGTACCTGAATAATAATGGAAATTACAATTTTTACATAAATACAGGGTCAAATATCTCTAGAAAATATCTGACATACTGCGACCAGCCCTGGTCGCCTATGAAATATCCCCTTTGTCGTGTGAATTCTTCTCTGGTCGATGGTCGACCACAACATAACCATTTAAATTGCCACACGCATCTCACGTGCGTACTAATCTTGACATGTCATCAAGTGAATCTTTTTTGGGTAAACATTTTGTTGGGTTTTATGCCCTTATAAAACCATGTCGAACATATAGCACGATTTCATATTATCAATAAAAGTAGTAGAAATCATTTAGTTTGAAAACTGTGTTGCTTGCTTGTTTTATTACATGATTATTGAAATAATACAAACATTTATAAAATCCCGAACATATGGATAGTTACAATTATAGTGACTAGGTCACAGTGGATTATAGTTGTAATTATATGTTCAAAAGAACGAGTCATAAGATTAGATCAGTGCATTGGATTTTCACCGATTAGGCAATCTACGATATGATCTACTTACACATTCAGGGTGTGATGTCTTGTCCAAGGCTTCGACCAAGTAGATAAGATCGGATGTATTTAGTTACATCGGACTAGGACCGATATTGATTATTGATTGATAAATAAGTATCGTTGTTATCAAATCTAATCAATGTCACAACGCTGACCATATATTAAGTCGGTCTTAATTCTGAGTGATAATATTCTGCTAATTATATTATTTAAATCTTTTGACTTGTTCGTTACCAGCTTACCCTACGGTCTAGCCCATACTTACATCTTGGAGATTTATTAGTGTAATTGAGTGGGAGTATTATTCATAGATACGAAATCTATAACTTTTGTATGAGTAGTGAAAAGATGATTTCCTTAATTGCTTTGTTCAAAAGGTTAAATGATTGAGATCTCATTTCTGTGATTAAATTCACGGAAATATCATTTATAAGAAACTTAGTGGGAGTTAAGGATAAAATATTGATGAGGGGTAAAACGGTAATTTGCACCCAGCTCGTTAGTAAGTCATCGATAGAGGATTGACTGATTGTAATGGTTATAATAATGGATAACGTATTTATGGTTTTGAAAATACGTTCTATGAATTCAAGAGTTCAATTCCGAGTCTATAGTGGAGTCACGAGGAATTAATAAGGTAGTGAAATTATTCGTAAATAAATTCACGGTAACTTGTTGGAGCTTGATTTCATAGATCCATGGTCCCCGCATCACCTTTGAGTAAATCATCTAGAATGTCTCAATTAATTGATTTAATTATCAATTAGGATTTTTAAAGTTGACTAGGTCAATTTTGGAAAATTTACAAAGATATGAGATTTAGAGAATAAAAGAGAATCTTTGGGTAAATTTATTAATATTGATAAATTGGTATCAATATAAATAAATGATATTAAATCAAGTTTCAAATTATAATTAGTTAATTTGAATAAGGATTTAATTAATTAATTAAAAAAAATAAAAGGTTTTGAATTTAGGCCCAGTTGGGATATAAATTCAAAACAAAGAGATTGGGCCCAAGTCCATTTATGGCAGCCCAAGGCATTTATTTTTGTTTATTATTTTTAATTAATTTAAATTTAAATAAATCCCATTAAGTTGCCTATATAAGGAATATGATATCTAGGGTTTTCATAAGGAAGCAAGTCAGTCTCAGTTGATTTGGGTAAGTGAAAACCTAGACACTCTAATCATTTCTTAGCCACATTCTCTTATTCTTTTCTAGATCTCTATCTCATGTGTTGAGAACCAGCCCACACTAGTTCTAGGTTGATCAAAGGCTTGGTGAGGAAGACTGTGTTGCTGATCTTGTTCAATCTCTTGATAATACTCTGCTATAGAAAGGAATCAAGGGTTAGAGAGATTGAAGGATGGAGTTGTTCCAATTCCGCTACGTAATGTAAGTTTTTACTTTACTCTGTATTTGTATCAATTTCATATGAGCATGTTCTAGGAATTTGCATGTTTGTTTGATAATATGTAAATTGCATGAAAATAAATAAAGATCCTGCAAAAAAATTTTCCTACACATTTGCCCCCCAAGTTTATTTTACTGCAAGCAGCATTTAATAAACTTACTCGACCAGTGATTCATCCGACCTGGCACATCTATTAGCCTCTTTTCGAAAAAATGAGCAATCATGACTTTTACAGTTTCCCAAAAATATTTTGACGGCTATTGCGATTTCCCAAACATTGAAATCTCACTCCCATCATTACCTTTTCAATTGCACCACGACCAGTATAAATACAACACCTTTCCAATTTTCACTTTTTACCGAAGCTCTCTCTCTCTTCAAGAACTCAGAAAAAAAATTCAAGAAAAAATCCAAAAAATCTCTGTGATCGAGACGCCTTCGACTAGCTTCGTGCAACAATCCAAGTAATTCTTGAACCCACCTTCTCTTTTATGCATTCGAGAATAAATTCCATGAGTTTTTCTAATTGTGTCTCCATTTTTCTGGATAAAAAGCTTCTCGGGTAATCGGGCTCATACAAAGACATATAGAAACATGCTACAATAGGGATTTTAGGTAATATAAAATACTAGGCAGGGTTTGGAAATTATTGTGGGACATAGGAGTACTAATTTAGGGCCCAACATTGAAGTGAAAATTCGATTTTACTGTTTTTGGAAAAACTGGGTTTTTCCCGCCTGTTTTCAGAGTTAAAAACTTTTCACCTTCACTTTTTGATCTATTTTGTCAAACTGCTCACATGTTTGTAGTGTTTATTTTAGGATGTTGCGGGTCGTATAAAAGCTTATCTTTTATACACGAGCAACGTTATCCCTAGATTTCTCTCCTTCTATCTATTGGTCATAGATTCTCACTTCCCATTTACTCTTCTCAGATATTCATGCATGATCCCTGGGGAGGTGAGAGGCCAATAGACGACGATCTCCTCGCTTTGTTGTTCAAGGATCAGGAACAACCTCCACTACCTTTTCCCGAATTTCCATCTTCACAACAAAACACCCCGACCAGCCCCTCAACTGGTCAACCAAATATGGGTCGTGTGAAGTACACTGCTCGTAGAAAAAGGAAAACGACTGATTCACCTTCTAACCAACCTGCTTCCCATACCGATGGTCCTTCAAACGACCCTCAACCTATAAATTTTGCATCACCAGATATTCAATCCAAATCTCAGCCTCGAGACGACCCTCAAGCAGAAGTTGATTGATACATGGCGCCTCCTAGTGTCATATCGGCCAGATTGGTGGCAAAATATCCCAAGAAGTACGGTCTTCTTGGGATTACTTTAGTCAAACCTACACCCGACCAAAGGGAAAATGTGCCTGGAGGCGCCTTCATCACCTGGTTGAGGTATCACATAGAGGCAAGGGCAATCCTGCCCTTGCACAACTTCTTCCAAGGAGTGGCCAATTACTTCGAGGTCGCCCCTTTTAAAATAACACCCAACACACATAGAGTACTATCAACACTCTATATCCTTTACAACCATAAAAAGTGGCATGTCCCCACACCACATGAGATCAACTATCTGTTCGATCTCAAGTCCAACCCCAACCAAAACAACACGAGGTTTTTCCATTTCTACCACCAAGAATCTACTCTGACATTTCTGAGCGATGTCACCCACAAGTCCAATGTAGGGAAGTACTTCCAAGAGTACTTCCTCACAACTGATCTAGTCACTGACAACCTAGTCTTCACACGAGGAGGTAAACTTTTCAATTGCTGGTCGATGATTGTTGTTAGTTTTTCCTTTCATTGTCCTTAGCAAATTGGTGTTGTGTCTAGGTCCATGGTACCGACCAAACCCCACTCCAGAGATGGAGATGAGGGTCGCAGCCCTGGCCAGCATGACGAACATTGAAAAGAGCTTCAAAGAGTTGGTCACTGAGAGCAATCTAAGGTTGGTCGGCCTTTGGAACCTCACCAATAATTGAGGGAATCCACCGTGGGGAGTGCCACTAGAGAGGGTACCAAACGAGAAATCCCCGAATAATAGCAAGATGTGTCACAACCCCCGAGGCGACGGGCAACGGGAGTGACCATCCAACAACCGTCTAGCAACCCTCGGGCTGCTGCTGCCCTTGCCCACCATGGGAGAGGAAAACAAAAACTACCGGAATACACCGGCCCTATATTTGAATCCTCGGACAAGAACGGTATAGATCTCTCGCTCTTAGATAACTTGCCTTTCCCGTCACTTATTCGATAGGGATGGAAACTTTAATTTTACGACCAGTAATTATAATTCGGACTTCTTCAAGGCAGATAGTGAGTGTAGTTGTAGTTCTATAGATAATATATTGACCAGTAATAATAGCTCGGGTATATTACTTAGAATTTCCCTCTTCATTATTCCATTACTTCTTAAACTACATTGTTTGATTGTTTGCTTTTGTTTTACAGTCATGCCTTCGACATGTACGCCAACACCGAAGCTCCTACGAGCAAAAAGAAACCGAGTAGGAGGCATCCGGGAGAGTGCAGTGGTGAGCCTTCCAAGAAAAATGCTCGATCAGACGACCCTCCAGCTCCAACTCCTTCGCAAAATACAACTCCTCCTCCTCCTCGCAGTAGCCCTTCCCTCGAGCAAGCGGGGAGATCCCTGGCCACCGACCTACTGAGTAGGGCCTACAACGCTACCCATGAGAAGCTGCAAAGGCTATCTAGGCCCCGTTGTAACGCCCTGGATAGCCAGGACCGCTACACTGTGTGTTTATAAAGTGTCAAACTTGCTAATCAAGTCGTAAAAGTAAAAACGTGTTCTGAAACAGTAGAGGTACTAGGGTTAAAAGCGTTTTGGTCTCAAAAGTTATGTTCTCATTACTAAACATTGTTTTGTTGCATGGGATCCCAAAAATGACAGTTTAAAGGCCATTTACAAAAATTACAAAGTTTAAATACATTAACAGCCATACTAAGGCAAAATGAGCAGTTAGGTAATCTCTGTCCTGACACACTCCTCGACCATGGTGATCGAACGGCTGGCTATGTACATTTCACCTCGGAGCTCTCCACCTCAGGCCTGGTCCAGCTTGCCCTTGCCCTTACCTGCACCACGAAGCACCCGTGAGCCAAAGCCCAGCAAGAAAACACAGCAATAACAGAGCATGAACAACTAGCAATCAAGTCAATTACTCATATAGCATCTCATAAATTCAAGTATATCATCATTCAAGTATACCACATGCTAAGCATCTCAGCTCAAAATACATAAAACACAGCTGTTAACCAGGGCTAGCGCTCACAGGCTGCTCCCTCTGTTAACCTATTGTTTCTGGCTTCCAATGGCCAATTCGCGCCCCATGCGCTAAAATCATGAACGGTACTCTTAGACCGCTTATACGTGTCCCTTGGCATAATACCAACGATGACACAATACAACTCTCGGGAGCACTTAGTCCCATCATAATCATACATTCGGGTGCAGTTTTCTTACCTTTCAATTCACTGGTTTCTGATGCCACGTAGCCACAAGCACGATCCTCTACTCTGAGCCTCTCCAAAGTCCTAATCACAACACAAATATAATATTCTTTGTCATTAACCAATCCAAGACTACCTTCCCGGAACCTAACCCACACTCTCGGAACCCCCAAAACCTTAGAACAACACCCCGGAGACATCCCCCGAACCCCCGGAGCAAAGGCCAAAAATTTCCAAAAGTGACACTCTGAAATTGGCCTTGTGCCGCGGCACCCATCAGTCAGGGACTCCACGCCGCGGCACACAAAACCCGTGCCGCGGCACGCCTTCGCAGCCCAGAATTCTGGGTTTTTCCTTCGCGTTTTCCCGAGCTTCAACCTCTCCAAATCACCCCAAACTCCATCCTAAGTCCCAAAACCAACTCTAAACCCTTAATAAACCTCACAACAACCCAAAAACATCATGCCCAAGCTCACTCACACCTTCAATCCTAAAATTCACTCTTGAATTTCATACTTAACAACTCAAACCAGAAAATTAAGAACAACTTGAACTCAAACACAAACCACACCCCAAACTCCCTATACCTTAACAGAAACAAGCCTAATAATCACACAGAGACCTTACCTTGAGTGGTGAGTCCAACCTCCAGCTCTAAACCTCCTTCCTCCTTGATTTCCCAATTCTGAATTCACATAAAACCAGCCACCAACTTGCCTCAATTCACATTCATTATCTAAAATTTCAGACTTAAAACTTAGATATATCATACTCAAAATCTTACCTCTGAGTATTCTTGATCTAAGCTTGCTTGACAACTTCAACCACCCTTAAATTCTTCTTCCAAAAACTAAATTCAGCTTCTCCCTTCTTCTTCTTAGTCTTGCTCTTCCTCTAGGTCTCCAATTTTCAGCATAAACCCCTTTCTCTAAGTGTTATACGTATATGATCTTTTTCCCTTCAGCTAATGGTCATTTACCCTACCAAATGGCTATTCTACCCTTCCACTAATACCCCTTCCTAACTAAACCTCAAGGGCATACTAGTCCTTTCATCAACTTTGCAATTCTACCACTTTCCCATAAAACCTGTTACTCTCTATGGTTACTAACAGTTACGCAGGTTACCAAATTACCAGTTACCACTATCTAGCTTTCTAGGACCGTCTCGGCACGTGCATCACACTGGTATCACAGCACCCACGTGGTACAATTCACACATCATAATTATCACTTAATATAATTCACATAGTCATATAACATGCTTAAAATCATAATCATGCATCTTAATCATAATAGTCACACATAATTCCCATCATGCCCTCCCAGCACACTAATCAAGGCCCTTAAGCCTTATTAGTGAATTTGGGTCGTTACACCCGTCGTAGCCAGGAAGCATTTTCCCATCTTCCTCCATTGAAGAACAACCAGGTTATCAAGCGCAGGCTGTCTAAAGTCCTCAGTGTAAGTGTGTTTCTTCTTTTTTTCTTTAGTTTCACTCGAGCAACATTTTCTCTAATTGCCCCAAACCAGTTCATTTTTCCCTTTTTTTTCTGTTCGCATGGTATCCTGACCATGAGCCATAGCTGGCGTCGTGCTGAGGAGACCGAGACCAAACATGTCAAGGAGGCAAAGGTGTGCGAAGAGAAAGTTAGGGCGGCTGAAGACAAAGTCGCCATCCTGACCAAGGAGCTGAAGAGGAGCCAAGGATAGTTGGCCAAAGTTGTTGCTGCCAAATAAAAAATCAAGGTAGCCTCTGAGAACAACTTCAAAGAGGCAACCTAACTTCAAGAGGACCTGGCGGCCAGTATGAAGGGGGCCACTGAGCTGGAGGGGCAGGTTAAGCTGCTCGAGGAAACAAATGCCCAAAACCTGGAGAAGTTTAGAGGAGCTACTTTCAATTGCTTGTACCTCTTCTAGAAGAACAACCCAGGGGCGAACTTCGACTACCTCCCTGAGAAAATGAGCCAAGTCGAACTGGGGAAATGTGTTGCTCTCCTGGAAGAGGAAAGGAAAGCTCAAGAATCCCCTGAAATTTCTTTAGCGACAGGCATTGATGGTGTCGAAGAAGATGCGGGAACAACAATCTGTTGGTTTTTATTGATCAAATCAGAGATTATGCGTAGCGAAACAACAATCAAATTGTCAGATTAATCCCATAAGATTTCTAGATCTACTTCTTCACACTCATATATATATTGAATCAAGGACAAGAATAGAAAAATTACCTCAGGTCCTTCCTTGCTGCTATCTTTTCGTATGGCTGAATCCTTGAGATCTCACACCAAGATCTTCCAAAATGTTCTCAGTCACACAAAAAACGAGTGTGGGCTCGCTATACAAATAATAGGCAATAACTATTTATCAGATGTTCTCAACACATGAGATCTGATAAATTTTTGGACCTAGGTTTTGTGAAGAACAATGACTTTAGTTTTTGTCATTGTTCTCTTTCTCTGAGAGAATCCTAGATATTTTTCTATCCCTGAAAACTTACGTTCTGTGAAAACTGATATCCCATATTTAATAATATCCAATATATTAAAATATTTGTTATTTTAAACAAATTCAAAATAACTGATCAGTTATCAGATTTTTGTTTAAATAATAATATTTTAATCATATTAAAATATCTCATTATTTATTTAATATTTAAATAACTAAAATTGTGGAATCAAGAGACTCAGTCCATCTCTTATGCGTGTAGCACAGTGCCTATGCACTGTGCCACACGTGTACCACATGCATGTGCATGCATGTGATTTTTCCCAATTTTTATTATTATTTAAATACCAAAAATCCCAAAAATAAATTAATTCAAAATTAATTATATTTTTGTTAAATCAAATAATTAATTAATTCTTAATTAATTAATTAATTACACATAATTAAACAATAATTATGTTTGATACATAGAAAAATATTTTACTTATCACATAAGTCCTTTTTGCCCATTTTTGTATTTGCCTTTGACAGTGATTGTTTGAGCCATTTCGGGGACCATGGACGTATAGCATTAAGCTCCAATAAATTGAAACTAAATAATTAAACTCTTTAATTATAATAGTTAATTTATTAATTCTGATATTACTCCACTATAAATTCAGAATTGCACTCTTTATGTTATAGATATACTTTTACATAAATCTTTTTCTTAAGTCGTCCATTGATATAACCATCTTACAATAGTTCAACCCTCTAATTAATTAGTTCATAAATTAGAATGGGAGAATTACCATTTAACCTTTCTAATTTACTTCTTATTCCTTAAGTACCATTAATTCACTAGTGAATAATTAATCTATAATCTAATTATAGATTTGAGCTCAAAATCATTCAGTTCCAGAATTAATCCTTAAGGGAACTAATATACGATCTGTTAGGAAAGATTAGATTCTGTATTGTTGATACATGTTTCCAGCCATCCATGATATTAAATCTCCAAAACAAAAGTCATTAGCCTCATTCTTTGAAGAGACCTTAACGAATGAATCAAAAGATTTAATAAACATGAATAGGAGTTCATGAACACTCAGGATTTAGGTTGATCTATAAATGATCATCAGTTATGATATGAATTACAAGTCTTTATTGTTAAATGGTTTTTGGATAAAGACTTTAATTCATATCGGTCCATGTCATATATAATCATATTATATAAAGCACCTTTACCGAGATGTCTTTCCACATCAATAATCCGAATCTAGATTATTTGTATCATTATAATACTCAGTAAACCGTACTTACAACTCCAATTAAAGAATTCCATAACTTTAATCTGTTGTTGTTGACTATTTTTATTCATTCATGTGATCTTAATTCTCTCGTACTAATACAAGATCACATCCTCAATAATGAATATGGAATTTTTCTAATATGTACAAAATTATTCAAACAATAATTTAACAATCTAAATATGACAATAATAATAAACCATTGTATTTATTTATTCACAGAAAAAACAAATGTCTTTACATGCTTGTAGGACACACTCCTAACACAATCGACTAGCAATCTCAGCCAAATCCTCCCCCAGCTCCACAATGATTTATATATTCTTTTTTTTTCTTTTTGTAATGTTGAGACAATTTTGCTGCTTAAGGCAGGTTTTCTTTTAATTATTAATTACATCCGAGCAGCAATTGCTCACGGTGTAAAAACATTTTGTTATGATATTATAATATGTGGTATTATTACAACATCTGTTCGTATGACCGAACTTAGCATAACACTTTGTTTTGATTTTACAGAATTAAACCAAATTTTTTAAAAAATACTCCAAGTGTCGTAGTATGCTTTCCTTTATTTTGCTCGTTTGTTTACATATGCATGTTGATATGCTTTGCTTGCTTAGTAACTTATATGCCTCCAAGTGATCGAGGAGCTTAAGGTTCTCGGTCACTTTCCATGACCAAGTCCTATTCGAACATTACTGCTCGCGTACTTATAATTAAAATGATAATATTGCAAAATAACACACATAATGAGCAAATACTTGTAATAAATACATTAATTGGCAAGAATAACCGGCTGCGCATAGTTCCTTTTATTTCTCATAATAAAATTAATAGAATCTTGTCTGTACGAGTGATCAAGAATTGATCTTACACTTATAAGCAACCAGTCAATTAATTGACTAGCCCTTGTTCATAAACTTGTAAAAATTAAAATTAATACAAGCTAATTCTTTAAAAAGAATCATTTATTGATAATAATTGCGTAGGTGTTCTCCATTCCAATAGCGAGGAATGAGATTTCCATTTAAGTGAGCAAGTTTATATGTGCCTGGTTGAAGGATTTCTTCAATCTGATACGGACCTTCCCAGTTTGGTCCAACCAAATCCCCTACGTTAAACTTTCTTTCACGTACTTTAGAGTTAAAATATCGAGCAACCTTTTGTTGGTAAGCTGCCACTCAAAGTTGAGCTTGCTCGCGCCGTTTTCCGACCAAGTCCAAAGACTCCATCAGTAAGAGTTTATTTCTTGAAAAATAATTAAGGAATTTAATTAGTATTTTTTGGATATAATATCGGCTAAAATCTTCTATATATTTAACCGACTTGTTGAAAGTACGGGTTAACAGCGATACTTTTAAAGAATAAGATTTTGAGCAGATTTTGGGAAAATACTATTGTGATACCTGAGCCTAGGTATCGAGACCATAGGATAGGTCTCCCCGAGACTTAGGGTTTAGTCTCAAATATTTTTGTATGAATTTCCTTAATGGGTTTAAAACTAAATAAGGATCTTTAATCTTTACTAATGATTTTGAAAATGACCAAATTGCCCAAAATAATAATAATGAATTATGAAGTGTCATAATTAACTCGAGTATACTGTATGGATAATTACAGTATTGGCTAAGCATAACTGGACTTTATATTGGAGGATGAAATCCTGCTGAGAGCAAAGGAATCCAAGTAAGTCAACTTTTATTGTGTGGCTGCAACATGAAACGACTATTGTATTGTATGTTATTATAGAGACACATGCACATATATACACTGTCGTAGAAAGTTGCTTAGAGACGTTAGTCTAGTGGGTGCTTGTAACACCCTGGATAGCCAAGACCGCTACATTGTGTATTTATAAAGGTGCAGGACTTGCTAATCAAGTCATTTAGTTAAAAACGTGTCACTAAAACCATTAATGGACGGGTTAAAAGGTTTTGGTCACAAAAGATACATTTCATTTAATTAAACATCTTGTACAAGGGATCCCAAAAGAAACAGTGTTTGGAAGTCAGTTTACAAAATTTCCAGTGTACAAACAACCACTAGCCACTCTAAGGGCAAAACAGACTTTTATGGTCCTCCAGTTCCTGCCTCCTCCTCAACCAAGGCGGCCGAGCAGCTGATCATGTACATTCTGCGTTCAGAGCTCCCTGATTCAGGGCTGATCAAGTTTTCCCTTGCCCTTACCTGCACCACGTAGCACCCGTGAGCCAAGGCCCAGCAATAAAATATAACGTTATAGTACAAACAATGATAAAAATTGAATAATCTTTAAAGCATGTTCATACACTTAGCATACCACATCAATCATATAGTCCATAGACACAACCAGAGAATCAATAAAACAACACTCAGCTAGGCAGCATTACAAATCCATCAATCAATAATAACAATCAAATCACATGATAATCAGGGTCAACGCCCTTAGGTCGCACCCTCTGTTTACTCCACTGACTCCGGTCTGCTTAAACCGAGCTCAACCGCGCCCTGTGCGCCAATGTAAACTCCGGCACTCTTAGGTTGTTTGTTTATTATTCACATGGCATAATACCATCATTTATAAAAATGTACAAAACAGGGAACCCTTAGTCCCATTATAAATTCACAACCGGATGCAGTTTTCTTACCTTTAGTTTCCAAGTGTACTGATTACGAGAGATGCCTCTTGAGCACAATCCGTTTCCTGAGCCCTAGCTTAGTACCTAGTCACAACCAAGATAAGGGATACCATTAATAATTGTAAAAAGGCTTTTGGATAAGGGTCTAGTCTCTGGAACATCGAATTCCACCAAAAACGGTAGTAGAATCGATCCCCAGCACCCTAGGTTAAGTTCCCATGCTTAAGATCCCAAAAACACAAATTTCCTGATGGGCCGCGACTCAATCTCCCTATGCCGCGGCATGGCCCAAACCAGAGGCCCAGCCTCGCCCAAAAACTAACACGGGTCGTGGCCCTACATACCCCATGCCGCGGCCAGCCCTCCATCTCCAGCACTCATCAGCTTCAAAGGGTCGCGGCACACCAAGAACTATGTCGTGGCCCGACCCCTTTGAACCCAGAAAAACCACCATTTTTTACTCTCAAACCTCACTCAAAACCTCTCATAACCATCCCAATAATATACTCCAATTATCACAAACATTCCTGCATGATTTCAGAAGCTTAAGCCAGCAGAAACCTAATCTAAAAACTCTCAAAACACCATTTTAATTTCTGAAACCTTCACACTCAAGAACACCAAAACCAGTCAGAAAAACCCTGAATTCAAACACTATATCATAAATTGGAGCTTACCTTCACTGAAGAATCAATCCTCCAAACACTCACTGAGCTAACTCCCAAGCTTTCTGCCCAAATTCAACCTTTAATGCCAAAACCCATAAACACTTTAAAACTCAGCCAAAATCATAGAATTTAACCACCATGCATAAAACGTATGGCTTACCTTAACTCTTGACTGAATCCTTAGCTAACCTCCTAAATCACAGCTCCAATTCTCTGAGTTCCAGCCAAGTTCCCTTAATTTTCTGTAGTTTTCCTTGAGAGAGAGGGAAGGGTCGATTTAGCTTTTGTTCTACTATTTTCTAAAATTTACTTAGTCTATCCTTAATCAATTAAGCTAATCATGAGGCTCGGGGTACCGGAAACGTCCTCAAGGGCAAAATGGTAAAATTCCCAGTATTCCCACCTAAGCTTCCTAACCTCAAATATATATCCAATTATTTATTTCCATAACCTGATAACCCAAATAACCATCTAATACCTGAAATACCCCTTGACTTGCCCCAAGTCAAGTATTCGGTCCCGTTGTGACTTTCCAACTAACTAGCTCCCTCGAATCGCCTCAAGTCACATGCTGCAGATTTACCCACATAATAATGTGGTCCTCACAATTATAACACATAATTACAGTTACGCCCTCAATGGCTAAAGTTACAAATATACCCCTTTAAGCTAAACGGAGGCCTACATGCATACCATATATATTTATATAATCATACAATCATGCTTTTCACAGAATCATGCAATAAACTAATAAATTCACACATAAACCAATTATGCCCTCCTGGCCTACTAATCAAGGCACTTAAGCCTTATTAGTGATTTTGGGTCGTTACAACTATCCCCTCCTACTGAGAATTTCGTCCTCGAAATTTACAGGAATAGCTTGGGATACTGATGCATCACAGTCTCAAGCTCCCAAGTCGCTTCCTCAACCTAGCTATTTCTCCACAATACTTTAACTAGCGAAATCATCTTATTCCGTAGAACTTTTTCCTTTCGATCTAAAATTTGAAGAGGGCGTTCCTCATAGGACAAATCAGTCTGCAATTCCAAGTCCTCATACTTTAGCACATGCGTCGTATCTGAGACATACTTCTGTAACATAGAAACATGGAACACATTATGAACTCCCGACAACGACAGTGGCAAGGCCAACCTGTAAGCCACATGTCCAATCCTTTCTAGGATCTCGAAAGGTCTGAAAAACTGAGGGCTCAGCTTGCCCTTTACTCCAAATCTCCTCACCCCTTGCAGTGGTCCAACCTGGAACTCCACGTCCCTACGCTTATGATCAGCGTAGCTTTTCTATCTACTCTGCAAAGCAAGCATTCTAGCTTGGATCTTCTCAATAGCTTAATTGGTCTTCTGAACCATGTCTGGCCCCAAATATTTTCTCTCACCCATCTCATCCCAATGAATGGGCGACCTACACTTCCTTCCATATAGCATCTCATAAGGTGCCTCTCCAATCATGAACTGATAACTGTTTTTATATGAAAATTCAATCAACAGGAGATACTTACCCCAAGATCCCTCGAAGTCAATCACACACGCCCTAAGCATATCCTCCAACACCTGAATCGTCCTCTCAGACTGTCCATCAGTTTGAGGATGAAAGGATGTGCTACACTTCAACTGAGTCCCCATAGCTCTCTGCAGAGCTCCCCAAAACTTGGAGGTAAAGATAGGGTCTCGATCAGATACAATAGACTTAGGAACCCCATGGAGACGAACTATCTCCCTCACATATAACTTTGCATATTGTTCCACTGTGTAAGTCGACTTCATTGGTAGAAAATGAGCTGACTTGGTATATCTGTCTACTATCACCCATACCAAGTCACAAAGTCCCACTGTCCTAGGTAGACCTCCCACGAAATCCATGGTAACATCCTCCCACTTCCACTCGGGGACACCCAAAGGCTGAAGCAACCCCGCTGGTCACTGATGCTCAGCCTTCACCTGTTGACATGTCAAACATCTGGCCACATACTCCACCACATCCTTCTTCATCCCGGACCACCAATATAAAGCCCGCAGATCCTGATACATCTTCGTAGTACCCGGATGAAGCGAGTACGGTGTAGTGTGAGACTCATCTAGTATCTCTCATCTGATCCCTTCATCTGCCGGAACACAAATTCGTCCCTGATATCGAAGTATACCAGCCTCAGAAACAGAATAATCCTTAGCTACCCCCACTAAGACATTCTGTCAAACTTCCTGTAACTGCACATCCACCAATTGACCCTCCTTGATCCGCTCTAGCAGGGTCGATTGCAAGGTAACATTGGCCAATTGGCCCACAACCAACTTTATCCTTGCCCTGGTCATCTCATCTGCTAACTCTCTGGAGATCTGAACAGAACTAAATAACTGCCCCGAGCCCCTCCAGCTCAATGCATCTGCCACAACATTGGCTTTCCCTGGGTGGTAAAGAATATCACAATCATAATCCTTAACCAACTCCAACCAATGCCTTTGCCTCATTTTCAGATCCTTCTAGGTGAAGAAATACTTCAAACTCTTATGGTTAGTGTATATCTCGCACTTCTCCCCATATAGATAATGTCTCCACACCTTCAGTGCAAATACCACTGCCGCCAGTTCCAGATCATGGGTAGGATACCGCTGTTCATACTCCTTCAGCTGCCGCGATGCATAAGCTATAATCTTCTCGTTCTGCATCAGCACACAGCCTAAACTCAACCTTGATGCATCACAGTATACCACAAACTTTCCTTCCTCCGAAGGAAGACTCAGTAAAGGTGCAGTAGTAAGTCGTCGCTTCAATTCTTGGAAGTTGTTCTCACACTTCTCTGACCAAATAAACTTCTGATTCTTCGTTGTCATCTCTGTCATCGGTGAAGCAATCTTCGAGAACCCTTCTACAAACCACCTGTAATAACCTGCTAACTCGAGGAAACTCTGCACCTCCGAGGCATTCCTTGGCGTTGGCCAATCTCTCACTGCCTCCACCTTGGACAGATCCACCTTAATCCCCTCTGTGCCAACTATATGCCCAAGAAAAGTCATCTCTGGCAACCAAAACTCACACTTCTTAAACTTGGCATATAACTGATGCTCCCTTAACCTCTGCAAGACCTGTCGAAGATGTTGCTCGTGTACTGCCTCTGAACTAGAGTATACTAGAATGCCGTCGATGAAGACAATGACGAACTGATCCAAGAAATTTTTGAACACCCTGTTCATTAGATCCATGAAAGCTGTCGGGGCATTGGTCAAACCAAAAGACATGACCAAGAACTCATAGTGTCCATACCGCGTTCGGAAGGCCGTCTTCGGTATGTCCTCGTCCTTGATCCTCAGTTGGTGATAACCAGATCGAAGATCAATCTTTGAGAACACCGTCTTTCCCTACAACTGATCAAACAAGTCATCGATCCTTGGTATAGGGTACTTATTCTTGATGGTCAACTTGTTCAATTTTCTATATTCTATACACATTATCAGAGTCCCATCCTTCTTCTTAACAAACAAAACTGGAGCGCCCCATGGAGAGTAACTAGGCCTGATGAATCCCAAGTCCAGAAGTTCCTGTAGTTGTATCTTCAATTCCTTCAACTCTGCTGATTCCATCCTATATGGTGCTCTTGATACTGGTTCTGTTCCCGGTGCTAACTCGATAACATACTGAATCTCCCTGTGCGGCAACAATCCCGGTAGGTCCTCAGGAAACACATCCAAAAACTCACAAACCACCCTGGTCTCTCCTGGCCCCGCTGGCAACACTTTGGTAGTGTCCACCACACTAGCCAGAAAACCTATACATCCTCCCTGTAACAAGTCTCTGGCTCTCAATGTTGATATCATGGGTACACGGGGTCCACATACCGCACCCACGAAGACGAAAGGATCCTCGTCCTCAAGCTCAAAAGTCACCATCTTCTTCCTGCAGTCAATAGTAGCCCCATATCTGACCAGCCAATCCATCTCTAAGATCATGTCAAAATCCTCCATGTCTAGCTCAATCAAGTCTACTGAAAGCTCCATACTATCAACCATCACTGGCAGTGCCCTAATCCACCTCCTAGAAACTACCAGTTCCCCAGTAGGCAATAATGTCCCAAACCCCGCAGTCCGATACTCACTAGGTCTACACAACCTATCAATCACTTTACTAGAAACAAATGAATGTGTAGCACCAGAGTCCATCAATACAGTAAAAGGAGAGCCAGCACTAGAAAGCTGACCTATCACTACCAAGGGACTAGCCTCGGCCTCTGCCTATGTCAAGGTGAACACTCGAGCTGGAGTCAAGCTGTCCACCTTTCCTGCTTCCCCTTTCTTCACTGTTGGGCAGTCCTTCTTAAGGTGCCCCACTGTTCTACACACATAGCAGGCCTTGGCCCGACATTCACCCTGATGGCGTCTTCTGCACCTCGGGCACTCTGGATAACTCCTCCATGCCTCGCTACCGCCCTGACGGCCACCCCAACCTCTCCTATCAGGACCAGCAGCGGTCGAATTGTTAGGGGTCTTCCTCTTCGCATCACTGGGGCCTCCGCCCCTACCAGATCTAGAATAAGAAGGTACCACTCTGCGACCCTCGCGCCTCGCCACACTTTCCTTCTAGATCTTGTTCTCTGCTTCCTCAGTGGTAAGAGCCTTCTCAACAGCCTGGGCATAAGTTGTTCCCCCAGGTACTGTTGTAATCCTCACATCACGTGCTATCATAGCATTAAGCCCTCGAATAAACCTGTCTTGCCTAGCTGTATCTGTAGGCACAAGATCTGGTGCAAATTTTGCAAGTCTATCAAATTTTAGGGCATACTCAATAACTTTCATACTGCCCTGCACTAACCCCACAAACTCATTAACCTTTGCTGCCCTGATGGAAAAATTGTAGTATTTCTGGCATAACAGATCCTTGAATCCATCCCAACTCAAAGCAGTGACGTCCCTGGTCTGTGATGCCACTTCCCACCAAATTCGGGCATCCTCTCTCAACATATATGTGGCACAGGACACTCTGTCATAACCTTCTATCCTCATGAAATCCAGGATAGTAGTAATCATAGTCATCCACTGTTCGGCCTTCAGTGGATCAGGTCCTCCCTCAAAAGTTGGGGGATGCTGCTTCCAGAATCGCTCATACAATGGCTCCCACCTGTTCCCAACTTCTACTCGCTGTATAATTGGTGCCACTACAGGTGGCACAATAATTGCAGCACTTTCTATTGGAGCCTGCTGTCATAGAAGACGAATTGTTCATCTTGGCTCTGTAATCGCGCTTGCATCTCTGCCATAATCTGCTCCCAGTTCTCAGGGACTGGCGGAGGAATCTGGCCCTGGTCATCACCTCCAGTCCCAGACCTAGTGCCAGCTAGTCACAGATATTTTCTTGGACGCATAGCTATCCAAGTCAATCTGCAATCAATGGCTCGGCAATCAAACCATGATGACAGGGTAAAATCTTTTCCAAAATCCACCAATGGAACATAATCAATCACAAACAATCAAGATATAGGAATTCATCCATACATTCACCCATATATACACAATAAGCATGTAATCATTCAGGTTTTCATTTACATGCATAGCAATGCTAATAAGCACGCCTCAACATTATCACACAGCAGTCAAGGGCCAGGCTCTATCAGTATCTCATGCTTCCTATTAATCCAACAAATAACAGCATTCATAATTATTTCCAAGCATATAAGCACATTTACATATTACCAAACCCTAAATTGAGCTTGTCTCTAGCAGCGAATGTACATGTCCAGTCGGTCTTCAGGAACCCTTAAACCTAGGACGCTCTGATACCAAATTTATCGCCCTGGATAGCCAAGACCCCTGCACTGTGTATTTATAAAGGTACAGGACTTGCTAATCAAGTCATTTAGTTAAAAACATGTCACTGAAACCATTAATGGACTAGGGTTAAAAGGTTTTGGTCACAAAAGATACATTTCATTTAATTAAACATCTTGTACAAGGGATCCTAAAAGAAATAGTGTTTGAAAGTCAATTTACAAAACTTCCAGTGTACAAACAACCACTAGCCACTCTAAGGGCAAAACAAACTTTTATGGTCCTCCTGTTCCTGCCTCCTCCTCAACCGTGGCGGCTGGGCAGCTGATCGTGTACATTCTGCCTTCAAAGCTCCCCAATTCAGGGCTGATCAAGTTTGCCCTTGCCCTTGCCCTTGCCCTTGCCCTTACCTGCACCACGTAGCACCCGTGAGCCAAGGCCCAGCAATAAAATATAACGTTATAGTACAAACAATGATAACAATTGAATAATCTTTAAAGCATGTTCATACACTTAGCATACCACATCAATCATATAGTCCATAGACACAACCAGAGAATCAATAAACCAACACTCAGCTAGGCAGCATCACAAATCCATCAATCAATAATAACAATCAAATCACATGATAATCAGGGTCGACGCCCTTAGGTCGCACCCTCTGTTTACTCCACTAACTCTGATCTGCTTAAACCGAGCTCAGTCACGCCCTGTGCGCCAATGTAAACTCCGGCACTCTTAGGCCGTTTGTTTATTATTCACATGGCATAATACTATCCTTTATAAAAACGTACAAAACAGGGAACCCTTAGTCCCATTATAAATTCACAACCGGATGCAGTTTTCTTACCTTTAGTTTCCAAGTGTACTGATTACGAGAGATGCCTCTTGAGCACGATCCGTTTCCCGAGCCCTAGCTTAGTACCTAGTCACAACCAAGATAAGGGATATTAATAATTGTAAAAAGGCTTCCGGATAAGGTTCTAGTCTCCGGAACATTGAATTCCACCAAACACGGTAGTAGAATCGATCCTGAGCACCCTAGGTTAAGTTCCCATGCTTAAGATCCCAAAAACACAAATTTCCTTAAGGGTAGGCTCAAGCTCCCTATGCCGCAACATGGCCCAAACCAGAGGCCCAGCCTCGCCCAGAAACTGACACGGGCCGTGGCCCTACATACCCCATGCCGCGGCCAGCCCTCCATCTCCAGCACTCATCAGCTTCAAAGGGTCGCGGCACACCAAGAACTATGCCGCGACCCGACCCCTTTGAACCCATAAAAACCACCATTTTTTACTTTCAAACCTCAC
Organism: Humulus lupulus; assembly: GCF_963169125.1. Taxonomy (NCBI): domain Eukaryota; kingdom Viridiplantae; phylum Streptophyta; class Magnoliopsida; order Rosales; family Cannabaceae; genus Humulus; species Humulus lupulus. Next base: position 117,630,360 of record NC_084796.1, on the reverse strand, counting down.
TCAAAACCTCTCATAACCATCCCAATAATATCCTCCAATTATCACAAACATTTCTGCATGATTTCAGAAGCTTAAGCCAGCAGAAACCTAATCTAAAAACTCATCAAAACACCATTTTAATTTATGAAACCTTCACACTCAAGAACACCAAAACCAGTCAGAAAAACCCTGAATTCAAACACTATATCATAAATTGGAGCTTACCTACACTGAAGAATCAATCCTCCAAACACTCACGGAGCTAATTCCCAAGCTTTCTGCCCAAATTCAACCTTTAATGCCAAAACCCATAAACACTTTAAAACTCAGCCAAAATCATAGAATTTAACCACCATGCATAAAACTTATGGCTTACCTTAACTCTTGATTGAATCCTTAGCTAATCCTTGAGCTAACCTCCTAAATCATAGCTCTAATTCTCTAAGTTCCAGCCAAGTTCCCTTAATTTTCTGTAGTTTTCCTTGAGAGAGAAGGAGAGAGAGAGAGGGAAGGGTCGGTTTAGCTTTTGTTCTACTGTTTTCTAAAATTTACTTAGTCTATCCTTAATCAATTAAGTCAATCCCGAGGCTCGGGATACCAGAAACGTCCTCGAGGGCAAAATGGTAAAATTCTCATTATTCCCACCTAAGCTTCCTAACCTCAAATATATCTCCAATTATTTATTTCCATAACCCGATAACCCAAATAACCATCTAATACCCCTTGACTTGCCCCAAGTCAAGTATTAGGTCCCGTTGTGACTTTCCCGCTAATTAGCTCCCTAGGATCGCCTCAAGTCACATGCTGCAGATTTACCCACATAATAATGTGGTCCTCACAATTATAACACATAATCACAGTTATGCCCTCAATGGCTAAAGTTACAAATATACCCCTTTAAGCTAAATGGGGGCCTACATGCATCTCATTTATATTTATATAATCATACAAGCATGCTTATCACAGAATCATGCATTAAATTAATAAATTCACACATAAACCAATTATGCCTTCCTGGCATACTAATCAAGGCCCTTAAGCCTTATTAGTGATTTTGGGTCATTACAGTGCTGATTTAGAAAATATGAACGGTAGATATCTGTCATATCCTAGACAGCTGATCCCCGTCACACTGTTTGATTTTATTATGTCCGATTCATTACCGCTACGAGTGGCCAAGAGGTGAGGATTGCTGGTTTAAACCTAGGGGCGCCAAAAATGAATGGGACCTAGGGGCCCTCATGCTTACTTAATCAGTGAACGGTTAGAACCCGAGTAAGTGCTCTAATAAGTTATTCCTGGATAGTAGCCGTGAATATTGGCCATTCAGTGAGAGTTCCTAGAGATACTAGGGGTTGCCAAGTTTGAGTATGGCTGAACACCGTAAGGGCAACTGCTCACCAGCACCACTGATTAACATAGAAGTCTCTGTAAACCAATGTAACTTCAATTACACTCTTGGATAAGTAGTGATGCCCTAAGTAACTTGATGGTTACCCTTGTGAGGGATTTACTCTTGGATAAGTAGCGATGCCCTAGGTAACGCGATAGTTACCCTTGATGGGGATATTTATTGGCTAGATCTTATTATTGAGACTCGGTTCTCTCTTATAAATTAGCATTTATGCTGGAGGGTGTGTTACGCCCAAATTATTGGAAATTGTCGAGTGTTGGTCTAGAATTATATTGTTATATATTATATCTTCTTGCTCTAGGATTTCTGAGTGCAGGGATATATAGGTTTATATGAAATAGTTGTGATATATTATATTTTCTTGCTCTGGGATTTTTTTCTGAGTGTAGGAATTTATCTATTTATATGAAATAATTTTTCATTGGTTATCAGGCATGATCATAAGTTTGCTAGAACGCTTTTGCGTTCCACAAATTGATTATGTTGGGTCCGGATGCATCCAGAACCCTAATTTCTCTTCTTGCTTTTGTTTCAAAGTAGAACTTACTAAGCATTTTCGATTACCTAGTTGTTTCCTGATGTAGGCAAGAGCAAGGGCAAGGCAGAGCAGTGAATGCTGGAGTCTACCTAGCGAATGTACATATGGACCGACCTTTTGGGAAGTCATTTTATTTTTGGAAATGTTGTGTTATTTTCATAAACTAGGCTCGCTCTACTCTTTATAAAATATGTTTGTATTAAATGTTAAGTATGGCCATACAACTTTTTTTTTTTAAAATTATATGGGTTTTTGAGACTTTTGGTTAAATGAAAACATTTATATTTGCGCATTATTGAGTCTTAAAAATCTGGGTCATTACACAAGGAAGCTCCTAACCTCCGAGGCATTCCTTGGCCTCGGCTAATCCCTAACTGACTCTACCTTGGCTGAATCTACCTTAATCCCCTCTCCACTAACAATGTGTCTAAGGAATGTCTCCGGTAACCAGAAATCACACTTCTTAAACTTAGCATACAACGGATGCTCTCTCAATCTCTGTAATACCCGTCGGAGATGCTACTCATGCTCTGCCTCTGAACTGGAGTAAACTATGATGTCGTCGATGAAGACAATCACAAACTAATCTAGGAAGACCTTGAACACCCTTTTCATATAAATGTTGTTGGGGCATTGGTCAAATCGAACAACATGACCAAGAACTCATAATTCCCATACCTCGTACGGAAGGTTGTCTTCGAATATCCTCGTCCTTGATCCTTAGCTAGTGATAACAGATCGAAGATCAATCTTCAAGAATGCCGTCTTACCCTGCAGCTGGTCAAACAATTCAACTATCCTTGGTAAGGAGTACTTATTCTTGATAGTCAACTTGTTCAACTCCCTGTAGTCTATACACATTCTCAAATCCCATCTTTCTTCTTCACAAATAAAACTGGAGCACCGCATGGCGAGTAGCTAGGTCTGATGAATCCCAAATCCAATCATTCATGCAATTGTATCTTCAACTCTTTTAGCTCTGCCAGGGCCATCCTGTATGGTGCTCTCGACACTGGCTCTGTACCCGGCGCTAACTCAATGACAAACTAAATCTCCCTATGTGGCGGCAATCCTGGTAAATCCTTATGTAATGCCCTACTTCCTTAGAGCCGTTACTAAGTGAGTTTTAAGACAAAACAGTGCAATGAACTCGCTTACCGAGGTTTTGAAACAAAAGTGTGACTAATAAAAGTTAAGGCTGTAATCATTGAAAATGCGTTGACTTAATAAAAACATCTAGTATTAGACAATTGGGATCCCAAAATAAGGTTTGAAAACTATTTACATCTTGAAATGAGTTTACAGTTGATCAGTTCTAAAAATCATAGATTATTACAGCCATTTTCAAATAAACCCCCAACCAAAGCAGTCGGGCAGGCCAAACATGTACGCATCGCTTCACGCTCTCCGTACTCATGGTTGGTTGACTCAGCCCTTGCCCTTACCTGCAACACGGAGCACCCGTGAGCCGAAGCCCAGCAAGAAAACTCATGCATTTCATAACATATGCAAAATATACAGTTAATCATATCAGATAATCCACAGATAAGTAAGTCAACCATTAGACTAAGCAAACACGGCCATGCCGCCCCAGAAGCCTTACCAAAGCCTGGGGTATCGGTCCTCACCGTAAGGATATCACATGTATCCACCGGGCCCTGCCTTGACTATAAACATCCCATGTGCTAAGTGTTACTTCCGGCCCCGCTGCCGTTCTTGGCCTTGCCGCCCTCGGCCATGCCGTACATTTCATTATAATCATATATAGCACAAACCAAGCAACATTCAAACAAATACCAATTTATTTAAATCTGCACCCTAACATGTAATGCAATATAGGGTCGTGCCCTGCAATCATCTCATCATGCAATATAGGGCCGTGCCCCGCAATCACACTATGGGCCCATGCCCTATCCTACGGGTGTTATAGTTTTCTTACCTGCATCCCGAGCTTCACAATGCACCCAAAGTCACGAGCACGGTTCTCTAGCACGAGCCTCTCCAATAGCCTAGTCACAACACACATAAAACACTTTTTAATACTAACCAACCCAAAACCACTTCCCGGGACCAATCCCGCACTCTCGGGACCTCTAATTCCCTAAAACAATACATTGGAACCATCTCCCGAGTCCCCGGGCAAAAGCCCTAAAAACCGCAATTTTTGCCTGCCAAAATGGCCTAGGGCCGCGGCGCTCCCCTCAAGGGCCGCGGCGCCCAGCGACTTGCCCCTCTCCTGATGCAACATCGCGCCGCGGCGCCCAAGAACAGGGCCGCGGCGCTCATCCGCGAACCCAGATTTTCTGGGTTTTCTCTTGCGTTTTTCCCGAACTTAAACCCCTCCAAAGCATCCCAAACAATTACCTAAACCCCAAAACCAATTTCAAACTTCAAATAGACCATACATCAACCCATAAACATCATAACCCAACTCAATAACACAATCATACTCAAAATCCACCCATTTGATCTCAACTTAAGAAATCTAAACCCATAAACCAAAAACATAAACCAAAGCTTGAAAAGCTTAAACCATGCTTCAAATTCCTAAACCACAACAGAAACAAATCTTAAAATTGCATAGAACCTTACCTTGAATGAAGAACCCAACCCTAAGCTTCCTTGGTTCATCCCCTAAGTCTTCAAGTTTCATCTCCCTTCTTCTTCTTCATGCCCTAGCTTTTTCCCTCTCCTTTTTCTTCTCTTCAATTTATCAAAGCATCAAATGACCAAGCCCCCAAACCGTGTACCCCTTAATACCCAGCTGCAATATATCAATTTCCCAGCCAAATGACCATTTTACCCCTTCATCAAAACCCTTTGCTAACTACACCTCAAGGGCACTCTAGTCCTTTCTCCTATATTGCAATTCTACCATTCTTTCACCTAACTTGTTACTCTCAGCAGTAACTAATGGTTACCCAGGTTACTAAATCTCCAATAACCATTACCCGCTAAATCTCAACTTAGCCATAAAATTCCCGAGGTACCCCTGGGCTCCTCCCGAGCCGGGTATAGAAATCCCGTTGTGACTCTTAAGTTAACTAGCTCTCTAGGACCGTCTCGGCACGTGCATCACAATAATAACACCACACTCACGTGGTACAATTCACATATCAATACAGCTATGCCCAACATGGCCAAAATTACAATTACGCCCTTCTAACACGATCCGGGCCTACATGCATACTAATATACATAGTCATGCATCTCAGATAAACAAATAGCCAAATAACATGCTTTAAATCATAACCATGCATTTAACTCATAAAATCACACATAAATCCCATCGTGCCCTCCTGGCACGCTAATCAAGGCCCTTAAGCCTTATTAGCGAATTTGGGTCGTTACACCTTAGGAAAGACAAGAACTCGCATACCAGTCTAGTCTCTCCCAGTCCCACTAGCATAACTCTAGTGGTATCCACCACACTAGCTAGAAAACCTATACAATCTCCTTGTATATAGGTCTCTAGCCCTCAACACTGATATCATAGGAATGCAGGGTCTGTGCATAGTACCCACAAAAACAAAGAGGTCCTCAACCTCAAGCTCAAAAGTCACCATCTTCTTCCTGAAATCTATAGTGGCCCCGTATCTGACTAGCCAATCCATCCCCAAAATCATATCGAAATCATCCATACCCAACTCAATCAAGTCTAATGATAGTTCCCTACTATCCACCATCACTAGCAGTGCTCTAATCCATCTTCTAGAAACTACCAGCTCCCTTGTAGGCAGTATAGTCCCAAACCCCACAGTATAATACTCACTAGGCCTACACAATCTATCAATCACTTTACTATAAACAAATGAATGTGTAGCACCAGAGTCAATCAATACAGTATATGAAGAGCCAGCACTAGAAAGCTGACCTATCACTACCCAGGGACTAGCCTCAGCCTCTGCCTATGTCAAGGCGAACACTCGAGCTGGAGTCAAGTTGTCCACCTTCCTTGGTTCTTCCTTCTTCAATGTTGGGAAATCTTTCTTGAGGTGTCCAACCACCCCACACAAGTAACAAGCCTTTGCCCCGCATTCGCCAAGATGGCACTTCCTGCATCTAGGGCACTCTGGATAGCTCCTCCATGTCTCACCGCCTCTCTAGTGGCCACCCTGGGCATCCCGACCCCTCCCATCAGGACCAACAGCGGTCCAGGTGTCAGGGGTCTTCCTCTTCTGATCACTAAGGCCTCTCCCCCTACCTGGCCCTGTAAATGGAGGCACTTCCCTGCGAACATCCTGTCTCGCAGTGTTCTCCCTCCAAATCTTGTTCTCTGCCTCCTCAGCAGTGAGGGCCTTCTCAACCACCTGGGCATAGGTCGTCTCCCCAGGTACTGATGTGATCCTCACATCTCAGGCTATCATAGCATTAAGCCCTCGAACAAACCTATCATGTCTGGCTACATCTTTAGGCACTAAATTTGGTGCAAACTTTGCTAGCCTGTCAAATTTCAAGGCTTACTCAGTAACTGTCACACTGCCCTGAACCAACCCAGTGAACTAATTCACCTTTGCCGCCCTGACGACAATGTTGTAATATTTTTTGTTGAACAAACCTCTGAACCCATCCCAACTCATAGCAGAAACATCTCGATTATGTGATGCCACCTCCCACCAAATACGGGTATCCTCTCAAAGCATATAGGAGGCACAGGCCACCCTGTCATTACCTTTCACCCTCATAAAATCCAAGATGGAAGTGATCATACTCAACCACTTTTAAGCCTTAAGTGGATCTGGTCCTCCCTCAAAGATTAGAGGATGATGTCTCCTGAATCTTTCATAAAGTGGCTCCCACCTGTTTCCAATCTCAGGTGGTTGTCAACTGGTGCCACAACAGGTGGAAAATTAGGTGCAGCACCCCCTAACGGAGCCTACTGCCTTAGAAGGCGAATCTCTTCTTCTTGACTCTGAAGTCTAGCTTGCATGTCAACAAGCAATTGTTGCTAGTTCTCAGGGACTAGCGGAGGGATCTGACCTCGCTCATCATCTCTTAGCCCCGACCCTGGTGTCGGCTAGTCGAATTGATCGCCTTGGACGCATAACTATCCAAGTTTATCTGCAATCAATGACTCGACTGGTCAGGCAATGATAGCAGGTTTATATCCATTCCACAGTTTAATGCCAATATCCAGACCACAAAGTACAATCATGATGCAAACAGACATTTAAACAATTATTCACATACAGTAGCAATGCTAATAAGCACGCCCTAACATATTCACATGGAAGTCAAGGGTCAGGCCCTATCAGTATATTTCATGCTCCTTATTAATCGTGTAGATAAAGCATTTATATTTCATGTAAACACTCAAACACATAATAACATATATGGTTACCGAACCCTGGGTTGAGCTTGTCTTTAGCAACGAGTGTACATGCCCAGCTAGTCTTCAGGAACACTTACACCTAGACCGCTCTGATACCAAGTTGTAATGCCCTGGGTAACCAATACTATTACACTGTGTGTTTAAAATAGTGCAAGACTCGCTAATCAAGCCATTTGAACATAACTGTGCTTCTAAAGTCAACTGACAAGTTAGGGTTAAAAGATTTTGATCGTAGAATGGTTAACTTTCATTAAAACTAGTGTTTGATACATGGGATCCAAAAATAGTATTTACATGGTAGATACAACCCTCAAAAGTTAATACAACAAAAGCCATTCTAAGTGGAAAAATGCAGTTTTGAGCTCTAATCTCTGTAAGTCCCTCGGTCGTGGCGGTCGAGCAGCTGCCAATGTACACACCGCCCCTAAAGCTCTCCAACTCATGGCTGGTCCAGCTTTCTTTTACCTTTACCTACACCACGTAGCACCCGTGAGCCAAGGCTCAACAAGAAAACCATAATCAATAAGCATAGATGGGAGCAAGTGTATACAACAAACTTTAGTCCAATCAGTTCAACTAATCAGCAGAATGCAATTAAGCTAGGCAACGATAAACACATATACTTCCAAACATATAATTCAATCTTTAATACAATATTTAGGTGTCAGCACCCTTAGGTCGAGCCCTCTGGTTATTTAGCTGCTCCCGGCTCGCTTAGGTCGAGCTGCATTCAGTACGCTTATCATCAGCCCCGGCTCCCTTAGGTCGTACTTTTACATTACACATAACAGATATATAAACTACAGAATAAACATGTTCATTTAAAGGAAACTCAATCCCATTCACAACTACTTGGGTGCATTTTTCTTACCTCAAGTCCTGAGCGAAGGATAAAGAGCGGTCCCGAGCACGATCCTCAGTCTTGAGCCTTAACGGTATCCCTAGTCACAAGCAACAATGGATAACTATCAAATTCTAATCCAATTAAATGTTTTGGAAACAAATACTAGTCTCTGGGACCTCGAATTCTTCTAAACCAGGTAGTAGAATTCATCCCGAGCACTTAGGTTTAAGTCCCCAAGCCTAAAAACCAACCTAGGCTATGGCTACCTAGGCGGCCCGCAACTTGGCCCAAAGGGTCGCGGCACACCTCAAGTCAGAGGCACCATACTCTTGCTTCAGGGGGAGAGGCAGGCCGCAACTTGCCCCCTAGGGTCGCGGCATGCCCATAGGTCAGCAAGCCCCTAGGGCCTTCTGGGGCACACGGGCCGTGGCGCCCATGAAATGGGTTGCAGCGCGCCCCTGTGAACCCAAAAATCTCCTGGTTTCTCCAATGTTTTCCCCAGCTACAGCCTCAAAATTAAACCTAGCTATACACCCAAACCAAAACCAGATCCAGAATTCTTAATATATCTTCAAAAAAAACACATATAACCTAAAACACCAACTTAACTTCCCTTAAATTCTGAACTCAGTAGCTAACCCAATTATCTCCAAGCATGTCCAAACCTAAGCAAAATTTTCAACAATTTAGGACCTGAAACCTTACCATGATGATGCTGATGCTATCTTGAGTTGCTCCCCAAAATCTTAGCCTTAGTTTCCCCAGCTCTCAAACTTAATTCCTTAGGTTTCCTCCTCCAAATCTTCAAAACTCCCTTAGGCACAAGAGAAGGAGAAAGATGACGTGAGTGAGAGAGAGAGAGAGTGCTGAGAGTGTTTTGATTTCTCCCAGCCTAACCCAAAAGCTTTCTAACCATATCTTTAATCAAAGTGACCAAAATTCCCCTTAAACTATCCCAAGCCCTTAGTTGCCCATAAGGGCAAAACAATCATATTCCCTGTTTCCCGCTAATTCCTCAAGTCGTCCTACAGATTCCCAATTAATTCTGACATGCCCAGCTAATTACCAAATACTTACCCATTACTCAATAAATCTTGAATATACATTAAACTTCCCAAAATACCTCTAAGCTCACCCCGAGTCGGGTATAATACCCTACTGTGACTATTCCGCTAATCTGTTCACTAGGATCGCCTCGAGCCGTATACTGAAAATATATCCACATAATAATGTGGTCTCCATCATTAAACACATATAATCACATTTATGCCCTTATAAACAAGAGTGGTCCCACATGCATATTTGATACTCATAAACATGCATTTAAATATATTTGTATCATCATATAAGTCATGCATGCCACATAGTCACACATTTAATCAATTAATTGCTCATATATCCAATTATGCCCTCTTGGCACGCTAATCAAGGCACTAAACCCTATTAGCATTTTTGGGACATTACAGATCAGTTCTGATTTCTTCGGAAGATATTCAAGGTCACGTTATGGGAAGTGATGGGATCGTGTATGACGTAAATAAGATAGAAACCGTAAGGAAATTTCTAAAGGAATGCCTTAGGGGTGAGAAGCATAGTGAGACCGGTAAGACACATTGGCTACTATTTGAAGCATCATCGAGGACAACCATACCTTGACTGGAGCAACATAGAAAATTAAGGTTGTCTGAATGGATAGGTGTGTGCCAAATTTTAAGAAGCTGAAGTACGGATTGATTCACACGCCATGGTATTAGAATATGCACGTGATGGACTAGACAGGAGAACAATGCTAAGGACAATGTCCTTGCTTAAAGTGTGGAATTATAGTGCATTACGTTATTAATTAGGGTGTGCCTGTGTGTAGACTGAAAATAGGATTGTTCGTGCTTCACAGTGGATAAAGGAATAAGGACATAGATGCTCTACATGGGACTTTAAGTTGATAGTGATGTCGGTTAGTCACGGTTAGAGTGAAGTAATGATCGGGATTGGTATGGAACCTATGATTGATAATTAGCAGATATACTTCTATGAACAATGAAATATAGAAAGAAGATCATGTAGGAATGGTTAAGAATCCTACCACTTTGGCATGGATAGGTTAAGATATGAGGATCGGATGACTTATAATTGTTGCATCCAGGAAGATTGAATGGGTGTTAAGGCCTAAAATTTGTATACCAGGAGGTGCACTGCCTAATCTTTTAGTAAGTGAGAAACAACAAACAAAAGACAGAAGAGCTATTATGACTCTAAGGTATCTTGGAGTTAGTATGGAGGAATATAATTATGGATTGTAAACGTGAATCACCTCAGATTGTAGGTGAGACAAGCGGATGCGAGAAATGGTGACTTGACATATTAGATTAACACACTCAGGTTTATGAGAGTGAGTTCTTATTGAAATGCGTATGTGCAAAGGGAGACTGTACGTCTCCGTGGGACACTTAAATCGATAGTGTTGGATTGAGACCCTTTAGTTCCCAAGTTCTAAAAAAAAGTTCATAGAGAGCGATAAGTATAAGATTGGGATTTGGAATTAATGGTTACCTCCAAACAGACTGACAACTTGAAGGAACAACTCAGACTCTAAGTATTTTACTTCGAATGTGTAAGTTTTCGAGATATTGTGGTAGATACAGTCCCTGGAATGGACTGTCACAATGATGAATGTCGGTCTATAGCTAGAGTGACTCTGAATAGGATATTGTGAGATAAGGGACGAGGAGTACTCATTATGGGAACTGAAACAAGGGACAGGAAGTGTCCAGGTTCAGAGTCGGTTCAGAAGGCCAATAAATTTGTAAAGGATTGTTAGGGCAGGAGTACCTGCTTTATTGAAAGGACATAAGAGTTCGCGACTTTAAATATGGAAACGTGGAGTTCCAGGATTGGGGACCTTGCATTTCTCTGAGTATTATGAACTAACAAGGATAAGATGGTTCGATAAAGAAAGAGGAGTTTGACTCTAGATTTGATATATTTGTGAGATCTTAATAAGAATTAGGCTAGGGGCCTACAAATTAGCCTTACCCCAGCATGGGTAGAGGCTTATAAGGTATTACTCATGCCAATGTTAAGGAAAGGGGTATCGAGTATGACCCCTGATTAAGTGAGGAGACCTTGGAAATTCAGTGAAACTTATTGTGTAAGGAAAAACCAATGAAAATTCTGGATAAAAGAGATAAAGTCATATAGATTAAGACTATCCTTCTTGTGAAGGTGTTACAAAGAAGTGGCAAGGTAAAGGACCTAGCTTTGGGGTTATAGTTAGGTTTATGGAATTAGTACCCCGAGATGTTTGAATAAATTTCGAGGACAAAATTTTAATAAGGAGGGGATAGTTGTAATGTCCCAAATTTGTTATTAAGGCTGAGTGCCTTGATTACTGTCTGTGGAGGGCCAAATTGGAATTACATGTGTGATTAATGGATTATACGTGTGATTATGTGATATAAATAATCTGTGTGGTAATGTGACTAGATATGCATGTTTATGTGTATTAAATATGCATGTGGACCCATTTCTGTAAATTGGGGCATGTTTGTAATTATGGCCCATTGAGGACATAAATTTAATTATGTATGTGTTATAAGTGAGACCCCGGTGTGATGGGGATATATTTGAGACGCGTGGTCCGAGGCGGTCCTAGGGAGCGGATTAACGGAAAAGTCACAACGAGGACTAATACCCGACTCGGTGTGAGCCTAGGGCTATTCTGGGAAACCTAGTGAGTATTCAGGATTTATCGTGTAACGCCCTGGATAGCCAAGACCGTTACACTGTGTGTTTAAAAAGTGCCAGACTTGCTAATCAAGTCATTTAATTAAAATCGTGTTGCAGAAGCTACAAAGGATCTAGGGTTAAAAGCGTTTTGGTCTTGAAAGCCACACTTTTCATTAAGAAACATTATCTGGTTACACGGGATCCCAAAAACACAAGTTTAAAGATCGTTTACAAAAGTTGTGAGACTCAAATACAATAACCAGCCACACTAAGGCAAAACAAGCAGTTAGGTTATCCCTGTCCTGGTCCACTCCTCGATCGTGGTGATCGAACAGCTGGCTATGTACATTTCACCTCGGAGCTCTCCACCTCAGGCTTGGTCCAGTTTGCCCTTGCCTTTACCTACACCACGTAGCACCCGTGAGCCAAGGCCCAGCAAGAAAACACAATATCAACAGAGCATAAGCAATTATCAGACAAGTCAATATCTCACGTTGCATCACATAGCCTCAGTCAAATAACCATTCAATATAGTCAAATATTCCACATACTAAGCACATCAACTCATAACATGCACAGTTTATAAACGATAACCAGGGCTAGCGCTCACAGGCTGCTCCCTCTGTTATCCCAGTGTTCATGGCTCCCAGTGGCCGAATCGCGCTCTGTGTGCTGATAGTATGTACGACACTCTTAGGCCGCCTTTACATGTCCCATGGCGTGATACCAACATTGACACGATACAACTCTCGGGAGCACTTAGTCCCATCACAATCATATAACCGGGTGTAGTTTTCTTACCTTTCAATTCAATAGCTTTGATCCCTCGACACCTTGAGCACGATCCCCCTCGAGCCCTAGCGCTCACCTAAACACAATCATGTCCAAAGTCATCATCAACCCTCAAGTTCAAAACCTAGTCCCGGGGCCAATCCCGAGCCCCCGGGAAGTCCTAGTTCCACCAAACAAGGTGGTGGAACCAAACCCCAAACCTTAGGTCAAAAACCCTTGCAAATAACCCAAAAATCCCCTTCAGGAGGCAGGGTAGCGCTACAGCACTCTTGGGAGGGCACTACAGCACTACAAACAGAAGCCAAAAACCCTTCAGCAAAATGGCCTAGCACTACAGCGCCCAAAGGCTAGCGCTGTAGCGCTAGTCACAGACAGTCCTGCACTGATTTTTCCCTTTTGCGATTTCTTCGAACCAACCTCAACCAAACCTCTTCCAACTCTTACCCAAACTCAAAAACAACCTCATAACTACACTCCACTCATCCCAAGCACCCCAAACATCTAAAACCTAAGCACATGCATCCACAAACTCAGAATTCACCATAGTCACTTCTAAACTCTAAAACTCAGTAAAAACCAGCTGAACATCAAAGTTTAGAGTTTAGACCTTATACCTTTGATAGAATTTCGACCACAAGCTGCTTCTAGACTCCTTTGGCTTGCTCCTCCTCAGCCTCAAGTCTGAATTCCCTAAGGTTCCACCCAATTTCAACTTAAGCACCACAACTCAAAAACCAGAAACTGAAACTGAAGAATTCTAAGTCTTACCTCAAGTGTTGATGAAACCCTGCTAAACCTCTGCCAATTCCTTATTCTTAGGTCAAGATCCTTGATGTCTAGGTACCTCAGCTCTCCTCTGAGCTTTACTCCAAAAAGTCCTCAAGAAACAGATGAAGAAAGCCTGAACCGACTCAGAGAAACTCTCTCTGTTTTCTCTCCTTTCTTTCCCCTTCCTTTTCCTTCTTTTTCAGACTTCTTTGATATTCTACAAATTCCACTAACATAAAGCCTTAGTATAATCTAACTTCTGTAAAGAAAATGACCATTATACCCTCCCTATTAATTCTAACCCTTTAGTCCACTTAAGGGCATTTTAGTCATTTCACCCAATTCCCGCTAATTCCTCGAGTGTCTCTAATATTTCCCGCTTAACTCTCGATACCTAATTAATCACCAGTAACATCCCTCAATATCAAAATAGACCCCAGTATATTCACTAAATTCCCATTTATACCCCTGAGCTCACTAGGATCGTCTCGAGTCACAGATCACAGATTTATCCACATAATAATGTGGCCTCGTCAATTATCACATATATCAAAGCAATTATGCCCATAATGGCCAAAATTACGATTATGCCCTTCTAACCTAATCTGGGCCTATATGCATACTAACACACATAGTCATACATCTCAAATACTCAAGTAATCATATAACATGCTTTAAATCATAATCATGCATCTTAATCATTAAAACCACACATAGTCTCCGTTATGCCCTCCAGGCACACTAATCAAGGCCCTTAAGCCTTATTAGTGAGTTTGGGTCGTTACATATCGGGTAATGGGTAGTCATGTGGTGATTTAATGGGTATGTTGAGATTTATTGGAAATTTATATGACCACTTGAGGATTAGCGGAACTGTGATAGATGACGGGTTTTCCCTTAAAGGCAATAAGAGGCTAGGGATAAGTATAAGGGCATTTTGGTCTTTGGTGTTAAGAGATAAGCTTCGGAAAGCATCAGGTATCAACCAGAAAACATCAAACACTCTCTTTCCCTCTCGTTCTATCCCTCTGTGTGTGTGTGTGTGTGTGTGTGGCATCAAACATCAAGCAATTGTGTGGTAATGTGACTAGATATGCATGTTTATGTGTATTAAATATGCATGTGGGTCCATTTCTGTAAATTGGGGCATGTTTGTAATTTTGGCCCGTTGAGGACATAAATGTAATTATGTATGTATTATGAGTGAGACTCCGGTGTTATGGGGATATATTTGAGACGTGTGGTACGAGGCGGTCCTAGGAGCGGATTAGCAGAAAAGTCACAACGGGGACTAATACTCGGCTCGGTGTGAGCCTAGGGGTATTCTGGGAAACCTAGTGAGTATTCAGGATTTATCGGGTAACAGGTAGTCATGTGGTGATTAATTGGGTATGTCGAGATTTATTGGGAATTTATAGGACCACTTGAGGATTAGCAGAACTGCGGTAGATGACGGGTTTTCCCTTAAAGGCAATAAGGAGCTAGGGATAAGTATAAGGGCATTTTGGTCTTTGGTGTTAAGAGATAAGCTTCGGAAAGCATCAGGTATCAAACAGAAAACATCAAACTCTCTCTCTCTCTCTCTCTCTCTCTCTCTCTCTCCCTTGGTGTGCATAGAAGCTTAGTGGAACTCTTGGAGAATTGGTGCAGAAGTTGAGGAATTGAAACTCGGGGACTGTGGAATCAAGCTAGGATTACTTGAGGATCAGCTCAGGGTCAAAATTACTGTCAAGGTAAGGGTTCTATGCAAGTTTTTGTTGAAAATCTGCTGTAATTTAAGGGGATTTCTAGAGGGTGAACCTTAGGCTAGTTTTGGGATTTTGATAAGGCTGTGGAGTAGTTTTTGGGGTAGTTATGTTGATCATGTTGCACTGATGTGGATTCTAGGCACAATTCTGATTTTAGGTTTTAATTTGGATGGATTTTTGTGGAATTGGCTTAAGAAAAACATAAGGGATTTATGGGATTTGGGCTCGAGTCGCGGCCCTGTTCTTCAGGCGCCACAACCCGTGTGTGCGAGAAGGTTTGGGAGCCTCTGAAATTGCCCAGGCTCCGTGGCCCGTGTCCCCAGAAAAGAGCCCCAAGACTCTCTAACTCGTATCGCGTCGCGGCCCTGGGGGGTTGGGTCGCAGCTCAAATAGGGGATATTGGCCAATTAAGGGTTTTAAGCTCGGAAACTCAAATCTTAAGGGTCAGGAAGGATTCTACTACCTAGTTTAGTATAATTTGAGGTCCCAGAGGTTAGTATGTTGTTTCAGAGGCTTTTAATTTATTTAGATTGTGATGTCTATTTATCATTACGTTGTGACTAGGTTTTACATCTAAGGCTCGGGATTAAGAATCGTGCTTGGGATCGCTTTGGATTGTTAGATCGGGACACAAGGTAAGAAAGTTGTCTGTGCCCGTAGAGTTATATTGTGCTTAGTGTTGTGTGTATGGTTTGCAACTATTACATCATACGTGTGTTTGTGATGGAACAGCAAAGGTCGAGAGCGGAAAAGGCCGGGAGCAGCAAAGGTCAGGAGCGGCAAAGGCTAGGAACAGCAAAGGCCGGAAACGACAGAGGTCAGGAACAGCAAAGGTCGGGATCGACATTAAGCATGCTGAATACAAACCGCCAGGGTAAGACCCTCTAAGGGTGCTGCACACACCCACTTAGTTAATACAGTGAACTTGGTGTCCGGTAACGCACCCTGATCGGCGCAAGCCGCTGTTGTGACTTCCAATAGGAACTTGTAAATTGTTGTCTTGCTTTATTAAATATGCATTTTTTGAAAAAAAAAAATTATTGTATGATGTGGTATGAAGTTTTCTTGTTGGGCTTCGGCTCATGGGTGCTTTATGGTGCGGGTAAGGGCAAAGGAAAGGTCGACCAAGCATGAGTTGGAGGGCATGGAGCGGCGCGTACATGTCTGGCCTACCTAGCAGCCACGGCTGGGGTAGTTTTGAGGAACATGTTATAAATGACCGATTTTGTCGCCTAGGTCGACTGTACAAAGACTTTGAGTTGTAAATATGTTTTAAAACAATATTTTGGGATCCCAATGTAACACCTTTATGATTTAAATGAATGCCCATCATTTTATATTTAAATTTCATTAAATGAGTCTTTACTTTAATTTAATCACACTTTTTGGTCTAAAACCTCGATTAGCGAGCTGATTGCACATTTTAAAATCACATGGTAACGGCTCTAGTGTAGTAGGGTGCTACACCTAATGTTGGTGAATGCCTCTTTTTTGGACCAACTGAAACATTGAGGTCGTCGTCCTTCAACTCTTCTTCCTCAAGCTCCTCGGTCGGTCCGACCAGTCTTTCTTCATACCCAAAGCAAGGATCAAACGCCTCCCCGCTTTGGGACTCATTTCATAAGACATTAGGATTTGGGTTGCCATCGGTGACACTTCTGTCTACGACGTCGATAATTCTGACCTCACCAGGGGTCGCCTCGCCGATCTGGGTCTCCCCTCCCTTGATGTCGCTAAGTGTGGCCTCGCAAATCATCGCCTCACCGATCTTGGCCTCTCCTGTCTTGGCCTCGCCTGTCTTAGCCTCACCAATCGTGGCCTTCGATGTACTTTAATCTTCA
Organism: Humulus lupulus; assembly: GCF_963169125.1. Lineage (NCBI taxonomy): Eukaryota > Viridiplantae > Streptophyta > Magnoliopsida > Rosales > Cannabaceae > Humulus > Humulus lupulus. Next base: position 117,613,378 of record NC_084796.1, on the reverse strand, counting down.
ACGAATGGTCTAGTGTTCAACGTGGGTCGAAGCATATGGTTGCCTTGTTGGTTAAATTTTATTAATGAAAATAGTAATTCAGTATTCTTAACAATAGGACCTGGAGACTTCTGTGTTCATCATGCTATTGCACTCGGTTTACATACAACTACATTGATCTTAGTAAAAGGGGCTTTAGATGTATGTGGTTCCAAGTTAATGCTAGACTTGTCATCCAAAGTTTTCTCTATCATCAAAAAAATTTCTTCGTCGAACAACTCTTCAATGCCATGGCTAATTGGTCATCCAATATCATATTTGCACTGGCAGTACTTCCCTTCCTAGCTTTATTGATTGACGCATTGTAACATTCTCGTGCCTCTCACTGGTTTTCTCTTACGCAACTGATAACTTCGCGCCATACAAGTCTCGATGACCACGAATGTTGCCATACAAGTTGCCCTTCGAAGGAGGATCGCCTAACATCACTGGGAGTTTGATGGATCTGATGGGTGCCAAGCTCTCACCATTAAACTCGTAGATTATAGTAGAGCATTGCGCGAGGTCCCAAATAGATAGATTCATTTTTCTAAGCATGACTTATACAAGATGTTGACGAAGATACCGTTGTCAACCAACACTCTCAAAACCTTTCGATTGGCGATCAGAGCTTGATGACCATGGGGTCGTTGTGTGGGTAATGGACATGCTTTCAGTTTTCATGAGTGAAGGAGATGTCTCAGTCTTCCATTCGTAGGACCTTGCTTGGTCTCTCTTCATTCGTCATCACTTCGTCTGCCTGATGGTGCAACTTTCGTGCATATCTCTCCAGACACTTCTACTTTCCCTGGAAGAGTGTGGTCCTCCACAGATTGTGACCAAAGTAGTCGTTACCTCTAGCACCTCGCTTATAGGCTAGCGATCGTGGATGGTTAGGTGGCGACCACTGCCTTTGCCTTCCATCATTTTGACCATCGTTCTTATTCTGGTCTTGGCAATGATTGACATAATGAGCCATGTGCCCCCTTCCTGACTAGAAATTCTATCTCATCCTTAAGTTGACGGCATTTGTTAGTCTCATGACCATGGTCCTTGTGGTAGTGACAGTACTTGTTTTGGTCATGTATGTTCAGATCTTTCATTATTGGGATTGGTTTCTTGTATGACACCTGGTTTTCAGTTGCTATGAAGATATATTCACGCGTTCAGGCCAAGGCGATGTAGTTTGTAAAGCGTGGTTTGTACGCAAGTTGTCTTCCCTCTTGCTTGGGCTTCTTGTAATGCTGCCCGTACTTGTGAGACACCTGATAACTGGTCACCCTTTTTCCATTGCCATTATTCTCACCACCTTTATGGTCCTTGCCACTACCAGCCCTCGTCGTGTCTACACTCTTCACCGCCTCATCCAACTTGATAAACTTGTCGACACGGTCCAAGAAATAATGCATTGAGCCGCCAGAATTCTTGGCAAATTGTTCCATAGAGGGCTTTGGACTCTGATGCCTACCATAATTGTCATTAGCTGCCCCCGTTGCTAATTGTCTTAGCATGAGCAGCTTCCTCTTGGAACTCCATGATTTAGTCTTTCAGAGTTTCATTCTCGCCTTGCTTCAGATTGGCAAGGTGGTTAGCTTCATGAGGGTGGACACATGCGGCGTAGAATTGTTGGTAAAATTCTTGAGTGAGTTGTTCCCAAGAGGTAATTAATCTGGGATGGTACTTCCAAAACCATTGTTTCGCGGCTCTGACCAGAGTGGCTGGGAAAAATTTGCACCGCACATTTTCTAACACCTTGTGAATTTCCATTTGAATCTCAAAGTTTTTGATATGCTCCAAGGGATCCCCTTTACCATTGTAGGTTGCCATCAGTGGCATCCTGAAGTTGTCGGGCAGTTGCGCGTTAGCGATGGTGGGGAAGAAGATACTCGCATTCCTTGGGTTCAGTGTGGGCTCATCATTCTTGACTTCACCCATTTCCCTAATCGCCTTTCTCAACTCCTCAATCTGAGCAAGTACTGGGTCATTAGCGACTAGGGCTCCCTGGTCATTACCGACTGGAGGTCGCCTCTGATGGTCCCCTTACTCTTCCCTTCAGGTATTCGGATGGTCACACAGGTCATCTCGGCCCTCAACATTCTGGTCTTGGGTGTCACCTCGCACGTTGTTCAAGTGCTCGCAAAAATCAGAGCCATTCCTTGGTCTTACTCTTTCTCCAAGGCGTGTGAATATGCTACCAGCATTGGCACTGTCAGCTTCCTCATCTCGCCCACTTGGACGATCATGAAGCAAGTGGCTAACCAAATCTCCTCTATGGGCCCGAGCCTAGGGTGGTCTTTGATCTCTTTGGTTTAGAGGTTGAGGAGGTCGCTTCGCCCGGGTTCGAGACCTATCGAGATTTGCAGTGCTTCTCGAGTTCGCCCTTGCTCCTGACTGGCGAGCAGCTGATTGCTCCACCCCGTCTCTGTTCACGGGTTTTTTCTTCAACTTACACAGAGTAATAAATGAAGAGTTGTTTTTTGTGTAAAATCCAAAGTGGAATCTCTACTATGAATAATGAACCAAAGAAAGAGAAATAAATGCGGCAATAAATGAAAGAGACACAGATTTATAGTGATTCGACCCAAAAAGATGAAATGCATCAACTTTAGTCAATAATATTTATGATGAACTTTGAATCCCCAAGAACAGTTACACTGAGTTTGATCCTATTCTTGAGGCAATTACAACAATGGAGATAGGAACTCTCTTGAAAATGAGCAGTTACTAACTTTTTTTTCACCCTTGTTACATTTTGATTTGCACTATTTATAGCTACAGAGATGGGAAGAGCTGACGGTGGCAAGTTGTTTCCCGATCATGCTAGTTTTTGGGACACTTGGATGAAGACAGTTTTCTGTCTCACCAAAAATTGTAATCTGACGTGTCTTGCTCATGAAAAGGTTGAGGGCACACTCTAGTGTGGAAGAATGCTTGGTTGACGAGGGCCACCAGCAAGCAGCGAGGGCCACTGACATCTGGCTAGGGCCGCCAGCGATGGGCGACTGGTGAGGACCCTCTCTCTCTTGCGATTGGCAACAGCCTGGTCATCTGAAGACCACTTGATTTCGTGCAATGGGAGAAGTAGACTTTTTTTGGTGAGGTCTGTTTCCGCCTAAGTATTGAGGGAATGACGAGGGTCGCTCTTCTTAGTGAATGACGGTGACTGTAGTGCCTTGCCACTTCACTACTTGCTTTGACACATCATCAGCTTTGCAGGCTGCCACGTGTCAATGCCGAAATCTAGGTATAACATAAATCAACAAAGAAAAAGTTTTGTTGATGGTTGGGAGGGGATCTTGTAATAGAATCTGAGCTCTAATCTAAGAATATAACCCATTTAAGTGAATGAAAAACTAAATAACATAATCTTAGTGTTGATATTCCATTATGGCCTTCATACCTCCACATTGGCAAGAGGGAACTGGACGAAAAATCTTTGAGTTCATCGTAGAGAGTCTTGAGCTTTGTAAAATACGAACTAACACCCATAAATATAGAACCCTGAGAAAGCATTGTGACCAATGTCCAGAGCTAAAATATTATGGGACCACTGCTTTGATGGAACCTCTCATGTTGACTAGTCCACACTTCTGTGACATCTTCTATGAACATTATATTGTATGCAATCTCTCGAGGCACAATGTTAATGATCCATGAAAGAACCATACTATAGCACCATCTCCAATGAGAGATGTAAATATTGTACTATATTTGGCACGAAAAATCAATATATGATATATTTTGCACAATTTTTAGCATTATACTCTAATGTGTGATTGTAAAAGCTTATGCAAAAATCAATTTTTCATTAATGCTCATTTAATATTTATTTAAAATATACAAAAATTAATAATTTTCTATTACATTTTAATACAAATAGTTGAAGATGATAATAAAATAATAAGGAAAAAAATCTAACATTTAATGTTGATAGATAAAGATAATAATAAAATAATAAAAATAACATAAAAATAAATAAAAAGCTTAGCATTCATGGTGATGCAAAATATACATCATGCTATAATGTGAGTCAAATTTGGCAACTTTTAGCATGTGCTAAATTTGTCACACCATTATAGCAATTTTTTTGTAAATTGTGCTATATTTTAGCACTCCATTACTAATTTAACACACCATTAGAGATGCTCTAAGGCTACTGTCATGACCTTATTCAAAGAATTGTAATGGTTGTCTGTGAGAAGATTTGAAATGAGATTGAGGCTCCAATTGTTACCGAATTGGGCCCTCTTCGAGTCAATGCTAAACTCCCACAGTAAAAATGCTCTTCATTCAACATAACATCCATTTGATTACAAAACTCTCTCTCTCTCTCTCTCTCTCTATATATATATATATATACAACTAAGTAAAGATTACAAACAGCAAAGCAATTCCCTCAACAAATTCGGTTAGCCTCTCATTCCTCACTTGTGCTCAGCCATAACGAAATCATGGAGCCACCTTGGTCTCACGCGCACTCTTTTGCCACACGCCTTCTCCTCTTCAGCTACTCCTTGGTTTTCTCCTATGTTATGTGTTTCCTTTCCTTCTTTTGTGATGTTGTTTGGGGAAGTAGTTGGTGTCGGGTCATTTGCTTGGGCCAAAAGTGCATACTAGCCGTGAATCCTCTCCTGGATCCTTGTTGGGTCTAATTCTATTGGGCCTTAGAACTTTCATGGGCTATCACTGCTCCCTTCCTCAAAAACAACCTTGTCTGCAAGGTTGGTAGCATCATACAGTTGACAGAAGGCAGAAAAATCCTCCCAAGCAGCAGCTTCAGGTGGGTTGTGCGACCATTGCACCAAGACTTGTCGTGTGTGTTGGTTGTTGATGAATTTAGTGTGAACTGCTAAGATAGTGAGTGGCACGAGCAATGGTTTGTTGGCAACGATGAATTCAGGCAAAGAGTAGCAGTTGTTAGGTGGAATGCCATGGAACGGTTTGAGGAGAGATACATGAAAGGTAGGATGAATGCGACTGCCCGGAGGAAGTGTCAGTGTATGTGCCACAGGGCAAGCATGAGCTAGCACAGAAAACTGGCCAAAATAACAGTGACATAGCTTGCAATTCAGACGGTTAGCCACAGTGGTTTGGCGATATGGCTGAAGCTTGACTAAGACCAAATCCCCCACCTGAAATCCAATGTCTCAGAGCCTTTTGTTGGCTTGTTGTCGCATGCGGTGCTGAGCTTGCTGCAACTTGGTCTTGAGTTGTTGTAAAATAGCATCCCGAGTAAGGAGATCCTCTTCAACTGCTTGAATGGTGGTATACCCTTGAGTATAAGTGGGAATCGAAGGTGGTAAGTGGCCATAAATAGCCTGAAAACGGGGTCATATCAATCGCTAAATGATGGCTGGTGTTGTAGAGATACTCAGCCAACGAATGGAACTTGCTTCATTGCTTCGGATTATCAGCTACGAAAGCACAGAGGTATTGCTCAACATAGCGGTTTGTCACCTCGGTTTGGACGTCGGTTTATGGGTGATAGGAAGAGCTCATTTTGAGGGTAGTTCCCATCAGTTCAAATAACTTCTTCCAGAAGGCGCTAGTAAAAATGGGGTCACGATCGGAGACAATAGTGCGAGGCATGCCATGTAAATGGAATACCATACTGGAGAAAAATTCAATGATTTTAGTGGCGGTATAGTGGTTCGGAAGAGCCCAAAAATGCGCATATTTGGTGAAACAATCGATGACCACCAAGATATTAGTAAGACCATTTGAATTCGGCAACCCAACAATGAAATCCATGGCAAAATCTTCCCATACTCTCTCAGGATGTTCCAAGGGCTGCAGTGGACCATAGGGAGCAGTAAGAGAGTATTTCACTGTTTGACAAACCACACATGACTGCACAAAGTTCTTAACATCCTGCCGCATTCCATCCCAAAAAAAATTAGCTCCAAGGTGTAAAAAAGTGCGCTCAATCCTTGCATGTCCGCCTATAGGAGTAGCATGAAATTCATGGAGGAGTTATTGTTTCAAAGATGAGTGTTTACTGAGCAGTAGCTTCTGCTAAAGTTTAGCCAGCCATCTCGCACACAAAAAGGTGAGGAAGCTGAAGTACCCTCCTGAAGTTGACGATGTAGGCGAACTAAATCCGCGCAAGTGTCATTCTCATTACAAAGCGTGGATAAGAACTCAAAACAGCCTGCTGTCACAGCCGAGTGAAGAGACAAAATGGAGTCCTCATGTTGACGGGAGAGAGCATCAGCGACTAAGTTTTGCCAGCTTTGTATTCTATTGAAAAATGAAAGCCAAGTAGCTTGCAGAGAAAGTGCTTCTGTTCAAGTGTTTGGATCACTTACGTGGGGAGTTCTTCGAGACTTTTATCATCTGTCCTGATCAGGAAATGGCATCCAAGAAGGTACTGTTGCCATTTTGTGACTGCCTCAACAATGGCACTCAACTCTCGAATATAAGCAGACACACCAGCGAACTTAGAACCTAATTTCTTGCTAAAAAAAAGCAAGTGGATGCCCTTCCTACATCAATACCCCACCGGTGCCAAGATTGGATGCATCAGTTTCTATCACAAACTGCTTAGAAAAATCAGGTAAGAAAAGAACAGGTGTAGTTGTATGGCCCGTTTGAGGTGTTCAAAGGCAGTAGCGACTTGACTGGACCAGTGGAAGTTATCTTTCTTCAAAAGCTCTGTCAATAGGGCTGCAATAGTTGCATATTGAGCGACAAATCACCAATAATAATCCGTCAAGCCAAGAAATTACCTCAATTGTTTGAGAGTGTGAGGTTGCGGCCACTCAACTATAGCCTTGATTTTGGAAGGATCGGCCTGTACCCTGTGAGCGGAAACTAAGTGACCCAAATACTCGATGGTACATTGAAAAAAATGGCATTTACTGCCCTTGGCATAGAAGTTTTTATCCTTCAAAAGATGCAGCACCAAACGCAAGTGGCGTGCATGTTCCTCCTCAGAACGTCTATAAACCAAAATATCATCAAAGAATACGGTCACAAAACGGTGTAAATAAGGTCTAAAGACTTGATTCATGGCTGCTTGAAACGTGGAAGGAGCATTAGTGAGGCAAAAGGGCATCACAAGGAACTCATAGTGACCCTCATGAGTCTGAAACACTGTCTTATGAATGTCTCGACGATTCATTCGGATTTGATGGTACCCCGAGCGTAAATCCAGCTTAGAGAACACTACAGCACCACCCAACTCATCCAAAAGTTCATCAATAGTTGGAATGGGGAAACGATCCTTGATCGTAATACCATTCAGGGTGTGGTAGTCAACACAGAAGTGCCATGACCCATCTTTCTTTTTCACCAACAACATCGAAGAAGAGTATGGACTAGTGCTAGGCTGCATAAACCCATAGGAGACCATCTCAAAAACCAGTTGTTCCATGATGTCCTTTTGGAAATATGGATAACGGTAGGGTTGAACTTTGATTGGGGAAGAGCCCGGTTGTAAGAAAATATGATGATCTACTGTGCGAACGGGAGGCAAATGTTGTGGTTCAGAAAACACACTACGAAACTCCTGAAGGATGCCTCTGCCTGCCAGCGGCATGGTAGCCTGCAGTTGGGTAAGCTTCGGTTCTATAGTAGCGAAAATCGATCCCATAGCAGACAAACGGAACAACCCACTAATGTCACCCTCCTGAATCAAGGTAGTCAACTGAGTATAAGACAGCTAGTGAGCTGAGACAGAAGTCGAAGAAGCAATCTTTATCAGATTTCCCTGCCATTGAAATTCCATGGTCAACTCCTTGTGATCATGGAGACACGGTCCAAGTGTTTGGAGCCATTGCATTCCCAAAACCAAATCAAGACCCCAAATCGGTAAAACATACAAATCGACATCGAAACGATGACCTTGTAACTCCAAAGCCACCCCTCGGCACAGCTTAGAATAGAGTAGTGAGTTACCATTACCCATGTAAATCTTGAAATGACGAGTGTCGTCACAAGCTAAACCCAAACGAGCAGCCAATGATTCTTGAATGAAATTGTTATTACTCCCGGTGTTAATAAGGACTTCCAAGGGTGTCTGTCCATGCTTGTCCATGATCCAAAAAATGCGGGGTTCAATAAATTGGACAATGAATTCAGACTCATTTCATCTTCTGCCACTTCGTCAAGATCGTGAACCATCACAGTCTTCATCGATTCATAATCATCATCTTTATTGTCGCACAACAGCAACACTCGATTCTTACATTTGTGGCCATAGTTGAATTACTCATCACATGTAAGGCAGAGTCCCTTATCCCTACAATCCTTGAGTTCAGCAGGAGACAAACGTTTAATAGGAAGGGATGGAGTACCTGTCGAGGGTGTGGTAGAGCCACCCGAAGGCGAAACCTGCGGAAGAGAAACCGGAGAAGCGGACGAAAAGCCAAGAAACGGACCAGTGGAATGAGTTGTCCAGCCCGTGTGAGTACCTTCCGAACGATGGTGGTGAAACAAATCATCATGACCATCCTCAAAAAATTGTACCTTAGCCATGGCATCAAGCGAATCGAGCGATTTTTCAAGGAGAAGTTCCCGTCGAATTTCCAACTTCAACCCCCAGACAAAAAAATTTAGAAGCATAGGCTCGGCCACCCCAGAAATTCGAGTCATGAGCTCCTCAAATTCGGAACGATACTGAGCAACACGACCTTTTTATGTGAGTTTAGAGATTCTACCCAATGGGTCATCATAAATGGAAGTGCCAAAGTGTTGCCGCAAAGTGTGAAGGAATCCCAATAAGAAAATGATCTGCCCTTTTCCATCCATTGAAACCACGTGGACGGGGCACCATCCAAATGAAAAGCAACCACCGACAATCGTAAAACAGATTCCACCTTATGGAGGTCAAAAAACTTGTTGATCTTGTATATCCAATCCTCCACATGTGACCCATCGAAACGGGGAACCTTCACCAGCAGCGATTTGACAAGGGAATTCACATCACATGGAACCAAATCGGAGTTGGAACGGCAGCCCACGAAATGACCGCAGTCCTTGGCAGCGCTACCGGTGCCCTCCGGACTCGGGGAAGACGATCGAGGAAGTTGGGCGAGGCGTTCCTCAGTCCTGGCACAATGCTAGTCCAAGAGACCGGTGAATTTCTTGAGCTGGGAATTGAAATATTGCTTGAAGCTGAGCTCCAAGGACTGTAAAAGGGAATCGATCTCTTCGTTCTTCATGCTGAAGGAAAAGTGATGAAATCACCAATGTTACTGAATTGGGCACTCTTCGAGTCAGTGCTGAACTCCCACAGCAAAAATTCTCTTCATTCAACATAACATCCATTTGATTACAAAGCTCTATATATATAAAAATCCAACTAAGCAAAGATTACAAACAGCAAAGCAATTCCCTCAACAAATTCGGTTAGCCTCTCAAGCCTCACTTGTGCTCAACCATAATGAAATCATGGAGCCACCTTGGTCTCACGTGCACTCTTTTGCCACACGCCCTCTCCTCTTCAATTGCTCCTTGGTTTGCTCCTTTGTTCTGTGTTTCCTTTCCTTCTTCTGTGATGTTGATTAGGGAAGTAGTTGGTGCCAGGTCATTTGCTTGGGCCAAAGGTGCATACCAGCCGTAAATCCTCTTCTGGATGTTGTTGGGTATAATTCGATTGGGCCTTGGAACTGTCCTGGGCTATCACCGATTGTCACCATTGCTAAGATGAAAAGGACTGCTTGCATCTTTGACTGAAGCTCTAGTAACTGGATCAAGATGAGAAAATAATTTGTTTGCTGCCACTGTTAGATTGTGAGTTGTTGCCTCGGGCCATCGTTGTTGAAACAAGAATCTTCAAAAGAATGGGGAAGAACTTGAAAGCTATCTCTACTTTGATACCATATTAGAAATTAGAATAAAATTGATTCAATAAATGAGAGAGAATAATTTCATTAAAAGAAAGAGTTGCAATGCTCATTTATATACGTTGAGCTAGCTTGTTGCAAGAGGTTGCAAGTAGTAACGTGAGCTCCATAAACATGTAAGGGTGCAAGACTTGTTAATCAGGTCGTTTGAACATAAATGTATTTCTAAAGTCATTTGATAGGTTAGGGTTAAAATATTTTGATCATAAAATTATTTGTTTTCATTAAAATAAAAGCTTGATATGTGGGATCCCAAAAATAAGGTTTACATGGCGGAAACAACTCTCAAAATTTAATACAGCTATAGCCACTCTAAATGGCAAAATACATGTTTGAGCTCTAGTTCCTGTAATTCCCTCGGTCGTGGCGGTCGAGCAGATGCCGATGTACACTCCACCCCCAAAGCTCTCCAACTCATAGTTGGTCCAGCTTCCCTTTGCCTTTACCTGAACCACATAGCACCTGTGAGCCAAGGCTCAGCAAGAAAACCATAATCAACAAGCATAGACAGCAACAAGAGCATATAACAAACTTCAATCCAATCAGTTCAATTAATTAGCAGAATACAAGTATTAAACTCGGCAACGTTAAACATTTACTTTCAAATATATAACTCAATCTATAATCCAAATATTCATTTTTCGACGCCCTTAGGCCGAGCCCTCTGGTTATTTAACTGACTCAGGCTTGCTTAGGCTGAGCCCTATGATTATTTAGCTAACCCCTACTCGCATAGGTCGAGCCCTCTAATTATATAGTTGATCCCACCTCGCTTAGGCCGAGCTGCGTTCAATACGCTTATCACCGGACCCTATACACTTAGGTCGTACTTTCACATCTCACATAACAGATATATAATTCACAGAACACATGTTCAATTACAGGGAATCTCAATCCCGTTCACAACCACTTGGGTGCAGTTTCTTACCTCAAGTCCCTAGTGTAGGATAAAGAGCAGTCCTGAGCACGATCCTCAGCCCTGAGCCTTAACGGTAACCCTAGTCACAAGAAACAATGGATAACTATCAAATTCTAATCCAATTAAATGTTTTGGAAACAAATACTATCCTCCGGGACCTCAAATTCTACTAAACCAGGTAGTAGAATTCGTCCCGAGTGCTTAGGTTTAAATCCCCTAGCCTAAAAAGAAATTCAAGCTATGACTGTCTAGGCAGGCCGCAACCTAGCCCTGAGGGTCGCAGTGCGCCTCAAGTCAGGGGCGCAACCTCTTGCTTCTGGGGGGAGGTGGGTCCCGACTTGCCCCCTAAGGTCGCAGCGCGCCCCCACGAACCCAGAAATCCCTGGGTTTCCAATGTTTTTCCCCAACTCTCAGCCCCAAAATCCAACCTCAAAACATACCCCAGCCACAACCAGGTTCGGATTTCTCAGTACTACTTCAAAAACAATCCATATAACCTAAAACACCAACTCAAATTCCCTTAATCCTAAACTCAATAGCTAACCCAAGCACCCTTAAACAAAACCAAACCCAACAGAATTCAGCAATTAGAAGTTAGAATCTTACCCCAGTTGATAGCCTAATCTCCTCAGAAATTCTTTGACTAGTCCTAGCTTTAATTCCCCAGGTTCTCCCAGCTTAATTCCTTTAGTTTTTCTCCTTCAAGCTTCAAAGTTTCCTTTAGGTTCTAGAAAGGGGAAGAGAAAATGTGAATATTAGGGAGAGAGAGTATTGAGAGCCTTCCTTAGTGATTCTGGTCTTTTCCTAAAGTTTCTGAGTATATCCTTAACCCAAAAGCAGAAATACCCCTTAATTAACCCAGCCTCTTTTATTGTCCATAAGGGCATAATGGTCATTTATCCCAATTCCCGCAAATATCTCGAGTCATCCTACCAATTCTTAATTAATCCCGTCATGTCCAACTAACTACCAAATATTTACCCATTACTCAATAAATCTCAAATATACATTAAACTTCCCAATATACCCCTAAGCTCACCCTGAGCCAGGTATTAAACTCTGATGTGACTATTCTGCTAATTCGCTCACTAGGATCGCCTCGAGCCATATACTACAAATATATCCACATAATAATGTAGTCTCAATCATTTAACACATATAATCACATTTATGCCCTTAACGGGCTAAATTACATATATGCCCCTATAAACAAGAACGGGCACACATGCATATCTAATACTCATAAACATGCATCTAAATATATTAATATCATCATATATATCATGCATACCACATAGTCACGCATTTAATCAATAAATCACACATATATCTAATTATGTCCTCCTGACACGCTAATCAAGGCACTAAACCCTATTATCATTTTTGGGTCGTTACATAACAACTTACAAGAGAGATATCTAAACCACTCAAACTAATTATTTAAACCCTGAATCCTACTCTGAATGTTAACATCACCTCCACCATGATTTATTCTTCATCAAAAGCTGGACGGAATCCCCACATAAACTAATATATATTTTTATAGGGGACGAATATAATGGGGGCATGCCTTTTGCCTCCATCGGTAGGAGTGTCTCTATTTTTGGCATATGAGAAAATTATAATCTAATTTTTTATATAACGGTGTACATTATAGTTATTTAGGACATTCCACCAGTTTTAAAAAAATTCTGAATAATTTACGATACTGAAAACAAGCTTCAAAATAACTTGTTTCACGCGCGTAAAAAACAAGCTTCAAAACAACATATTTCTTATTTTCATCACGGTAAATTCTTCCGAATTTCCCAAAAATTTGTGAGGGATTCTAAATAACTATATTGTACCCCGTCATATAAAAAAAATGAATTGTAATCTTTCCATATATTGAAAACACAAAAATAGGTTGTTTTTAAGCCTGTTTTATACGCGGGTGAAAAAATTTATTTTTAAGTCTTTTTTGATACCGTAAATTATTCAGAATTTCCTAAAAATTGGTGGGATGCCTACTATAACTACAGTATACACCGTCATATAAAAAAAATTAGATTATAATTTCTTCACGTAATAAAAGCAGAAACGTCGGCATGCCACTATTGTATAGTAGAATTTCCCTATATTTATATATTTATAAGATGAGAGCTCAAACCCAGTCATAATTGAAAAATACTAAACATTTAAATAATTACATAACAATATATATATATATATTCCAAAATATCAAATTTTATGTAAAGTAAAATAAATAGTCTTAGAAGTTACTATAGCATATGAAAACAAAAAGAAGAAAAAATATAAAGAAGGCCCTGCTATACTTGCCCTTATTCGTTCAACATTAGGAGATGAAAAATAGTCTGTCCCCATCCAATTTCTCGTTTAGACAAGGGAGTCCATGCTAAACTCACTCACAACCTCTAGCCATATTTGCTTCCTTATCAAATGAGAAAGAGCAAAAGGAACTATGCTAAAATAAGAAAGGGAGAAAATTCTCCAAAATCAAGCAAAAGCTTGAAAGTCTAGATTTGCTCCCTGCAAAATTTAATGAAAAACTAAGAGTGTGATCGGTTATATCAAAGAGAAGTGGTCCTAAATATATAAGCAACACAGCTCATCAAATTATATTCTAGGGCCAAAGTTTGAAAAACATGAAATAAATGAAGCATACTAAATATAATTAGAATATATATTGAAAAAATTAATCGGACAATTTTCTTAAACAACTTAAATAAATGAGACATTTTTTTTTGGACAAATGACTAAGTCCTCATTAATTAGAATTATGGAATACATAGTTTATAATACATGGTGAAATCTCTTCCAACCAAGTAACCATGTTACCTATTTGAATCCATATCTAGCTAAGCCATAAGCAGCAGTGGTATTACCTTTAGGCAACAAATGAACCAATCATACACCTTCAAAGACTGATAAATGAGACATTTGAAACCCATAAAATCTTTTAGATAATTTATCTTTACTAATCTGCTATCGTCATTTAATATGGGACACAAATTTATAACTTTTGTACAAGGGGTGAGAGTAAAGTTGGGAGGAGTTGGGGTGATGACATGCCAAATTCAAGGAACATTCATCCTCAAAATCAAAACAGAAATCATGATAACATTATTATTAAAGCAACAAAAGCACAAAATTCATACCCATAATCTTTCCGTATAAAAATAGAAAACGTGATATTATTATAATTAATGATACAAAAAGCAAAGGACATCATAGATATTGTAGTAATATAAAATAGTAAAAATGTTAGATTACATTAACAGTCAAATCATCATCAATTCTTGATGTTTGGCCATATTCCAATCTCTTCATAGCCATCTTCAGTAGCACAAGCTCGGAACATGCCCATTGTATTGAAAGGCATTGTGACTTCTCCAGTGGCAGAGACAGCAATAAGGCCAGTAGTGCCTTTTGGAACACTGTCCACGGCATAAGCTGCAGCATCCTCAAGAGAAAGACCTTTAAACTCCATGAGAGCTGCCACATCCCTGGCCACTGTGCCTCGGATTATGGCCTCACCTCTGCCCGTGGCAGAGACCGCACAAAGCTTGTTGGCATAAGTTCCTGCTCCTATGACAGGAGTGTCCCCAATCCTTCCCACCATCTTGTTGACAAATCCACCTGTAGAAGTTGCAGAAGCTAAATTCCCTTCATTGTCAACAGCCACACATCCAACTGTCCCTTGGCTATCCCCATTTGAAGCCAAGTTCTCATTGTTCACAACTTTAGAAGTTGGTTCAGAATAATCAAGCTGTGTAAATCCATGATACAAGTTACCACATCACTCGAATTAGAAGAATGAACTTATTGTACTTCCCTAGAACTGTAATGATTCACATGTAAACCTTTAAGGTGAAGATACAAGTACTAAGATTGCATTTAAACAAAAGGGCATAAAGTTTCATCTTAGTTTTCACTTGCAGGAAGGAGATACAAATGTACCTGCGTTCTATTGGCTTCTTTTGCTTGCTTTAGCCGTTCAATATTTTCTGGAGTAACGAAATAACTTGAGTCTACAGTCTCAACACCCTGGAAAATTTACAAAACCATAGAAAAAGGATAATTAATTATAATTTTAAGAACAACAAACATAATCACAATAGCAAAAAAAAAAATTATAAATTGACCAAATTAGCATTGACAAGCAAACTTGGTATGCGGCATATAAATTTGTTTCTGATATTAGAAAAACATTAGCTAGTTCCTCTCAAACTTGTATTGCTTAAACTCTTTTATCCATTTAAATTATCAAACAAAAATCAGATTTTGTTCAAAGTTAGGAGCAAGAAAATATAAAAAATGACAATTATTTTTAAATTGGTTCAACCATGATTTCTTACAACTAACTCCATGGGACCTAATTCAGAGGTGAAGCAAATCCACTAAAATATACAGAGTTATTACAAGTTACAAAGTTGAAAAACAAATTTAAAACTCCCTTTTAATTTGCTTTACAAACAAGCAATCAACACCCTGTTTTGTGAAAATCTTAAGCAACTAGCCTTCCACTGGTTTGGTGATTTATTGGACTCCCTCCAGCTACTACTCAAGCTCCCCTTGAGACTTAGCTTCAAGCTTTGCACCAGAAATTACAAGAAGAATAGTGAAGAATCACCCAAAAACACCATGGGCTAATGAACAATGAAGCACTAAATGTTTCAGACCTTTGCAGAGAATTTTTTTGGAGAAGACACTTTTTAGCTGCTAAAAAATGTAAGGGATATGCTAGGGCACAAACTAGAAAGTCATCTCATCAAAACAGTTGAATTAGAAATCACGTGCTAGTGAGCTTTCAGTGTTATAACATGCAAACAATGTTTAAACATGAAGTTCAATGCATCACACAAAAAAGAGACTTACAATAGCCATTATTCATGGTCATACCGAAGGTCTTGACTTTTCCCTTCAGTTGCATTTAGCACAAACCTAGGGTGTTATTTAAACAATATGCTGCTTCTTTGAGTAAAAGAGAGAAATTTCAAGGAATTCTAGGAAGAGACGGTACTCACTTGTTCTCTTGCAAAGGCTTCTGCTCCATCAAATGCAAGGTATATATGAGGAGTTTTTTCCATAATCAAGCGTGCCAAAGATATAGCATTAACAACAGTTTTGAGGCCAGAAACTGCTCCACAATTCTTTGTGTTTCCATCCATAATACTAGCTTCCATTTCAACATCGCCATTGCAAGTTAAAACAGAGCCTCTACCAGCATTAAAGTGTGGATTGTTCTCCAGTTCACGGACCTACATACATAGATCATATTCTTAAGAGATAAGAGTTGTCAATTTCGAAGTATTAGACTTACTGAAAGACCCCTTTTTTATCCTCTAATACTTTTAAACAATTCTACTTTGGTATGTATGTGTGTGTATATATATAAAGACCAGACCAAAGCATAGTCTAAATTTGACAATCTGGGCAAGTGAGTATGAGTTGAGAAGAAGAAAGCCCAAAATCCAGACCAATAAAAAAAGCTTGAGCTTAAGGAATTTTTATAGATACCACAATTTCAACAACGTCTAAGACAGGCTTTCCTGCTTTGAGAGCTTGAACGCCGATCTGGAGGCAGTAATAAAGGGCATCCTCCCGTGGCTGCCGACGCTCCGCTGGAAGAGAAAGAGGGATGTCGCCGGCGCCGCCGTGAAGTGCTATGGCCCACCCCATATATTGTAGAGAGTGCTCTGCTCTGCTTAATATAAATGAAGTTTAGATGGGGGAGGTAAGAGTATCATGTGTGAATAAATAGAGCAAAAAGGTATCCTTTTTCTCATACAATAATGTATGGAAAATGATGTCTTCAATTCTTTAGAACAATAAAAATGTATATACATCTACATAAATATATTTATATATTGGATGGAGAATGGAGTGAAGATTCAACATCCTTGTCATCATCGCCTGAAAAATACTTGCAAGATTCCATGTTACCAAATTACCGTTTTTTCTTCTATTTTCTTCAATTCAGTTCTTTCAATATTTTTTTTCTTAAATTATGAAAATCAAATTATTTCTTTGTTCTGCCAGATGAATTTGCACCATTTTCAATAAGATCTTATTTTTGGAATTGGACGATTTCATTCAGGTAAAAAATGATGCCACATGCTGTGATAGACCGACCCACATAACAGTGGACATTCATTTGGCCCAACAGCATGTAGACTATTGGACTGAGGCCAAGGCCCAAGCTGAAGTGACCCAAGAGGTTATATCTATCTTACAATCTGCTGAAACTATTCTAGAAGCCACTGAAGCTTCCATTGATGCTGAAGAACGTGAGAAAGAGCACAAGAACGGGCGTAGAATCCGTAAGCGCGTGGAGCCAAAATGGATGAAGGGCTGTGTCATTGCTGGAAGAGAGAAGAAGGAATTCCAACTAATTTATGTTATTGTCTTTTCTTTTGTTTGGTGCTATGTTACTGGATATATAAAATCTAGTTTGTATTAAGGATATTATTATGCAAAATGAAGAATTAAGTCTTTTTTGGGAGTTTGGCACTGACTCGAAGAGTGCGTCACCTTGTAACAATTGGTGCTTTCATTGTTCTCTTTTTCCACCATGAAGAACGAAGAACTTGCTGCCCTCTTGAAACCCATGGAGCTACGCTTCAAACAACATGTCGATTCTCAGCAGGAACACTTTACCTCCTTGCTTGAGTAGCATCGAGTTCGCACCGAGGCAAAGATTTCACAGCTCTTTCCTTCCCACTCTCGGTTGGATCTTCTGTTGGAGATACGGAAGGGACCTATCGGTTCCGAGTCTGACGAACACTGTATCCCTGGGCGAACTTTTGATGGATCTTCCTTGCAAGATGTGCATTCCGTTTTGACGGCTCCTTGTGTCCGTGTACCTCGATTTGATGGTGTTGATGTCGAGACTTGTTCGTACCACCTTCATACATTGTTCGATCTTTCCCAAGTTGATCTGAAGATGTGACTGACCATGTTCGTTTTCCCTTGGGACGATGACCCATCTACATGGTTTCAATGGAATGAATGGGGTGGCTCTTTCACTGGTTGGGATGTGTCTCTTCTGGAATTTCGGCACCGATTTGGGGCTTCCATTTATGCCGACCCCCTTGGTTGTCTTGCTATGTTGACCCAATCTGGAACGGTTTCACAATTTCGAGCTGCATTTGCGGGACTCATGCCTCGTATTATCGGTGTGTCTGCTTTGATTTTCCTTCTTTTTTTTTTATCTCCAGTTTGACGATGGCTATCCGAAGGGGCATTTTTCTGGGTTGTTCAGGCAGATTGGTCGATGCAATGGCTAAAGCTTCACTCTATAAGGATCGCCCGATCGACTTCACGGGCACCACTCATGGAGACGACTCTCCATCTAGTTTTGTTGATCTCCGTGCACCCAACAGCCACCTCCAGTTTGGCCCTTATGGGTTTTCATCCCCACTATCATTCTCCCTACATAAGGACAAAGTCAGATTACACACGCTCGCTTACTCAATCAATCCTCGCATTTTTCGCATCGCTACATTGGAGGTCCTTCTCCAACTTGAATTTTATCTCTGATGTTTGGGCATTCTACACGTTTCACGGTTTATATAAGCCATTGTAACTATTTGACTTGCTCCCAGCAGTGTAAACAAGTCACCTTGGAGCTGCAGCGACACCGTTTTGCTATTGACTCGTTCGTCTTACCTATTTGGGGGTTAGATATTGTTCTCGGTATGCAGTGGTTACAAGCTTTTGTCCCATGCATTCATACTCATCATGCTCTGCCAGTGGCACTTTAATGGGTAGGGCAGATTGTTTGCGGGGTGGGCACTACTCCGGTGCAAACCCATCAAGCTTCGTTTTCTCTAGTCAATGGTGGTTTCATTAGTAGGATGTTCCATCTGTCCACAGTACCGTCATAATCAGCTACAGGGCTGATTGAACTCAACTAAGCTCACAAGCCCCTGCTCCTTCCTACTGCCATCTTAGACGGGCATTGTGTGTATCACAACACATCCTCGATACCTAAGGTCTTAGCGCCATGGTCCCGACGATGCTACATGGGAAGCTCTTCACTTCAGCATGTTTTGTGGTGTTTCCGACCTTGAGGACAAGGTCGTTTTCGAGGATGGGGGTAGTGATAGACAGACCCACATACTAGTGGACATTCATTTGGCCCAACAGCATGTAGACTATTTGACTGAGGCCAAGGCCCAAGCTGAAGTGACCTAAGAGGTTATATCTATCTCACAATCTGCTGAAACTATTCTAGAAGCCACTAAAGCTTCCATTGATGCCGAAGAACGTGAGAAAGAGCACAAGAACGAGCGTGGAATCCGTAAGCGCGTGGAGCCAAAATGGATGAAGGGCTATGTCATTGCTGGAAGAGAGAAGAAGGAATTCCAACTAATTTCTGTTATTGTCTTTTCTTTTGTTTGGTGCTCTGTTACTGGATATATAAAATCTGGTTTGTATTGAGGATGATATTATTATGCAAAATGAAGAATTAAGTCTTTTTTGGGAGTTTGGCACTAACCTGAAGAGTGCGTCTATCCTTACCTTGTAACATGTTGGCTGTGGCTCTGATTGGTTAAACTTCTTTAAGTACTTTTTTTGAAGTGTTTGTGTACTAGAAAATAATCATTCTTAATTCAAAAGATTTTTTAGGAGCTCTTTTTTAGATTTTAGCATTAAAAAAAGCTCTTTGTGGTCTCCTAGTTTCTCTAAAATTACTTTTGAGAAGTTGTTTTTGAAATTAGAATAAATTTTATAATTCCTAATTTAGTCATAATTTTTTTTTTTTGATTTATTAGGATTTTTCCTTCGGAACTATTATCAATTCAAATCACGCCTCTGAATTTTTCAACTTGTTAAAAATTTCCTTCGAACTATGCATATTATTGAAATGTGGGACTTCCATTTAATTTTGCTAACAAAATGATGATGTGGCAATTTGGGTGCCAATATGCCATTGCTACGTCAATGTCTCACTTATAATTTAAAGAATAAATAGATTTTTGTCCCCTTGAACTATTACCACTACTAAATCGTGCCCACGAATTTTCAATCAGAGAGAGAGGTCAAATTTTGATGGTGAGAAAAAATTAACTAAGGTGCTAGGTGGGCATGTGGGCGAGCTCAAAGCTGGCTAGGTAGCAATGTCCTGGACGAGCTAGGCTCATGCGAGTTCCTCAGCGACATTCAGCTCTGGTGTCATCTATGTTGTCCTTATGCATTTCTCCCTCTCTCTGCCCATCTTATATCTTTTCCCTCTCTCATTTGTTGAGTGTCTAAGGGTATCTCGATGGTGAGAAAGTGTGAGAAAAAGAACATAAAATCTGGATTTTTTTGTATTGTTGTTAGTGTCAGATTTTAGATGTATATGAATTTGAGATATTGAAATTTTGATTTGTATAGTTGTGATAATTTTTTTTTGGTTAGATTTTTGTTGTGATCAATTGATGAGTGTTGTTGAGACTGGAGATTGTTTGGTTGGTGCAAATTTGAGGGAAAGTGAAATAAAGGAAAAGTGAGAGAAAATGAGAAAATAATTTTGTTTTTATCAATTTTTTCTTTAATTTTGTAAGATTTAATTTAATTTAATATTTTTTAGTTATTTTTTTAATAATTGAAATTTTGTTTAATTTTAAAATTTGGCAGGCTTCCGTTTGCCAAATTAGACAGAGTCACACATTTTAGTAACGCAGATAGTTTGAGAGGGACTTTTAATAAGCTAAAAATCAAGGGGAACAATTTAAATTGTTAATAATTCAGAAAAAAAATCCTAATAAGCCAATTTTTTTATTGATATCCAAAGACTTACTTTTCAAACTTTTATATAAAGATTTTTTTTTTCATAATGAAAAGTTTTTTTAAAAGTATTATGTTTACCCAAAAAAGATTCACCTGATGATGTGACAAGATTAGTATGGACGTGGGATTCGCGTAGCCATTTAAGCAATTACGTTTTTGGTCGACCATCAACCAGAAGAGAATTCACTCGACAGAAGGCATATTTCATGGGCGACTTGGCTGGTTGCAGTATATCAGATACTTTCTATTGATATGTAATTTCTCATTTATGTAATAATTGTAATTTCCATTATTATTTGAGATACGCTTGTGTTAAATGTAATCAAGACTCATTGGCCCATAAGGAGATCCTTGAGCCTATAAATAAGACTCAAAGGGTTTATTTGAGGGATCTTTTGGATCTGGAAGAGAGAATTATTGTTTTCATGCAATACCTTGTATCTTTTGTTAAGCTTGCGAAACTCGGTGAACCCTGTTTTACTGATCGCAGGTTTTCATTACATCAATAAGAACACTAAGTGGACGTAGGTCATTACTATCACCTAGGGTCGAACCACTATAAATCTTTGTGTCATTTATCTTTTTGGCTTGAATTCATCTCATTTCTATCGTCTTATCTGACTCCGTGTCATTGGCAAAATCGAGGGTCAACATATTATTCAAACAGACAAAAAAAATAAAGTTTTTAATTATTTTATGCTTTTAGCAAAAGCAAAATATTTACCAAACAGGACATTTTCTGTTTGTTTGTATGAGAAAGAACTAGATTAGGTTATGGCACTTACAATGACGTGAGTTAACTATTACATGTGTTTCATTCAATCATAAGTTGGCATCTTAAATTGAAATATTAATAAACTTTAAATAATAATAAGGGTTTTTGGTGGAGACAATACTCATGTTTTCGTAATGTTTCACTTTTATATCCAATTATTTTTTTTGTGGTGTGTTCCTCTGTCACTACCCATCCATTAACACTATTAACAGTGTTTATGTGGCACTAACGTAATCTGACAAAGCTGAATTGTTATTGTCATGTCAATGCCACGTAATTTTAAATAAAAAAAATTTAAATTTAAAAAATCATTAGAAATTATACTGATTTTAATTAAATTAAGCTACAAATTAAGATTTAAAACTAAACCTAAACCTAACTTAATAAGAAATTTGATTAATAAAACCAAAATCACATTAAAAAAAAAACTTAAAATCCCTAAAATTTCTCATTCTTCCGCTTCATCTTCTCGTTCCACTTCTTCTTCTTCTTGGCTTGGACCTCGTTAAGAAGGCATGGAGTTGGGGAGATCTCGATGGCTTGGACGATTGGGTAAGCTTCACAAAGGGGCGACAACAAATCTAGTGTGAGGTGGCTCCATTGACTAAGTGCGTGAAGGTTGTGATGGGCAGGATTGTGGCTGGAAATGAGCTAGAGATTGCACATCTAATGCTGGTCGTCGACGAACCCATACACACATGATACCAATGATGATTTGAATATACTGTTGATTATCAAATTTTTTTGAAGGTTGTGTTGAACAATGCGTATGTGGTTGTGATGCTGAATCTAGGATTAATGTTGTTGAATCTAGATCTGTGGCTGTGATATTGTTGAATTTGGGTATGTGGCTACGTTGTTAAATCTAGAATTAATGTTCTTTGAATTGAAGAACTGATTGATGATATACAATTTAAAACTAATGTTCTTTGAATTAAAAAACTGATTGATATACATTTTAATTTTTTATTTGGCCATAAATTTGATTTTGTTTGTCGTGATTTTTGGGAAGAAGATATTTGATTTTGGTTAAAGTTTAAATTTTAATTTTAAATTATAATTAGCATTTTTAAATTTTTAAATTTGTATTATTTAATTATTTTAAAGTGAATTAATAAGTTATAAAAATTAATATAATTTGGACCAATAATAAGTTGAATTCTAGCAACTTAGTATGCTGAAATGTTTTAATTATGAAATATTGTTTAATTAAAATTATGTGGCAATAACAACGCAGCTTTGTAAGACCATATCAATGTCACATAAGCACTATTAACGATGTTAATGGATAGGTAGTGACAGGAAAATATTTTGAGTGAATTTGGATATATTTACCGTCAAAATAAAAAAATTGGGTGTAAAAGTAAAACACTGCGAAAGTATTAGCTATTTTTGCTGCCAAAAACCATAATAATAATAATAATAATAATAATAATAGAAGAAAAAGAAGAAGAACTACACATTCATATACCAGACGATTATTTATATACAACAGCAATGGGAGTCTGACCATCACTGATCACTAACGTTATAAGTATGGGTCCCACGAGGGACAGAGAAACCCACCTCCCTTGGATGGTGACCAACAGTTGTGCTCGCATTCTTTGGTTTCGATTCCCTTAAGACTTAAATCATGGACAACAGAATTATTCTCTTGTTAATATGTTTTGAGAATCTCTTCGGAATATTTAAACCAAATAAAATAGTATATTATTTTTGTTTCTTCTTAAAATAATACAGAATATTACGCCAAATAAATTAAAACCAATTTTCTTTTTGTTGTAGCTTGCATTCATAATGACTAAATTTGCTCTCATGTCAGTTAAGTTTTACACAAATTGACAAATCTATTGCGACAACTCATTACTCTCTTTAGAATATATATCTATGAATTATACGTTACCAACCGGCTAAAAAATCAGTCCATCAATGAATTACTCATAGAACTGTGCTTACTAAAGAATCATTTTGTAGTAAAGAATAGGAAAGAAAAAACACCCATTCTCTACTTGCCTAAATAAAGAGAAAAGAATACATGAAAAGATAAATACTTACAAGCTATACGTACATATCATCGGACCAGGAAGATGTCTTTTTTTATGCTTGTCGAAGTTCATAGTTTTCATGTGCTTATAACGTCATAGTTCCTTGATGTAAAGATTCCAGAAGAGTCACAAGAACCATTGAACCTACAAATGCTCTGCGTCAAGAACACCCTGATTGGACAAACAAAAAGAAAAGAAACAGTTAGTTTTGTGATAAAAATACAGTTGCGTAGAGGAAATGAAATCAATTAGTCCTTCAGTATGAACCTTAATTATCATAATGGCTGCCTCTTTGTGCAGAACTTCATTATACTCTTTACAAGCAAAACTCTGTAATGTGGGAAAGTTGAGAAGTTAACATTGAATAAAGCATGTTAAAACAGATGGAGGAATGAGAGTGAAGCTAACTTGAACACAATGAGGGCAACCGAAATCTCCTGAGCAATGGCAAGATGTAAGAAGCTCCAGAGCAGCGGTTAAGAGCTCCATGAAAAAGGGTAGAACCTATTAGTCATAAATCATATCAACATACATTGAAAATGAGAGAGAGAGAGAGAGAGAGAGAGAGTTAAACAAGTTTTGAATAAGGTGAAAAGACAATTTGAACTGTTTTCCATGATTCACCTGTACAGAGACACCTGTGCCTCCTGGATGTTTATCGAATATTAAAATTCTTTCCGGAAAATAACGGTTATCATGAGGGTTTGCACATTCTGGAGCCAAGTCTGACGAGTCACATATTACACGCCTTAATGTAAAATCATTATAATCAAGTTAGATTCACAACTGGTTTAGAAATGTAAATTAAGAGCAAAAAGCCTGCCTTGAAGATATTTTGCATTCTTTTTGAGCTAGAGCTTCAAATTATTAAAATAAAATTGCTGTGATAGAAGAGCGATGCAGAATGAAATAAATCAACTTTTAAAACAAAGTGAATTCAACTTGAACAAAGATTAAAGTTTATTATATAAATAAGAATAATTTGAAACTTACAAAGGGACCACATTCAAGAGAGCATGAGAAGCAGCATGCAAGCCTGCACGAAAATTCAAGTTTTTCTTCGTAACAGCTAATTTTGTTGACTGTGGAACCGGAGCCCAAACTGCCTATGTAGATAATGGAAAACAATAATACGATAATTTCTAAATAGAATTTATTAAAGCCATTAATGGATGACACACTAAATCAAGTTTATTAAAGCCATTGATGGTGTCAGTCTACACTTGAAATGTACCTGTGACATGAATGAATACTTGGGAAGTGAGAAGTCGACTTTGTCCAATATTTCGTTAGATTTTTTGCACACTCGAAAGAACCCAAACCAAGAAGTTGTCACTTTGCAAGGATCTGCTCGGGCAGCTGTTCCTGAAAATTTGATGTGTGAAGCCTGAGCAGGATATGCCTAACAAAAGTAGAAATCAAAAGGATTATTATGCTGAAAATTCAAGGGTGAGGAGAGGTATTTGCAAATGCTAACGTAAGTAGATCATTTATTATAAATAAATAGCTGTTTCACATTAAAAGTGTTGTTTTTTCCTAGACTTCCTCTCAAATAGATGTTCTCCACTCTCCTTTGGAGAGGTTTTGGATAAGTGTAAAAATTATAAAAAGAAATACATTTATACCAGCGCCACAAAAGAAGGCCATAAAAAATAAGACAATTAACATGATAAGCCTCACTTACAATATTACCAGCAACAACTTCAATATCTGTGCAATCTCGAGGTTTTGTGTAATAGTTCAAGTCAGCTTCTTCACACAGAGCAATCTTACTAGATAAGTTCAGCTGTCTGACCAAGTACGACTTTCCTTGGCGTAAATATACACCACCCTCGTATACCTGAAGGATAAGTAATTTCAAAAAAAGAAAAGAAAGAAAGAAAGAAAAGAGCCTCAGAAAATATCAGAGATCTGAACAGTATCATGCAGCTTTAAAGGGATTTGAAAATAGTTTTGCAAAGGTGCATGCATAGAAATCACTTTGCTACCTGAAAGAAAGCCTTGCTTTCCTCAATCTCTTCAAGGGTTTCTCCTGTCTTTTGGTCTAATACTTCATACCTTTCAGTTTCTATTGCTCGGATACTAACTGAATGTGAAGGCATTTTCTGTATTTTTAATTATTCATTTATTTACATTTGGGGCCAGCGTCGGGGAATACAGAAAACAAAAAAAATTAAAAGCAAAAAATTTACACGTAATGCTGCATATGCATAAATACCCAAAAAAAAAATTATATACAATGTAGTATATAAATAAAAATACAAAAAATAGCCTAATAGCAAACAAATAACATACCTCGTGCCCAATGTAGTTCCACATTTTATTCAAGGGATCACATGATGGATTGGAATTTAAAAATCCTTTATATTTAAGAGACACTATGGCACTGCTTAAACCAGCACCAAAATACTTTTCATCATAAGGCAAACTCAATGGATGTTCAAGAGCAGCACAGGCCAAATGCTGTTCAAGAACCTGCAAGCAATAAAATAATAACATTAATAAGCTTAATCTTTACCAATTTGGCCCAAATAAGCATCAGCAAAAGTTAAAATTTAGCCAATAGAACCTGCTGGTTTTGAGCATCAATGTGACAGCATTCAATTGGGCTCCCAAAAAACTTTCTTGGATATTTCATAAAATATTGATCAAGAGGACCACCATATGCAACATATACAGCAAGAGAATCTCTTTCCCTTCTCCCCGCCCTGCCAGCTTGTTGCCACATGCTTAAGGTATAATGACTAATAGAATTAGACATGAAAATAAGTTTGACCAGAACAAAAATAACTCTCAGAATGGAGACAGATAAGAGTCACAACCTACCTAGCAATGCTACCAGGAAAACCTAGATGCAAAGTTACATCAATATGCCCAACATCAATACCCAACTCCAGGGCATTCGTAGCAGCTACCCCGCAAAGAGCCCCACTAAAAAAATCTCTCTCTATAGCCCTCCTATCCTGCCTTGTTAGTCAGCCACAGTGCCAGAAAAAATTAGAACATATCTGGCTCCATATATGGAGGCAATCTTGAACTAACAATCAAGGATGCAAGCGTAATAGATAAATGAAGGCTACAAATACACACAGGCTGAGTCCTAGAAGTTTTACAGTTTTCACCAGGCAAAACCAATCCAAACCTTTTCTTTACTGTAAATTACAAATCAAGAAAATAGAAATAGAATTGGAGAAAAATAAACTTTCTATCTTCTTCATACCAGCTATAAAGTCTTCGCTAATAATAAATTTGAGAATATCATACTTGAAACGATTGACATGTAAATCTGCAAAAAAATTGTTTTGTGAAAATGCAAATTAATACAAAGCACTAAACTAGTACAGAATAGGTGCCAAAAAATGTTGCCACCTGTCAACATTTTTAGAATACTAGAAACTTTGAAAATGCCCCTCCTTGGGAATTAAAGCAGAATACTCTCTGTATGTGAATGACTACATGTGGAGAATAAACGAACTTTAGTTCATCTACAAAAACCAACTACCACCTCCCACCTGTCATCTTATTTCTGATCTTGTCCTCTCAAATGCAAAGCATACAGGTACGCACAGAATGTTCCACAAGCAGTCACACTTTCTCTTTAAGCCTTTTCTCAGCTAATTTTATCCTTGTTTTTCCAATAGTCCCTCTCATAAATTTCTCAAATTCACCAAAATCAATTCTATCTATTCTAATTTTATACCCATCATCTGATACCTACTATTAAATATAGTCCTTAATCTCAAGTCTAACAAAAATGCTAAATATTTCTTACTAAAATGACCTAACTTCTTAACCAAGTATGGTTCTACAAGTTTTAATATACTCCACTTTTTATCTGTTGTGGTAAATTTTAATCTATGAAGACAGGTACCTATTAATACAAAATTTTAATTCCTATATTATAACGTGTCACTCACATTTCGGCAATTGACTTTCAGTACTAACGCATTCCCCCAGTTGCTCCAAATAAATCCTGTTTATTGACTTTTCAAGTCTTTCTACTACTTTAATCTCTGCAACTTTATTTTCCAGCAATGTTAAATTCCTGCAATACCGAATTTAGGATTTACAACTAACATATTTCTAGTAAATTTTACGTAATGTGGTTAAGTCACAAATATTGGGAAATTTTTTATATATTATTTCTATTCAGTGAACATATATTTATACAAGTATATGATAGGTGTGACCCAAATCACAAATATACAGAAAATAAATTAGCAAATTAGCAAATTAATAAGTTTCCTAGAATAAGAATAGCTGTCAAATCTTTGAATATTTGACAGCCTTACAAGAATCATTCTAAGTTGGAATGTTCCTAAAAACAGTTTGATTTTCCCACACTCCCCTCAAACTGGTTTAAAAATATCCTCCATAGTCTGCTTGCTATTCAAAAAATCAAACTGTTTTTTAAACAATCCTTTTGTGAATACATCAGCTACTTGTTGTTCAGTAGGAATATAAGTCATACACACTGAACCATCCTCTATTTTCCCCTTGATAAAATGCTTGTCCACTTCCACATGTTTTGTACAATCATGCAAAACTGGATTGTGTGAAATTGAGATAGCAGCCTTGTTATCACAATACAACTTCATAGGAGATGACTGTGATACCTTCAATTCTTCAAGTAGCCTTCTTATCCACAAAATCTCACAAATGCCTTGAGCAACAGCTCGAAATTCTGCTTCAGCACTACTTCTAGCAACCACACTCTGCTTTTTTACTTCTCCATGTAACTAAGTTACCTCCAACAAAGGAACAATAGCCTGCGGTAGACCTTCTATCCACTACACTACCAGCTCAATCCGCATCTGTATAAGTCTCAATTTGTAGATGGCCCCGTGGTTTGAACATGAGTCCTTTCCCAGGTGTTCCCTTTAAGTATCTCAAAATTCTATAAACAGCTTTGAAGTGTTTCGGTCCAGGTGAGTGCATGAACTCACTTATCATACTCACTGCGAATGCTATATCTGGATGCGAATGCTATATCTGGACGCGTGTGAGATAGATAAATCAGTCTTCCAACCAGCCTTTGATAGCACTCTCTGTCCTTTACATTCTCCTCTTGAGCAGTTTGCAATTTTTTGTGTGGTTCAACCGGTGTTTCAGCGGGCTTACACCCCAACAAACCAGTCTCATTCAGAAGATCAAGGGCATATTTACGCTGATTTACAAAGATACCTTCTTTGGACCTAGCAAACTCCATTCCAAGAAAGTATTTTAATGCACCCAAGTCCTTGATTTCAAATTCTTCAGCCAACTTCTTCTTTAGAGCTTCTAGTTCACAATGATCACTTCCTGTTAGCACAATATCATCTACGTAAACAATTAAGATAGCAACTTTACCTTCCTTTGAATGTTTATAAAACATAGTATGATCAGCTTGACTTTGAGTGTATCCATTGTGTTTTATCACCTTTCCAAAACGCTCGAACCATGCTCTTGGAGACTGTTTAAGTCCGTACAAGGACTTCTTCAGTTTGCACACTTTTCCCCCTTCAAAACTCTTCTCAAAGCCAGGAGGAGGACTCATAAATACCTCTTCTTCCAAATCTCCATTAAAAAATGCATTTTTTACATCTAATTGATGTAACAGCCCATTAGAGTTCACTACAAGGGAAAGAAGCACTCGGATAGAGTTTATTTTTGCTACAAGAGCAAACGTTTCTTGATAATCTATCCCATAGGTTTGAGTGAAGCATTTTGCAACAAGTCTAGCTTTATATCTCTCAATACTCCCATCAGCTTTGGTTTTTACTGTAAAAACCCACTTGCAGCCTACAACTTTTTTCTTCTCAGGTAACTCAACCATCTCCCAAGTATCATTCTTTTTTAAGGCATTCATTTCTTCAAACACTGCTAATTTTCAAGTTGATTCCTCTAGTGCTTCCTGTATGTTTCTAGGCACAACAAGGTCTGAAATATTTATGGTAAATGTTCTATGAGTTTCAGATAATTGGTTATATGAAATATATTTGGCAATAGGGTATTTAGTACAGGCTCGGATCCCTTTTCTGATGGCAATAGGAAGGTGCAGATCTGAGTTAATGTTTCTTGGTGCTATTTCTATATAAGGCTCGAATTCAGGATTAGTAACACTTGGAGGCAAAGGATGAATAGAATGAGAATTGTTACCTGGAGTATTCAGATGACCATCACTCAGGGCTTCAGATTGATCAGGTTCTGAGATGAGTTGCTGGTCTTTATTTCTTTCAATGACATTCTTTCTAGTATAAACCACAGGCTCAAGATTTTAACGATTATTAATCAATCGTAGTATTTCTTTATCTGACAGACCAATTTCAGATTCAGTTTCAATAGTTTGAACATCTTTAAGAGAAGGAGAAGCATCTAATATAATATTCGGTAAAGGAACAAGTTCCCAAAAATTTGATTCTTCTAAATTCTCCCCCTGAATTAAATTTTTCTGAAAATATGGAGAGTAGTTTCCAGGAAAGAAACATCCATTGAAATATAATTTTTTTTTGTAAGAGGATTGAAACACTTGTATCCTTTTTTATTAGGGGGATACCCAAGAAAAACACATTTTTCAGCTCTTGGTTCAAATTTAGACCTAGACCTTTTAGGAATGTGTACATAGGCAGTACAACCAAACTTTTTTAAGGGTAATTCAGAATAAACCTGAGAATTAGGAAAACCTTTTTTGAAACAAGATAAAGGAGTTGTGTACTGTAAAACACGAGTAGGCATCCTATTAATCAAATAAGAGGCAGTAAGTACAGCATCTCCCCACAAATATTTAGGCATATTCATGTAAAACATCATAGCCTTAGCAACTTCTAACAAATGTTTATTTTTGCGTTTAGCTAAGCCATTTTGTTCAGGGGTGTCAGGACATGAAGATTGATGTAATATGCCTTTTCCACTTAAAAAACTGCCCAGAATTTTATTAAAATATTCTGTACCATTATCAGATTTTAAAATGCTGATTTTAGTTTGAAATTGGGTTTCAATAATAGAATAAAAATCGGTAAAAAATTTTGCCACTTCAGATTTTTCTTTCATTAGGTAAACCCAACAAAGACGAGTATGGTCGTCTATAAATGTAACAAACCATTTTTTACCAGAAATTGTGGTGACCTTAGAAGGTTCCCAAACATCACTATGAAAAAGATAAAATGGTTTAGAAGAACAATAAGATTTTTGGATATAAGATTTACGTTAACTCTTGGCCAGTAAACAACTATCACAATGAAAGGATAATGGATTTAATTTCTTAAATAAACCAGGAAACAAACGTTTTAAATAAGAGAAACTAGGATGGCTCAATCTATAGTGCCAAATCATTATTTGATCATAAACAGTAAAAGAACTGATTCGTAAACTGATACTACGAAGTCCTTGAGCAATTTTATTATTAGATAGAATATCCTCAAAATAGTAGAGACCATTACTCATCCTAGCACTGCCAATCGTCTTCCCTGAGCTCCGGTCCTGAAAAATACAATGAGATTCATAGAAAATAACACAACAATTAGAATCTCTGGATAATTTACTATCAGACAGGAGATTACTATGAAGTTGGGGAACATGAATAACAGATTTAAGATCTATTCCCTCAGATATTTTAATTAAACCTTTCCCTGCAATTGGTGATAAACTACCATTAGCTATCCTAACTTTACTGGTACCTGAACAAGGTTTATAGGATTTAAATATATGTGAGGAATTGGTCATATGGTCAGAGGCTCCGGAATCAATTATCCACGGAGTAGATGTTGAAAGAAAAGAATGGAGAGCATGTTTTTCATTACCTGTATGTGCCACAGAAGCAACAGAAATACCAGAGAGTTGCAGAGTGGCTTTCAGTAATGTTTGAAGATGCTTCATTTGCTCTTTGGTAAAGGGGCTGGTTTCAGCTTCATTTGCTGTAGGTGCTCCATGTCCACACCTAGATTTGCTCTTCCAGTTTGCTGGTTTTCCATGAATCTGCCAACAAGTCTCACGAGTATGGCGAGGTTTGTTACAAAAGTCGCACCACACTCGTGGTTTCTCATCAGATTTGTTCCAGACAGGTTTAGAGCTTCCTGCTCCCATATTGGAAGCCAAGGCTAATCTCTCAACAATAGTTCCAACAGCCTTCTTTCCCAACATAACGTTCCTTCGACTTCTTTCCTTCTCACCTCAGCGAACACCTCACTAATAGGAGGCAGCGGTGATCTACTAATAATTCTCCCCCTTACCTCATCAAACTCGACATTAAGGCCAGCCAAGAACTTGTAGATCCGAGTATTCTCAACAGTTTTCTTATGTTGTCGTCCATTCTCAGTAGATTTCCATTCATAAGTATCAAAGAGATCAAGATCCTGCCATATTCTTTTAAGAGAAGTGAAATATTTAGTAATAGTATCCTCACCTTGCTTTATGTCACTGAGTTTGAGATTCAACTCAAAAATCTGAGATTGATTCTCCAAGTCAGAATACATCTGATTTACATTGTCCCAGAGTTTCTTAACAGTTGGGTAACACATGTAGTTGGAGCTGATGTCTTCTTCCATGGAGTTAACAAACCAAGTCATCACCATAGAGTTCTTTGTGTCCCAGGCAGCGTACGTCGGATCGTCCTCCTTGGGAGTCTTCTTCTCTCCCGTTAGGTAGCCCATCTTCCCACATCCTTGTATGTACATCCAGATTGACTGAGACCATCTCAAAAAAATTTCACCATTAAGGCGAATGGTGGTGATCTGAACTGGGTGAGATTCAGGGGTAATTATAGAGGATTCAACAATATTATGAATGGCTGGAGTGGATTCTTGGACTGGAGTGGATTCTTGGGTAACATCTAACATGGTGGTTGAAGGAAATGAAGAAGGCAGAGAGAGAAAGGGTAGGTCTGGCTCTGATACCAAGTAACAAATATTGGGAAAAATTTTATATATTATTTCTATTCAGTGAACATATATTTATACAAGTATATGATAGGTGTGAACCAAATCACAAATATACAGAAAATAAATTAGCAAATTAATAAGTTTCCTAGAATAAGAATAGCTATCAAATCTTTGAATATTTGACAGCCTCACAAGAATCATTCTAAGTTAGGAATGTTCCTAAAAACAATTTGATTTTCCCACAGGTTAAATACAAAATGTTCTATCATAGATAACTTCAAATCCATTGTGGAAATGATGAGCAACTTATGAACCAATTTATTGTGTTTGGGTGATTCCCAATGATTACTATCAATGCGTGTATGCTAAAATTCTAAGCAAGAAAAAAGATATGCACTTGAGATTGCAACACAGTAGATGATCTCCATAGCCCCCATATATTGTGGTAATGCCATTATACAAATGTAACATGCTATGAGTACATTCACTGACCTGAGCAATGTAGCCAGCACGATAAGCACATATAGAATCAACCAGATGACTTGTCTGTT
Source organism: Humulus lupulus (assembly GCF_963169125.1). Taxonomy (NCBI): domain Eukaryota; kingdom Viridiplantae; phylum Streptophyta; class Magnoliopsida; order Rosales; family Cannabaceae; genus Humulus; species Humulus lupulus. The sequence continues at coordinate 117,580,587 of NC_084796.1, read as the reverse complement.
TTGACTTCCGAAGAATATCACGCCTATCAAAACCGTGGAAATTTCATTTCATTATTTAAATATCCTAATTCTTGGTGAAATAGACACTGAAAACTCCCAGTAAATACGGAGCAAATAAAACGAGGAACAACCCAAAATGACCATATATAATGTAACCTAGCATCAAATCATAAAATTAAAAAAAAAAATGGTTCTTACGTGCACTCTAGGACAAGTTCACATTGTTTACGTGTTTTACAAAATGTGATGCAACGAAGCCCATGCTGAACCATTTCTGCAAAGAGCAGTGAAACTTCCAAAGTTGGGCTGAAAATAAACAAATCATTAAGTACATAGTCAGTTCATGGTTTGTACGTCACAAACAGAGCTTGCATGTAGTACAAAAATGTTAGGACATGGGTAGGGACAGCTGGCTGTATTGTTAGAGGAGAAGTGGCAAGGTAATTTGTTAGTCAAGAGAATGAGGATGAGGATGATTCTAGAGTCTGATATAAATATCTAATATGATGAGAGGGAATAAATAGAGAAGGAGAGGAGACTAGAGGGTGTGGATTGTTTTGTAAACTTTGGGAGGCTTAAGGGATCCTTGAATTTCCCCTTCTATCTTTAATTTCTTGGATTGTATTTCAATGGAGAAGGTGGCTCAATGGCCATTTTCAGATTTTGGTTCCTATTTAGAGTACACATGCTTGAATTATTGTCTCTTTGGAAAATACTCTATGCATCTTCACTGACATGTCTATTTCTCCGAACCTCTTTGTGGAAATTATGATTATATTTGATTAATATTTTAGGGAATTAGGTTAATGTTTGTCTGACTTCTTCTTTGTCTGACTATTTCTTAGTATTTTATCTATTTTCAAGCTTTCCTAGTTTTTAGCTAATTAGTTGTAACAGCTTCAAGTCTGAAAAGGCTATATATATTTGTTTGTACGTTTTCTTTCAGTGAAAAACAAAATAACAAGAAAAAAAAAAATTTATTTTTATTCCAAATATTCTTTATGGTATCAAAGCTGAATCTCTGAATATTTATCGCCTCTTCTCAATCATATTCAATCATTCACCATGACTAAATATGGTTCAGCATCTCAAACATCTTCTTCCTCAGCCAGTGAAATCTCTTCAACCAATACCGATCCCTCAGCCACAAATCCACAAGGAGGATCTGAAGGACTACACACGATTGTTACTGGTCACCGACTCAATGCACAGAATTTTCTCCAGTGGTCACAATCGGTACTGATGTTCATTTGCGGCAAAGGAAAAGAAGACTACCTCACAGGCGATATCACAGCACCAGCAAAGGAGGATCCCAAGTACCGAACATGGAAGATTGAAAATCACTTAGTCATGTCATGGTTAATTAACTCCATGAACAATGATATAGGTGAAAATTTCCTTCTCTATGGGACAGCCAAGGAGATCTAGGATGCTGCAAGGGAGACTTACTCCAGTTCTAAAAACACCTCAGAATTATTCCAAGTTGAGGCATATCTCCATGATCTTCGACAAGGTTCTCTATCTGTAACACAATACTTCAACTCTCTCTCTCGACATTGGCAACAACTTGACATGTTTGAAGCATTTTCATGGCACTGTCCAGAAGATGCCACATCATTTAAGCATATATTTGAGCAGAAGAGGACATTCAAGTTTTTACTCGACCTCAACAAGTCTTTAGATGAAGTCAGAGGAAGATTAATGGGTATGAAGCCCTTCCCAAATATCAGAGAAGCTTTCTCAGCAGTTCGACACAAAGAAAGCAGAAGAAAAGTGATGATGGGGCCACAAGAAGAACCAGTCGAAGAAGGATCAGCACTTGCTGCCCGAGGTTTACAGAACAACGAAAACAAAACTCGGCAGGGAAGACCATGGTGTGATCATTGCCGAAAGCCTGGACATTTAAGAGAAACTTGCTGGAAAATACATGGAAAACCAGCTAATTGGAAGCCTCGAAACTCTGAGGATCGTGGTAATGCTGCAGCTGTGACAAAAGAAACACCACAACCTGAAGCCCCATTCACCAAGGAGCAAATTGAGGTCTTGCAACAACTCTTCAGCCAACAACAAGTGACTTCTGCATCATCCTCAACAGCCTGTACAGTGGGAAAAATAGCTCCTGGACCATGGATCGTTGACTCCGGAGCATCAGATCACATGACCGGAAATGGCACTTTGTTCAGCTCCTACAGCCCAAGCAGCTCTAATTCCACAATTCGAGTTGCTGATGGATCATTGACTAAAGTCATGGGAACAGGTTCCATTATTTTGTCAAGGGCCATAATTCTCAAATCAGTTCTCCATGTTCCATCTCTCAAGTGCAATTTAATTTCAGTTAGTAAATTAAGCCGTGATCTTCACTGTGAAACTAAATTTTTTCCAAACTTGTGTGTGTTTCAGGGACTGGATTCAAGGAAGATGATTGGCAGTGCTAGGTTGTGCTCGGGCCTTTACATCCTCAACTCTCCCAACCTGGACTCAAAGTGTTCAGCTTCAATTTCCATGCCTTATCAATCTTTTAATTCCAATATCAATAAAGATAGTGAGATTATGTTATGGCACTATCGGTTAGGTCATCTCAATTTTGTGTATCTCGAAAAAATGTTTCCATCTCTATTCTTTAATAAAAATCCTAGTTCATTCACATGTGAAATTTGCCAATTAGCCAAGCATACTAGAAGCACATTCAGACCACTTCCATATAATCCCTCTAAACCATTTTCACTCATTCATAGTGATGTATGGGGATCATCTAGGGTTCAAAACATTTCTAGTTCTAGATGGTTTGTATCATTCATAGATGACCATACACGGCTAACCTGGCTGTTTTTAATGAAAGACAAATCAGAGGTAGAAAACATATTCAAACACTTTCATTTGATGATCCAAACACAATTCCAAGCCAAAATTCAGATTCTTAAAACTGATAATGCTTTAGAATACTTCAAATCTACACTTGGATCTTATCTCTTAGATCAGGGAATTATTCATATAAGCTCATGTGTCTACACACCTCAACAAAATGGGGTTGCCGAAATAAAGAATAGACATTTATTAGAAGTAGCTCGATCCTTAATGTTCTCTTCTAATGTGCCTAAACATTTTTGGGGAGATGCTATACTTACTGCTACCTATCTAATCAATAGAATGCCATCTAGTTTTTAAAATTTCACAGTCCTCATCAAAGTCTCCTTCATCATTTTCCACATTGTAGACTACTCTCATCATCTCTTCCCACAAAAATATTTGGTTGCACGGCATTTGTCCATATACCCCAACAGTTTAGGAGTAAATTATAACCCCGTTCCATGAAATGTATCTTTCTTGGGTATTCTTCGCACCAAAAAGGGTACAAGTGTTATTCTCCTACTACAAAGAAAGTGTACAATTCCATGGATGTTACCTTCTTTGAATCTCAGCCTTTTTATTCCAAAACTACCATTCAGGGGGAGAATGGACAGGAATCCTAGTTTTGGCAAAGCATAATCGATGTTCAAACAGCCCCCTCATCACTCACTGACCAGCAGCCCTCGGAAACTCATTCTCAGCCTCACACACACTCTGAATCCAGCTCTAATCATCAGCCAGAAAATCCAGCCACAAACACTGACCAACAGCGACCGATGACAGATCAGTCCCTACTCCCAATTCGTGTTTATACTCGAAGGAATAAACTACCTGCACACCAATCATCAGTGGAACCTAATCCAGCCCCTACAGAAACAAACTCAGGTAAGGACATTATTTTACATGAAAATATTCCTCTTATTGATAACGCTGATCTTCCAATTGCTCAAAGAAAAGGGGTTAGATCATGTACAAAATATCCAATCAGCAAACATATATCCTACAATGGATTGTCTCAATCCTACCAAGCCTTCATCTCTGCTCATGACAGCATTCAAATTCCAACTACTATTGCTGATGCTCTCAAGCATAAGGGCTGGACACAGGCAGTAACTGATGAAGCCCTTGCTCTTGAGAAGAACAATACTTGGAGGATTACAGAGCTGCCACCAGGAAAGAAACTAGTAGGTTGCAGGTGGATTTTCACTATAAAACACAAAGCAGATGGGGGCATTGAAAGATTAAAAGCTCGATTGGTCGCAAAGGGATACACGCAATCTTATGGTATTGATTACCAAGAAACTTTTGCACCCGTAGCCAAATTAAATACGGTCAGAATTCTACTCTCTATTGCTGCAAACTGTGATTGGAACTTGCATCAACTTGACATAAAAAATGCCTTCCTAAATGGTGATCTTGACGAGGAAGTATACATGGAGATACCGCCAGGACTCAAGAATCCACAAAACAGCAACAAAGTATGTAGGCTGCAAAAAGCACTATATAGACTTAAACAGTCTCCTCGTGCTTGGTTTGGAAGATTCACCAAGTTCATCATAAAGCTCGGTTACACAGTGTCAATCTGACCACACACTGTTTGTAAAATTTCGTTTAGAAGGAAAGATTGCTGTCCTAATAGTGTATGTGGATGATATAATCTTGTCAGGAAATGATGAGGAAGAATTAACAGCATTGAAGGACCATCTTGCAGAGGAATTCGAGATTAAAGACCTGGGATCTCTCAAATACTTCCTTGGTATGGAAGTGCTTCGTTCCAGGAATGGCATAGTAATCTCACAAAGGAAATATGTTCTTGATCTGCTAGAAGAGACTGGAATGACGGACTGTAAACCGGCCGATACTCCCATGGACGCATACAAAAAGATTGGAATCAACAAAGAAAGTGGACCAGTTGAAAGGGGGAGATACCAAAGACCTGTTGGTCGACTCATCTACCTTGCTCACACATGGCCAGATATTGCATTCTCCGTAAGTGTTGTCAGCCAGTACATGAACAACCCAAATGAAGAACACTTCAATGCTGTGATGAGAATTTTGAGATACTTGAAGATGAATCCTGGAAGTGGTCTGCTATTCAAAAGAAATGACAACAGAGACATTGAAATGTACACTGATGCAGATTGGGCAGGAGACAATACAAACAGGAGATCCACTTTCGGCTACTGCTCTTATGTTTGGGGAAATCTAGTTACATGGAGAAGCAAGAAGCAAGCCGTGGTTGCTAGAAGTAGTGCAGAAGCAGAATTCCGATCACTCTCTCTGGGTATTTGCGAAGGCATGTGGTTCCAAAGAGTACTAGCTGATTTAAAACTCAGCAATCTGAAGCCTATTAGATTGTACTGTGACAACCATGCAGCCATCAGCATTGCTAAAAATCCAGTACAACATGACAGAACTAAACATATTGAGATTGATTAACACTTCATTTCAGAGAAGATTGAAAACTCGATTGTTCAGCTGAACTATACTCCTACTCGTCAACAAACAGCTGATATCCTCACCAAAGCACTTCCAAGAGTTAACTTTGAAGAATTGAGTTGCAAGTTAGGAATGTACAATTTGTACAACCCAACTTGAGGGGAAGTGTGGAAATTATGATTATATTTAATTAATATTTTTAATATTTTAGGGAATTAGGTTAATGTTTGTCTGACTTCTTCTTTGTCTGGCTATTTCTTAGTATTTTATCTATTTTCAAGCTTTCCTAGTTTTTAGCTAATTAGTTGTAACAGCTTCAAGTCTGAAAATGCTATATATATTTGTTTGTACGTTTTCTTTCAGTGAAAAAAAAAATAAGAAGAAAAAAATAATAATAATTATTTTTATTCCAAATATTCTTTACTCTTTTTGAGACTGGGCCTTTTGTGTGGGTCGGAACTTTCCTGAAGGAATTTCATTAGAAGAGCACATTCAGAGAAAGGCCTACATTTTCAAATTTATGCAAAAAAAAAAGTCTTTTTATGTTATAGTTTGACCATAATTGACCATTCATCAATCCTATATTATTAAAAGTCACTCTCAATAAGTTCTAGTTTCTTCAATTTTCCATTATATGGTATTCGAATTCTCAATTTAGTATGTATAATTCTCATGCTGATTGCAAACCAAGCTTTTAAAACTATCTCCATCAAGTGAGGAAAGTGAGATTGATGAACAGCACTGCTTCTTAGGATGACATATGAAACCACATATCAGAAAATTTAAACACCTTTTAATCCCAGTATACAGTGATAAGTTCAAGAAAAAAGCATGTTAAATTAAACAAAAGAGGATTAACATGGAAATTAAATACCTTGAACTTCTGAAGTTAGTATTTTCAACATCCGGTTTGATAGAATTCATGTTATCTTGTGTTTTCTTTGACACCTACAAACAGAATTAGAAAAAAGTTATAGGAAATGCTCAGTGTCACAATTGTAAAGGATTAGTTTATAACAAAGCACCAACATTTTCTTGATGAACAAAAGGATTCCAAAAGATGAATTGCTTCCTAGCAGAAGGACTTCCATCATTCTGAATTAGCTCAATTGATGGTAGATTTGCAAGCTCCTGATGAGAATGGAGTGAGTCATTTTTATATTGCAACACAAGTAGAATGCGAAATCAACTGACAATCCAACGTAATATCAAAAGTAAAAAAAAATTGCATTTCTTAACAAGTTAAAGAAAAGTCCAACTGATTAACACCCACTCTTATTACTTTCCCTATTAGAGCAAGCTTATGTATTTCTACATTCAAATTTTTTAATTGATAGTGTTCCACAGGCCACCAAGGCAATTTTAGAACCATGTTTTCAGCCAGTGACCTAAGCATTATCCTGAATTTCTGTTAATATAATAAGAAAAGGATGGAATAAACAACACAAAAACTAATCGTAACTAGACCAATTTGAAACCAATAGAAGAAAATTAGACATTACTACATCTCAAAGTTCTTTACCATACAATGTTCACGGGGATTTCCAGAAGTTGCAGTAGAAAATACAAAAGAAGGATCACTTCCATACACTGCATATAAATGAAACAGCCAGGTGATTATCCAAGCCAAGTAGATAAAAAAAAAATATCAATAAAAATGTGACTACCTGCATGCACAGAAACATAAATATATATGACCACAAAAAGTATACATAATGTTACTACCTTTGTCAGAATTTGAAAGAATATATACCGTGCGCACAAAGTCGGCGAAGTCTTCTTAATACAAGAGCAGTGTGGCAGCCAAATGCTCCCTTGTAAGCATGAGCCTCATCCACAACTATAAATCTGGCAAATAAAATACAAAAATCTTGATATCATAGGAAGAATTCATCACTGCGGTTACAAGCCTGAGAACAGAAATAACCAAAAAAGACAACGACAACAACAACAACAAAAAAATTGAAAGTGGATAATAATGTACTACCGAAGATTTGATAAAATCCGCTGGAACTGTCTATGGTATGGCAATATTGATAAATGCAGCATGTCTGGATTTGTGATCAACTGTGTGCAACCAGACATAATGTCAGCAATAGTTAAAGTGATGCAGAGTGCCTAAGAACAATATTAAGAAACCAAAAAGTAACAATTTACCAGTCTACAATTATCACGAAGCCATCTCCTGTCCCCTTTGTAAGTATCACCATCATATACACCGATGTTCAAGTCACAATCAAGTTCTTTTGTCATGAGCAATAAAGCCCGTAGTTGATCTTGAGCTAAAGCCTTCATCCAGGAAATATTTGGTTTGCACACGCTCAGAAAATGGGTTACATCTAGTATTTATATATAATTGTATTTATATTTTAAAAATATGATTATGAACAGCACCCAAAGTTACAATTACAACCTACCTTTGTTGGAAACAAGTACAGAGCGCATGATGACATATTCTGGGACAACGCCTCCAGAACTGGCACATTGTAGCAAAGAGATTTCCCACTTGATGTTGTTGTTGATATGACAACACTCTTTCCAGCCAGGGAAGCTTCTATAGATTCTGCCTGCAAGAGTCATAACTTCATAAAAACCAAAACTCGTGTACAAGATTATGGGTTTTAGTGAAAAAACCAAGTACATAACGTCCATACCTGGTGGCTATACAATTTAGACACGTTCATTCGTTTAAGTGCATTTATCATACACTGCGATATCTTATTTGGAATTTCCTCATGTATTGCTTCCCTAGCACCAATGTCTTCAACATGCACCACCTGCATTTACTTAAAACCCAATTCAAGTGCTAAACATACTAATCTTATGGCAGAAAAGCACATCTGCAAACCATGGCCACCTGTACCATAGCTCAACTTATTGTGATTTTTGAAAAGAAAACGATTGGTGCATTTTGCAATTCCAAATAACATTATTCACTTCTCTTCTCCTAACCACACAATAATAGAACGACAATGAGAGAGAGAGTCCAATAACCTGTCCATAAGATCCAATTCTCTTCCTAAGATGTTCAACCATTTCCAAAGGTGACAATGAATTTGTAACCTGTGGAATCAGCTAATATTATTAAGGTATTTATAAGGGCCTTTATAGCAACAAAATAAAAAAAACGGCAGAGCAAATGTTAGTGAAATACATAAAAGACAGCAGACACAAAATATTCTAGTGAGTAAATATTTGACTCTTCACAACGAAAAATCTAATAGAAAACTAGTGCGACAGAATTTGAGAATGAGATTGAAAGAACCACAGCAGCAGAATGTGAAATTGAAACTTGTTTAGCTAATGCAAAACCTGTATCACTTTTTATTTACTTTGTTTTTTCTATTCTTTAACCACAACTACTTTGAAAATATCCCCGTCTTAATGAGACATAAGGCAAACCATAAAAAGCACTAACTTGGCATTTTGACAATGAAGACCTACATGACATCTCTTTAGGCCTGAATGAGAACTTGAATTCGAACCTGCACAACTTTTCTTTGCCTCTTTTTCTCCATTCCCACAATTATTACCCCTTTTGCGTTTCACCTCAGAAAAACTGGAGCAAGCATTCCCTCCCATTTTTTCTTCTCTGTCTTCAACGTTAGAGTTACCAGCATGTCCACTCTGTTCATCAGTTTTTGCATAGTCATGCAGAGACGAAATATCTTGCATCATTTCGTTCCATGCTTGATCGGCAACTTTTGAGATTGAATTTGCATTCGCAGTGTTTACGGAGGTTCTAGATTGATCAGATTGCCGAATCACGTTAGAGGGCTTCTTAGTAAACGGAACGAGTACTAAAAATTCACCGTTACTAATATTTTGCTCACTAATGATGCTCTGCAAACCCAATTGTACACCCTAATGAACATTTCATACAATGAAAACATCAGAGGCCATAATCCGATACCCCAAAAAAAAAAGAAGCAAAAATACAAATTAATATAGAAGCTTCGAGTTACAAAGAATAAATACACTAACACTTACACATACATCGCATAAAGTATATACACTTTAATTGTGCAATTATATAATTGATTAAACAATTAATACAGAGAGAAAGAGAGAGGGTTTACCTTGAAATACAGGTGAAAATTGGGGTAACGAGTGGCCGGAGAAAAGTTCCGCCTGAGAAGAATCTTGAGATGTTCAATAGTGCTGTCAGCAGAGAGGCTGACAATGGTAGATTCGCCGCTTAATGTACGGACTACTATATCTAGAACTGTTTCCGCCATTGTTACGCGTTTTCAGGTGTCCATAACGGGAATGATTTGAAGGTTTCTTTCGGAAAGGAAATTTGAGTTTGTATGCTATTCTTTGTCTTGTTTCAGAAAATATCCTCTCTCTCTCTCTCTCTCTCTCTACGGCAAACACCACCTGTTAGAGAAAGTGATATTTCTGGAAGGGTTTTTCTTTCAAGCTGCGGTTGATATTCTTTATATTTTGTATTTTGTAGTATCATTTATATCCTTAACTATTTTTGTTTCTTATTTCTTTTAAAATAACATAAAAATAAATATAAAATAAATAGTCAATCATTCTTAAAATATATTTATATTTATTTGATGACAATATTTTCATAATATTTTAAAAAATATTTAATATTTTTATAAATTAAATTAATATTTTATTAAAAATATCCTTACTTAAATTGTTGTTATATAATTAATATTTATAATTATATTATTTCAATTATCTTGATATTATCAATTTTTATTATGTTTATGTTTTTTTATTTCATAAACTTAATAAGAGCATATATATATATATATAAAGTTATTTATGTGTATATAAATAATTATATTATTTCAATTATCTTTATATTATCAATTTTTATTATATTTATGTTTTTGAATTTCATACATTATTTTAAATTTAATAAGAGTGTATATAAAGTTATTTATGTGCATATATATATATATACTAGCAGAAAGCAACGTGTAATGCACGTTTGCTTAGTTGTATTAAGAAAACTAGAAAATATAACCGCGCTTCGCGCAGTCTTTTGTAATTATTAAAACATATATATTTTAAAATATTTTTTGGGAGATTGTGGGGTGGTGATTCATTTTCACCATACTCGTACAACATGTTTTTTATATGGACACGTGAAGACATCTTGACTATAATTTTTTATTTCATGATGGTATTCACTGTTATTGTATAGCAAACCTCCTGTAGGATTTTGAAAAATTCTGGCAAATTAAAGTACTGAAAACAAAGTTCAAAAAGCTTGTTGTACATTTACTTTTATTTATTATCATATACTTTGCGTAGTTCTTTTTTATAAAAAGTCTAAATTATGTATAAGAAAATTTATATTTTGTGTAAGATTTATTTTAGCCAATTATCTGCTTAAAGTCTTTATTTTTAAAAATTAACTTTTAGATCTCGTATTTTGTCAAAAGAATAAAAATTTGAATTGATAGATGGCTTATTTGAACACTGTATTTTTGCTCATTACCCGTTTTGACCCTATATTTTTTAAAATAAACTTTTGGACCATGTATTTATATAAAATGTTCAAATTTCTTATGAAAATTAAATTATATATTTATATAATTTTTGTTTTCTGTAAGGGTTCACACTATTTTGAACCTTGTATTTTAGTCTATCACCCATTAGAACTTTTATTTTTGCAAATTAACTTGTAGACCTCAAGTTTTGTCAAAATATTAAAATAGAAATAGATAAATCGATTATTTGAACACTATATTTTGGTCGATTACTCATTTTTGTTTATTTTTAAAAATTAACATGTGGATTATATATATATTCAAAAGGTTAAAAATTATTTATAAAAAGTAAATTATATAAATATATATAATTTATGTTTTCTATAAGGGTTCACACCATTTTGAACATTGTATTTTAGTTGTTTACCCATTTTGACCATTAATTTTTTTAAAATTAACTTGTGGACCTTGTGTTTTGTCAAAAATTCAAAAATAGGAATGTAACCACGTATAATTTAGTTGATTACCCGTTTGAATATTTTATTGTTAAAAGTTAACATTTGGATCCCGTATTTTGTCAAAAAGTTAAAATATAAATAGATAGATTTTATTATTATTATTATTATTATTATTATTATTATTATTATTATTATATGTAGATATTTTTATCTATTATAATTTTTATTAAAATAAAAATGAGAAAAAAGAGAACAGACAAAATAGATAAAAAAATTCCTTAATAAATTAATAGCCATAAATTAAAAAAGTAATATAAAAAATGAGAAAAAAAATATTGTTTACTTATATTTATAATTTAATTAAATGGTTGTTGTAATGAAATATCTAATCAAATTTAAATTCAAAATATACATAGTTGAAATCAATCAAATTCAAACTAAATTATACATGTTGTTAATATATATTTTTGTAAAACTATTACATTTAAATTAAAAAAACATAAATAATTTAAATAAACATTTATTATTTTTGTTGTTGTGAATTATTTTATTTTTAGTAATATTATTTTTAATTCATAATGTGTTCCTTATTTCTAAAAAGAATTTTTCGTGTTTTACATCAACCTCCGCGTCTTTTGTTGCTGCGGGAATGTCCACTAAAATTATAATCTATAAAATATTTATTTATTATAGTGAAAACAAATCACAAATCCAAAGAATACCATTAGTAATATCTTATTTTCACAAGCTTAGTAAAATATAAAATAAGAGAAAAATACAATTATAAATATTGATAATTGATGATAATAATTATAATATTTTGTAAAACTATTCACTTTTGAATAAAAAACATAATTATAATATAATCAGAAAAATAGATATATAGAAAACCGAAAACACTTTAGATTGTAAAATGTTAATTATAAAATGATATAATAATATAATAAAATCTAATTGTGATTACTGTTTAGTTAAACCATATATGACCATTCTCATTGATATCTCTTTCATGCTATTATTATTGGATAATTACTGTTACGTATGACTATATTAGAATCAATGTATTTATAAGTATGTGTATAAAATTTGGTTATTTCTGTTACATTTGTTGAAGGGTTGATGTACGTATATATGTATGTATATTTTTTTTTGGACACAATATAAAATTCTCACAAAATAGTAAAAATAGATTGTAAAAAATATAGGATGTCACCTCATCACTCTTAAACTCTCATTTATATATAGATATAAATATAAATATTTTGTAAAACTATTCACTTTGGAATAAAAAAACATAATGTAGTATTTTTCAATAAATAAGTAGTTAAGATATTTAGACTAAATAAATTTTTAATCAAATTAATATGTATATATATTGATATTTTCAATTGTTAAGATATTTAAACTAAATAAATTTTTAATCAAATTAATATGTATATATATTGATATTTTTAATTGTTAAGATATTTTAAAAAATAGAAAATGAATAAAAAAAATTAGATTAAATAAGAAAATAGAAAGAGTGATTTGAAGAGATTTTAGAGTGCCACATAATCTCCTTGAAGCTCTCCTTTATATATATATATATATATATATATAGATTTGTAAAACTATTCACTTTGGAATAAAAAAACATAATGTAGTATTTTTCAATAAATAAGTAGTTAAGATATTTAGACTAAATAAATTTTTAATCAAATTAATATGTATATATATTGATATTTTCAATTATTAAGATATTTAAACTAAATAAATTTTTAATCAAATTAATATGTATATATATTGATATTTTTAATTGTTAAGATATTTTAAAAAATAGAAAATGAATAAAAAAAATTAGATTAAATAAGAAAATAGAAAGAGTGATTTGAAGAGATTTTAGAGTGCCACATAATCTCCTTGAAGCTCTCCTTTATATATATATATATATATAGATGTGTGAACTTAATTTTATTTTATAGCTTTCGTATTAAATTTTATTATTTAATCAATGGTAGGTAAGCATTTGGTACGGTATATTTTTGTGAAGTATTGTTTTGCTACCCTATATTTACATTAATAGTCATTTGGTACTATGTATTTAATTGATATAATTTTACCAATTTAATAAAACTTCTCTCAATTCTATGAGTTTCAAATATAAATTTAATTACTTAATTACATATAATTGATGACAGTTTTGTCATATTGATAAAAATTGTATTTATGAAATTTGAGTTTGGATACTAAATATCTATGATTTTGAAATAAATAGTACCATATGATTGATTATTGAAAAAAAATGGTACCAAAATGATATTTGTAAAAATACGGGTTCCAAATGAATAAATTTCCTATAATCAGTGTCATATATTTTAAAAGACAATATTTAATATAATGTATAACATAAAGATATTACTAAAAATATTGTTGGAATTCAAATAATAACATTGTAAATAAAAAAATAAAAATAAAATTGTATATAGTTTAATAAATAATGTGATTTTGTCTGAATAAATAAATAATTAAAAAAAATGAAGAAAAAGATTAATTTGTCTTTGTAGTTTAGGATGATGATTCATCCTTCTTGTTATCTTGTTTGGCTTCAATTGAGAGAATAATGAAATGCTTGTATTTCACATTATTCATCATCTCCGGACAATTTGATTGTCCATTTTTTTGTTGCTAATTTATTTGCAACAATTTCAATGTGTTGAGGAATTTCCTACAAGAACAATTTAGAGTTAATTTATATAAATTATGGTATTTTTCATATGTATTATTTTGAAATGTAGTAATATTTATTCTTACCTATGTAGAATTTTCCATCAACTGGACTGCAGAACTACCAAATGTCTTTTCTACTACTTCTCCGAACATAACAGCATCGAGCTTTCCAGTATCATCTTCTAGTTGCACATATGCCCTAACACTTAAAATTTATTTAAATATATTAGTTTTAATGTGAATATTAGTTTTTTAAAATTTATAATTTATTTAGAAATTTAAATAAAATGTACTCACCGTGGTGTAGGGGTGCCTCGCTGTTTGCAGTTTGGATTTTCACAAACAATTATTTCGTCATACTTATGTCGTATTTTTCTATGGCATGTCGCACACGACATGTAATAGTACATTTGGGCAGAATCAATTATATTTATCTTTGCTTCTATCCAAAAATATTTTTTCTATATCAAATAAGAATATTTCTTTAGAAAGTTAATAATTGTACTTTGTTATTAAATTGAAATAAAAAAAAGTAATATTTACCTCCATAGATTGCAAAGCCTTCATTGCACGGGGAATATCACAAATTTTGACGGTTTTTTGAAGTCTAATAGATGATATAGTAGTAGATAGATGTGTCAACGACGTTTCAATAATACTTTTGATTTTCAGTGTATTATTATTCGCCCTTTAGAATAAAAAGGGAATAGTAATAAAAGTTAATAAATATAGGAAGATTGTATGAAAATAATATAACTAAATGTAAAGTAATTTGAGCAATATGTGTATTTTAATATGGGGGTATTACCATTGCTTCAATGCAGTTGCCTCTGGAATTTGAGGATTGATTGTAAAGGTACTTGATGAACGTGATGATAAGGACAATCCTGTGTTCAATTTGAGATTTATATTAATGAAAGTATATCAAAGATATAAGAATATATAAGTTATGTATTTGTAAGTACCTCTATATGTTCGAACAACTATTTGTGTTCCCAATATTATTGGGTATTCTTCAATAATTTTTGTTATTGTTTTGCATTCGTCTTGGACAAACCGACTCCACATAGTCAATTTTATTGGGTTGAAGCTGACAAATTAGATTGAATAAAAAATGTTAGTGTACATTTTGTAAAGTAATATCAATACTAAATGTAATTGAAAGTATGTTTTTTTTTTACCTTTAATCGATAAGATATATCTCTTGGATTGTTTGTTGTTGAAATTTTATGGTTATCTCTTTTGTTGATTCAATCTAGATTGTGACAGCTAAGAAATCTACATATTGAAATAAGAAAATGGTTATTTTTATGATAATCAATTTGTATAAGAATTAAATTTGAAATACCTATTCGTTCGGCTGAGTCTTTGTAAGAGTGCAAATCTGTAAATGGAACGATGTTATATTTTGGCACCTCTATTTGATTGTCTTGTTCTTCTACATCTTCTATTAGTGTTCTTGAGTTGAGGGTCCAATCATATTCATATGATCCAATCTTGTACCTTGGGTTGGCATTTTTGACAAGTGCGTCACTGATATAATAAGAGTGAAACAATTTTAAAGTGTCCTCCCTAGAGTCAATATCTGTTCCATAAATTACTGATTGGACTCGATTCCCCTGAACCGAAATTTTAAGAAATAATGGTTAATATTGTATTATATGAGTTGCAAATGATAAATAGAGGTATGCTACATTCATTTAGGAGAGTATTAGTAATTTTCAAACTAATATATATTATAACAAATATGATACATGTTGGTCAATTAATATTAGATTTTGGTATTTGATTGATGTGCTACGACTTGTTCGCTTTGGAGATTTGTTTGCCACAATCATCTTGATTTTCCAAGGTTTTGTATTTGGCGTGATCTCGTTGATCGATGTACATATTGTCGGCATTTTTCCCTGTAAAGATAGAAGAATATTACACACTTAAATATAATGTATTTGAATAATTAATTTATGAAATAATGGAATAATAGAATAATGGATTGAAAATAGATTAATAAGATCTGTGAATATTACCTAGGTAAACATTAATTTAAACATGATGATGATAATAATTATGTGTACACAATATTTTTGGTGTAGTTTTTGTCAAGTTTATCAGTAGTCATTGGTCGAATTAAAATCCTCACTGTAGACGCTGTCTTTGCCCTTGATAAAGCCACGTATAATTAGCCATGAGAAAATACTGGTTGTGGTAAATAAATCCCAACATAATCTAATGTTTGCCCTTGTGACTTATTTATGGTCATTGCAAAACTTAATCTTATAGGAAATTGAGTTCGCTTAAATGGAAAACCACTATTATCATCCATATTTGGTAAGAACGGTATTCTTGGAATGAAGACTCTTTTTCCCATATGATGTCCAATAGCAATTTCAGCATCTATGATATTTCGATCGAAAGCCCGACAAATCAAACGGGTTCCATTGCATAGTCCCTCTGAAGGATTAATGTTTCTTAGGAGCATGATGGGACAATTTTTATTTAGTAATAATTCATGAGGCGGAAGTCCATTAGGCGTTAATGTGTTTAAGAAATATTCCATAACTGATTGCTCAGTTTTATCTATTGTCTCATCTACACTGTAATATCGCTGGGCTTCACCTGGAAATCTTTGTATTAACAATGCATTTATTTCATCGACAAAACTATTCTTTGGTGTTAGTATGGCCCGGTTCATCATAGTTGACATATTTCCTAAATAATCTTGAATGTTGTGGAAAACGTCTTGTATTAAGTGATCTAATGAAGTCTTGTCATCACTATAGGGAACAAGCATCCCATTTGGTATTTTGATGATTTCATGTTTTGTGGTGGGTGGCAATCCATTACCTACTACTAACACATAATTTGAAAACATTGGATCTAATCTTGCTCGCATATTTTCAGTTAGTCGAAACTTAGTCAATGTAGGCCACAAGTAAGAATGAACCAGACTGGAATTAACCTGCTCTTGTCTAGTTCCTTTACGGACCACAGGCAATACTTGTCGAAAATCTCCCCCGAAAACAACAACCTTTCCACCGAAGGCTACGTTAGAACCATTGATGTCTCGTAGCATTTTGTCTAATGCCTTTATGTGTTGTTTTCTTGTCATCGGTGCCTCATCCCATATTATTAATTTTGCTGCACGAAGAAGGTTTGCAAGTGCACTTTGTTTGCTCACACAACATGTGGTTTTTTCGTCAGTATCAAGTGGAAGCTTAAAGCGTGAGTGAGCTGTTCGACCTCCTGGAAGTATAGATGCAGCCACACCTGATGAAGCAATTGCAAGTGCTACCAAGTTTCTTGATTGTACTATTGCCAGAAGTGCCCTGTATAGGAATGTTTTCCCTGTCCCACCTGGGCCATCTACAAAGAATGCAGCATTTTGGTGTGATAAAACTTTTTCTAACACTGCATTATACACTTGTTGTTGCTCGCTATTAAGTGATCTTGAAGATGTAATATCTTCTTCTGGAATTTCAACACCCAACTCATCATCGATTTCTCTAGATTGAAATTCATTTCCATCGAAAGAAATGTCTTCATCAAGAAGATGGTAAGAGTTAATGTTTTTCCCCATTGATTCAATTGTATAAGAGATTGACCATAATACATGATATCTTGCAGTCGATGTAGAATCTTCTGAAGATTTGAAATCAATTGACATATCTTCCTCAAAACGTTCCCAAAGGTCTCTTGGATTGGTTGGATTAAAATATACCAATATTGTTGCGAACAGTCGCCTCAAACTGGATGGCATTTGATATAAAGATGCCTCATGTAAACAGTCTTCTAAGCTACTGTCTCTTTGTAACAAACCATGCATTATTGCTGCCTCACGAAATGTGGGGGCCAAAATGCCCTCGACTGTTCTAAGATCTTCAAAGGACAGCGGTCCCCTTACATGGTTTAGCAATATTCGCATGAAATAACGCTCACCCTCAAATGGATTTGCTGTAACAATACGACCTATGACTGTTTTCGTTTTTTGGGGAGTCCATTCTTTGTGTTGATGGTTCCAAACATAATATTCTGGAATTTGTTTGTATAGTAATTTCTTTGCATTTTCATTTACTCGATTTAATGCAAAAAATTGTGTTAGCATAGTTTTTCTAGAACGGTCTAAATTGAGGATGTTAATTAGATCGTCGTTTGCTTGGAAAGTGACCGGGTGTTGATCCTCCAGATGTAAATGCAAACTATACACTGCTGGGGACATCTCATTGATAATAAATCCATATATTCTCCACATTGCTTCTGGGGGAGCAATCCATCGGGCTAATTGGAATTGTTGGATTTCATCAACTTGTTGATTGTTTGTTTCAGAAACCAAGTTGAAAGTGACATGATCATGACCTTTATAAATGTACTTGTAAAGATATTTCACTGCCTTTATTGTAGAACAAATCTCTACATTAATGTGAGAGTCAAATGTTGCAAGGAGATACTGGTTGTATGGAACAACCCAACGATTGTCTAGATATTGTCCTCGGACCTTCACAGTCATTCCATTGTTTGAGCGCTTATATATTGGGAAGTAATCGTTTCCAACAGTTGTTGCAGATGCATAATTCTTTGGATAATTACTTTTGCATCCACGATTTCCTTTCATGCAAACATTTGATGGATTCAATACTCCACATGGTCCATGCATCATGTGCTTCACAACTGCGTTATGGAGGTGGATGTTTGTATTTTTATCAGGTATCTCTGCTGATACGATCTCATCAAAAGATTTTGGTGCATGGAGTTTCCACTCATTTTGTAAGATAATTAAAAAGTGGGCATGCGGAAGACCCCTTTTTTGGTGCTCAATAACATAGACATATGCTGACACTTTTCCAAATATTTTCCTTTTGAATAACTGGTCCTTTAATTCTTCCAATTTCGCATGAAAGACTCGAGCAACCAAATCAGGTCTATTTTGACTCTCCTCGTGTGGAGTTAGTTCATTTGTAATTTCTGGCCAATTTGGATTGCATGTCATCGTTAAGAAAATGGCAGGTTTGCCGTAACGTTGAACTAAAGCCATTGCTTCCATATATCTTTTTCTCATGTCTCTTGGACCTCCAATAAAAGAAGATGGGAGTATAATCCGTTTCCCAACATTAGAAGGATTTGTTTCCCTAAGCATAATTGTATCAACAATACCTTGATACAACTCTGATCGAATATGTTGTTGCTTGCCTCTAAAATAATCTAGTCTTGAGGTCTCGATCTTCACATACATATCAACTACAAATTGCTGCAATAATCGACCAGAAAGCAGCAAAATTGATCTGACATTTTCTCTTATTTGCAACTTGTAGCAATAATATTCGCGACATGAAACTATTGGGCACTTTCTTTGGTGGTTTAATCCTACAAAAGATGAATGTGAAGGAAATGTTACTAACTTAGATGTATATATACTAAATGTATTTTTCTAAATTTTTAATACTATAGTCTAACATCGCTATTCTGTTGCAAGTAGTTCTTCTGCAGTGGTTGATTCTTGAGGATTTATTGATGAGTTTGTTTCGTTGTACTTTGATCTGCTTCCTCTAATCCTTTGAATCCCTTGATGCCAACCTGTATCACCGAAAGGAAATAATATTGGATATTGCAGTGGATCATAACACCCAAAGTAATACTGAACTTTATGATTTCCACCAGAATGGTTATACACAAGAATGTTACGTCCTCTTGGTTGATCTCTATCATCATTTTCGACCCATATCACTGCAACTTGTGAGGATGTAGGGGCATTGAATACACGTTGATAAAGCCCAGCATCTGTTTTTATATGAATGATTTGTTTTTCCAAATCAGGGAGATCTCCAAGCGAACGAAAAAAAAATGGAATAACGATTGATCTGAAGAATATTGATGAGCTGGGTTACAATTGATGGCTCCATTCTGTCTTAATTAGAAATTTGATTTTGTAATTCATGCTCCGTGTCGTAGAAATATAATTGGAGATAAGAAGGATGACTATTGGAAGGGAGCAAGTCGTTTATGTAGTGATAGATTTGTCCTTGGGTTCTGAAAGTATATATTCCTCTATTTATTCGACAGAGTTCTTTATCAAAATTAACACCGAACGATGTAAACGCAAACTTATTGTTATAAGTTCGAATGTATGTTCGGAAATGTTGAGATTCACTACTGTTGGATGTAAACAGCGCATAAAGCTCATTTGGTACATTATTTGTGGCCAGAGAAAATTTTCCATCAGCACAACAAAACCCAGTTGTTTCATGGCAGAATCGCTTTGCTTTACAATGTCGACAGCTAGGCATTAATGGAAGTGAATATGGTTCAGATGGCACTACTTTTAGCAATTGTCTAAATCCAGTAGAACGCGTTTGCGATTGACCTATTTTGATGAGAATGACTAATTAGAAAACAAAATGAAACTGTCCATATTGTTTTGATGACTAATTTTGAAAAACTAACTAATTTTATATTAATGTCTTACCCCTACAAGGTCTTGGTATGTTTGTTTCATAGATTACATCCTGTCGAACAACATATGGGTCCTATTCATAAAAAAATTTGAAATGTTAAGAAAAAACGAATAGAAGGATGGTTGAATTAGAATACTGAGAAAAATAATTTCAAGAAAACATGTTGGATAAATACATTTATAGATGAATTTGGCTCTGAATGAATTAGCCCGGTGCGATCAAGATTGGAATAGATTAAGACTTCACGAGACGATCCCTCTTCATTGATGTCAGTATGAGTATGAGAATTTCGTTGTCTCTTTGATACTCTTTGAAGATGACTAACATGTTCGATATTGTTCGTATATTGAACACCAATATTTGAATGTTGAGTAATCAATACTGTCGTATGATCATTATCAAATGTGTCCAAATCATCGTTATTTGATGATTCAGTATCATTTATACGAATTGAATTGGTTTTTAATGCTTTCTGTTTAGCATATCTCTCTCTTTGTTTTCTACAAATTTCTTCCTTTTTTTCTTCCGAAAAATCTTTATATGAAATTCTTCTTGTAGGTGGTTTGTCATGATCTTCAAAAAGGAAAAAATTTCAAATATAAAGTTCATAATTTTTTTTAGGTTTCTAATTTTTTTAAACTATTATTAATGAAATCTTACAATTTCCCATTATGTCAATGAATGTATGTTTCAACTGTAAGATATATTTCTACAAGAAAAAAATAACAAATATATCATATCATAGTATAGAATAAATAATTAAATGATAAAATATGCTTTCAAATGTACTAATTAACTAAATTTTCATATTCCAAGCAACTTCCATTTATGTATGTAATAATAAAAAATTAATATTTTAATACTAACCTGGTAGCACTCAAAGTGTTGAAGGTGAATATAAATAAGTGTAATCCTGAAAGTAAAATTATTATAAAAATAAAGTTAAATTTTTAATGTAATTATTTTTTTATATAAGAATATGTTAATCCACCAAACTATGTTATCTCTTCTATATAATAAGTGTGTAGATAACGGAAATTTTTGGTTTTAACGGTTTTTTATTTTTTTAATGTTAACTTTAACAAAATATTCTTATATTTAACGATAGTTTGTAAACACTTAAATATAAATAAAATAAAATAAATAATTAAAAAATTAAAATAGGATATTTGTGAGATATTTTACAATGATAATTATTTTAAAATAATAAATAATTAAACAAATTAAAATATGACATTTTTAAGATATTTTACAATGATAATTATTTTAAAATAATAAATAATTAAACAAATTAAAATATGATATTTTTTAGATATTTACAATGATAATTATTTAAAAATAATAAAATCAAACGTTTTATAACTTAAATAAAATTTAATTTAACTTAAACTCACTTATTAGAATAATATCACATTAAACATATAATATAATCTACTGTGAATTAACAACAAATTGTTTTTTTTTAAAATCTAGCAAGAAACTTAAATTTAAAATCCACGTATAATATTTAATATTACATTAAATATATAATATATAATCTTTTGTTGTCACTCCCAAATTCAAAAACTATAACAAACATAAACTTGAACAAAATAAATAAATTATTTAATTAAAATATGATATTTATTTCAAAATTTATATGACATTAATATAAATTTAATAAAAATAATTAATAAATTCTATAAATAAAACTAAACAAACTTGCATATTGCACGTTGCTTGTATCTAGTATATATATATGGAAATTATTAATAATAATATTTATATATTTATTAAGATATACAATTTATATATTATGAATATTATTATTAATATATATCCAATTTTTTTTTCTAAAATAACTTAATTATTAATATTATATGATGATAATAATATCTTCGAATTTTGTCCACTTAGGTTATTTAATTTTAATTAATTTAAATATATAAGTTTAAAATTTTGGGTATAAATTTTTAATTATTAATATTTTGTACTATAAATTTTGGGTAAATTCTAAGACCACATTAATATTAAACTCAAAACCCAAAACCCTACTATTATTATAAATATTTAAACACTACTATTATTAATAAAGTTGGACGTTACTTATTAAAGATAAAATTGCAATGCATATATGTCATATATGTTTTTAAATATACTATTTAACTAAATTTAACTATGATAAAATATGACATATTTACTAAATCATATATGCTTAAATATGTATGTAATAATAAAAAATTAATATTTTAATACTAACCTGGTAGCACTCAAAGTGTTGAAGGTGAATAGAAATGAATGTAATCCTGAAAGTAAAATTATAATAATAATAAAGTAAAATTTTTAATATAATTATATTTTTTATATAATAATATGTTAATCTACCACACTATGTTATATATATATGGAAATTAATAAAAATAATATTTATATATTTATTAAGATATACAATTTATATATTATGAATATTATTATTAATATATATCCAAAATAACATAATTATTAATATTATACGATGATAATAATATATTCAAAATTTTGTATACCTAGATAATTTAATTTTAATTAATTTAAATATATATAAATAAAATTTTTGTTTAACTAAGTTATAAATTTTGACTATAAATTTTTAGTTATTTATCTTTTATAGTATAAATTTTGGATAGATTTTAACATCATTGGTAATTAAAATTACACATTATTGGACCAAACCCAAACTAATTAACTAAAGCCCAATAATTAAAGCCTATTGGGCCAAACAAACTAATTAACTGAAGCCCAATAATCAAACCCTACCTACTTAACAAACCCTAGTATAAATATATATCTTTCTACCCCCACCCCATTTCATTTCTAAACCTAGCCGTCTCCCTCCCCTCTCCTCTGTCTAAACCTCGTCTCCCTCCCCTCTCCTCTGTTTAAACCTACCCCACCCCATTTCATTTCTAAACCTAGCCGTCTCCCTCCCCTCTCCTCTATCTAAACCGTGACTTCTCTTTGTCTCTCGGAGAAGCGAGCGAAGCCTGCGGTTCCTCTCGGAGCGAACTACAGGTTGATTGATATTCCTGTGAGTAACTGCCTTAACAGCAACATTTCGAAGATCTACGTTCTCACCCAATTCAATTCCGCTTCACTCAATTGCCATCTCTCTCGCGCTTATGCGAGTAACATGGGAGGTTACAAGAACGAAGGCTTTGTTGAAGTTCTTGCGGCTCAGCAGAGCCCCGAGAATCCCAACTGGTTCCAGGTTGGTTGATTGGTTTATACTGGACATGGCTGCGGCTTCTTCTTACCATTTTGACTGTGTATTTCACTGTTTAATTTACTACTGCAGGGGTCGGCTGATGCGATGAGACAGTACCTGTGGCTCTTTGAGGAACATAATGTCTTAGAGTTTTTGGTTCTTGCCGGAGACCATTTGTATAGGATGGATTATGAGAAGTTTATTCAGGCACACAGAGAGACTGATGCGGATATCACTGTGGCTGCACTGCCAATGGATGAACAGCGAGCCACTGCTTTTGGTCTGATGAAGAAGGACAGATTATTGAATTTGCTGAGAAACCCAAAGGGGAGCAACTCAAAGCTATGAAGGTAAGTTGTTTGCGAATTCACTTTTAGATTGGTAATGCTTTGATTTGGTATTATGTTACATGAGCTATGAGTTAGCTGTTTGTCGTGTATTTGGGTAGTGCAAGTTAGTAACTACCATTATGTTACATGAGCTATGAGTTAGCTGTTTGTCGTGTATTTGGGTAGCTGTTTGTTTCCTTGGCAGGTTGATACTACCATTTTGGGTCTTGATGATGTGAGAGCCAAGGAGATGCCTTACACTGATTTTAGAAATTGTGGGTACGCTTGGTCCTAAATCTCGATTGGTGATGTTATTTCTGGCCGCCTTAAAGCTGGAATGTCCGGTATGTTATTTGTTGAACTTTATCTTATATGAACTGACTGCACTGATTTGTGAATAACTACCTGATTAGAGAAAAAAACCAAAATTCTATAAGATGAATATGGTAATTTATAATTGAATTTGTATAAGATGGCATTTCACTGCCTCATTTGAGATAAAATTTTATTTTGAATAAGATGCATAAAGTAATTAATTACTGAATTGAGTAATTTGTTTAAACATTTTCAATTTACATTATTTTTTACTGTCGATTTACCTTGTAACTTTGCTTAGAATGACCACCTAATTTCAGAAAAAAAAAATGGTTAGTAAATCAATGATGTATGATATAGAGTAACTGATAAGTGAATACAGTAATTTGTTTAAAAAATTTGAATTTGCATTATTTTTATGTGTCAACTTACCTTAGGACTTTGCTGCGTAGATTGACCACCTGATTTGTGAAAAAAATGGTTACTGAATCAATGATTTATGATTATAAAGAATTTGAGATGCAATTATTTGAGAAAAAATTGGATAGTAAATTGAGATGTAATTATTTATGTGAAAATTGTATAGTAAATCAATAATGGATGATTATAAAGAATTTGAGATGTAATTTTGTGTGACAAAAATATTTATCGTGTTCTCTTGTTCAACTCCAGGCTAACAATGTAGTCAATGTACTCACAATTGATAGAGTTTGGAGAGAAAGAAATTATATTTGATAAGGTAGCCTAACAATGTAGTCAATGTACTCACAATTGATAGAGTTTCGAGAGAGATAAATTATATTTGATAAGGTGACTCTTATATAGGAGCGCGGTTAAATTAAAGATATTTAAAAAAAAAAAATTAAACTTGATTTTTTTAAAAATATCTAGACGAAACAGATTATACACTCGGGTAATGTTAACTGACGTTTTTTTTAAATTAAAAAATAAATAAAATAAAAAAATTAAGCCCTATAAATATTTTTATTATTTTAAATAAAAGTTTAAAAATTGAAATAAAAATATCAATTGCGGGATTTTTTCCAATGACGTTAACAATTTTTTTTCAACAGCCCGAAAATATGCACGTGTACTTAAAAATTTTATATAGAAGAATACCATCAAATTCCTCACGTTATCCTCATGTTACTTAAATTTTTTTAATTATTTAAAATAAGTCTGTTAAAATTAACGTCAGATTCTTAAAAGCCGTCAAACTTAATAGAGTTTTATAATAATTCCGTTAAACCAAGAATTTCCGTTATCTACACACTTTTTATATGGAAGATATATATATACTAGGTAGAAGCAACGTGCAATGCACGTTTACTTAGTTTTAAAATTGTAAACATTGTCTATAATTTAATAAAAACTAGTTCATTGTTTTTTTAAAAATATATATAATAGAATAAATTATAGTTCTATACTATATATAAATATTTATATCAATAATCTCTACATATATGACATATAAACACAAGATTGTCATATATATTTAAATGGCTACATGACATGTATATAAAATACAATAATATTTAAAAAGAAATTAATAATAGAAATAAAATAAGAATAGAAAAAGTCACAGTGTAGAGAGTAGTATACATGCATTTACTATTTTTAGTTTTCAATGTATCTCACAATGTCTTTTGGTGAATTTGATGAAGAAAAATAGCTCTAATCACTTGATAAAAAACAAACTATCACACAAATTTATAAGATAAAAAAATTATTATGTCTTTATTATTTTTAAATAAATATTATTTAATTATTTAAATTATCATAAAATATATTTAAAATATCATATTTTAATTATTTTTTTTTGTTTGTTTGAGTTTATGTTTGTTCTAGTTTTTGAATTTGACAATGACAACAACAGATTATATATTATATGTTTAATATAATATTAAGTTTAATTAAATTTTATGAAAGTTATAAAATATATGGTTTTATAATTTTTAAATAATTATTATTGTAAAATATCTCAAAAATATCTTATTTTAATTTGTTTAATTAGTCATTTATTTAATTTTATTTAAGTTGAATATTTACAAACTATTATTAAACAAAATAATATTTTGTTAAATATAAGAATATTCTGTTAAAGTTAATGGAAAAAAAATAAAAAACTATTAAAACCAAGAATTTCTGTTATCTACATATTTTTTATACTATTAGGTAGAAGCAACATGCAATGCACGTGTGCTTAGTTTTAAAGTTGTAAAAATTGTGTCTATAATTTTAATAAAAATTGGTTCACTCTCTTTTTTTTTTAAATATATATATATATAATAGAATGAATTATAGTTTTATAGTATATATAATATTTATATCAATAATATTTACATATATGATATCTAAACACAACGTTGACATATATATATTTACATGGCTACATGACATATATATAAAATAGAGTAATCTTTAAAAAGAAATTAATAATAGAAATAAAATAAGAATAGAAAAAGTCATAGTGTAGACAATGGTATACATGTATCAACTATTTTTAGTTTCTAATGTATCTCACAATGTCCTTTTGTGAATTTGATGAAGAAAAAGAGCTTTAATTACTTGATAAAATACAATATATCACACAAATTTATAAGATAAAAAATGTTATGTATGTTGTTGACTGCCTTTTTAGCAATCAACCCTGAAAAAAGAGATTAAAGAAATAAGCGAGTATAACACAAGGATTTTTACGTGGTTCAGGTTATAAAAGAACCCTAGTCCATGAGTCTCTGTTATTAAAAGTCTTGGAAGCTTGTGAGGGTGAGCTTCAATAGAGTATTCTCAGGCAGTATTTAGGTTGTTCTGAGTACAAGGTCTTTTTTTCTCTAAAAAACTGAACTTTTTACAATGAGACTCCTAGCTATATTTATAGAGGCTGGGGTAATTAATACTAATCATCAGAAATTAATACACATTCTTCCTACTATTGGGGGATTAATACATATTCAATGCAATGAGTTGCATTGAATAGAGACCACGACCCAAGCGAGATTTGCAGAACCCACTGCAGAAAAGTACCTACTTTATGGGGAACATGCCCCTAGTACTGTCAGGGCATGTTGTAAGTGCCTCCATGTCAGACGGCGTAGTGGGAGTGCGAATTGTCGAGTCGTACCTTCGCTTCATCTTGGGTAAGTACCTTCGACCCACTTTTTTTGTTTTTGTGTGTGCTTGAGATTTTCCGATATATGTTTAGGAATGTCAGTGGTATGGAATTTTGGAGTCTGTTTTTAGTTTTCACGAGCCATTTTAGGCGCATTTTGAGATTAGGCGTGTTCGAAATGACCCTCAAAAGTCTTTATGTCAACTTTGTGTTTCTGAGCTTGTGACTAGAATCTGGGGATTTCCCAGATTCCGGTAGGTTCATCTCCCCCGGCTTGTCCTTAAGCGCCAGGGATACTCCGCATTTCCAAAACTTTTCTCTTCTTCCTGAGCAGTACCCCTAGAGTCATTTGTGTTTTGACCATCTATCCTTCGGTCGGAATACTAACTGCTTGGTTTTTTGTCTCAAATGTCCGAGGAACTCCAATAGCTACACGAACATGGGTTTTATCTCTTCGATCAGGAGATCTATGATATGGCGCGAGCACGAGATGTTTTTGAAGACAATGTAAGGACAGGAATCCAAGAGCTGATCGGGGAGCTAGTCATTTATCCCGACCTTCAAGTGGCGGTGAGGCCCGAAATGTCCGAAGATCGGGGCCTCGCCGTGGAGGAGGTTAACAAGGCCCCTCTTTCGTGCCCTACCCAAAATACGAGGGTGATGCGTTCGAAGCAGAGGATTACCACACTCTACTTCGACACCCAATGCCCTCGAGGCAATCATGAGGTATTACTCGGTCTGAGACAAGTGCCTCATCCGCCTCTGTCGGGATTCCGAGAGAGCGCATCGGAGCGTCAATGGCTTGGGTGCCTGGAGCCAGGACCACCTGATGGTTGGGGCTACCCTACCTCTCAAACAATACTTCGTGAACTTCCTAAAGTTCATGGGGATAACCCCTTTCCAGCTTCCCCTAACGGCTACAGAGTGCTCGCGGGGATGTACATTCTGTACAGGAAGCAGAAGTGGCTCAAGCCCCGACGAAGATTGTTTACTTCTACAGCTTCAAAACCACTCCTTGGAAGAAAGGCTCCAAGCGAGACGGGTATTATGCCCTGGCGAAGTACGTGGCCTCGTCGCTCAACTATAAGAGGCTCCTCACCATAACGAGAATCACTCTTGGGACTATAAGGAGGCCTTTTTCTTCACAGACGGCTTCCCGACCTATAGCAACCCGACCCTGATTCTCTTCCTCACCTGAGTTGGTGAGTATCTTTCTGAACACGCTATCCTTTACCGTACTAGGGATTTTTTGTATTCGATACTTAGTCATTTCCTTTTGAATAGGTCCTTTCCGCCGAACTCACTATGTCCAGCTCTTCGAGGATCATCTCCAGGTAATGAGGACTCTCCCTGACCGGGATTTGGATCTTAGCGTCCTAGTAACAGAAGCGAACCTCATTAGGTTGGGGCTTCTCAGCGTCAAACAACGAATCAACATCCTGGAGCTGAACAAATACCGCCAATCCAAAAAGTCTCAGGAGTTGGCATCCCGACATATCAATTACATAGACGGGCTGGCCAAGAGGGCATTACTTAAATGGCTGGTGGAGGAGAGGCTGGTGAACGCGCGTGCTGTAGAGGAGGCCCGAAAGGCACAAGAGGATCAGGAGCTCGAGGAAGAGCTTCAAGCAGGGATGGAAGCTTCCCACCTTGACTCAGGTAAATCACCTCTCGCTCTGACTTATGCTTCCCGAGTAGGTGATAGGATTAATTTCGAGCATGTTTGGGCTTCCCCAGCACTCCTTCATTGTGGTCAAATCTCACATCGGCGATGGACTAGGGAAGAATTCCAGGATTACCTAGATCTCATAGACATTTATCTCCACTGCCCGAGGAGGCAGTCCACTTCTCGGGGTTTCGTACCCCTAGACCAAGTGACGTCCTTCACCTTGAGCTACTTTTGCCAATATGGCACCAACATTAGTTGTGAGGTCAATAATAGGATAATACACCCTCACTGTTTGCACCAAGGCTCAACTCAAGGTGGGCCTCCGAGTAGCTTATTTTACTGCATTATCCAGTTGTGTAGAATGTATGCTAACTATTTGATTTGTTTCTGCAACTCACATGGGATTTGTAACGCCCTGCTACCCAGGGACCGTTGCGATGTGCATTTTAAACAGTGCTATACTCGTTAATTGAGTCATTTGGCCATAATTGTGTAACTAAGTATGATTAACGGTTTAGGTTTAAATTTTTTGGTTAAGATACAACGTTTCACTAAAACATTTATTGTATACATTGGGATCCCAAAACATAATTTAAAGGTTAATTACAATAAAATATTTACAACCAATCGACCTAAGTGGCAAAATAGGGTTTAACCCAAGTTCCTCTTTAAACCCTCGACCGTGGCGGTCGAGCAGCTGCATATGTACACATCGTCACCTAAGCTCTCCAACTCAAGGATGATCCAGCTTTCTTTTGCCTTTACCTGCACCACATAGCACCCGTGAGCCGAAGCTCAGCAAGAAAACTCAATATGCTCATGAACAGGTAATAACATGTTACTAAATCATAATAGGCATGCCTAGCAATAATAGCCCTATTCATGCATGCAAATAAGTCCAAATAATGATTGTGGGCCCTGCCCTTTGTATAGATGACTTTCAAGTCATAATGAGAATAGATGGCTAATGTGTTCATCTAAATTAAGTGACTCAAATAAGTGACAATTAAGTCACGCACTTGGGCTCTGCACCCTAATCAGATGAGTGAATAACACTTTAAGATTTTGATAATCATACTGGGGCTTGTAGCCCAAATCAGATGAGTGATTAACACTTTGAGATTCTGGTAATCATGTTGGGGCTTGTAGCCCTAATCAAATGAGTGATTAACACTTTGAGATTCTGGTAATCATGCTGGGGCTTGTAGCCCTAATCAGATGAATGAGTCACACTTTGGCCTCCGCACCCTAATCAGATAAGTGACTGATGAGTGAGTCATAAACTTGGGCTCAGCACCCATAGCCATGTGACGTTGTAGTCACCTGAGCCTTTTTGGCCTTGGCTCTAAGTAACTAGCCTTTAGACTAGACAAGCGCTTTTAGTTTTCATCGAACTTGAGGTAGGTCAAGCATTAATGCTCATGATGATTCATTCAATGCTTATGTTGATTAGATCTAATCATTTCAGTTTGTGTTGAGCACATCAATGCCGTTCTTGACTCTTAAGCCAATACCATACGACTCGTGTCGATTTCTGACTCATGGGTTAGTGCCATACACAAGTAAGCAATGCAACCATGCATAGATCATATGTCAAATATCCAAATGTAGGGCATTCAACATGCTCACTTAATAATCACTAGCATAATTATGATCATGCACATTTACAGAGACTCAAGCTCTGATCAATCTCATATTCAATATTCATGTCATGCCCTAATCACATGTATCTTATGCATCACATACTGGGTGCAGTTTTCTTACCTTTGGTCCAAGCACAAGTTACCAATAAACGAGCCACAAGCACAATCCTGATTCCAAGCCCCTAG
The DNA here is from genome assembly GCF_963169125.1 of Humulus lupulus. Taxonomy (NCBI): domain Eukaryota; kingdom Viridiplantae; phylum Streptophyta; class Magnoliopsida; order Rosales; family Cannabaceae; genus Humulus; species Humulus lupulus. The sequence goes on along the minus strand of NC_084796.1, from coordinate 117,549,755 downwards.
TGATAACCTAATTACAACCATAAACGGTGTTTCTATGAGTTCAAGTTCCAAAACCCGAATCCCGGGATCAATCCCGCGCTCTCGGGACCTTTAATCCCACCAAATAGGGTGGTGAAATCATCCCCCGAGCCCTCAGGTCAAAACCCCAAAAAGTACCAAAAAACCCTAGTCTGAAGATTGTGTAGCGCTATAGCGCTACCTTTGGGCGCTACAACGCTACAGGCAGAATCAAAACCCCCAAAACAGAGCACCTAGCACTGTAGCGCTACCAACCTAGCACTATAGCGCCCAAACCAGATATTCTGGGTTCCAGTTTCATGTTCTTCGAGCTTCAAAGCTCTAAATTCGACCCCAACCTATCCAAATCTCAAAATTAAAGTTCCCAAACATCTTAATCTCCCAAAACCAATAAAACCCAAGCTTCAATTCATCCAAAAACTCATCAAAACATAAAATCTAATCAAAGCTTAAAAACTTTAAAAACTAAGAACTTAAAACTTGGATTACCTCAGATTAAGTTGTTTCCCAACTAAATCCTCCGGCTAATAAGCTTCTAATCTTCCCTAGAATCGCTATGCCTTGATCCTCGCTTGAATCTGAGTCCTAGAACTCAAGTTTCCTTCGAAAATGTGATCGGGTGTCGAAAAGGGAATGAGAGGAAGAGAGAACGTTATGAACGTTCTTTTATAATTCTAAAAGGTTACTTCAAGCTTAAGTAACCTCAAGAAAATCCTAATTTTCGGGGTCCCGAAAACGCCCCCGGGGGTAAAATAGTCAAAACTCCCAGAATTTCCCCCTAATCTTACTAACTCCCAATTTATCATCAAATATTTATTCCCATTACCCAATATCCCAGTAAAGTGCTAGATACCCCTTGACTCACTCTGAGTCAAGTATAAATCCCGTTGTGACTTTACAACTAGCTTACCTCCTAGGATCGTCTCATGCTGAGTAACTCTAGCATAACCAAATAATAATGAAGCACCACACACATGCCACATAAATGCAAAATATACTCGAAATGGCCAAAATATGAAAATCACCCAATTAATCAGAAATGGGTTCACATGCATATTTAATACACCTAACACATGCATATAATCATTTAATTGCATAATCAATCAATTATGGCCCTCCCAGCCTCCTAATCAAGGCCCTAAGCCTTATTAGGAAATTTGGGTTATTACAGGATTGGCGGACATTTTGCCCGATCCACGCTAAGGTTAGGAGCGCCCTCAGCTCTTCGGCAGAAGGGTCGTCGCATCCTCGGGAGCAACCCTCCCCTCCCCTCAAACTTAGAGGCAAAGAGTCTCCACTCCCCCCGTAGAGGTCTTTGTAGTCGACTTGCCCCTAGTGGTGGAGATCCCTTCCTCACCCGGGTCAGACGAGGCGGTTCAAGAGCCAAGTCAGGAGGAGGTCCCAGAATCAGATCAAGGGCCGGCTTAAGACTCAGAGCCACCCCAAATCCATCTCATTGTGTACCCCAAGAGGTATGAGGGGGCCTTGCTCGAGCAGTATAAGAAGATGCTTCAACACCATCCCTCCAATTGGTCGAGTCGAGCTGGAGTTCTTGTTCTCCACCAAGCTAGTGGAGATCATTGCTCCTCTCGCCACCGAGCTTCTCTAGGGGGTCAGCTCCACCATGTGCGAGTTGACCACTCGAAGCTTCTCCCAACTTGGTGACAGTGACGTGGCTTCTCTCGTGGCCTCGTGTCGGTACGCCTCTGTTCGGGTAAGCTAATCATTCCCATGTTTGAAATCAACTCAACAAGGTTTTATTAGGCTAACACTTTTATTTTTTGTTTTGTAGTCTGCCTTGGCCTGCCAGTGCCTAGGGGACATCATGATGGAGAAGTTGTACAAACTCCAGAATTCCCAAGATAAGATTGTCTCCCTTAAGGAGAAAATGAAAGACCCTCGAGAAGAACTTGCCCGGGCCAAGGCTGTAATGACCCAAAAATTACTAATAAGGCTTAAGGGTCTTGATTAGTGTGTCGGGAGGGCATAATTGGTTTATGTGTGATTTAAATGATTAAATACATGATTATGTGATAAGCATGCTTACATGATTATATGGATATATGAGATGCATGATTATGAGTATTAGTATGCATGTAGGCCCTGTTTAGATTATAAGGGCATATTCGTAATTTTGGCCCGTTGAGGGCATGAATGTAATTATTTGCGATAAATTGTTGAGACTACATTATTATGTGGATATATATGTAGCTTATGGCTCGAAGCGATCCTAGTGAGCGGTTTAGCGAAATAGTCACAGCGGGGGTTTATACCCGGCTCGGGGGAGCCTGGGGGTATTTTTTTTGGGAATCAGGGAAATATATTGGAGATTTTTAGACCTTGGGGAAAATAATTGGTGATTAATTAGATGACGGGAATTAAGTGGTAAATATTAGGAACACTCGAGGAATTAGTGGGAATTGGGAGCAAATGACCAAAATGCCCTTAGAATGTTTAAATACTTAGGATTATTTGGGAGGGAAAAATGGTCATTTGATGGTTGAAAAGGGGATAAGAGTTATTCTGTTTTTTTTAGACTTAGTGGAAGTTGTAGAAAATCGTAGAAACTGAAGGAAAGAAAGAAAGAAGAAAAACAGAGACTCCTTGTTCTCCCACACGGTTTCTTCTCCCTTCACCCTTTCTTCTGAAATTTGAATCTGTAAACTTAGAGGAGGTTTAGGCTAGAGCTTGGGACTTGGTTCTTGGTGAAGCTAGAAGGTTCAGCTGAAGTTAGTGTCCAATTAAGGTAAGGTTTCTAGATTTTTTTTTGGGATGGCTAAATTTTGTTATGTTTGATCTTTGAATTTGAACTTTGGATGGGAATTCAAGGATTTGAGCTTGGGAACTTGAGGAACTAAAGGCTGGAAGGGCAGAGAGGGCAACCTAGGGTCAGATTCTCCATTAAAGGTAATAATTTTTGGGCTTGATCATTTGAATTTCTGGGTTTTCTAGTTAAGTTCTTGAGCTTCAAGCTTAATCTTGGTTTTCTGTGTTTGATGGTGCATGTGGCCAAGTTTGATGTTGTTGGGCCATGTTGGATGAGATGTAGTGGATGGTAGGCTTAATTTGAAGTGTGGTTGAGGTTTGGAGGGGATTTATGGAATTTTGGCTTGGGGAAATTCGAAGGAAAAACTCAGAGGGTTACTGGTGTTGTTTGTAGCGCTGTAGCACTAGCATTAGAGCGCTACAACGCTATGCTTGGCTTTCTGTCTCTGCTTGTAGCTCTGTAGTGCCCACCTTGTGGCGTTGTAGCGCTACCCTATCTCCAGAAATGGGTTTTGGGTATTTTTCTTAGGGGCTCGGGGGTCGATTCCACCACCCAGTTTGGTGGAATTGGGGCTTCCTGAGGGCTCGGGATTGGTCTCGAAGTTAGGTTACAGAATTGATTGATAATGAGGGTTCTATTTTATGGTTGTGACTAGGTGTATGCTAAGGCTCGACGGGATCGTGCTCGAGGATCGTTTTTATTAACCAAAGCACTCAGAATCAAAGGTAAGAAAACTGCACCCGGTTATGTGGTTATGTTGGGACTAAAAGTTCCCTATACTTGCATGTGATGTCATATGATGGTATTATTCCATGGGGACATGAGATAAATGGCCTATGTAACGCCCTACTTCCTTAGAGTCGTTACAGGTGAGTTTAAAAACGTGCTTATAACTCGCTAATCGAGGTTTTAAGTCAAACAGTGTAATTAAACCATAAACAGAGGAAAAATTTAGAATTTACTTCATAACATTGAAAATCATAAAAGTTGCCACCTGGGATCCCAAAATACAGTTTAGAAATATTTACAACATAAAAATAGAACCAAGTTGGCTAAACGACAAAATCTAAGTTCATTTACAAGCATCTCCCAAAATCCTCCGGCTGTGGCAGCCAGGCTGGCCAAACATGTACACGCCGTCTCACGCCTGCTGTACTCATGGTTGGTTGATCTTCCCTTTACCCTTACCTGCACCACAGAGCATCTGTGAGCCGAAGCCCAGCAAGAAAACCCATAAACAGATAACATATGCAACACATACAACAAGCATATAAACAAGCCACCAATGGGCTAAACACATACGGCCTAGCCGTCCCAGGCGTTTACCAAGCCCTGGGTTCGCGGACCACGCCGTGAGGATATCCCAGGTATCCTTTTAGGGACTCGCCCTGGTAACTTGCACTCCACATGCTCAATGCTGCTCCCGGCCCCTTGCCGTTCTTGGCCTTGCACTCAACGTGCCCAACGCCGTTCCCGGCCCCTCGCCGTTCCCGGCCCTTGCCGACCATTCACAGGTTAACATACATAGCAAGCAAACACAGAATTCTAGCAAAATCAGATAAAGGGCTATGCCCCACAGTTCTAACATATTGGGCTCAGCCCTGCATATTAGTTCTATTCAAACACGTTGGGCTCAGCCCTGCACACAAGCTCTATGGGAACAAGGGTTTTCTTACCTGAGTTCCGAGCTTTCTGAGCACCGATGCCCCGAGCACAGTCCTCTAACTTGAGCCTCCTCGAATCCCTAGTCACAACATAATAACATTATCCATCCATTAAATTCTAATCCCATAAGTAACTCTGAACCATAACCCTAACCTCCGGGACCTTGAATTCTATCAATCCGGGTGATAAATTCCATCCCGAGCCTTACCCATTGAGTTCCCAAGCCTAAATACCCTTAAAAATCCAAACTGGCACTAAGGACCGCGGCCCCACCCCCAAGAGCCGTGGCTAGCCTCAAAACAGAGGCTAGCACACCCCTGCAACACACACGGGCCGCGGCGCGCATGAACTTCTCGGCCACCCTCGGCCGCACGCGCACACGGGCCGCGGCGCGCCCATCCTAGGGCCGCGGCCCTCATCACCGAACCCATATTTTCTTACCATTTTTCCACACCTTTCCTCAAGCCAATTCACCCAAAACTCATCTATCAAACCCATATATTTAACACATATATTCCAGCTCAATAATAACTTAGTAACAACATCAAAATCCATTAAAATCTACCCCAAAACTCAACTAGATCACACAAGAACAATTCAAACTTACTAACATGCATACTCTAACAACCAGTTGCAACTCTAAACATAACCTCCATAATTAAAGCTTACCTCTTGCTGAATTAAACCTTAGAACCAGCCCCCTTATGCTCCAAGCTCCCTAAATCCCAGCTGAACTCCTTAGACCTTCAAGTTGATTCCCAAAGTTTCCCTTTGAATTTGCCTTAGAGAGTGAATGAGAGAGAAAGAAATAAAACTATCCTCAGCTGAAAGAAAAGAGTAAGTGTCAGTTCTTAACCTTCTAAATACTTATTCCCTTTTGTTTTATTCACTTAAGTCTATGTGGCTACCTCAAGGCTCGGGGTACCAGAACGTCTCCGAGGGCAAAATGGTAAATTTCCCCAATATTCCCGCCTAGACATTCTATCTTCGAATATATCTCCAAATATTTATTTTCATGTCCCAATAATCCCATAACACACCTAGTACCCAAATTACCCCTCGACTCGCCCCGAGTCGGAATCTCAACCCCGTTGTGACTCTCTGGCTAACCGCTCCCCAGGACTGTCTCGGATCGTGCTGCACAAACATATCACATATATAACATTTAACACATTTATCACACTTATGCCCCTAATATCCAGACGGGGCCCACATGCACATTTAACTCAATTAAACATGCATCATTACCATATATTCACATAAATCCACATATTAGCATATTAAATCACTTATTGCCCTCCAGGCACACTAATCAAGGCCCTAAGCCCGATTAGAAAATTTAGGTCATTAGAGCCTAAGAGTGCCGAAATCTATATTTGTGCACAGGACGCGGCTCAGCCATTGGTAGCTGAGGTTAAGTATATAATCAATGAGCTCGGCCTAAGCGAGCCGGAGTCAGTAGAATAGGCAGAGGGTGCGGCCTAAGGGTGTCGACTCTGGGTATTATGTGATATGTTTATTGCTTTTAATCTGATGATTATGGCATGTTTATTATCTAGATGATTGATTATTGGTTTTCATATTGGTATCATTAATTATATGAACAAGGTGACTTGTTGAGTATCTAATTGGTGATTTGTGAATTATCTGTCTGTTGATTGTCGCTTATGCTATGCATTATGGTTTTCTTGCTGGGCCTTGGCTCACGGGTTCTACGTGGTGCAGGTAAAGGCAAGGGCAAGCTGGACCAGTCTTGAGTTGGAGAGCTCTGGGGCAGAATGTACATAGTCAGCTGTTTGGCTGCCACAGCCGAGGAATGATACAGGGACAAGAGAACCTAAAGTGCCTATTTTGCCATTAGAGTGGCTTGTGATTGTACATAAACTTTGAAACTTTTGTAAACTGTCCTTTAAAACCTGTTTTGGTATCCCATGTGTTAAACGTTTATTTTAATGAGAAATTTCCTGTTTTTGACCAAAATCTTTTAACCCTAACCTAATTATAACTTTAGGGTCACATTTTCAACTATATGACTTGACTAGCAAGTCTTGCACCTTTATAAACACATAGTGTAGCGACCTTGGTTATCCAGGGTGTTACAACTTGGTATCAGAGCGTCCTAGGTTTAAGGGTTCCTGAAGACTGGCTGGACATGTACATTCGCTACTAAAGACAAGCTCGACTCAGGGTTTGGTAATTGTGTATGCATGTTTTATATGGTTAAATGATTGGAAAGAAATATGAATGTTGATATCTATTTGATTAATAAGGAGCATGAGATACTGATAGGGCCTAGCCCTTGACTGTTTTGTGATGATATTGAGGCATGCTTATTAGCATTGTTATGCATGTAAATGAACATATGAATGAATATTTGGATGAACTGTTATATCTTGATTGCTTGTGATTGATTGAGTTCAATGGTGGATTATGGAAGGATTATTACCCTGTCATCATAGTCTGATCTCCAAGTCGTTGATTGCAAATTAACTTGGATAGCTATGCGTCCAAGACGATCTACACGACTAGTCGACTCTAGGTCTGAGACTAGAGATGATGACCCGGGCCAGAACCCTCCGCCAGTCCCTGAGAACTGGCAGCAGATTATGGCAGATATGTAAGCCCGACTCCAAAGCCAGGAAGAGTAGATTCATTTAGTGAGACAACAGGCTCCATCAGGGAGTGTTGCACCTATTGTACCACTTGCAGGGGCACCAGTTGCTCAGCCATTGGAAGTTGGGAACATATGGGAGCCGTTGTATAAGCGGTTCAGGAGACTGCATCCTCCAACTTTTGAAGGGGGACCGGATCTGTAACGACCCAAAATTACTAATAAGGCTTAAGAGTCTTGATTAGTGTGCCGAAAGGCCATAATTGGTTTATGTGTGATTTAAATGGTTAAATGCATGATTATGTAATAAGCATGCTTATATGATTATATGGATATATGAGATGCATGATTATGAGTACTAGTATGCATGTAGGCCCTGTTTAGATTATAAGGGCATATTTGTAATTTTGGCCCGTTGAGGGCATAAATGTAATTATTTGCGATAATTGTTGAGACCACATTATTATGTGGATATATTTGCAACTAGTGACTCGAGGCCATCCTAGTGAGCGGTTTAGCAAAAAAGTCATAGTGGGGATTTATACCCGGCTTGGGGGAGCCTTGGGGTATTTTTGGGGAAATATATTGGAGACTATTTGACGTTGAGGAAAATAGTTGGTGATTAGTTAAGTGTCAAGGTTTAAGCGGTAATTATTAGGGACACTCGAGGAATTAGCAGGAATTAGGAACAAATTACCAAAATGCCCTTGGAATGTTTAAAGGCTTAGGTTTTAATGGGAGGGCAAAATGGTCTTTTGGATGGTTAAAGGAGGATAAGTGTTGTTTTTCCATTTAGCCTTAGTGGGATTTGTAGAATGTGTGAGAAGCTGAAGGAAAGAAAAGGAAGAAAGAAAGAAAGAAAAACAGAGTTCCTAACCTATATCCCATTCTCTATCACGGTTTCCTCTCCCTTCACCATTTCTTGAGGATTTCTGAAGCTGTAACTCAGAGGAAGCTTAGGCTAGAGCTGGAGCCTTGATCCTTGAAGTAATTGAAGAGGGTTAGCTGGAATTAACTATCAAATTAAGGTAAAGCTTAAAGAGTTTGGTCTGAATTTTTTGACTTTGATGAGTTGTTTTTGAATTTGAGTTTTTGGATGGGAATTCTAGGATTTGAGCTTGGAGAATGGAGGAGCTAAATTTTGGAATGGTACTAAGGGAAACCTGGGACCGAATTCTTCATTAAAGGTAAGGATTTCTGGGTTTGATCACTTGAATTTCTAGGTAGTTTTTGGTTTTCTGATGAAGTTCTCGAGCTTCAAGCTCAATTCTTGTTTTCTATGTTTGATGGTTCATGTGGCCAAATTTGATGTTGTTGGGCCATGTGGGATGAGATGTAGTGAATGGTAGGCTCCATTTGAAGTATGGTTGAGGTTTGGAGGGGTTTTAGGGAGTTTTGGCTCGAGGAAATTCAAAGGAAAACTCAGGGGTTTTTCTGGTGCTGTTAGTAGCGCTAGCTTTAGAGCGCTACAACGCTAGGCTTGGCTTTTCTGGGCATTTTTGCTTCTGTTTGTAGCGCTGTAGCGCCCACCTTGTGGCGCTGTAGCGCTACCCTGCCTCTTGAATAGGGTTTTGGGTATTTTTCTTAGGGTTTTCGCTTGGGGGCTCGGGGGTCAATTCCACCACCCCGTTTGGTGGAATTGGGGCTTCCCAAGGGCTCGAGATTGGTCCCGAGGTTAGGTTGTAGAATTGAATGTTAATGAGGGTTCTTTGTTATGTTTTTGTCTAGGGGTACGCTAGGGCTCGGACAGGATTGTGCTCGAGGATCGTTTCTTTTAACCAGAGCGCTTGGAATCAAAGGTAAGAAACTGCACCCAGTTATGTGATTGTATTGGGACTAAGGGTTCCCTATATTTGTATGTGATGTCATGAGATGGTATTATGCCATGGGGACATATGATAAACGACCTAAGAGTGCTGGAATCAATATTTGCGCATAGGGCACGGCTCGGCCACTGGTAGCTGAGGTTAAGTACATAATCACTGAGCTCGGCCTAAGCGAGCCGGAGTCAGTGGGATAATCAGAGGGTGCGACCTAAGGGCATCGACCCTAGATTTGGGTGTGATATGTTTATTGTTGTTTAAACTAATGATTGTGATGAGTTTATTATCTGAATAACTGATTAATGACTTGTAGGTTGGTATCATTGTTTATGTGAGCAATATGATCTGTTGTATATCTGATTGATGATTTATGAATTATCTGTCTATTGGTTGTTGCTTATGCTATGCATTATAGTTTTCTTGCTGGGCCTTAACTCACGGGTGCTACGTGGTGCAGATAAAGGCAAGAGCAAGGTGGACCAGTCTTGAGTTGGAGAGCTTTGAGGCTGAGTGTACATAGTCAGTTAATCTGCCGCCACGGCCGAGAAGTGGTACAGGACAGGAGAACCTTACATGTCTATTTTACCCTTAGAGAGGCCAGTAACTGTATATAACTTGGAATTTTTGTAAACTGTCTTTTAAACTCTATTTATTTTGGGATCCCATGTATGAAATGTTTATTTAAATGAAATGTATCCTTTATGACCAAAATCTTTTAACCCTAGTTCAATTATAGTTTCGATAACACATTTCTAATTAAATGGCTTGATTAGCAAGTCTTGCACCTTTATAAACACACAATGTAACGGTCTTGGCTACCCAGGGCATTCAAGATCCACTGAAAGCTGAACAGTGGATGAGTATGATCACTGCCATCTTGGACTTTATGAAGGTAGAGGGTCATGACAGAGTGGCCTATGCCACATATATGCTGAGAGAGGATGTCCGCATCTAGCGGGAAGTGGCTACACAGACCAGAGATGTTACTACCTTGAGTTGGGATGGATTCAAGGATTTGTTCAGCCAGAAGTATTACAATGTTGCCATCAGGGAAGCGAAGGTTAATGAATTTGTGGGAATGGTTCAGGGCAACACGACAGTTATAGAATATGCCCTGAAGTTCGACAGACTTGCGAAGTTCGCACTAGATCTTGTGCCTACTAATGCAGCTAGGCAGGATAGATTTATCAGAGGGCTTAATGCTATGATAGCCCGAGATGTGAGGATTACAAAAGTACCTGGGGGGACAACTTAAGCCCAGGCTGTTGAGAAGGCTTTTACCGTTGAGGAAGCGGAGAACAAGATCTGGAGGGAGGGAGCTGCAAGGCGGAAGGGCTGCAGAGCGGTGCCTCCATACTCCGGGTCTGGTAGGGGCGGAGGCCCCAATGATCTGAAGAGGAAGACCCCTGATGCTTCGGCCGGTCCTGGTCCTGATAGGAGAGGTCGGGGTACTCAGGGCGGCCGTCAGGGAGGCGGTGATACATGGAGGAGCTATCCAGAGTGCACAAGGTGCAGAAGATGCCATCCGGGCGAATGTCGGGCTAAGGCCTATTATGTGTGCGGGGTGGTAGGACACCTCAAGAAGGACTACCCAACAGTGAAGAAAGGGGAAGCGGGGAAGGTGGATAGCTTAACTCCAGCTTGAGTGTTCACCCTGACCCAGGCAGAGGCCGAGGCTAGTCCCTCGGTGGTGACATGTCAGCTTTCTAGTGCCGACTCTCCTTTTACTGTATTGATTGACTCTGGTGCTACACATTCATTTGTTTCTAGTAAGGTGATTGATAGACTGTGTAGACTTAGTGAGCACTGTACTGCGGGGTTTGGGACTATATTGCCTACTGGGGAACTGGTAGTGTCTTGGAGGTGGATTAGAGCACTGCCAGTGATGGTTGATGGTAGAGAACTTTTAGTAAATTTGATTGAGCTAGATATGGAAGACTTTACTATGATTCTAGGAATGGATTGGCTAGTCAGATATGGGGCTACTATTAATTGTAGGAAGAAGATGGTGACCTTTGAGCTGGAGGGCGAGGATCCCTTCGTGTTTGTGGGTACGGTATGTGGACCCCGCATACCCATGATTTCAATGCTGAGAGCTAGGGACATATTACAGGGAGGATGTATAGGTTTCTTGGCTAATGTGGTAGATACTACGAGAGTATTACTAGCAAGGCCGGGAGAGACTAGATTAGTTCGTGAATTCTTAGATGTTTTTCCTGAGGACTTACCAGGGCTGCTGCCGCATTGGGAGATTTAGTTCGTCATTGAGTTGGCACTGGGGACAGAGCTAGTGTCAAGAGCACCATATAGAATGGCATCGGCAGAATTTAAGGAACTGAAGATACAGTTACATGAGCTTTTGGATTTGGGGTTCATCAGGCCGAGCTACTCGCCATGGGGTGCTCCAGTTTTGTTTGTGAAGAAGAAGGACTGGACTCTGAGGATGTGTATAGACTACAGGGAATTGAACAAGTTGACTATCAAGAATAAGTATCCTCTACCAAGGATTGATGACTTGTTCGATCAGCTGCAGGGGAAGACAGTATTCTTGAAGATTGATCTTCGAACTAGTTATCACCAGCTGAGGATCAAGGACGAGGATATACCGAAGATGGCCTTCTAAACTAGTTATGGGCACTATGAGTTTCTGGTCATGTCGTTTGGGTTGACCAATACCCCAGCAGCCTTTATGGACTTAATGAATAGGGTGTTCAAGGACTTCTTGGATCAGTTCATTATCGTCTTTATCGACGACATCCTAGTGTACTCCAGTTCAGAGGCAGAGCACGAGCAACATCTTCGACAGGTCTTGTAGAGGTTAAGAGAGCATCAGTTGTACACCAATTTTAAGAAGTGCGAGTTTTGGCTACAAGAAGTGACATTCCTTGGATATATTGTTGGTGCGGACGAGATTAAGGTGGAGGCAATGAGATATTGGCTGAGGCCAAGGAACGTCTTAGAGGTTCGGAGTTTTCTCGGTTTAGCAAGTTACTGCAGATGGTTTGTGGAAGGCTTCTCGAAGATCGCTGCACTGATGATAGAATTGACACGGAAGAATCTGAAGTTCGTCTGGTCAGAGAAGTGTGAGAATAGTTTCCAAGAATCGAAGCGGTGACTTATTACTGCACCTGTGTTGAGTCTTCCTTCGGAGGAAGGAAAGTTTGTAGTGTAATGTGATGCGTCAAGGTTGGGTTTGGGCTGTGTGTTGATGCAGAATGAGAAAGTTATAGCTTATGCATTACGACAACTAAAGGAGTATGAGCAACGGTATCCTACCCATGATCTAGAATTGGCAGCAGTGGTATTTGCACTGAAGGTGTGGCGACATTATTTGTATGGAGAGAAGTGTGAGATATACACTGATCACAAGAGTTTGAAGTACTTCTTCACCCGAAAGGATCTGAACATGTGGCAGAGGCATTGGTTAGAGTTGGTAAAGGACTATGACTGTGACATTCTTTACCACCCAAGAAAAGCCAACATAGTGGCGGATGCATTGTGCCGGAGAGGCTCGAGGCAGTTATTTGGTTCTACTCAGATTTCAAGAGAGTTGGTTGATGAGATGACCAGGGCGAGAATAGAACTGGTGGTGGGCCGGTTGGCCAACATTACTTTGCAGTCGACCCTACCAGAGCGGATTAAGGAGGGTCAATTGGTAGATTCACAGCTACAGGAGGTTAGAGAGAATGTCTTAGCGGGGGTAGCTAAGGACTATTCTATTTCTGAGGTTGGTTTGCTACGGTATCAGGGGCGGATTTGTGTTCCAACTGATGTGGGGATTAGACGAGAGATACTAGATGAGTTGCATACTACACCGTACTCACTTCATCCAAGTACCACGAAGATGTATCAGGATCTGCGGATGTTGTACTGGTGGCCCGAGATGAAGAAGGATGTGGTGGAGTACGTGGCCAGATGTTTGACCTGTCAGCAGGTGAAAGCTGAACATCAGCGACCAGCAGGGCTGCTTCAGCCTTTGGGTATCCCTGAGTGGAAATGGGAGGATGTTGCAATGGATTTTATGGGAGGTCTACCCAGGATAGTAGGGCTTCATGACTCAGTGTGGGTGATAGTGGACAGGTACACTAAGTCAGCTCATTTTCCTATAGTGAAGACGACATATACGGTGGATCAGTATGCTTTCCTTTCCTTTTCTTTCCTTTTATCTTTTCTTTCCTTCAGACTCTAGACTTTTCCCACTAAGGCATAAAGCAATAGTTATACTTATCCCAGCTTTTAACTCAAATGACCAAAATACCCTCCCTTTATTCCAAAGCCTTTAAATCAACCTAGGGGCATTTTGGTCATTTCACCCAATTCCCCGCTAATTCCTCGTGTGTCTCTAATATTTTCCGCTTTCTTCCCGATACCTAATTAATCACCAATTATATTCCTCAACGTCAAAATTGAACCCCAATATATTCTCTAAATTCCCATTTATACCCCCAGGCTTACCCCGAGTTGGGTCCCCGCCGTGAATTTTTCGCTAACCCGCTCACTAGGATTGTCTCAAATCACAGATCATAGATATATCCACATAATAATGTGGTCTCAACAACTTATCACATATATATATACAGTTATGCCCTCAACGGGCCAGAATTACAATTATGCCCTTCTAACCTAGTCAGGGCCTACATGCATACTAATACACATAGTCATGCATCACAGTTATCCAAATAATCATATATCACGCGTTTAATAATTAAATCACATATAATCCATTTATGCCCTCCTAGCGCACTAATCAAGGCCCTTAAGCCTTATTAGTAAATTTGGGTCATTACACACAGCCGTGGTAACTACACGAAGAAATGTTACATATGACGTGCTCCCTCCTACCGAAGTTGATGGAGGAGAACCCAGTCGGCAACCACTTCCGGATGTGCCTGGGATGATGAAGAACTACGACGAATACGCCGAGTGTGACAGAGAAGATAATGGTGTCAACTAAGGGTATTATGAGGAAGAATACCCTCAGCCCATGGATGCAAAAGAGACACCGGAGGTGGTGGTGCTCCATGAGCAAGTGGCCACCCAGCAACAAAAGATCGATGCTCAAGAGGGTAACATCGCCGCCCTTCAGGAGACGGTACTTGCCATGAAGGCCACTCTTGCAGCCCAGGGGTTTCCAGTAGACCCTAATGGCAACATACAAGCTAGGCATCCAACTGGCGTTCCACCTACGCACCCCGTTGGAGTGCCACCTGTCAATGCAGAAGGAGTGCCTCCCGAGCACCCGGCTGTAGAGGCGCGAGATCCACCAATTGAGGTGCCCGCTAGGCACCCAGCTGGAGTTGGAACCCCAATGCCACCGCAGGACCATGGTAAGGGAAAGGCTGATGATAATCCTGCTCCAAAGCAGAAGAGGGCTTGTCAAGAATGTGAACGCCACCAGGTTCCTTAGCAGGTTGGCAAAGGTAACAACGCAGGGGCCTGAGGGCATTGCCAGGAAGTCAGTGCCCATATGGACTGCGCAAGGCCTGGAACTAGTGTCCCCTCGGGACCTAACCAGCCCTGCAGGAATAGCGGTCTAGGGATCTGCCCGAGGAATGCCCCACAAAATTGAGAATGTGGCATTGGTATCTCTATAAACAAAAATGTCGAGTCCGATGGAGAGACCGAAGTGGCTCGTCCAAAGGATAACAGCGCATTTCAAGGACAGGCCAACCTGTGAGACAACCATAATGCCCGGAGATGCAATAAGGCAGAAGGATGTGAGCCTATTGGGAGAGGCCCATCAGATCTTCGAGATAATCTCAACACTCAGAGAAGAAATAACCCAGCTCAGAGCATCAACCGGGATCGTAACCCACTCCGTGTAGAGTTAGAAAGTCTAAAGTGGATAATGCTCAGGATGGTTAGGCGGCAAGGCCATGAGTCTGACTCAGAGGATGAAGAGGTGGAGCCATGTGCGCCTCACCTTGTTGAGGCCCCGCTACCACTAGGCTTCAAAATGTCGTCCATAATCCCTATGATGGTGGTTGTGATCCCACGGACCACCTGTCTAAGCTCAACAGATTAATTTTGGGGCATTGTGTCTCCGACGACGCTAAGTGTCATGTGCTCCCACTCACCCTGACGGGGCCAGCAGATGAATGGCTTAAAAATCTCTGACCAGGGTCCATTCAATCATGGCACCAGTTATCATCCTCCTTCCGAAGACAGTTCATAAGAGTTCTGAAGGTAAGCTTTGAGGTTAATGCCTTGGCCAACATAAAGCAAGGGCCCTTCGAGACCCTCAAGGCCTACATCAAGCGCTTCAAGGAGGAAGCGGCAAGAACCAAAAGGGTCGATGATGGCCAGCAGTTGATGGCATTACAAGCTGGCATCCGTGTAGGGTCCCTGCTTTGGGATGATCTCCAACGAAGGGGATGTCAGCGTCTCGACGACTTCATTCGTTGAGCATAAGAATACATCAACTGGGAAGATGCCCAAATCGGGGCAGTCAGAGTGTTTGCACTCTTCCCTACATCGGCCGCACCTGGCCCCGTGGCCTCAAGGATCCAATATACCCCCTATGTTCCCATCCAAGAGAGCTCAGGGGGAGTCCAACCCAGCCCGAGCACCCCACCTTCTGGTTACAGTGTCATGTCTGCTCTTGGATTTGGTGACTCTGGCAGGGTTTGGGGTAGCGCCCACTGGATATAACGCTTTTGAGCCTGCATTCAATGTTGGAGTTGTTGCCCCCTCCCATCCTGCTGAATCTAGTAGAGCCCCCAATGGCACTAGGATTGAAGGGAAGGGTAAGGGTCGCAAACCCAGAGGAAGCGGAACCACACAGCCCGAGCAAGGAGTCACATCAGGCGAGAAGTACGCCTCACAGTATTCCGAGTACACTGACTTGGTAGACTCCCGAGAGAACATCTTCATGGCCATGACACAACATGTTCATTACAAGAAGTCACAGCCCATCCGAAGAGACAGGGATAGGCAGGACCCTGGAAAATTTTATCGTTTACACAACGACATAGACATCACACCAATGAGTTTCGTTAACTCAAGGATGAGATTGATAATCTCATCAAGCTAGGACACCTCCACCAATATGCTAAGGGTGGAGTGCGTCCAACATAGCCTTTCGTGGCAGGAGCGCTTGTACCACTATTACACCACAGGTCCCAGCAACAGCTCCAATAGCCCCCCAGCATCCAGTGCCCCAAGAAATTCCCCAGTAAACGAGTGGGTAGGAACCATCTCAGGAGAGCCTCATTTGTGGAGGAATTCGCGAAGCTCGCAGAACAAGTATGTTCGAGCTTTTAACCATGATGATGAGGTCATGGCTTTGACCCAACTACCTGCCCAAATGCCACAAATGACTGACCAAGTCATAACATTCTTCGAAGATGATGCTCGAAGAGTACATTTCCCACATCACGACCCTTTGGGGATTGAGAGACAAATCTCCAACAAAATAGTGGCGCAGATTCTTGTAGACAAGGGGAGTTTGGTGAACATCCTATTTAAGTCAGCCTTCAAGAAGATAGGGCTGACCACGATAGAGTTGTCCCCATTTTCCTTGACACTCTACGGATTCTTAGGAGAAGCCCTCATCCCGATGGGCCAGATAAAGCTCCTTGTGATGCTTGGAGAGGTACCTCACCAAGCCTTCAAATACTGCACCTTCGTGGTGGTGGATTGTTCCTCAATGTACAACGCCATATTGGGTTGATTTGCACTGTCTGTTATTTATGCATGAAGTTCCCCACAGATGCAGGTATCGGTACAGCCCGTGGTGACCAGAAGAGGCAAGACAGTGTTACAATGTCTCCCTCAAGGCACTAGTGATGATGGTAAGGGGGGAAGGTCTCGAGAAGTTCAAGGCCTCAGAGGTACAAGTTGTCTAGGAGTCAGGGATCGACGAGTTAGATCCAAGGGCTCAAAAGGAGAGGTCCATTGAACCAATAGAGGAGGTAGTTCTTGATACCTCCACCCTCGATAGGAAAGTAAAAGTAGGGGGAAGCTTAAAATGGAAGTCCGAGAGGCATTGGTAGGCTTCCTCTGAGGAAACCAAGATGTGTTCGTGTGGTCACATTCTGACATGACTGGTATTGATTCGAATATCATATGCCATGCTTTGAATGTTGATCCTAGCTTTGCTCCCATCCATCAGAAGCAACAGACGTTTGATCAAACTTGGAAAGAGGCTCTCAAGGTCGAAGTGGACAAGCTCCTCTCCAATGGTTTTATCTGAGAAGCCCAATACCCCAGGTGGCTGTCCAATCGTGTCCTTGTGCCCAAGCCGAATGGTACTTTGAGGACATGCATCGATTTCTCAAACCTTAACAAGGCCTGTCTGAAAGACTGCTTTCCGCTCCCCATTTCTTGGAGTCTCTTGGAGCTAAGGTTTAGAGGAGAGCTAAGTCAAGCTTAGAAATTAGGTTCCTGAGTTAAGCTTGAGGATTAGTAGAGGTTACTCATCCATTTGAGGTAAGATTTCAAGGTTTTCTTCAGTTTCTGGTTTTGCTGTTGAATTAGATTTCTATGATGAATTTGATGGGAATTCTAGGGAATTAAAGCTAAGGTTTTGAGGAGGAGGAAGCCAAGAAAGTGTAGAGGATATCCTAACATCAAACTTTCCAATTAAAGGTAAGGAACTTTGAACTTGGACACTTAAATTATGAAGTTTTGTTGTTTGACTGAGTTTTTGAGTTCTAGGTTCAACTATGGTGAATTTTGTGTTTGGGGGTGCATGTGATTGAGTTTTGTGTGGTTGGGATGAGTTAGACATGTTGACAAGCTTGTTTTTAAGTTTGGAGAAGTTTTGGTAAGGTTTGGCTCGGGGAAAATTGAAGGAGGGAAAAACAGCAATTGTTGTTCTGTGACTAGCGCTAGCCTTTGGGCGTTGTACTGCTAGGCCATATACCCTGGGATGATTTTGGGCTTTGTTTGTAGTGCTATAGCGCCCTCCTTAGAGCGTTGTAGCGCTACCCTATTTCCAGAAAGGGGTTTTTGAGTTATTTTCAAGGGTTTTTGCCCGGGGGTTCGGGGTTCGATTCTACCACCCCGTTTGGTGGAATTGGGGCTTCCCGAGGGCTCGGAATTGGACCCGAGGTTAGGTTTTGGGCTTGAGGTTGGTGATGATTATAATCTATTGTTGTGACTAGGTGTGCGCTAGGGCTCAAGGGGGATCGTGCTCAAGGATCAAAGTGAACGAAGCTAGCGAATTTAAAGGTAAGAAAACTGCACCCGGTTATGTGTTTGTGATGAGACTAAGTGCTCCCGATATCTGTATAATGTCAAAGATGGTATTATTCCATGGGACATGTGATAAACGACCTAAGGGTGCCATATACAATGTTTGCGCACAGGGCGCGGCTTGGCCACTGGTAGCCGAGGACAGCTTAACATTTACTGAGCTCGGTTTAAGCGGGCAGGAGTCAGTGGGATAAACAGAGGGTGCAGCCTAAGGGCGTTAACCTTAGTTATCATATGTGGATTGATTATTGATATGAATTGATATACTTGGTATGATGAATACTTAATTATCATGAATGCTTAAACTGATTGAGTACATGCTTATGCAGTATGAGATATCTGATTGTCTGTTGATTGATTGTGCTTTATTATTGTGTTTTCTTGCTGGGCCTTGGCTCACGGGTGCTACGCGATGCAGGTAAAGGCAAAGGCAAGTTGGACCAATCCAGAGATGGAGGGCTGCGGAGCTGAATGTACATAGTCAGCTGATCGGCCGCCATGGCCGAGGAGTGGAACAGGACGAGATATGCTTAATTGTCTGTTTTGCCTTAGTATGGCCAATCTTTGCATTTAGATCTTGAATTTTTTTGCAAACAGTTTTTAACTTACTATTTTTGGGATCCCATGTAAATAGAAAATGATTATTATAAGAAATGCAGCTTTTGAGACCAAAATCTTTTAACCCTAGTTCAACTATAGTTTCAGTAACACGTTTTTAATTAAATGACTTGATTAGCAAGTCTTGCACCTTTATAAACACACAGTGTAATGATCTTGGTTATCCAGGGCATTACACTGTGAGTGTTTCAAATGCTTTCTTCAAGCTCTCAATGAAAACACCAAAATGTTGACTACCTTTTTCGTAATCAAACCTAAAAAGAGAGATTAAAGAAATAAGCGAGTAGAACACAAGGATTTTTACGTGGTTCAGGTTATAAAAGAACCCTAGTCCATGAGTCTCTGGTATTAAAAGGTTTGGAAGCTTGTGAGGGCGAGCTTCAATGGAGTATTCTCAGGCAGTGTTTAGGTTGCTCTGAGTACAAGGTCTTTTTCTCTGTAAAAAATCGTACCCTTTACAATGAGACTCCTAGCTCTATTTATTGAGGTTGGGGTCTTTAATAATAATCATAAGAAATTAATACACATTCTTCTCATTATTGGGGGATTAATACCTATTCAATGCAATGGGCTGCATTGAATAGAGACCACGACCCAAGTGAGATTTGCGGGGCCCACTACAGAAAAGTACCTACTTTATGGGGAAAATTCCCCTAGTACTGTTAGGGCATGTTGCAAGTGCCTCAATGTCAGACAGCGTAGTAGGAGTGCGAATTGTCGAGTCGTACACTCGACAACACTGTTGACAGATCGCCCATAAAGGTTATCAGACGATCCTCTGGCTCTGCAAACCCGCATTTGCTGACACGTTGCCTCCTATCTTAGGTCCGAGAACCAGAACCTCGGACTTGGAAGATGACTGGGGGACGAGAGCCTTTGCCTTAATTGCCCAAGCTGGAGAACCTCCAGCTCCGAGGACAAACCTTGGGAAGTAATCTATCGAGGCACCTGTTAGGAATGAGTTTTCTAATACGCACCGGAATGGTGGTGGGGTTGGCCCAGTGTACAACAAAATTTTTGTAACATATTTAAACTACCTTTAAATATGCGGATCCATTAATATACATACATTAATCATAAGCAAGATAATAGTAGAAATCATACCTCTTGAAGCCTATCAAGTGTCCTTGCTATCTTTTTGTATTTAGAACGATCTTCCTATCCAAGCCGCTCCCACGTACTCACACCAAGATCTTCCAAAGCGTTCTCTACACCTCAAGAAATGTGTGGGCACTTAGAGAAAGAAGGATAGTTTATTTGTGATTCTACTTGATGTATTCAACTCATGAGATCAAGAGAATAGGCCTGAGAATTGGTTCTTTATTTTCAGGAAGAGAAAACCATCGTTCTATTTTTTTCACAGAGCGAATAGTCTGAGTTGTCTCACTTCTTTGAATATTTTTCTGATTAGTCATACTTAAAAGAAAATATTCAAATTTTAAAAATAAATCTGTAACCATTTTACAATTTACTTTTTAATTAATTAATTATTCTATTAATGAAAAAAATCCAAAAACCAATTTTTGAATTATCCATTAATTAATTAATTAAATAAATAAAAATGAAAATCCCATCCCTGAAAATTGCCCTACACGGACTGTGTGTGCACGTGTAGCCTCCCTAATTTTAGGGATGTTGTTTTTTCAATTTTTATTTAATTATTTATTCAAATTGTTTTGTCAGATAAGATCTAACAACCTGATAACTAATTCAAATTTTGAATTCAAATTTAAATTAATTATCTTTTAAATTAATTATCAAATATAATTAATTATTTGAATAAATATTAATCTTTTAAATTCAAATCCAATTTGAACTTATCAGATTATTATCTCCCACTCAAATAAAGATATTTAATTAATTCTACCAACTAATTAAATCCAAAATTTTCGAAAATAAATATTTAATTTATTATAATTTCGAAAATTATAATTAATTAATTATTTAATTAAATTTCGAAATTAGTTTAATTATTCAATATAATTTCAAAAATTATACAATAATTAAATATTAATTAATTTTGTTAACTACAACTAATTTGTAATTAATTAATTAATTAATCGCTATTATCATATAATTGCATATTTGGCCTGAAGAACAAATTTCTTCTTAAATATGTCTTTAAACTATTTTCCCTTCATATCAACTTTTACCTTGAACAGTGTTGATAGAGCCGCTATGGAGACCTATGGACCTATAATTCCAAGCTCCAATAAATTTGAGATTATTAATTAAACTCTTTAATTAAATAATCTTAATTTATTAATCTCATGATTATTCCACTATAAATATGAGACTGCACTGTTATAATTATAGACATTTCATTTACTGAGTACTTTATAATCATAAAGCGTCCATTGATATAATCATTTCATACAACTTGACCCTCTAATGATGGTTCATAATTAATCGGGAATAAAATTATCGTTTTACCCATTTAATTATCTCTTGTTTCCTTAAGTACCATTGACTCTACTAGTGAAGGTTAATTCATAACTAAATTATGAATTTGAGCTCAATAACCTTTTAGTCCCAAAAGTTAACCCTTAAGAGAACCATCATTCAATCTCTTGCGAGAAGGCATAGATTCCATATTTGTATACTATATCCCCAGCCATCTACATTAATGAGTTCCCAAAACAAAAGTTTCTAGCCTGATCATTCTGACAGACCCTAACAAGTGAATCAAAGAACTCATATAACATAAACAGGAGTTCATAGTAACTTCAGGATTAAGATCTATTTGTATATGATCATCAGTACTGATATGGACTAGTCCTTTACGAATGCTGAATGGACATTTGACCATATGGTCCCCATGCATTTTTCTGTTGAAATATGTTTTACTGTACATTGGATTTAAGGGCTGTTAACTATTTTTTGCACTTTGGAATTGGCACAAATGGGAATCTTCAATTTGTTGTGTTTTGATTATTTAAAAATTTGCCAAGAGTTTCTTTTCTTGATAGGCTTGTTTGATTTTTCTATAAATTTTTTGGTTTACCTTGTTCTTTCTATTGATATTTTTTTTCTTTATGCTCTAGGCGGTGTGTTTTGCTTTAATGGGCATTGGCAGCTCATTTCATGCTCAAGAAACTACTGTGAGTGGGTAATTGGAGAGTCGAGTGTAGTAAATATTGTTCTTTTCCTGTGTACTGTGTTATGTTTGGGGTCATTTGGGACATGTTACTTTCTGATTCTTTTGAGATCTGCATGTAAAAGCGTCAACTTATCTGTTTGCATTCATTTGTTGAAAACATCAGGTTCTGGCCTTCGGGTACTGTGTGACTTCAAGCCATCAACTACAGAGGTTAACATAACAATAAAGCTTTTACTTGTGTTGATTTTCTCGATAGTGGAGTTTTGTTGTCTCAGTTCACGTTTTGGTGGCATGATAGATATGGAATCTGTCGAGGATGTGGCTAATATTTCTAATGTGTCTGGGATTACTACCTATTCTTTGCAAGTGTACAGTCATTGCTGATCACTGGACCGTCTCCCTGCAACTGTACAGTCATTGCAACTGTTATTTCTTTGTGTTGAAAGTAGTAACTTTTAACTATGTTGAATATTTAAGACTCCTTGAATGCTTAAAGAACATTTTGTTGTTGATGACAGTGTTGAATGTTTTAAACTAATTTGTGGATTGTTAATACAATGTTGAATGTTGTTACTTTTTGTTATTTGAAAATCAAGTTCATTTGATGATGCTAGTATATATTAGAAAGCTAATTTTAATTATATAAAAAAATTAAAATATAATAGAATAAATTAGTGTTATATAAATAAAATATATAATAAGAATTTAAACTTATCTAAATATTAAAATAATACAAAAATTGTGTTATAATATCTATTACAATAATACTTTTTATGCAAAGAATTGTGTTATGCAAACTTCATTATGTAACACAAATAATGTGTTATACTAAAGTGTAGTATAACACAAAAAAAGTGTTATACTAAAGTGTAGTATAACAAAAAAAAAATGTTATACTAAAGTGTAGTATAACACAAATTTATAAGTATTGAAATGTGTTATATAATCGACTATAAATAACATAATTAAACACTTATCTATATATTAAAATAACACAGAAAATGTGTTATCATTGACAGTATAATAACCCATATGTATAACAATGATAAAGTGTTATGTAACGTACCCTGACCTACGATAACATAGTCGGTCTTAACACATCAGAAAGTGTTATGGTATGTTTTGATAATACATTTTCGGTGTTATTAAAAGCATTTTCTTGTAGTGAGTTGATATATTTAATTAATACTTCGAAATGGTATTTAACTAAGTATTAATAAACATATCTGGTCCAGTTCTATATATTCTCTAATATATAAAGCACATCCACTAAAGTGTCCTACCACACTAGTGATCCGGATCTAGATCACATGTATTCATAATACTAGTGGACCGTGCTTGCAGTAATTAATCTAAAGATTCCCAACTTTATTTTACTGTGAACTATTCAAGTTCATTTATCTCAAACACAATCCTCTCGTACCAATACGTGTTTGAGATCACATATATGAACTTAGGAATTTTCCTGATATTTACTTAATATTATCACAGAATAATATAGTCCATAAAATATATGCATAACAAATTCAATTCCTTTATTTATTTTATAAAAACAATGTCTACTACATATGCTTTCAGGGCACATTTCCAATAGCACCCTCGGCCCACTGTCAAAGGCAAAGTCTCACCTCAGAGGACCCTTCTCCAACTAGAGGCCTCAGGCAGTAACATGCCTTGACGATGTCTATGAATGTCCGAGCCAGTCATTGGGGGTTGCCACGTGTTGGAGGTGAAAGTACGAACAACATATAGCTTTATTATTTTTAAATAAATATGATTTAATTATTTAAATTATCATAAAATATCTTAAAAATATTATATTTTAAGTAATTAATTAATTTATTTTTGTTTAAGTTTATGTTTGTTCTAGTTTTTGAATTTGTCAGTGACAACAATAGATTATATATTATATGTTTAATATAATATTAACTTTAACTTTAATTAAATTTTATTTTAAGTTATTAAATATATGGTTTTATTATTTTTAAATAATTATCATTGTAAAATATCTCAAAAATATCCTATTTTAATTTTTTTAATTATTTAATTTTATTTAAGTTTAAGTCATGTTTACAATCTACCGTTAAATATAAGAATATTCTGTTAAATATAAGAATATTCCGTTAAAGTTAACGAAAAAAATAAAAAACTGTTAAAACCAAGAATTTCCGTTATCTACACACTTTTTATATAGAAGAGATATGATTAGTTATAAGTTTCATTATAAAAAATTTTACAAAATAAAAATAAATATGTACACTATAAATATTAATAATCTCGTGAAGTTCAGTTATTAATATTAAAATTTCATAGGTAAGAATTTTTTTTAATGAAAAATTAATATAATTTATAAAATTATTAAATATTTTTTAAAATAGCATGAAAATATATATACTTTTTCATTGTCATGTTTGGTATTATCATAAATTAAGTTGTCCAATTTTTTTTCTGGAAGATTACGTATAAATAGGGAGATCAGGCCTGAACTTCATCATCTTCACATTCAAAAGCTTTCCTTTAAAAAAAAAAAACTTCCCTTTTTCTCTCAAACCTCTTTCAAAAACCTTCATCATCCTTCTGTTTTTCAGAAGCTCTCAAGCTCCTACCTTTGGAACAACCAACATCCTTGTCGAGTAAACGTATAAACTGTAAGTACCTCTTCATCTGGTTTGAATTTTACACTCTTTATTTTCCAATAAGTTCCTTTTATTTTGAATTTTTTTCTCAGTATCGTCTCGTATTCTAGCCATGTCTGAGTTCAATAGGGATTTGTTTAGGCTAAAAGAACAATACTAGACTTGTTTAGAAATAAGGTGTTTGAAAACTAGGAAACTTTTCTGGGTTTTGTAAGGAAATCTTTGTTGATGAATTGATTAAGATACCTGTTTGGACATAGAAGTTGAGAGGTTTTAGGTTTGGCTCTAAGTAGCTTAAGGGTCACGATTCCTTAAGTGGTTTTGCATCAAACTGCTTTAAAAAAGGTGACGGGCCTGACACGCAAATCCCAAAGTATCAGGGAATTCCCCTAGTCTGTAGCACGTGGCTAAGAACTGCGTGTGGAAACACGCGTTGACGCTAGGGTACTTTTTAGCTCTCGTATATTCTAGGCTAATAAAACTAAATTAAGCCCCAGGATCATTGGACCTTTGTCACCGTAGCTAGATTTTATTTTAGGTCGCTACTGATTAGGCCGCTTTGTCGTCAGGCGAGCTACATCATGGCCCAACAAAAGAAAAATGCTGTAGGCTCTTCTTCTCAGAGCAAAGATAAGGGCAAGTAGATCGCATCCAAAACTCCTATCCCCCACTTCGGCCCAGTGGTGGATAAGGAGATCGTAGTAGATCCTAATGTCTTTTTTCGAGGCCGAGCACATCGTGTCTCGAATAACGACTCAAGGAAAAGTGAACAAGATATTGCTAAGCCACAGGATCGAGATGGGGACTGATGGCCTTATTGCTTGACCTCCACTGGAAGGAGAGTAGAGATTATTTCGGGGCATAGAGTGATGAGCACCTGAAAGCAGGTGCTTTCCTTCCCTCGGACTAGTACTTCATAGACTTTTTAAATTGCGTCGAACAGGCTCCATTCCAGCTCCCGACAAACTCATACCGACTTTTGGCGGAGCAGAACTATTTATTTTTGAGGCACGAGTGGGAGGTCCCCACCCCGACCGATATTAAGTACTTCTTCTGCCTGAATGATAGCCCTGAGCAGAAGGGACAAGGTTACAATTTCTACTACCTCAATCCTTTCCCCAACACGACCTCCATCATCGACCTCCATAACCATCCAAATGATTACAAAGATCAATTCTTTATGTCGAATGGGTTTAAGAATTGCACTCATCGATACTTCAACCATCCTCGTAAGTCTCCTAACTTTCTGAACTCCATACATGAATTCCTTTTCTTTTTATTAAGTTTAAGCCTCCTAACTGAGTTTGTTCTTTGTGCAACTATATTCAAGAGGACAGGGCAGTTTGAGACCCTTGGAGGTTAGTATGAGTCGCTGTCCCGTCTTCCTTCGAAGGAGAAGGAGTTTCGAAGGGTAGTGAACGATGCTACCATGATGGCCTGCAAGCTGATTCGCAAAGATCAGATGTTGGCTATCAGAACCCGAGGTCTGCCCCCCAAGCTTCCTGAGCTTCCCCCTCCTCAATAAGTCCTGCCCGTCGTTGAAGACACCGAGGAGGAAGAAGAGGTGGCACCGCTGGTGCGCAAGAGAACAACTCATGAGGATGGGCAACATCCTGACCCAGACCGGGCTGAGTCCAAGGCAACAGTCGACATTTCTGGCTAAGGTAACCCTTATAGAGAATTAGACCGGGCTACTTCCAGTTTTAGGATAATCTGATTCAACCCACGTCAGCTTGTGAGTCAACTCCTAGTTGATCCGGACCTGAACACAACCCTCGTCCAATGTGTGGATCATCTGGTGGCACGCTACGACTATAGCTACCCTAGATGAACTGTTGTGGTAGATAATACTCTTTCTTTTAGGTCCATCATTTTTTAGGAATATGGTACGAATCGTAGGACATGGCCTTCCTTACGTCAGGGTGTATTATCCCGTGACTTTAGGCAATCCGTAGAGGAATCCATCCCGAAAGAAGAGCCTGAACCCCTTAGGACCTAGGGTGTAATAATTCTAGAGTCCCCCCACCTTCGATAGTTCAGGAGTTAGAGGTTTTATCCAATCCAGTTCATAATCCCGAGCTGATAGTAATAGTTTCCTCCTCTAGCTCGGAGGAGGGTAGGGTTCTTGTTCTGTTTTTTTTTTTTGCATTATTTTGACTAACTATTTCTTGTATTTGAATCCTTTGCTCGTTCCGTTGCAGGTGAAGAGATGGATTTTATGGGAACCTTTGCTTTAAAGGGTGCCTTTAAGGCTAGAGGGGCTGGAGCTGGACTCGTGATAAAAAGTACTAGATTTTCAAAGAAAAATGCCTCAAAGAATGGAACTTCCACCGAGTCTCCTGTCAAAGATAAAGGTGCCAGCTCTACTCGAGGGCAGCAATAGCAGGCTCAGCCCTCATCTCCGGTAACGACAGTCACCATGCTTGAGGCTCCTCCTTCTCTTCCTCGACACGCATCTTCCCCGGTTCCTTAAGTTATTCAAAGCAAAGTCCCCTCTATTTAAATCCCCTCCGTTCAGATCCCAGTAAAGCCACTCGAGCTGGCCAATATCCTAGAAGCATTTTGAGGGACTGTTTACGAGATGGCGAGCCATATGGTGGGCCACGCATATAGAGCCAATGTTAAAGACCTAAGGGCTATGGAAGAGCATGCTCCTGAAGATGTTCTTGAGTCTGCCATGGGAATGAACCTCATTGTAATCCACCTTCATTCCTCCTGTAGTAATTCTTTTTCTTTTCCTTATTTTTTTTTGAACTAACCTTGACCTACACTTTTGTTTTGCATTCTTTCCTGGCTCAACTCCGCAGTATTGCTTGGGTTCAAGCTAGGAGGGATGAGCTCCAAGCCACTCTGGCCACTTCCCAAGAGAACGAGCAGATTGCCAAGGCCTCCCTGGCCACCTCCCAGGAGAACGAGCGGGTTGCCAAGGCTGCCCTGGCCACTTCCCAGGAGAATGAGCGAATCGCCAAAGACTAGGTCATGGAAGTGAGCCAACGACGAGACCAGCTACAGGTCGAGACTAATAGCCTAAAAAATAAGCTTGACGGGGTCGATAAGCTTAAGAACAACCTATTTGAGGTCGAGACCAAAGCCAAGGAGGAGGCCGAGAAGGCTAGATTGGAGATTGCAGACTCGACGAATTCTCGGGAGGAGATGCTCTACCGTTGCTAGGATTTTAACCAGGATGGAGATTTTTCCTTCATGGAGTTGGAGTTTTGGGGACCTTATCTTGCCAAGTTCAAGGTTCGATTCTCACAATAATCTTCTGAGATCGACGATGCTTCCGGAGCTGCTGATGGGTATGACGAGGAGGTGACATCGCTTGACCAAGTTGACGGAGCTCAGTGATGCCCTTTTTTCCACATATTTTACTTTTTATCTTGTAATTAAGTCCTTAAGGATTGAAACAATTGCCTTCGAGCTCAGATCATACAATTACCTTTTAGTACATGTATGTTAGTTTGGGATATATTTGTGTTCCCTTAATCTATTGTTTTCTCGTGTTTATGAATCTTGAATTCTTGCATACTAAAAATTGTAGGGGTTGTCTTTAGACCGGGATAGGTTCCTGATGGCTTGACTAAATAATTTTAGTCGATGTCCTGGTTGTACCCAAGAATTTTCCTGCCTAATTGCATTATACCTGTTAGGAATCAGGCCTTAGACCTAGTTGTGTCCAAGAGTTTTGCTGCTTAATAGCATTGTACCTATTAAGAATCAAGCCTTGGACTTGCATATATCATGGGTTCCCTAGTTGTCTTCTAGGTTTTGTTTTGTCTTAGAAATTTTCCAACTTAGTTCATATTCAAAATTATTTTGAAAATCCGAGCTTTAAAAGCCGTTGAATAATCAATTTTTCCAAATTTTAAGTTTCAAACTTTATCTGAATATGCTAAACTCTTTTAAGCTCTCTTCGGTTATGTGCCCCCAAGCGACCAAAACTTATAAATGTTATAGGTCGCGTTTACAAAATGAGCACGTGATACTTTACAATAATAAGATGACAATATTGACTACATAAAAATCCAATGTTATTAAGATGAAGTGACTTTTATAAATAAGCCTTACATGGAACAGTACCAAAAAAATTAAAGAAAAAAGTAATTTTGCCAACTACTACTGATAGTATTTTTTAAGGTGCAAGGCATTCCAGGTCCGTGAGACTATTTATCCATTCAACTGAGCTAGTTTAATGGTCCCTTCTTGTAGGACTTCTACGAACTAGTATTGCCCTTCCTAGTTCAGTCATAACATACCATCTTTGGGATCTTTACTTGCCAAAAACACCCTCCAAAGCACTAAATCACCGAGTCCGAGTCTGCATCCTTTTACCTTTGAGTTGTAGTAGCGAGTGATTCTCTGTTGATATTGGACGAGCTGCAATTGTGACTCTTCTCGTTTTCCTTCGATCAGATCCAAGTATGCACTGAGTAGCTCGTGCTTTTGATCTTGATCAAAGGCTTTCTGTCTATGGGTTATCACCAATGCCTCAATTAGGAGCATAACCACACTTCCAAAGGTTAGAGAGAAGGGGGTTGTCCTGTGGAGGTGCGATGTGAGGTTCTATAGGCCCAAAGTACCTGTGGGAGCTACTTGGATGATAATCCCTTGGCTTCATCTAATTGTTTTTTTTAAGTTAGCCTTTAGGGTTTTGTTTACAGTCTCGACCTGCCCATTAGCTTGTGGGTACGCTACTGACGAGAAAATCTTAGTTATGCCTTACTTCTCACAAAAAATTGTGAAGAGATCGCCATCGAACTGAGTTTCGTTGTCAGACACGATCTTCTTTGAGTGCCGAAAATGACATATGATGTTATTTACAATGAAATCAAGGACTCTCTTCAAGGTTATGGTCGCCAGAGGCTCTGCCTCAACCCACTTCGTGAAGTAATCGATGGTGACAACAGCATAACAAACTCCTACTTTTCCTGTTGGTAAAGAACCAATCAAGTCAATCCCCCATACTACGAATGGCCAGGGGGATGAGATCATTGTTAGCTCAATGGGTGCTACCCGAGCAATGGTGGCGAACCGCTAACAATTGTTGTATTTCTGCATGTATAAGGCTGAATCCCTTTTCAGCATAGGCCAAAAATAACAATGTCTCAATATCTTTAGAGCCAATTTTTTTCCCCCAGCATGGTCTCCGTAGAAGCCTTCATGTATTTCTTGCAAGATAGTTGGCGCTTCCTCAGGTAGAACACACCGCATGAGAGGTAGCGAATGCCCTCGTCGATACAGAGTCCCTTTAACCATAATATAGCGTGGATCTTGATATAGCAATTTTCTTGCATCCTTTCGATCGCCTGGTAACTTATCGGTTCTGAGGTACTCCACTATGGGGGTCATCCAGGTCGATTTTATGTAAATCATTCTGACCTTAACCGATTATGCTACTATTCTCGGTTTTTCCAAGAACTCCACCAGAACTACGTTTAGTGTATCTGTCTCTTTGGTGGTGGCAAGTCGGGATTGAACTCGAATTAAGACAACTCGCCTTCAACCTTATTTAAGTAAGGCGCCATTTTGATACCGCGAGCTTGATACTCCCTCAATATTTGATTAACTACGAGCTGAGAATCACTATAACATTGGATCGCTCTTACTTTTAGTTCTTTCGCCACTCTTATTCCTGCCAATAGAGCTTCGTACTCGACCTCATTGTTGGATGCTTCGAAGCCAAACTTGAGAGATTTATGTAATCGATGACCCTCAGGTGAGATCAGAATTATCCCAGCTCCTGATCCATTTTCATTAGAGGATCCTTCAATGAGGATTTTCCACAAGTCCTGCACTGGTTCTTTCATTGGCTCCTCCTGAAAACCTGTGCACTCGGCCACGAAGTCAGCAAGGGCTTGAATCTTGATCATCGTGAGTGGAATATACACTATCTCGAACTAGTTGAGTTTGATGGCCCACTTTAGTAGACATCCCGATGTTTTAGTTTTTGCAAGATCTGTCTTAAAGGTTGATCAATTAAGACGTGGATGGTGTGGGATTGAAAGTACGGTCTGAGCTTTCTTGAAGCCAAAATAAGGAAAAACGCGAGCTTTTCTATTAATGGATAATAGGACTCAGCTCCCAGAAGTCTTTTTCTCATGAAATACACTTGTTTCGGAGCCCAATTCTCCTCTCGAACTAACACAACATTGACTGCATTTTTGGTCACATCCAGATATAGAAGAAAAAATTCTCCAGGTGCAAATTTCGATAGTATGGGGGATTCAGCTAGGTGAGCTTTCAGGTCATGAAACGCCTGTTTTAATTCTTTGGTCAACTCAAACTTTTTATTTCCTCTTAGCAAGTTGTAAAATGGGAGACACTTGTTAGTGGATTTTGAAACGAAGCGGTTTAGGGCCGCCACTTTTCCAATTAAGCTCGGTACTTCTTTACGCGACCTAGGCGAAGGCATTTCCAATAACGATCTAATTTTCTCTGGATTCGCCTCTATCCCCCTTGTGTTGATTATAAACCCCAGAAACTTTCCTGATGAGAATCCAAAAGTGCACTTCTGGGGATTTAACTTCATGTCATACCTCCTTAGTACGCGAAAACACTCTTCAAGGTCAGACACATGGTTATTGGCAGTCTTTGATTTAATGAGCATATCATCGACATACACCTCAATGTTTTTCTCGATCTGGTTAATGAACATTTTGTTGACTAATCGTTGGTATGTTGCACAGACATTCTTTAGTCTGAATGGCATAACTTTGTAGCAGTGTACGTTATGCTCAGTCATGAAGCTGGTATGCTATTGGTCAGCAGGGTTCATCGTGATCTGGTTATATCATGAATATGCGGCCATGAAAGACATGAGCTCGTGACTGACTGTTGCGTCTACTAACTAAAAAATTCTAGGTAATGGGAAACAGTCCTTAGGACAGGCTTTGTTGAAATCGGAGAAGTTCTCCAGTTCCCATTTGGCTTCGGGACCAGAATGGGGTTAGCAACCTAGGTCGGATATTTTTCTTCCCTGATAAATTCGCATTTAAGTAGGTGAGCTACTTATTCTTCTAAATCTTCCAATTATTCTCTCCCTAAAGGCCTTCATTTTTGGGACTTTGTAGGCACATTCCTGTCCAAGTTCAAAGTATGCATTATTACACTCGGACTGATTCCCACCATATCTTCGTGCGATCAGGCGAAGACATCTAGGTTCTTTCTCAAGAATTTGACCAGCTCCTTCCTTTTAGGCCCAAGATTTTTCCCAACTTTTACAACCCGTGAAGGTATCTCTGGGTCGATATTGATTTCCTCGAGCTCTTCCACAGCTTGGAGCTCAGACCTGTCCTTGCTTAATCACGGATCAATGCCATCCTGTTGGGTGAACTCGTTATCTCTTTCTTGAGGTTCTTTCACCCCATGGGTAACTTCCATTACCCGAGGTTCCTCGCTTCCTTCGACTATGACCATTGACTGCTGCCCGAGTTGTGATTTTCCCCTCATGGAAATGCAGTAGCATTATCTGGTAGCGAGTTGGTCTCCTCTCATGGTACATATACCTGAAGTTGAGTGAAACTTCATCGCTAGGTGTCGGATCGAGGTGATGGCCTCAAAAACCATCAATGTGGGTCGTCCCAAAATTGCGTTATACGTAGTTAGACAATCAATTACAATGAACTTGAGTATTTTAGAAACAGTTCGCGTATCATCCCCCTAGCGTAACCACCAGTTTGATTGTCCCTATGGCTGTTGTTCCTTCACCTGAAAATCCGTACAGTGTCATTGAGGTCACCTTAAGATCAGTTACGGACAATCCCATCATTTCTAGGGTGGACCTGAATAGCACATTTACTGAGATCCCATTATCAACAAATATCCTTCATACCCTTGGGTTGGCAAGATGAACGGTTACCACCAGTGGATCATTATGTGGGAGTTGAATTTGACTAGCATCCTCTTCCGTGAAGGTAATTGGTTGTCTCTCCAACTGCTTTTGTTTTGATAACTGTTGCTCTGGGACAAATTCAGCTCTGTTGTGGGTTTTTAACTCCTGTATACATCTTTTTTGGGCTCCATTTCTCGTGCTAGGCAAATGAGGTCCTCCGGCAATAGTGGTTATATCTCTTCCTACTATTGGAGGAAGGTCAAATTGGTTCTCTTGATTTGTCTGGGCTCTAGGTTGACCAATCGGAGTTTCCAGAGTTGGACGAGAATTCTGCCCTGTTGATTGATTGGGAGCGACTCGATTTCGAGCATACTGGGCTAACGGTCCAGCTCAAATGAGAGTTTCGATCTCGTCCTTCAATTGTCAGCAGTCATCAGTGTTATGGTTGATGTCATTGTGATATCGGCAAAACTTAGAGGGATATCTCTTCGCCCTCTGGTGCCTCAATGGCTCTGGTTTCTTCCACGGAAGGCGATTAGAGTTCGCTAGGAAAATATGTTCCCGTGTATCTGTCAGGTCAGTGTAGGTGGCATAGACGGGCTTGAATTTCTCCCCAGGCTTGTTCTTCTTTGTACCACTCTAATCGCCCTCACAATTTCCTTTCCTTTTACTGTTTCCCACTTGGGTATTCTGGGTAACAGGTTGAGTCATAGCTACAACATCTGTCACCGCTCTAGCAGGCTGAATAGGGACCTGGCTAGTTCCTGTGATAGCAGATCATGCCTCCTCCAAATTTATCCATTCCTGGGCCCAGGCCAAGAACTCATCTACACTTTTAACTCCTTTTCTCTAGAGCTCCTGCCATAAATCGCTTTTTTCCTCATTGCCATGAGCTTGGAGCAATCATCAACATCTCTAGCTCATGCTGCAACATTGGTGAACCTGCTCAGATATGCTTTCAAGGACTCACTAGGTTGTTGTTTTATGTTGGCCAATGAGTCGGCCTCGACATGAGTTTCCTTTGAAGCTCAGAACACTCTCTTAAACTCGGAAGACAACTTCTTCCATGAGTTGATCGAATGTCTTTTGTATTTTTTGAACCACTGTCTGGCAGGTTCGGTCAGAGTTGTGGGGAACAAAATACATCTTAGGTCAAACCCAACATTGTGGGCCATCATCAGCGTATTGAACGTCTCGAGGTGGTCGGATGGATCTGAGTTTCCATCAAATGTAAGCATGGTCCGCATCCTGAAGCCAATAGGATATGGAGCTGCTGCAATGTTTTGGGCAAAAGGCTCGAGCTCATTATAGGAATCACAATCATCAATTCCTTTCCCAGATAAAAGCTTATTCATCTGCTCCTCTATCAAGGTCAGTTGCTCGAGGGTTGGATCTTTGGTCTCTAAGTTAGCTGGGGGCTATTATCCAGCCCCATCCTATTGTACACGTTAGATGGGTTTTTTTGCCTCCAAGTTTGAGCTTGGTTAGGTGGGACATTCCCATTTCCATGCACGATAGATAGACCTCCCCCATTCTGAGTATAACTCATATCATCATTGTTAGCTGGATACCTTCTTTATGAATTCAAATGGTCACGCAGCTCAGGATGTGGATCGGAACGAGGACTTTGTGAAAAAATAAGATGATTCCTCAGGTCACTTTCAGACCTGCCTCCATGTTGGCTCCCTGTCCAGTAACTTCCATTAGTGAAACTTACGACCCGCAGCTGAGATCGAGGATCTGGATTATCAGCGCGAGGACGTGGGACGTAGATGTCCACTGATGAGGGAGGATTCCTCTTGCTATCCCCTTGAATTGGAGTGTCTCTTTGTGGGAGCGGTGGTGTTTGATTTCTAACCGGTGATGGCAGGTGTCTTATCGACGAGGCTATCCTTGTCCCATCAGGTCATACTAAATTAGCCCATCTTGGTTCTACACCGATCTCCCAAGTCCTTTGTGCCTGTGATCGTGGCACAAGTGGATTCAGCGGGGCATTTTGTCTCCTTGAATTTGCACCAGCTTGCTCTGTTGGGTTGTTGTGAACATTCCTTGGAATCTGTGTGGTAGGCACAGAGCTGGGGGTCGCAGTTCGGACTGATCAACTATCATGGGGATGATGGTTCCTGTGATGATTAGTAGGTTGGGCATTCCGCTCATTTTGCTCTAATGGTACAGAGCTCGGAGTTGCGATTCTGATAGAACGACTGGGATTGGGTCGGTTACTCTTGTGGGACCTATGGGACCCACTTTGCCTCTTTTCAACATTGACGTCGGTTGCAAAAAGGGGTATCCGAGCCAAGACCTCCTCGATCTGCCTATTAGCCCAAGCGAAATGGCTCCTTAATTGGACATTCTCCATCTTAATGGCTGTTAGATATCTTGGATTAGGATTTGGTGGGCGTGGCGCTGAAATCCCAGTATCATCTTGGCCCACATGTTGCTTTCCAGGGTGTTGCTGAACGTCTGGGCCTTTTTCAGTGGGAACGTCCGTATGATGCACCTCTTGGTCACCATGCTTCTCCATTTCATTGTCGTGCATTGATCGGGTGACCACCATGATGAATGTTGAATGAAAATTGTAAAGGATTAAGCACTAATGAACTCTCAACGAAGCTGGTAACTGTTGACGCAGTTTTTTGCCAACAGCAGATTAAGAAATCCAATAACAAAGATATTAGTGCTCTTTTATAAATTGTAATGAATTATATGGACAACTTCTAACACTCACAATTTTACATGGTTCAATGGTTAAAATCCACCAAGTCCATGAGACAATATTATTAATCACTTACAATTTTTGCAGAGTTTCTGTATTACAAAAAGGAGTCTCTTTTCCTGTCCATTATCCCTGATATTTATAGTGGATATTCATGAACAGGTTTGGGTAACCATGTGCATAAATATGGTAAACAATCATTCAAGATCATTCCCATTTACATAGGGATACGATTGCCGATGGAAATTTTTTCCGTTATCTCGGGAAATAACTATGTAATATAGTCTGGGCATTAATGAGCGTATAAGGGACCTCCATTCTTTAGGGATCCTTCACTGTGCGTCATGACCAAGTTTCCACGAGCTAAAAATATTCATCGAGCTGTAGATCAAAGAGTGAACGAACTTTAGTTCGGATTAAGTTCAGAGCATCCTAAAGGCGATCTATCCATTACATGTCTCAAACTGGATTATTGTCTTGAAAGGCGAACTGGTGTAACGCCCTGGATAGCCAAGACCGTTACACTGTGTGTTTATAAAGGTGCTAGACTTGATAATCAAGTCATTTAATTATAAATGTGTTACTAAGACTATAGTGGAACTAGGGTTAAAAGATTTTGGTCTCAAAAGCTGCATTTCTTATAAATAAACATTTTCTGTTTACACGGGATCCCAAAAATAACAAGATTAAACCATTTACAAAGATTCAAGATTCAAATACAATAATTAGCCACTCAAAGGCAAAACAGCTTGCTAGGCATTCCTTGTCCTGAT
Source organism: Humulus lupulus (assembly GCF_963169125.1). Taxonomy (NCBI): domain Eukaryota; kingdom Viridiplantae; phylum Streptophyta; class Magnoliopsida; order Rosales; family Cannabaceae; genus Humulus; species Humulus lupulus. Next base: position 117,513,999 of record NC_084796.1, on the reverse strand, counting down.
CCACTCCTCGGCCATGGCGGCTGAGCAGCTAACTATGTACATTCAGCCCCACAGCCCTCCGTCTCAAGATTGGTCCAACTTGCCTTTGCCTTTACCTGCACCACGTAGCACCTGTGAGCCAAGGCCCAACAAGAAAACACAATAACAGAGCATAATCAATCAACATACAATTAAATATCTCATATCACATAAGCATGTACTTAATCAGTTTACGCATTCATGACAATCAAGTGTTCGTCACACCAAGTATATCAATTCATATCAATAATCAATCCACATATGATAACTAGGGTTAGCGCCCTTAGGCCGCACCCTCTGTTTATCCCACTGACTCCGGCCCGCTTAAACCGAGCTCAGTGAATGTTAAGCTGTCCTCGGCTACCAATGGCCAAGCCGCACCCTGTGCGGAAATATTGTTTATGGCACCCTTAGGCCGTCTATCACATGTCACATGGCATAATACCATCTTTGACATTATATAGATATGGGGAGCACTTAGTCCCACCCAAACACATAACCGGGTACAGTTTTCTTACCTTTAAATTTGCTAGATTCGTTCACTTGATCCTTGAGCACGATCCCCCTTGAGCCCTAGCGCACACCTAGTCACAACCATAGATCAGAATAATCACCAACCTCAAGTCCAAAACCTAACCTCGGGTCCAATCCTGAGCCCTCGGGAAGCCCCAATTCCACCAAACGGGGTGGTGGAATCGAACCCCGAACCCCCGGGCAAAAACCCTTGAAAATAACTCAAAAACCCCTTTTTGGAAACAGGGTAGCGCTACAACGATCTTTGGAGGGCGCTACAGTGCTACAAACAGAACCCAAAAACCCCCAGATAACCTGGTCTAGCGCTACTGCACCCAAAGGCTAGCGCTGTAGCGCTAGTCACAGAATCAGCAACCTTGCATTTTTCCTTCCTGCGATTTTCCCGAGCCAAACCTTACCAAAATCTTTCCAATCTTCAACCAAACTTAAAAACAAGCTTATCCACATGCTCCACTCATCCCAAGCATCCCAAATACACATAACCCAATCACATGCATCCCTAAACATAGAATTCACCATAGTTGAACCTCAAACTCAGAAACTTCAGCAAAACAACCAAAACCTCAGAATTTAGAGCTAGAATTTCATACCTTCAATGGGGATTCGACCTTAGGTTAGCCTCTACACCTCCTTGGCTTACTCCTCCTCAAACCCTTAGCTTGAATTCCCTAGAATTCCCATCAAATTTAGCTTAGACATCTTAGTTCAACATGGAAACCAGAAACTGAAGAAAACCTCAAAGTCTTACCTCAACTGATGAATAACCCTAGCTAGATTTCCCCAATCTGATCAAGACCTCAAGCTCACAATCTCAGCCTTAAGCTCCTTTGATTCTAGCCTCAAACCTCCATATGAAAATGATGAAGAGGTCCTAAACCGACCTTGGAAATGCCCTATTTTTCCTTCCCTATTCTTTCCCTTCTTTTCCTTTCTTTTCTTTCCTTCAAACTTCTATTTCTTTCTATAAGTTCCACTAAGTATAAAGCCTCAGTCATACCTATCCTTTATAAGTCAAATGACAACTGTTTACCGAGCTTTTCGGAAACGAATAACTAACAGAATAATAAAAAGATAAGAACCGTAGAAATACTGAAATGTAACTAAACAAACAGTGTTTTTACGTGGTTCAGGCGTTAACAAGCCCTAGTCCACGAGTCGATGTTATTATACTTGGAAAAGATTACAGTAAGATGGCTGGTGCATAAGAACTTCACCCACTCACAATGTTTCTCTCGGGTTCTCTTAAAGAAGATGAAGCTAGAGAGATTTTGGTAGAGTCTCTTGCTATCCGATCTCCCCCCTCCTTCTTGTAAAAGGAAGGAGTCTTTATAGCTAGGGTTTCAGATTAGGGTTTTTCTCTACGTACATGAGTCTTAATTACACCAGCCATAAATAGGGGATACAATTACTATAGTCGCATGGCTACCAGACTCTATGTGGGTATATTTACGTGAAAGTATGGGGAACACACAAAGTCAGCCGTCTTTTCCAAGTTGTCAGCGGAACAGTAGGCGAAAAGGTACCCTTAGGCGTGCTGGGATGTGTGCGGCTTTGACCTGACGGGCGTGTCAGGCGGGATCCTGTGTCAGACGGATATCATTCCAAACATGCCTTCTCCCGGACTCGACCGTTCGGTTTTGTTCTGTGCGGGGCACGGAACTGTTTCCGCGGAGACCACTCGAAGAGCCTCTCCTGGAAGGGGCCTCCCCGAGGGGTATCCTTCGGGAGTCCGGGAGAGTTGACGAGTTTCCGTGTTGTGCTTGTTTGGAAGAGTAATCCGGATACTAGACAGGAGAGGCGAAGCCTTTCTGTCCATCCGCGAGCTCTGGTCACCCTCCGTGAAAGACATCGATAATTCTGCTTCCCCGAGGTCATCAATCTAAACGCTATCCGGAAATCTGGATAACATTTACCCCCCAAGGTCGCGGAGCTTTGAGAGATCCGGGAGCTTGTTCAATCGGTTTCTTAGATTAGGCGAGGGGGCACCTTCTGTGTTCCCGGAAGGGTTCCTTTTTCCCGCCTGAGTATTAGTATGAAAGAGAAAAAGGAATTTCTTCTGTTTGAGATCAAGTACTCAAGTGCGGCAAGGATCACGTGTCATTCTGGGAATGGTTCTGCGACCAAGACGTGCGCGTGAGGCGACTGGTTGAGGATGCGTGCGTCAGTCATCTGACTATTTGACGGTTTTTAATGGTACTCAGGGCCCGAGGTGGTGTAATGATGGGAAATAAATACTTTATTCCCATCCGAGGAGTCATAAATAGGATCGTCGCTTCCTCTCCAGCCGTTGGATCTGACGCACATGGAATGGGAAGATCGGGACCGTCCACTCGAGGAATTCGAAACGGCTTCTTCCCTGCTATAAAAACGAGGGAAAGGACCTTTCTTCCTCTTTACGCTTTCAGATTCTCCATCTTTAGGATTTTCAGATTTCCAAACCTTCGAACTCTCAGGCTTCCCAGCTTACGTTCCTCCGAACTTGCCATTTCTTTTGGTAAGTATCTGGAAACTTTTCTTTTTGATTTGGCAGTGGGTTTATTCCCCGAAGTTCCTGGTTTGAATCGCCGTTCATCTTTGCAGCTTTTACTTCTCGCGATCGTGCTGTGCAGTGATCCAGTTACTCCTTCAACCTCTACCTACCCGAATATCAGTAAGTATTTCTACTTTGCTCTTTCCTCCCAATCCTTAGGTTGTTGGTAGTTGTTAGAGTAGAGGTTTCTGCCATTATTGCTTATGTGCATGTGTGAATAGGGCTTTGGTAGGCATGTGATTGATTGTGAGTCGATAAGTAGCCTTTTCTGCGTGTTTTGGCAATTTGCGTTTGGAAAGTCGTCCCTTGTTTTGTTGTTTTAGGGCATAAGCATGAACGCCTTTAGGGTGTCTTTCTCTGGGAAAACACTTCTTTTGGTGGGCTTAGGCTCGGGGTCTGAATCTGGTTCCTTGCTGTCCTTCGGGTGGCATGGTGCCAATCCCTCGGCAAGCTCGGTGGGAGCCTCTCCAAGCAGATTTCGGGGAGGGTCTCCCCGACGCCTTTGATACCACTAGGGTATGACAAGGGTGCTGACTGCTTAGAGTGTTTTCTTCTTTCTTTTCTTTTGTCCAGTGACGAACATCTCGAAGGAACAACTCCTTGCTGCGGGGGAGGCTGAATCTGCCCAAGAGAAGGGCTCTCCTATCGCTGGTGGAAAGGGGAAAGGAAAGGCGAAAGCGGTCGCGGCTAGCCCACCAACTTCCAATAGTTCCATCTGGGAGATGGACCAAAAACCGAACCTTTTCAGGAATTATGGCATGCTGGAGCTGTATTCCTCTGAGGCAGGCCTGAAGAACATCCCAGGTCTGATGTGGCACCGTCTGTCGGTGCTGGGCGAGTCAGCTAGCCAGAGCCACGAGGGCTTTGGTGCCTGGAGCTGGGCACACATAGTGTGCGGAGCGCACTTGCCCCTAAGGAGTTACTTCGCCAATTTCTGTGTGAAGGCGGGGATTGCCCCCTTCCAGTTAATTCCTCCCAGCTACAAGCTCTTAGCGGGGTGGTTCATCTTTTGCAAGTCCCGGAGACTGGAAGCTCCTACCCCGGAGGAGGTACTGTACTTTTATGGGTTGAAGTCTCAGCCTATGAGGGGTCACTCAGACAAGGTGGGGTTTTACAGGCTCGAAAGGCACCCGGATGTGATGTGCCCCACTTGTCATACCGCGAGGGTTCCAGACCTCCGGGAATACTGGTTCCTGACGACTGGCTTCCCGCTGAAGAGGGTGCCAGCTCTATCTTTGGACTTCAAAATCCCTGGTAAGTGTTTCCTCTTTTCCTTTTCAACTTTGTTTCTTTGTGTTTGATTTGCCTTTTGGGAGGATCTCTAACGCTTGTATTTGATTTTTGCAGAAGTCGTTCCGCGGACACCTCGCTGCGCGGAGATGATAAGGAGGTCCAAGTTCTACGAAGGGCTTTCTGAGGAAGAGTTGAGAGTGGAGGGACTTGTGACCTCCGAATCGTTGAGGGAGTATGGGTTACTCGCCTCCTTCCAAAATATCGAGCCAGTAAGTGGTAGGGGGCAGACTCAGGTGTCGGCTGACATCCGGGAGCAGATTGCCCTGGAGCTGTCTAAGGTGATCACCCAAGCCGCTCGGGACGAAAATACTCTATCTCCTAGTTGGGCGGAGAGGTTCCCCGACCCCCAGCCGGAGGGAGAGGAGATCGAGGCTCGCCACGCCGCGGCTTATCCTAACGAAGGGGCTCCGGGGGCTAGTTCCTCCGGGAGAGGTAAGACTAGTTTTCGATTGATCCACACCCCCAGCCTGTCTGAAGTTTCCCAAACCTCTCAGATGGGGTTTGATCCTCGTTTCCTTAGGCTAGATCCGCGTAGGATACCTTTCGACAGGTACTGTGATAGGGTAGATGAGCTCCTCTGGTGTCTGAGTGATGGTAGTCTGCCAGAAGGTGTCATCATGGTTGACCCTTCTTCTCTCAGCATGTTCTTCCCGGACTTCAAGGAGTACGGGAGCTTCCTGGAGCAGGAAGCGATGTTTTGTTTTGCTCGGGGAAGGCCATCCACGTTTCTCGTGCATGGTCGTCCCTTTCAAACTTTTCTTTTCCTTGTTTCTTGTTCCCTGCTGGCGGGCTTGCTTGTACTTTTATGTTGCTGATTGTCTTGTCTTCCGCTTATCTTCTTTCTCATTTCTTGTTGGTTCGTTAACCTTGCTTTGTACGTTTCTTGCAGAGTATCCCGAAGCCAAGATGTTGGGGAGGGTTACTTTGCTTATTAAGAAGGCTGCCACCAGCCAAGACCCGCCCACGGGAAAAGGAAGGAAGACCAAGGCTGGTAGGGGAGGTAAGGCTGCTTCCCCCAAGAAGACAAGCGGCGAGGCGCAAGCGTCTCCGAGGGTAGAGAAGTCCCCTGCTGAAGGGCCTTCCGAGACTATGATGGTCTCGAGTAGCAGTAGCGACGGGGAAGGGCTTGTGTTCCCCGTGAGGACAACAGGGGTGAGCAAGCGTCCCGGAGAAGATGCTGAGGGTGCAAAGAACAAACGCCTTAGACACTCTTCTCCCGGTCGAAGGCAACAACAACAGCAACGACAGCAATCACAACTAAAACAACAGCAGCAACAGGAACAAGAGACACAATCACCAACGCCGCAGCAGCAGCAACAGCAACATCCAAACCAGCAGCAGCAACAAGGGCAATTACTTCTGCTACCGCAGCAGCAAAAGCAACAGACCGGGGCCTTAATACCCCGGCTGCCTCCTCCTCCAGCCCAAAGGGGGGCCACCCTTCCGGGGTCTCCGTCTTCTCAGACAACCAATCTTCCCCTGCCTGGCCTGAAGTTCCACTTTTCGCGGAAGCCGACCAGTTTTCCCGCTGCCCTCCTGGAGGGTGTAAGACGGGCCGATAGTTTTTTGAAGAGGCGGCTAGAGGCAGAGAAGGCCGTTACTCAGGGAAGGGCAGATAACTTGTCTGCCGTGAAGAGGGCTGAGCCGGCCGAGGGGGTGAGATCTCCTCACCCGGCCGGAGCGGTTCTGGATGGTCCAGCCTTGGAGAAGAGGCTGGTGCCTAGGCTCGGACGTGCATTGGCGCCGTTCAGAGCTGAGATGATGGAGGATATGGCCCTGAGCTTATGCGAGCTCAATTATGAGAAATGGGCCATCAGCAGCAGCAAGGATCCGCTGTTGCTGACACACGCTGTGAAGCAGCAACTGTCCGGGGTAAGTCGTCAGTTGTAGTTTTTTTTTATTTTTTATTTTTTTTATTTTTTTATTTATTTATTTATTTTTTTTTTTGGGACCACCTGTCTTTTGGTCCTGCTTTAGCTCACTCTGTTGTCTTTCCTTGCAGGCCTCTATGATCGCGGAACGCTCGTTCCGGGAGGTTGGTGCAGCTCTGGTTCAGCTGGAGGAGAGCCAACTGGCTCGCCAGGCCTTGGAAGCGGAGAAACAGAAACTGACCCAACAGGCCTTGGGGGCTTCGGAGAAGATTGATCAGGCCCGGCGCACGGCTGAAGAAGAGGCGGAGAAGAAATATCTTGCCAAATATCAAGAGTACCGGGCCAAGGCAGAGAATGAGTTTAGACAGCGGTCGGATGGAATTAAGACCGAAAACTCCAAGCTCCGGGAAGAGCTGTCCCAAGCCAAGGTGGAGAAAGATACCCTGGAAGCCCGCTTGCAATCAAAGAACGATCTCCTCCTTAAGCGGCAAGAGGAATATTCCACTCTTCAGAGTAAGCTGCACGACGAGGAGCAACTTCATAAGAGGAGCAGGGATCTCGTGTCTATGCTTCAGTTGGGGCTCGCCGAGAAGGATAAAGAGATCGGGGCTTTGCAATTCACTGCCAGGGGGCATGTGACCGAGAAGCAATCCGTGCTGAACCAAAATAGGGAGCAGCGCAAGGCGATTGATTCTCTTAAGGGGGAGCGGGATGCCTCCAAGGCCGAAATGGAAAAATTGAGGGCCCAACTAACTGTCGCGGAAGAACAGCTGGCAACCTCCGAGGCGGAGCGGTTGAAGGAGAAGGAGGATGCTGAGGTGATACTGAACAGAACTATTAATATATCGCATGTGGTCCTCATGCATCAACTCTGGAAAGTGAACCCGGAGGTGTTAGGCTATCTGGGAGATGATGCCGAAGCCATGAGGGAGAAGCTACTCGTGTGGGATCAGGGCCCAGAGGCGTACGTCCAAACTTATAACATTGACGAACGTGCTGAAGCTCCTGAGGCGGGAGATCCCGGAGAGGCGGGGACCTCTGAACCTTCTCATGACCAAATCCCTCCTTCCAATGAGCCGACTCCGCCAGCCTCAGCTGAAACAGATGCCCCCGAAGCTGTGGTCGTGGACGCTGTAGTTACCCCCAATGCTTGAAGGGGTTTTATTTTTAATTGTTTTTCATTTTGAGTTTTTCATTGCGGACAATTTTGCCATAATCATAGCATTCTCCTTTCTTTTTCTGCCGAGTTCTTTATTTATCTTTGCGCTTAGGGTAGACATTTATACGGTAGAAACTGTTGTAGGGGCGTATGGGGTTTTGGTTCCAACGGCCAAGACTTATGCACTTCCCAGTTGAAGCTTTAACGGATGATGTCTCTCCCCACGTAGTTTCTAGGCTACGAAGGTTTTCTGGTTCCAACGGCCAGGCTCCTTTCACCGTACTTTATCTTTCCTGAGGCAAATAGCCAATCCCGGGACTTGTAGTTATACTGTTCGCTGGGATTGCTAAGGTGAGTCGTTCTATTGTTTGGAACGGGAGTTCTTTTGGTGAGCGTCGCTGGACTTAAGGTTAGATCTTTGCGAAGCAAAACTAACTGTTGTTGCGAACCTCATGGTGGCTGGCTTCAGGGACCTGGCATGGAGCCCTGCGAGGCTAGATCCGCGCGAAGCAGAGCTTTAGAGCGCTCGCGGATCTTGCCATCTTTTGCCTTGTGGGATCCGGAGCTGGAGCATGCGAAGCAAAGCTTTTCAGCGCTCGCGGATCTTGCCATCTTTTGTCTTGCGGGACCCGGAGCTGGAGTTTGCGAAGCAAAGCTCTTCAGCGCTCGCGGATCTTGCCATCTTTTTGTCTTGCGGGACCCGGAGCTGGAGCTTGCAAAGCAAAGCTCTTCAGCGCTCGCGGATCTTGCCATCTTTCGCCTTACGGGACCCGGAGCTGGAGCTTGCGAAGCAAAGCTCTACAGAGCTCGCGGAGAATTCTGCAAAGGACTTGTCAAGGAGCTGGGGGTGTTTTGGCGTAGCTCTATGAACGTGCCTCAACCCCCAGTCCTGTCCATCGCTGGGCTACACAAGAGATAATTCTCATGATACATAATGGCAGGCATTTCTGTGGCAATTTTCACTTAAGCACATAATGCACATATGACACGTAATGCAAGCATGTTCATGGCAACAAATAAACCTAAGCTTAACAATTAGAGCAAAACAATTTAAAAACTTCAAACACAATGCTAGCACATAAGTGGTGTTCTGTGTACGTTTTGTTCAAGGGGCGTATGGCTAAGCCTTAGCCATGTATACCCCCCAAGTGAGCGTGGGGTCCGGACGTCTCCAGACCGCGTGGTCACTTGTTAAAACGCAGCTTTGAACATAGGGATAAAAAGTGCGGTAAAAGCGGAGTGAATCCCTCCGTGTTTCGTTAAAATAGCCTGCTAGGCGTTAGTTTTACATCAGGGAGGATTATTTCCACATTTTTCACTTTTGTTATTTTCACCAAGGACTTCCGACTGGATGGTCCGGGGCCTACTGGTAGTAACGGCGGAGGTGCTCCGCGTTCCAGGCGCGCGGGACTTTAGATCCGTCGAGTCTCTTTAAGTGATACGTCCCATGGCCCACTTTTTCTTGGACTTCGTAGGGGCCTTCCCAGTTGGGTCCGAGGACTCCTACTCCCGGATCCTGCGTAGCAGGAAATACTCTCCGTAGGACAAGGTCCCCAACTTCGAATGCACGGCTCTGGACTCTCGTGTTAAAGTGTCGGGCTATCTTGCCTTGGTACATTTTCAGTTGGACCTGCGACTGCTCCCGGAGCTCTTCGATCATGTCTAAGGACTCCTGGAGGAGGGCATGGTTCCGGGTAGGATCGTAGGTGTCTTGCCTGTGAGAGGGGATCATAGTTTCTACTGGGATGACGGCCTCGCAACCGAAGGTCATGGAATAAGGCGTGTGCCCCGTTGAAGTTCTCTCTGTCGTGCGATAAGCCCAAAGTACTCGCGGAAGTTCTTCCGGCCAGTGAGCCTTGCATGCTTGGAGTTTTTTCTTCAACGTGGTCTTTAATATTTTGTTTACAGCTTCCACTTGTCCATTAGCCTGGGGTCTGGCGACTGCGGAAAAGCTTTTGATAATTCCATGCGAAGCACAGAAGTTCGTGAAGTGTTCACTGTCAAACTGCTTTCCGTTGTCGGACACAATTTTCCGCGGAAGCCCAAAACGACACACTATATTCCTGATGACAAAATCCAGTGCTTTTTTAGATGTGACCGTGTTCATAGGTTCAGCTTCAACCCATTTGGTGAAGTAGTCTACCGCGACTATGGCGTACTTCACTCCACCCTTTCCAGTGGGGAGGGAACCTACTAGGTCAATGCCCCAAACGGCGAACGGCCAGGGGCTGGTCATTAGGGTAATTTCCGTAGGCGGCGCTCGCGGAACCTTGGCGTACCTCTGGCACTGCTCACACTTCCTGACATAATCCACACAATCCTTCTTCATGGTGGGCCAGAAGTATCCTTGTCGAAGGATTTTTTTGGAGAGGCTCAGCCCGGAGGTATGATCGCCACAGAAGCCTCCGTGAATCTCATGGATGATGGTGCTGACTTCGGTTCCGGCAACACACCTAAGGAAGGGTATGGACAACCCCCTGCGGTAAAGCTTTCCATCCATAACCACGTAGCGGGGAGCTTGATATTGGAGCTTCCTTGCGTCAGCTCTATCGGTGGGGAGTTCTCCGGTGGTGAGAAATCTGAGGATGGGTCCTATCCAGGAGTGGGAATGGTCGATGATGGCGTTTATCCTTCGCGTCTCAGTACTGGGGGCTTCTAAGTGCCCGATGGGGACTAAGCCATACTGTTCAATCTCCGGGTCCGTTGCAAGCTTGGCCAGCGTGTCCGCAAGTGAGTTCTGGTCCCGGGGGACCTGGCGGATGTTGTAGCCTTTGAAATGCTGCAGTAGGTCGCGGGAGAGAGACACGTAGGCAGCCATCCTTTCGCCTTTCGTCTGGTATTCCCCGGATATTTGGTTTACCACAAGTAGGGAGTCGCTGTACACTTCGATTTTTTGGGCTCCGACTTCTCTGGCCAGTCGTAACCCAGCTAACATGGCTTCGTGTTCTGCCTCGTTGTTGGATGCTGGGAATGCGAAATGGATGGCGCTCTGGAGCTGATGCCCTTGGGGAGATATTAGGATAACCCCCGCTCCAGCTCCTTTTTCATTTGAGGCTCCGTCTACGTAGACCTTCCAGGTGGGAAGTTCCGGGACAGGATATTCTGGGAGGTCATTCATTCCCGAGCACTCCACAATAAAGTCCGCGAGAGCTTGACCTTTTATGGAAACACGCGGTTGGTAGTGGACGTCGAACTGGCTTAGTTCCATGGCCCACTTAAGCAATCTGCCAGAAGACTCGGGCTTCTGCAGGACTTGTCGGAGAGGGTGGTTGGTGAGTACTTTGATGGTGTGCGCCTGGAAATATGGCCTCAGCTTCCGTGAAGCGATCAGCAAGCAGAGGGAGAGTTTCTCGATCATCGAATATCTGGACTCGGCGTCCAATAACCTCTTGCTTACGTAATACACAGGGAGTTGGATACGGCCATCTTCCCGGACGAGAGCGGCACTTACTGCGTGCTCAGTCACAGCTAGGTATAAGAACAACGCCTCTCCTTCGACCGGCTTGGACAGAATGGGGGCTCGGGTTAGATGTTCTTTGAGGTGTTGGAAGGCCGCTTCGCATTCGGGGGTCCACTCGAACTTCTTGTTCCCTCGCAGAACATTGAAGAAAGGGATACACTTGTCGGTGGCCTTGGATACGAAGCGACTGAGAGCAGCTATCCTTCCGGTGACGCTTTGAACATCCTTATGCTTCCGGGGGGAAGGCATATCTATGAACGCCTTTATTTTCTCAGGGTTGGCTTCCACGCCGCGGGAGCTGACAATAAAACCGAGGAACTTCCCAGACGAGACCCCGAAAGTACATTTCTTTGGATTTAGTTTCATCCCGTACTTTCGGATCACGGCGAAAGCTTCCTCAAGGTCGTTACTGTGGTCCCCGGAGGTCTTGGACTTTACCAACATGTCGTCCACGTACACCTCCATGTTCCTCCCCAGTTGGTCCTTGAACATTCTGTTTACCAGACGCTGGTAAGTCGCCCCAGCATTCTTCAAACCGAAAGGCATGACCACGTAACAGTAGACACCCTTATCCGTGAGGAAGCTGGTGTGTTCCTGGTCCGCGACATGCATCTTGATCTGGTTGTATCCGGAGTATGCATCCATGAAGGATAAGAGTTCGTACCCGGAAGTAGCGTCCACCATCTGATCGATTCGCGGGAGAGGGAAACAATCTTTCGGGCAGGCCTTGTTTAGGTCCGTGAAGTCAATGCACATTCTCCAGGACCCATCGGGTTTCGGGACCAGAACTGGGTTGGCCAACCACACGGGATAGTGCGACTCCTGGAGAAAGCCTATGGACATCAATTTGTCCACTTCAGCTTTGACGGCTTCGGCTCTCACTGGGTCCAGCGGCCTCCTCTTTTGGCGAATTGGAGTTGCAGCTGGGTCTACGTTGAGTGCGTGGCACGCAACATTGGGATTAATCCCCGTCATATCAGCGTGGCACCATGCCAGGATATCCTGATTATCCTTCACAGTGGCCACGATCTTATCTCGAACGGCCGACGGCAGGTTTTTTCCCACCTAAATGACCTTGGTGGGTTCTCCCGGATTGAGGATCACCTCTTCGACTTCCTCCATCGGCTCTATTGCTTTCTCGATTCCCACTCTTGGGTCGAGTTCGTCAAAGTATGCCTCCTGAGCATCCCTAGTTTCTGGCAATACTTCCGCCAAAGGAATGGCAGCAAACGTCTCTCGGACCGTGTAGACAGCTTGGACGGAGACGTTATAACAGCTCCGTGCACTTCTCTGGTCTCCTCGGAGGGTGCCAATACGCCCATCGTCGCAGGGAAACTTCAAGCATAAGTGACGTATCGAGGTTATGGCTCCACAATCGATCAGGACCGGTCGGCCTAAGATGGCATTATACGCCGTGGGGCAGTCGACCACCACGAATGTGCTATGCTTGAAGGCACAAGCGTCGCTTTCTCCTCTGAGGGTGACCGGAAGTTGAATTTTGCCTAATGGCATGAGTGCGTCCCCATTGAAACCTTGAAGCTGGATGGGGCATGGGGCCAGGTCCGCCTCGGTCAGTCCGATCGCGTGGAAGGCCGCTTTGAAGAGGATGTTCACGGAGCTTCCGTCATCGATCAAGACCCGTGAGACCTTCTTATTGGCAATCTGGGCTTCCACCACGAGGGGATCGTTGTGGGGGAAGTGCACATGTCGAGCATCGTCCTCCGTGAAGGTGATGGGAAGATCCATCATTCGGGGACGTTGAGCAGGTGATTGGACCAAGGCGCACATCTCCTCGGCGTGCTCTAACTCCTTCAAGTACCTCTTCTGGGAATTGCGGGTGCTTCCGGCAAGGTGTGGTCCTCCGGAAATGGTGGCGACGTGTCCGTCAACGGGTGGCGGAGCAAGGCCGGGCGGATATGGGTTGCCTGGCCCTGGAGCCAACAAGGCAATGGGCGCCGGAGCAGGTGGAGGAGGAAGTGCTGGGAACTGAGACCCGGGAGCTTGGGGGTGACCGGCTCCAGGAGCGCTAACGGCCCCCCTCTGTCCCGGTGAATATGCAGCTCCGTGAACTACCCCCTGTCCGGGATAGATTATGGGTATTCTCACCCACTGACCGAGGTGTCCCGCTCTTGCCAGGGACTCGATCTCATCCTTCAGCTGAAGGCACTCATTCGTGGTGTGCCCCACGTCTCCGTGGAACTCACACCTCTTATTGGAGTCTCGCGGACGCCTTCCTCTGTGAGACACTTTCGGGGGCTTCCTGTAGTTGACCATATTACAGGTTGCCCGATAGACATTCTCTCGCGAGTCTATCAAACTGGTATATTCCGTGAACTTGGGCTCATAATCCTTTCGGGGTTTCTTTGAATGGTCTCCCCGGTTGGAGTTTCTTCCGCTTCGCTTGCTCCGCGATTGGCTCAAACTTCGTTCCGGGGCTTCCGCTTGCGGCTGCGGCATGCTAGGAGCGATACTACATCCGGTTTGTACCGCTCCATACCCAGAGAAATGGGTTTGACCCGGCGTCTGAGCAGACGCTGAAGGCCCATACACACTCGGAGTGAATCGGGCTCCCGGAGGTGTGAGGACTGGTGCGGGAGCTTGCGAAGCAAAGCTCGGCGCAGTCACGGAAGGGGTTGGAGCCGGGGGAACTCCAAAGGCTTGCTGGTAGGCATCCTCAAGGTTGATGATTCCCTGAGCTTTTGACATGAATTCGGACAGGGTTTCTGCCCGTCTCCTTTGCATTTCCTCCCATAGCAGGGAGCCGACAGTAAGGCCCGATTGAAGGGCGATCAGCTTCATGTCATCGCTGACCTTGGTTTTTGCAGCAGCTTCCATCATTCTCTGAATGAAAGCTTTGAGGTTCTCTGTGGGTTGCTGTTTGATGTTGGTTAGGGAACCAACCTCCATGTCGTGGTCGCGGGCAGCAATAAACTGCCTCCTAAATGCGGACTGTAGCTCCTTCCAACTGTGGATTGATCCGGGAGCTAATCTTTTCCACCAGTCCTCCGCAGACTTGGTAAGGGTGAGTGAGAAGCACATGCATTTGGCGTCCTCACTGACGCGCGCCACTTGCATCATTTTATTGTATTTAGCTAGGTGGGTACGCGGGTCTGTCCTCCCATCATATAATTCTATGTGAGGCATTTTGAAGTTATCCGGGAGGGACGTTTCCGCGATCCTCCTAATACATGGTTCCGGGTCTTCCTCCTCAGAATCTGACAGGGCCCCACTTTGCTTCCGGACCAGCTTGGTCAAGGCAGCAATCTGTTCCTCGAGCCTCTTCGTATCACTTTCCGGGAGGTCACGTCCCCGGAGCTTGTCATTAATATGATTTCGGAGGTCATCTCCGCGGGGCCGGGCTTTTTCCCCTTTGGCCTTCTCATACTTGGCCTCCAACCTTCTTCTTAGGTCCACCGTGGACCAGCTATCTTCGGAGTGCGAGTTCGCAGCCCGACCGTCCTGATTGACGGAATCACTGGGGCGGTTGTTCCTTCCCCTAGGCCTGGGTGCCTTAGCACCGGGCCCTTTAGGCACAGAGTGCCCCCTTGGGGCTGAAGGGCGTCTGGGCTTAGGAGCGCCAGAGACCTTCTGCGCGGGGGGGGGGGGCAGTCGGCCTGGTGATTCACGCCTTTAGGAGGTGCAGGGGCGTCAGCGCGCACAGGCTCTCCAACTTTTTCTTTGCCCTTGTTAGGGGCGGCTTTGGATGGTCCAGCAGCGGCTGGATCCGGCATGGGGGCATCAGCACCACCCCGAACAGAGGTATCCTCGTCCGAGTCGCCTAGATCTCCGAACTTACTTTGGAGGCGTTCCATCATGCGTTGCATTCTTTCGGAGACGCGCTCCTGCTCAGCAAGCTTGGCCTTAGTGGCCACCAGTTCTTCGGCTACTTGGACCAGTTCTGGGTCCTTCTCATAGTAGCAGCCGTCCTTGTAATAACCGTCTTGGACATACTCTTCTTCGTCTTCTAAGTATGTTGTATCTTCGGTACTGACCTGATCCTGGCGGGATGTCGAGTCTTCACCTCGGTAGTCTAAGGGTTCGCTCTGCACCACATCTTCCATCACGGTATCGGGGTTGACCGTAGCATTTTTGTCAACAGCGGATTTTCGCGTAGTCACCATCTCTTTAGTACGAAGTGAATACAAAAAACGTACACAGAAAAAGAGCTGACTAACAACTTCCTACAGCTCTCAATGAAAGCACCAAAATGTTTACCGAGCTTTTCGGAAACGAATAACTAACAGAATAATAAAAAGATAAGAACCGTAGAAATACTGAAATGTAACTAAACAAACAGTGTTTTTACGTGGTTCAGGCGTTAACAAGCCCTAGTCCACGAGTCGATGTTATTATACTTGGAAAAGATTACAGTAAGATGGCTGGTGCATAAGAACTTCACCCACTCACAATGTTTCTCTCGGGTTCTCTTAAAGAAGATGAAGCTAGAGAGATTTTGGTAGAGTCTCTTGCTATCCGATCTCCCCCCTCCTTCTTGTAAAAGGAAGGAGTCTTTATAGCTAGGGTTTCGGATTAGGGTTTTTCTCTACGTACATGAGTCTTAATTACACCAGCCATAAATAGGGGATACAATTACTATAGTCGCATGGCTACCAGACTCTATGTGGGTATATTTACGTGAAAGTATGGGGAACACACAAAGTCAGCCGTCTTTTCCAAGTTGTCAGCGGAACAGTAGGCGAAAAGGTACCCTTAGGCGTGCTGGGATGTGTGCGGCTTTGACCTGACGGGCGTGTCAGGCGGGATCCTGTGTCAGACGGATATCATTCCAAACATGCCTTCTCCCGGACTCGACCGTTCGGTTTTGTTCTGTGCGGGGCACGGAACTGTTTCCGCGGAGACCACTCGAAGAGCCTCTCCTGGAAGGGGCCTCCCCGAGGGGTATCCTTCGGGAGTCCGGGAGAGTTGACGAGTTTCCGTGTTGTGCTTGTTTGGAAGAGTAATCCGGATACTAGACAGGAGAGGCGAAGCCTTTCTGTCCATCCGCGAGCTCTGGTCACCCTCCGTGAAAGACATCGATAATTCTGCTTCCCCGAGGTCATCAATCTAAACGCTATCCGGAAATCTGGATAACAACAACAATACCCTCCCCTTTAATTCTAAGTCTTTTAATCCACCTAGGGGCATTTTGGTCATTTCACCAAATTCCCGCTAATTCCTCGAGTGTCTCTAATATTTATCGCTTACTTCCCGACACCTAACCAAACACCAACTATATTCTCCAATATCAAAATAGACCCCAATATATTCTCTAAATTCCCATTTATACCCCCAGGCTCGCCCCGAGCCGGGTATAAATCCCCGCCGTGACTTTTTCGCTAAACCGCTCACTAGGATCTCGCGAATCACAGATCATAAATATATCCACATAATAATGTGGTCTCAACAATTTATCACATATATATACAGTTATGCCCTCAACGGGCCAAAATTACAATTATGCCCTTTCTAACCTAATCAAGGCCTACATGCATACTAATACACATAGTCATGCATCTCAGATATTCAAATAGTCATATAGAATACTTTTAATCATTAAATCACATATATTCCAATTATGCCCACTCGACACACTAATCAAGGCCCTTAAGCCATAATAGTAAATTTGGGTCGTTACAACTAGAATTTGCCTACATCTGGAGATTATCGTCCTAACTCGAGTTGCTCACATCAACGTTAGCTAGATATTCTACTCATTTGCTTTTTCAATGTGTTTATTTGACAGCTGTACCCTTAGCTGAATGATTGAGTCCACACTTATTTTGGGGTACAACAATAATTAACTGAAAAACTTACAACTATAGTGCATTCTTCGAAGTTGAGCCCAAAAATAACGCCCAAGGGTGGTATAAACCTAAAGCCATAAAAATATGATAAAAATATAAATATAGCCACCCAAAATTTCATCAAAGTGCCCTTATAGCATTTGCAAAAACCATTTTAATTTCCATACCCCAATAAGGCCAAATAAGCATTTTCTCTCAAAATACATATTAGGATTCTTTCCTAAGAATTTTATTTAAAATTCTCTCATAGCATTCTTAATATTCCTATTCCCAAAATAAATGTTTTCGCCATAATTATTTATTTATCAATATTTATTATCCGAGATTTTACCAGTGTAAGGTTTTTGTTTCAGTCTGGGACTGAATTTTTTAGTTTGACCAAAAGTCAATTAAATTCATAATAATGCCACATCTTAATTTTAACTTTGATTTTCAAATCGTAATACAACCCCAGTATGATATATATTATGGGAATAAAATCCCGATCCGAATCGCTATTACCACGTGCCCAAAACATGAAACGTTACAATACCTACAATTTCCCCGAAACACAAAGTTGATGAGGATACAACTCTCTAATATTATCATCGGGTTCCCAAGTTGCCTCTTCGATCCTGTGGTTTTACCACTACACTTTTACCAAGGGTATGGACTTGTTGTTCGACACTTTTTCCTTTCGATCCAACATCGCCACTAGCTTCTCCTCATAGCAGAGCTTTGGATCCACACTTAATTCCTCATAGATGAGTACATGATTGAGGTCATCGATATATTTTCTCAGCATGGATACATGAAACATATCATGTATTAGAGATAAGGAAGGTGGCAACGCTAAATGGTATGCCACTTCCCCGATTTTTCTAGTATCTTGAAAGGTCCGATATGCTGCAGGCTTAGCTTTCCCTTTCTATCGAAACACATAGCCCCTTGAGCGGTGCTACTTTCAACAACACCTTATCTCTTTCTTCAAAATCCAATGACCTTCTTCTTCGGTCTGCGTACTTGCGTTGTCGATTAACCGAAGTTTGGAACGGTTGCCATATCATTCTAATATCTCCGATAAGTTGATCGACCTCATTAGATCCCAAAATTTTTCTTTCTTTGACTTTATGCCAATGGATTGGGAATCGACATTTCCTCTCGTAGAGTACCTCGTATGGTGCCATCTTGATCGAATCATGGTAGCTATTTTTTTACGTGAATTCTATTGATGGGAGCTTTCCATTCCATGTCCCTTGGAAGTCAAGCACGCACGCTCTCAACGTATCCTCTAGGGTTTGGATGTTCCGCTCACTTTTTCCATCCGTTTGGGGGTGAAATGAAATTTTAAACTTCAGTTAGATCCCAGTCCCTTTTGCATTTCCTTCCAGAATGTAGATGTGAAACGTCTGTCATGGTCAAACACTATTAATATTGGCACTCCATGCAATCTCATTATTTATGAGATATATAACCGCGTCAACTTGTCAGCGGAATCCATTTTATTTATTGGTAAGAAATGGGATGGCTTGGACAGTCAGTCAACAATGACCCAGATCATATCTTGCCCCTTTGGAGTGGTTGGTAAACCTACAATGAAATCCATTGTCACCATTTCCCATTTCCACTCAGGAATTTCTAAAGCTTGCAACAACCCAGCTGTTGTTGGTGTTATGCTTTTTTCTGTTAGTAGGACAAACAATGCGCCACGTATTCCACTACCTCCATCTTAATCCTTGACCACCAGAAGTACTTCTTCAAATCCCTGTACATCTTTGTGGTGCCCAGGTGCATGGCATAAGGGGCATTGTGTGCCTCGTAAAAGATTTATCTCTCAATCTCATCATCATCTAGAACAAAAATCCTGTCGTTAAACCCTAACACCGCGTCATCGGAGATTTGGAATCGTGGCTGCACTTCCTTCAACTTCTCATACACCATTCTCTGTATCCATGGATCGAAAAGTAGCCCTCCTTGAATTTCCTCCATGATGGTTGGATGTACGAGAGATTCGCCAGTTTACCAACTACTATCTCTAAATCCAATATGAAGATGTCGATTTGTATTTCATGTGGAGTTTCTCACACCAACATTACGTAGGCCATCAGTTGCCAGCTCAAGGCATCTGCCACCTTATTGGCCTTTCCCGGATGATATAGGACATTACAATCATAATCGTTGAACAACTTGAGCCACCATCACTGCCTCATGTTCAACTCCTTCTGAGTGAAGAAATATTTTAGGCTCTTGTGATGAGTGTAAATATCACAATGAACTCCATAAAGGTAATGTCTCTAGATCTTTAATGTGAACACCACCGTAGCCAACTCTAAATCGCGTGTCTAGTAATCCTTCTCATAATTCTTCAGTTGTCGAGATGCATAAGCGATCACTTTCTTGTGCTGCATCAACACTGCACCCAGTCCTTGACCTAACACGTCACTGTAAATTGCGTATCCCTTTATTCCTTTGGAGCCATAGTTAGCATTGGGGTGGTGGTTAACCATTTTTTATCTCCTGAAAGCTATTCTCACATTTCTCGGCTCATTCGAATTTAGCGTTCTTACGTGTAAGAGCAGTCATAGGCGTGGCTAAATTGGAAAAGCCCTCAACAAACTGTCTATAATATCGTGCCAATCCGAGAACACTTCTTACTTCTTGAGTATTCTTTGGTGATTTCGACTGACTCACTGCCTCAATCTTTGCGGGATCCACTCATATTCCTTCTCAGGACACTACGTGGCCTAGGAAACCCACCTCTTTTAGCCAAAATTCACATTTCTAAAATTTGGCAGAGTTTCAGCTCTTTCAATCGCTGAAGAACCACTTCTAGATGTGCAACACGCTCTTCCCTGTTCCTTGAGTATATTAGGATATCATCTATAAAAAATGATAACAAACTTATCCATAAACTCGTTGGCACACGGTTCATAAGGTCCATAAAGGCAGCAGGCGCATTTGTGAGTCCAAAGGACATTGCTACGAACTCATAGTAACCATAACGAGTTCGAAACACTGTTTTTAGTATGTACAACTCTTTCACCTTGAGTTGATGGTACCTTGATTGCAAATCTATCTTCGAAAATACTGATGCCCCTTGTAACTGATCGAACAGGTTGTTGATTCTCGATAGTGGGTATCGATTCTTGATTGTCACCTTATTCTACTTTCGATAATCGATGCACATTCTCATTGAGTCATCCTTCTTTTTCCCAAACAAGACCGAGGCTCGCCACAGAGAATGGCTTGGTCTGATGAACTTCTTATCAACCAACTCTTGAAGTTGCATCTGTAGCTCGTTGAGTTCTACAAGTGGCATTCGATATAGAGCTAAAGCACCCTGGATAACCAAGGCCGTTACACTGTGTGATTATAAAGGTGCAAAATTTCCTAATCAAGTCATATAGTTGAAAACGTGACCCTAAATTCATAATCAGGTCAGGGTTAAAAGATTTTGGTCATAAATAGGAAATTTCTCATTAAAATAAACGTTTAATACGTGGGATCCCAAAACAGGTTTTAAAGGACAGTTTACAAAATTTCAAAGTTTATGTACAATCACAAGCCACTCCAATGGAAAAATAGGCACTTTAGGTTCTTCTGTCCCTGTACCATCCCTCGACCATGGCGGCCGAGCAGCTGGCCATGTACATTCTGCCCCAGAGCTCTCTAACTCAGGTCTGGTCTGTTAGGAGTATGTCCTAAAAGCATGTAAAAGACATTTATTATTTCGATGCATAAATAAATACAATGGTCTATTTTGTTATATTTAGATTATTAAATTATTGTTTGAATAATTTTGTAAATATCAGAAAAATTCCATATTCATTATTGAGGATGTGATCTTGTATTAGTACGAGAGAATTAAGATCACATGAATGAATACAAATAGTCAACAACAACAAATTGAAGTTATGGAATTCTTTAATTGGGGTTGTAAGTACGGTTTGCTGAGTATCATGTTGATACAAATAATCTAGATTCAGATTATTGATGTGGTAAGACATCTCGGTAAATGTGCTTTATATAATATGATTATATATGACATGGACCAATATGAATAAAAGTATTTATCCAAAAACCATTTAATAATAAAGATTTGTAATTCATATCATAACTGATGATCATTTATAGATCAACCTAAATCCTAAGTATTCATGAACTCCTGTTCATGTTTATTAAATCTTTTGATTCATTCGTTAAGGTCTCTTCATAGAATAAGGCTAATGACTTTCGTTTTGGAGATTTAATATCATGGATGGCTGGGAACATGTATCAACAATACGGAATCTAATCTTTCCTAACGGATCGTATATTAGTTCCCTTAAGGGTTAATTTTGGAACTGAATGATTTTTAGCTCAAATCTATAATTAGATTATAGATTAATTATTCACTAGTGAATTAATGATACTTAAGGAATAAGAAGTAAATTAGAAAGGTAAAATGGTAATTCTTCCATTCTAATTTATGAACTAATTAATTAGAGGGTTAAACTATTGTAAGATGGTTATATCAATGGACAACTTAAAATAAGATTTCTATAAAAGTATATCTATAACATACAGAGTTCAATTCTGAATTTATAGTGGAGAAATATCAGAATTAATAAATTAACTATTATAATTAAAGAGTTTAATTATTTAGTTTCAATTTATTGGAGCTTAATGTTATAGGTCCATGGTCCCCGAAATAGCTCAAACAAACACTGACAAAGATAAATACAAAAATGGGCAAAATGACTTATTTGATAAGTAAAATATTTTTCTATGCACTAAACACAATTATTGTATAATTATGTGTAATTAATTATTTGATTTAACAAAAATATAATTAATTTTGAATTAATTTATTTTGGGATTTTTGGTATTTAAATAATAAGAAAAATTGGGAAAAATCACATGCCTTCCTTGGCATGTGGTACACGTGTAGCACAGTGCACAATCACTGTGTTACACACACAAGAAGCTTCTAGAAGTTTCTTTGTTGCACAATTTTAGTTATTTAAATATTAAATATATAATGAGATATTGTAATATGATTAAAATATTATTATTTAAACAAAATCTGATAACTGATTAATTATTTTTTAAATTGTTTTAAATAACTAATATTTTATTTTTAATATATTGGATATATTAAATATAAGAGATCAGTTTTTCAAAGCGATACTTTTTCAGTGATACAAAATAGATCGTGAAATCTCTCTGAGAAAAATAGAACAGTGATACAAGCATAGGTCATTGTTCTTCAAAACTTAGGTCCAAACTTTATCAGATCTCATGTGTTGAGAATATCTGATAAATAGATTTTGCCTATTGTTTTGTATAGCGAGCCCACACTCGTTCTTTGTGTGTTGAGAACATTTTGGAAGATCCTGGTGTGAGATCTCAAGGATTTTTGCCGTACAAAAAGATAGCAGCAAGGAAGGACTTGAGGTAATTTTCTATTCATCTCTTTGATTCAATATATATATGTATGTATGTGAAGAAGTAGATCTAGAAATCTTGTGGGGTTAAGTTAACAATTTTGATTGTTGTTCCGCTGCGTATAATCTCTGATTTGATCTATAAAAACCAACATGGTCTACCTTGCCCTTGCCTTTACTTGCACCACGTAGCACCCGTGAGCCAAGGCCCAGCAAGAAAACCATAATGCATAACATAAACGATACAAACAAACAAATAATCCACAAGGCTGTTATCCAGGTAATCAGCATGCCATAACAATCATTTACTTAGAGAGGTCTGTAGAGTCCAAGAACTTTACTTAGCTAATTATTTAGTAGTATTATAGTATGTATAGTATTATCTTTGTAACTGTGGATTTTTGGTTCAGACCGGGAATTATTTGGACACTCATAGTAGTACTTATAAATTTTCTAAGTTTAACCTATAGTTTAAGAATATTAATTTTAACCTAAGGTTTGATTAATATGACTGATATTAAGGATAATATTTATTATATTATAAGGTTTAGATAACAACCAATAGGATTTTAAGCACATGTTATGTATGGATGATTAAGGATTAAGTATTTTTGAGGATTAAATTTAATAAGGGTAAAGTTTGAATGCTATAAGGTCAGTCAACAGCTTTGAATACGTTGAGGGCTTAGTCAAGGCTGTTTACTCCATTCAAATTTAGCTAAAAATGTGTAATTTCGTGTTTAAATAATCAGCGTGTGCCGATATATCGCAGCACGTAGATACGGAAAACACGAGACGATGCACGACAGCCTCGGGCATACTGGCCCAGGCGATATATCGCCTACAGGGGGCGATATATCGCCTCCTTCAGTATATTTTGAAACATTTTGAAATCGTTTTCCTTTTAGCCATTCAACCTCTTGATAAGTCCAGCATCTTTTTGAACGAGTCTTCAGCCTCTGCTGAACGATAATTCAAATTATTTTCACCTAAAAAGCTATTATTTTTATTCAAGTAAAATCAAGATCCTTTCATTCCTAAACTCTATAAATAGGACCTAGTACCTAGCCATTATTCATCTTTTGCTCTAAGTTCAAAGGCTGCAAGTGCTAAGTGAGTGTGAGAGTGTAAACACCTGGGTTGGGGAATCATAAGCTTGATCATCATAAGCTTATCAAACACTTTGGGAAGTAAGGTTTTATAGTATTTCGGTTTGAGGTGTAGATTGGTCTTACAAGTCTTCAAGGTAACCCAAAACTCTAGTTCAATTCTGTACTTTTCTTTTAAGTCCTCATAGTCTTCTACTCAGCCTCTAACCTTAATTTTTATTTTGGTTAGGAAATCTAAGCTCTTGAGTAAAAAGGTTTTGGTAAGTATGTTTCTCAATGGTTTAGTCCTTCCATTCCTTTCATTTCTTTTTCTTCAAATCTACTCACTCTGTTAATACATGGTTTTAGGAGTGTTCCAAAAGTCCCAACGCTGTCCTCTTATCCCGGTAACTTTGGTAAGGAAAATAGGATAGAAATGCATATGTTATATGTTCTATATGTTATCTTATGTTTCTTATGTTATGATAAGTGTTATGATATGTATGTTTGTAGGCTTGGGCATATGACCCATATGACTAACAAGACCCCAAATAGATTATGGGCATATGACCTACTTAGCTAGTAGGACCCCACTAATCTCATGGGCATATGACTTGTTTAGTCTATGGGACCCCAAGTAATAATGGCCATTATAGTATGTGTATGTAATAAGTGTTATGTTATGTCTTTATGATTATTATGAAATTTTATGTACATGATGTATGTGTTAGATTTTCCTTGCTGGGCATTAGGCTCATTCCTTTTTGTTTTATGTGCAGGAAAATAGCTTTAGTGGCGGTAAGGTTCGTGGATGCTTGGGATTGTGTATCGGTGATGGACGGATTCAAGGAGTCGAGAGTTCGATTTCGAGGATGTAGTCATTTATATATGGTCTTTATATGTATTTTCCGCACTTACTATGTAATCCCTTTATTTTATAAATCATGTTATGTTTTGTTTTTCAAACAATGGGATCCCATATCCTTCTTGGTATTTATGTAAGTAACTCTTATTTCTATAAGTTTTCTAATAAAATTATGGTATTTTCGCAAATGTAAGTTTTAGTAAGAATTTGTATGTATAGTTTCGTTAATGGTCCAAGAGTCTAGAATAGTTGGGTCATTTCAAGGTCAAACAATTATTCATAAACCAATCATCCCAGTATTAAACAAGTTATAATCATCAGAAAACAATAATAGCATATCAATATTCATCATACAATATTCAGGGTCGGCGCCCTTAGGCCGCACCCTCTATTTAACCCACTGTCTCCGGCTCACTTAGGCCGAGCCCAGTGATTATTAAGCTGTCCTCAGCTACCAATCGCCGAGCCGCGTCTTGTGTGCAAATATCAATATCGGAACTCTTAGGTTGTTTATTTCATGCTCTCATGGCATATCATAATCATACAACAATTGCATTCAAATATAGGGAGCCCTTAGTCCCAAAAATCACACACGGGTGCAATTTTCTTACCTTTAGTTCCGCATGCTTTGGTTAAAAGAGACGACCCTCGAGCACGATCCCATTCTTAGCCCTAGCGTACACCTAGTCACAACTATAAAATATAACCTTCATTAAAATTCAATTTCGTAACCCAACTTCGGAACGAACCCTAAGCTCTCGGGAAGCCCAATTCCACCAAACGGGGTGGTGGAATCGACCCCTGAGTCCCCAAGAAAAAACCCTAAAAGAATTCCCAAAAACCAAGTTCTAGAGATAGGGTAGTGCTACAACACTACAAGAGGGGCGCTACAGAGCTACAGTCAGAAACCCAACCCCCCAAGAACACAGCCCAGTGCTGTTGCACTCCCAGCCTAGTGCTACAGCGCTGCAACTCGAACATGCAAAAATTCTGGGTTTTTCTCATCGAACTTCCCCGAGCCAAAGCTCCAAAAACCCACTCCAAACCTCAACTAAACTCAAAATTGAACCTACAACTCACTATATCTCATAAAAACCACCTAACAACATCAAAAACTTAGGTAATAGCATCATCAAACATAGAAAAGCAAAATTGAGCATGAAGCTCAAGAACTTCATCTGAAACCAGAAAACCTAGATAATCAAGATCAGAAATTGCTACCTCAGCTGACTGAATCTGACCTTAGGTTGCTTTTAATGCCCTTCCAAACTTTAGTTCCTCCAATCCCCAAGCTTAAGTCCTTAAATTCCCATCCAAAATCCAAATTCAGAGATCAACCTCAACAAAACTCAGCAAACTCAGACAAAACTTTAAACCTTACCTTAATTTGGAAGCTCATTCCAGCTGAACTCCTTAGCTACTCCAAGGATCAAAGTCCCAAGACCTAGCCCATACTTTCTCTGAGTTCTTAGCTTCAAAATCCACAAGAGAAGGTGAGAGAGAGAACAAATCGTGAGGGAGAGAGAGAGGCGAGTTGACTGATCTGTTTTCCTTCTTTTTCCTTCACAGCTTCTACCACTTCTACCACTTTCCACTAAAGTCTAAATGAATAGAGTATATCGGTTATCCCCCTTACTAATCAAAAGGCCATTTTAACCTCCCAACTAAAACTAAACCTTTTCATCAATCCAAGGATATTTTTGTCATTTGCTCCCAATTCTCGCTAATTCCTCGAGTGTCCCTATTATTTATCACTTAAATCCCATCATCCAATTAATCACCAATCATTTTCCCCAATGTCTAATAATCTCCAATATATCTCTCAAATTCCCATAAATACCCCCAGGCTCCCCCGAGCCGGGTATAAACCCCCGCCGTGACCATTTCGCTAAACTGCTCACTAGGATCGTCTCAAGCCATATGCTGCAAATATATCCACAAAATAATGTGGTCTCAACAATTAACCACAAATAATCACATTTATGCCATCAACGGGCCAAAATTACAAATATGCCCTTATAAGCTAAACAAGGCCCACATGCTTATTAATACCCATAAACACACATTTCATACATCCATATAATCATATAAGCATGCTTATCACATAATCATGCATTTAATCATTTAAGTCACACATAAACAAATTATGCCCTCTCGACAC
Source organism: Humulus lupulus (assembly GCF_963169125.1). Lineage (NCBI taxonomy): Eukaryota > Viridiplantae > Streptophyta > Magnoliopsida > Rosales > Cannabaceae > Humulus > Humulus lupulus. Next base: position 117,487,811 of record NC_084796.1, on the reverse strand, counting down.
ACTAATCAAGTCCTTTAAGCCTTATTAGTGATTTTGGGTCGTTACAAGAGATTTCAAAATCAGTGCAGTTCTCGGATCAACTCTATCTCGAATACGACTTCCCGTTCAGGTGGTATCCAAGGAAGGTCCTTGGGAAATTTTCATACCACCGGTATATTGGCCAGTTCTAGCTTTGTTTCCTTGTTCTTATACACAATGCTGGCTAAATTCGTGATACAACCACCATTCAACATTTTTCTTGCCTTTATTGTAGAAACCACGGCGAATTTCTTTTACATGGTTGTGAAAGGCGAATGGTTCTTCTCTTGGTGGGTTGAAGACTACTCTCCTTCGTTTACAGTTTAAAATGGCCCCATATTTGGTTAGCCAGTCCACTGCAAATATGATGTCGTATTCATGTAGATCCAAAATTAACAGATCGATTGTCAGTTCGCGACCTTCTACCCAGACTGGTACAGCTCTAACCCAGACCGTACCAGCATGTCCTCTCCGGAAGGTAAGGATACCCCATAAACATTAGACATAGGCTCAGGCATTCATCTATTTTCTCAACAAAAGAAGCAACAATAAATGAATGCGATGCAATAGTACCCATTAATAAATATGATAAGGTTTGGGCGATAGGAATCTGACCTGACACCATCTCTGATGGTCCAACTTCCTTGTTGCCATGGGTGAGTGTGAATACATGCGGCGGGGCTCTTATTTTCTTCTATTGACCATTCCCATTTTGTGAGTCGAGGTTCCTATAGTCTCAAGCATAGTGGCCCGGTTTGCCACAACTATAACACCCTTGTAGATTACACTCTCCCTGATGATGAAGGTTGCACCTGTTGCAGGTTGGCCATGGTTCATAACCTTGCCTAGGCTACTTGTTGGAGTTCAAGATTCAGTTAGGAAAGCCTATTTTTTGCTTGTTATTGCCACCATTTGCTAACTTCAAGCCACCTTGATTACTCTATCTCCTGAGTTCTGGGTAAACCTATGAGTAAATCTCCTTCCTAGTCTATTTCAACTAAACTTAAATTGTCCCAAGTTGTTAATATTATTCTTTCTTTCTTCTAGTTTCAGTCCATTCTAGACCATGACTCTTGGCGAATATCTTGTTCTATCGCTTCAACCTATGACCCAGGCCAGTCTTCCCAGTGTCTATGGAAACTTTACTATGTCTCCCCTAAGTCCTTTCATAAATTTCCATATCTTGATTGCTTCAATACTTACTAGATCTCATGCGAATCTAGCTAACTGATCAAACTTCCTCACATACTTCAGGACATTCAGTGATCCTTGCATTAGATTAGCAAACTAACAAACTTTGTGTTTGATTATTGCTTTATTATAATACTTAGAATTGAACAAAGTTAAGAATTCTGTCCATTACATCTCCACCATGCACAACGTTTCTTTACTGCATCCCAACAAATTCTAGCATCTTATCTAAGCATATAGTCTGCGTATGTCACTTTCTCCTGCTCGGTGATTTCAATGAAGACAAAAACCTTATCCAACATATTAATCCATTCTTCATCTACCAATGAGTTAGTATTCCCCTTAGAAGTTGGAGGATTATGCTTGCCAAAGCTCCCTGAGATAGGCTTCACACGAGCAGCGACATGCACCACGACTAGTGCGTTTAGTTGCCGAACTTCTTATGGTGTCTCCTGGTCTTATTCTTCAACCGTAGGTTAACTAGGTGTTGACAGTGAGAACTCGTCAACTAAGTTGAGTTGGAAATAATTATCAAGTAAAGATCGTCAATAAAAAAGCTGTAGAAATTTAAGTAATAACTCAAGAACAATGACAGAACAACAATGCAGAAATCAATCTTTCATTCACTCTCAAGCACTTGCTACAGTAAATTTTCCAACCCCCTCCCATGTGGAATTGGGGTTCATTATATAGTGGGCTCTAATGGCCCTGGGTACATGGTGGTCCAGGGGACCAGATGGTACACGAGTACACTATCAGGAGAGTGGTATCAGGCGTAGTGGTGTCGGCTCTGGTACACCGTCAGAGTCCATGGGAGCACCTCAGCTTTTGTACCCGGACCTGACTCCACTACTTGTCTTGTACGGGTGTCAGAGACGTGGTGGGGGTGTAACCACTCCTTGTACTATTCCAACCCGCCACTACTTGTCGGGTACCGGTGTCAGGCCTGTCCCATGATCCTTGTAGGCACGTACGTACCCCTTTAGATGTACCTTGTTCGTATTCTTTTTGTCTCTTGCGGGCCACCTTAAACCCTGGCATCATGCGCACGTAGCCTTACACCTAAAGGTTGCTGGGCCTTGCTTGGCAGAGGCTAGGCGATGACACGTCTTGCGCCTGGGCACGGGCCGCACTCGCGAGATGCAGGGACATGGGGCCTTGCGTGGCCGAGGCTGGGCGACGACACATCTTGCGCCTGGGCACGGGCCGCACTCGCGAGACGCAGGGACACGAGGCCTCGCGTGGCCGAGGCTGGGCGATGACGGGCATACGCCTGGGAACGGGCCGCACTTGCGAGGTGTTGGGACACGGGGCCTCGCATGGCTGAGACTGAGCATGAGGCGGGTCTTGCACGACCGAGGGTGGCCTCGCGTGGCCGAGGATGGCCTCACAAGGGCGAGGCGCGACGCTGAGACGGGCCTCGCGCGGGCGAGGCGTGATGCTGAGACGGGCCTCGGCCTCGCGTGGTCGAGGCTGGGCGACGACGGGCATGCGCCTGGGCACGGGCCGCACTTGCGAGGCGCTGGGACACGGGGCCTTGCGTGGTCGAGACTGAGCACGGGGCGGGTCTTGCACGGCCGAGGGTGCACTACAACAATTTTTAGTATATATTACATTAAAAGATAACATTTATTTAAAAGTGCTATTGATAGATGATTAAAAAAAAACACAGAACAAATATTTTGGTGCCATATGAAATATACCCAGGCGCCAAATGAAAAAATTGGGTCTAATTTCTCTCAGCCATAATTTAATCCCTAAACCTAAGATACCCAAACAATTTCTCTCAGCCTCCATTGCCGCCTCTCTGCCTCTCTTTCTTGCACTCTGTATTCTCCTCCATTCACACTCTCTCACACACTTATCCTCTCTCACTCTCATCTCGTCTCATCTATCTCTACCTCACGACGTCGGTATGAGCTTCCGGAGCACACAACGGCTGTTTTGCAGGCTGTACATCACGCCGACTTTATGAAGTTCTTCAACTTACCACGACTCGTATTCTCCTCTGCTTACGTCTTTTTAAGGTACGATACCATTACTTTCTTTTTCATCATATTTTACTGTATTTTAGTAATGTATTATTAATACAGCAGTTGGTATTGATTGCTCTCCGGGCAAGAGAACAACTGAGAAAGTTCCTGTTTGCAACTTCCATGAGGTACTTTCATTTGATTTGCTGGGTTTTCGTTTCTTCTGGATTTGGCTTTGTTGTATTGCTAAAAATGAAAGCTTTGGGACTTTATTTATATTTGGGGGAGATTGAAAATTTGAAACTGTTTGCTCAGATAGTTATTTCAGAGTGTTTACTACATAATTTAATGTTGGGTATTGGGTTATTAGGATTGGTAACTCTGTTTCTTTCATTGTTAGTTTGGTTGTGATTTAGTTGAGAAGATTATATTTCAAACAATTTGGTCCCGAGTTCTGATGGTGGGAGTTTTGTCTTTTCTTGACTGATTTTGCTTCAGGCATATCTGATATTACTATAGCCATATCTGTTTCAAGCATTCCTTTTCAAGGTTCTGTTAGGTCTCTCTCTCAGTCCCTTTTCAACGGTATTTCTTTTAGGAGAATAAAAGATTGATTGAATTTCTTAACTTGACATTGCTTTTGGTAGAATGTCATTATCTTCCTTGTGGCTGCTGTATTTGATAATACAGATTGTTGGCTGATGTGAATTTTACTATATTTAGTAATGTATTCTAATTTATGAAAAAAGAGGGTTGGTTTCATTCACCTGGGTTTTCATGTCTGGTCTGGTTATATCGTAAAGGCTATAAATTTGTATGTAATTGTGATATTAACTGTATATTTGGGTCACAGAAAAACGTAATTCATCAATTTTCTGAAAAAATTGATTCTTGTATTGATAATCGCCTTGTTTGTTCTTGTTATGTCTATAGGATGAAGATCTTATCTTTTTCACCCTCAGAACCTCATGAACAGCTGCAAGACAATAATCATGTTGTATAATCATGTTGCAGGTCAACGCTGTGGAGATAGAAAGGCTGATGGATGGATCCTTCCACTGTCTTTGAACATTGAAATCAGGTAATGTTCTCGTCCTACCAGTTCATTGAAGCATTGCATTGAAACATCTATATCCTACCAGAGACCAAATAAAAGATTCCTGGTTAATACTGCTGATGGACAACCTCTTGAATCGGAGCCAAAAAATGTTTTGAACTCCGTTAAAGATTCCTTGGATGCGTTCTATAGGTTTTCTCGGCCACATACAGTCATAGGCACGGTAGGTTATTTAAATTTAGCGGGGCAGTCCCAGAATAGTCATTATATTAATCTCATTCATTTAAACTTCAATTTATTGATAATATTGTTTCCTATCAATTTTTGGAGACTCATCCTATTTTTTCTGGAAGCAGGCATTGAGCATAGTCTCAGTTTCCCTACTTGCAGTCGAGAAGCTTACAGACTTTTCACCATTATTTTTTGCTGGGATGTTGGAGGTGAAGCTTAAAATACTTTGAACTGCTTTTTTTTAATTCACACCATGAATTTCATTCTTATGAATTTGATCTTTTCAATTTAGGCTGTTGCAGCCGCCCTCTTAATGAACATTTACATTGTTGGTTTGAATCAGTTGTATGATATTGATATAGACAAGGTAGCTCTTAGCTCTTACTGTCTTACATTCTCTTAATTTTGAATGAAGAAAATGCACATATTTTATTCTTACATTTGAGCATAAGGTCACTACACCAGTTCCTAGTTCTTTGCCTTAATATTTTTTTTTCTTCTAGAGAGACTATCTACAATTCTACATGGTTACATGGGATACATCAAGGATTGTCTAACTCTAGATATCTATGGCGTATTTCATCGCAGGTTAACAAGCCATATCTTCCGTTGGCGTCAGGGGAATATTCAATTCAAACTGGTGTCATGATTGTCGCATCCTTTTCTGTTCTGGTTGGGAATTAGCTTTCTGTATTAATGTATTGTGCAAAATATTGTAAACTTATTATTGTGTATTTGCAGCCTATAATATTCTGACTACCTATCACTTTATTTTTCAGAGTTTTGGCCTTGGATGGGTTGTTGGATCATGGCCATTATTTTGGGTCCTATTCATCAGTTTTGCATTGGGAACTGCTTATTCAATCAATGTGAGTTTGTCTAATCTCAGAATTTTTCATATCCAATGCCTTATCAGCGGATATTTTGAAATATATACTTAGTTTTATGTCACCTAATGACAAAAGGTTAAGGTGGAAACTTTACAGAATCTGTTTCTCACTTGGTAGCTTAACACCTTTCATGTCAGGTGCCCCTTTTGAGATGGAAGAGATTTGCTTTAGTTGCAGCAATGTGCATTCTTGCAGTTCGAGCAGTGATTGTTCAACTAGCTTTTTTTCTTCACATACAGGTTATGTTATATCTATTCCTCTTGTTGCAAGCCAAGTTGAACTTTGGATGTCTCTTTCTACTCATACTATGCATGATCCAAACATTCTTATTTCTTGTGCCCAAAGCTGATTGTCTTTTAATAAAAATAAGTTTTCATTATGCCATTTATTGTATGGATATAAACTAAAAATAAGTTTTCATAAGTTTTCATTATGCCACAAAATGATATTTTGTTTTATTTATTTATCCTTACATGTGCATTGATTGTCATTTAATTGAGTTGTTTGCTGGTGAGTGGTGAGATATAGAGGAGCAGAAAATGGGGACATGTTATATCATATATGAATCCATTGATTCAAGCATTAGATCACTTACAATAGTAAAAAAAAAACTCAATGTTTGGATGTTTTTTTAACTGCTAACAATGCCGAGGATCCTGAATTTTGATACCAATTGATGTGGTAGGTGAGTTTGTCATACATTCATTTGATGTATCATATGAATGTTATAAATTCACCAACTGAAAATGTTGCAACTAATATGCTACATCGACTGATATTAAAATCTTGGAGTTAGAATTACTAGCATTATCTTTTTCCTCTTTTTTTTTTAATATAATTAATATAAATAGATATCTCATGAAATCTTTATTGGAACTTTAGAAATCTGAATTATAATAAACTTGTCATAGAAAAATGAACTTAAAACATTACCTTGCCAAAATAGCTTATGTTAAAATATTGTTTTCGAAATAATCTTCTCAATACACTTGACACCCTGAGAAGTATGTACGAGTGTTGTTGAGAAGATTACTTTGATAAGCATAAATCCTTGAAACATCCTTAAAATAGAAGCTAACTTGCAAATAGTTCTTTTGAAAATTATTTCACAAACTTTTTCATTAAATTTATCTTTACAAAGCATTTCCCTCAATAATAATACTATATTCATAATGTTTTTTTAGCATGATAAACTAGTTAAATTTTTATTGTTTCCAAAAATCATTAATTAGAGTGGTACTTCCCTCTAATTCTGTCTCTTAGATGTAATTTTAAATTGTCATTTTTCTTTTTCCCAATTTCATCACGTGGAAAAAATATTATGAAATGACAATGATAACTTTAAAGATCGAATTCTAATCTGTCATTTTGGCGCATTGGAAATTTGTGGATTTTGCAAATGCTTTATTAGGTTGAGCTGGGTTGTCAAGTTGTGGGCAATTTTTATATTTATTTTTGTTTTGATCAATAAATTAGATTAATAAATTCAAAATAGTTTAGTTTAACAAAATTGCAAAAATAATATTTTAAATAAAATTAATTATAGTCACTTGGCTAACTCAAGTGGTTGGGTGTGTGAGTTTGTGTGGGAGGAAAGGTTCAAATCCTACTGTAAGATGGCTAACTCAACGCCTGAAGAGATAGCAGCTATGCGTACATGTCTTGATGCCCAGATCACTTATGAATTGAATAGAGCTCAGATGCTGAAGAAACAGGTTTATTTTTTTTGATCTTTTACTTTTGCATTTTGAGAAATTTTAATGTTAACATTGAGATTCTTAATTTTTATGGCTCAGTAAGCATTGCATTAAGTTGGCCACCTACACGATGAAAGATAGTATGCCTAAGCTTAAGTTCTATTCTCAATACATTTTGAACGTTAAATTCATTAACTTTTGTTTTATTGACTTAGAGGGTAGCGTGGATTTTGTCATTTGTAGTGCTGCCAAAACGAAATGAACTATTTTATTTGTTTGGTACACCAACTGTATTAATAATTACTAGCACCACAGGATGTTAGCAATCTTAACTTTCGTTTTGATAAACAGGGAGCAGAAAGTACTTAAAAGAGAAAGAATACCCCATTATTATAGTTATAGGATATGTATACCTGAGACCTTTAGATCAGGAACCTATTTTCCAAACTCGCTTGTGGTTCCCTTTAGAGATGAAAGGAAAACCTTCAGCAATTTATAGGGAAATCTTTTTCATTGCTTTCTGTAGAGATGAGGCCTATGCAAGTTGGCTAGATGCCTCAACTGAAACAACTACCTTCCATAAGCTTTAACCCTCTTACTGATAGGAAAGCTGTGGCCCAAATCCTATATAGTAGTTTCGTTTATAGCTTAAAAAAATTATTAGTGTGACTTAGAGGACGGGGTGCCTACTGCTTCTTGTTGAGGTGCCTACTGCTTCTTGTAATTTATAGTAAATGATTTAGGTTGGGGTGCCTACTGCTTCTTGTAATTTATTTATTTATTGCTGAGTTATGAATAACCTATGCACTGTATTAGTGTGTTGGTATTATGCACAGTCTTCTAGAAGGATTTCAAAATCGTTGCTTATGATTGCTAGTAACATACATATACTTGAATCAGTGAGGCAGCAGTATAAAAAAACTCATGACTTGTTGTCTTCTCAGTATTCTTATGAGCTTCTTCTGCAATTTCTGCATAAGTCTCAATCTACCACTGTACTTGGTATTATCAATGAGCATATCAACTTTCAAGGTACACATTTCTTCTTTTATCGCTTATGTAAAAATGCTTCCTTTATTTTTATATGATGTGTAATGTATGCATGTGTACTGGTTTGCAGTTTCTCCTGGACAGCCCAACTTAATTTCTGATGATGCGGAGGCTGTTACATTGACTGGCAGCAGCCAGGATGCAGTCAGTCAGATTAATCAGAAGGAAATACATTGGGGGGTGAGTCAACAAAGTTATCTTGTTTCAATCGGGTTTGCTTTTTTCTGTTACCCCCTCTTTGTGCTCTGAGTATTTCACTTATGATCCATTGATTCATGTTGGTATGTTGAAGTTAAAATGGAATCTAAATGTCTTTTATTCATTCCTTTTTCATTTGTCTTTTGATCTTAGTATTTATCACATGTGTTTCCCTTTTTCATTTTCATTCAAAATTATTTAGGAATGATAAGCATCATTCTTCTTTTCTAAATTAATTATTTAAAACTTGGTCAACCTACAGAGAGTTATTTAGTAGCCTAAAAGAGGTTTTTTTTTGCTTTCTATATGACAGTTTCCCATATATGTTTGTTAGTAATAGGAAATTTAAGTAGTTGCCATATTTTTATAGTTGCTGGAAGACTCTTTGGAAGAACGCTTGGAAAAGACTGGGGGTTTGCTTTCTGATTCTGAAAAGGCAGAAGGAGAAACTAAAGAGTCGGAGTGGGAGGAAAATAAGGTACAAAAATGTTTGGTTATTTCTTTTACTATCCATATCTGTGTAACCTCTGTTTAGACTGTGTTTGTGACTGTCTAGTTATAGGATATTTATCTGGCATCCACTCTTGTGATGCTTAATATTAACTCGTGTGTTCAGAAAAGATCAGCAGAAGGAGGAAAGCAGGGCTCATCAGTTAAAAAGCTGAAAAAAAACAAGGCAACGGGAGCAACAGGGAAAGCCACTCATCCTGAGACAAACATTGTAACTGTGGCACCAAGAGTCAAACCAGAGCTTCCTTTGCCTACAATGTATTCTCTCGCTTTCTCCCTCTTTCTCTTATGTAATTTATACATCTTTCTATCTATGTATTTTTGACCTAGGATGTGCCTATTATTAGAAATTCCACATATTTAATTGGGGGTAATGTAGCATAGAATCCATGCAGGGCTTCAAATTATTTTGATGAGTAAATCCTTTTATGATGGAATATGTTGTTTCCAGTTTTAATTCTCTCTGCCAATCGAAGTCTTTCAGAGGGATTTAGTCTTAGTGTTTGCATACCTATGATGTTTATTCTAGCAAAAAAAGGGAAATCTACCACTGTTTTGTAATGTTAACTTTTGATATAGGTTATTTGATTAATCTTTTATTTTGTTGCTTCAGTTCAGTCGAGGTTGAGCAGTCTATACTTGATCACAGTAGATTTTGTAACAAGAAAATAGGTTGATGATATTTAACTTTCATCATCAAATTCTGAGGTTTGTGTTTTTCTCCAATTAATTATTCTTTTAGATTGAACATGTCTATACTCGTCACATGCTCAGAGACATATCTTGCCATGAAAAGAATCTGGACTTGAGGCTGGATCTGTGCACCAAAAGAACTGTAACTACTTTTACTGTAAGTTTTCTTTGTTTAATTACAGATGCACCTATATCTATAGAATTTATAACATTTAAATTCTTTTCTTTCTTTGTTTAAGATATATTTATTGTTAAATCTTATTTGTGTATATCCTAAAACTAAAAAGTAAACAAAGGAACAAAAAAGATCTAAACTTGTATAGAAATATCTGGTTTATCACTTCATAATGATGCTGATTTCGGCTAAATTCTTCATGTTATTACAGGATGATGACTTGGAAAGCCTCAAATTTTTGATAAATTATGCTAGATGTTAGGCACCCAATAAAAGGTAAAAAAAAAAATGAATAAATGAAGTTGTGGGTAGTGTAAAAGATTTTCTTGAAGGTGAGTTATATTTTGTGGTTAAAGAGTGTCAGTGGTCTCTTGAATACACCATTAATCTGTTCGTGGGTCTTTGTATTGCTGATGCACACTAGTATGTTGAATAACTAGAATGAATCTTTATTGATACTAAAACCAGATTACAAGGGGTTCCAAGACTTATTGACCTTGGATTCTATTTCTTATGAGAATAGTTTCATTCTTGTTAGCATGCAGTTTTATATTTGTTGCTTATCTTTCTCTATTTATTTTTCAGAGAGTTTGAACAAGTTCCCTCGAAGGACTAGTACACCATCTGGGGTTCACAGTCAAGCACAACAAGCTAAAGAACAGCTACAACATCAGCAACAGTAGTAGCAACAATAGCATCATCCAAACTATAGTTTGAAGTAAAAAATGTTCAAGATTATAAAACTTTATTATGTTAAGCTTTCAAATTTAAGTTAGAACTAAGATCTCATGAAGTAGACACATTCATGGATTAAATTAGTTATTGTTTAATGTAATACTTATGGTTTATCAATCTATTGAAAATTACATTTTATGATTAATTTTGATTTTGTTTATCAAAATACAATAATGAAAATCTTTTAATTAAAAAAAACCATATAAGTATACTTATCAAAAAATAATTTAAAATATATTATCCACACTAAAGTAACAATTTTATTACTATATGTTATGATTTAAAAACATATTATAAGCGTAAAAAATCCTTATGGTTTATATAATATAACAAACTAAAAATGTTATCAAAATAATCAAATGTAACAGTTGAAAAGTGTTATGAAAAAAGTATAAGATTAAACTTCAAATTTATAACCAAAAACTCTATCTAAATGTTATTATTTGAATATTATAGCAACTAAAAATGTGTTATTGAATAGTTTAAGATAACACCGAACATAACATTCAAATACTGTTATAGAAAAGACTGGACTTTTAATAACAGAGGCTATGTTAGCATTTTTAGAAGCGTTATCAATAGTCCCGGTTAGTAGTTTTTAAGTGTTATGAATACTATTTTTTCTTGTAGTGGTGGCCTCGCGTGGCCGAGGATGGCCTCGCGGGGGAGAGGCGCGACGCCGAGACGAGCCTCGCGCGGGCGAGGCGTGACGCTGAGACAGGCCTCGGCCTCGCGTGGCCGAGGCTGGGCGACGACGGGCATGCGCCTGGGCACGGGCCGCACTTGCGAGGCGTTGGGACACGGGGCCTCGCGTGGTCGAGGCTGAGCACGAGGCGGGTCTTGTATGGCTGAGGGTGGCCTCGCGTGGCCGAGGTGTGATGCTGAGGGTGGCCTCGCGTGGGCGTGCCGAGAGCGAAGCGAGGCCTCACGTTTGGACATGGTCGAGCAAGGCAGGGCCTCGCGCTTAGGCGCGTCTTGGATCTTTTGTGGGCGCGGAATATTGAGCATCCACACTAGGGTTCAGCTGGACATTACCGGGTACTAACTGAAGCCGTTGAAGTGGTCCTTCGATCATTTGTGTTTAACGAGTTTCTGCGTCCTCTTGTCTTTTTTGACGTTGTTCAGTTTGAACCACTTGACCTTCCATCATTTGACGCATTTTTGCAATTTGTTCCACAACTCCTGAGGCTTGGGTCAGTACATGAGCTTGCTCTGTCACAGGTTGTTCAGCTTGAGGCCTAAGTCCAATTCTCGCTAATCCTACAACTTGGGTGATTGGAGCCAATAAAATCTATAGAAGAATACAACTCATATTAAATAGGCAGTATTTTCAGGACTAACTCAAGCAATAATAGAATCTACGATGAGTTACTTCAGACAAACCTATTCACAACAGTATACTCCTATTATCATGACAACATTTGGTTCAAGACCAATGCGAAATGTAACTGCTTACAAAACAAACTATGCACAATATCACACTAAACACATTCATTAACATTCAAACACAATACACTTTCATTTAGTTGGTCTTAACTATACACCTAAAAAATATCAGCCTAGCTCAATTTGTTCATAAACGAAAGAAATTTACATAGTTAACCTAACTATGGGTTTAGGGTCTCCTCCTTGGTGTACCCTAAGCATTGCTATCTTAAAAATAATATCAATGTATTGTGTCCTAGCTGCTATATCAAACTAGTATCTCCATGACAGAGTCTCCATCATTGTCTTCCTTAGGATCCTCCTCAATGTACTTCTCGATATCTTCCACAACATCACGATACCCTTTGTTGTGGACTGTGGCCTATGCTGTGACTTGAGTTGTGGCTCGAGCATTACTCCATGAGACCCTCCACCTAACAATCACACAAACGTGACCTCAAGAGAATTGGTCCAAACTCTAATTATTTTGAGGCCCTGAACTCCGACCACTTCCTAATAGGGGGTCTTAGGTGTCTTAGAGTTTACCATGAAAATGCATCATCTCGTAAACATAGAATAGCCAACTCAATCCTATACACCATGGGTGTTCCTAAGTCATGAAAGACTAGTGCCCAAGAGTACGTCAAAGACCAAACGTCGTGCTTGTCCCTCTCTCCTCTAGTGAAAATTAGGAATCTCAGAGCCATGAAAGATTGATACATCCAGATCCTCGGTTAAAGGTCATATACTATCGAGGGATCTGTAACTACTGGGTTTACTACAATTCTAACCTACAATTTATTGAATTTAGGTAAGAAAAAGAAAATTGTAACTTAACTTAAAAAGACAATACTTATAGTAAGTGTCGGTCTATCGTTGCGAATGTACAAGTGGGTTTGTCTATAGAACCAGTTTAGCTCGGTGCTCTGATACCACTTGTAATGACCAAAATAATTTACAAGACTAATAATAATTTTAACCTTGAAAAGACTCCAAAATCCGAATAATTGTTTTTTTTTTTAAATAATAATGCTTTAGTTTGGAAGTATGGACATACTTAAAAAGTGATTACAACATTATAAAGTTCTAAACATTCAAAATATATAACCCAAGATATGTTCTATAAAAGTAAGACATATTTTTCAAAAGTGTAGATTTCCCACGGTCGGGCCACATGTACATTTACATAACGCAGACTCCAGCGCTCCCTTCTCTGCCTTTCCTTTTAGCTTATCTACAACTTGAAACAACTAGGTAAGCAAAAAATTCTTAGTAAGAACAACCCAACACAAATAACATCAATAAAGACAACCAAACCTTAACCATTATAACAACGTTCAGAAATCTAGCCAGAATTAGGATTCCGGTATAACCATGTCCTAAACATAAAATTTAAGAATGCGTAAGCGTCCTGACAAACTTGTGGTCATGCCCAATAACCAAAATTCAAAATCGAATCAGCACGTAGAAAATTCCAGAGCAAAACAAATATATATAACAATCTTCGTAACCCTAGAGTAGTGAGAACAATGACTGAGAAATCTTATCAACAACATCACCAACCAATAATATTCTAGAGGCTAATTAATTTTTTGACCAAAAATAAGTTCTTTACAACTTATATTCATATGCAATTCAGATGATCACTTCCTAATATAGTTCATAGAATACATATCTCACATCGATAATCTCTCTATTTCATTATTGTAATTAATTGAATTAACGAATCCTAATATTAATTAGAGGGAGCATGCATCATATCAATGTTCAATCAAGCAGTAGCCATACGAGTGTGGTAACACTAGTCTAATAATGGTCCACAATTATCGAGTCCTTGGTCTCACTAGCGTATTTATTTTCCATTAGTGCCATTAGGTATTCTTACCTCCTCATAGGCATACGAGCTCTGTGGAATAATGCTCTCAGCCATTTTATCAATGTAGGAATTAAACCTTGACTCATGTCCGCTAGGATAACTATATTATAGACTTTCTACTACAATTGTGTAAACTTGCGCTTGTGACCTAAATATAACAAGTAATAAACTAGTTATTCATTTTGTGGTCAAAGAAATCAGGGTTTACTTACATGGATTCCTTAGGGAGAAGCGGGATTTCGTTATCCTAAAGTTGTCCCATCTCTTTTAGCCAATACTGTAAATTTTGATACACTATACTCAGATTAATTATGGTATCTCATTATTAAAGTTTAATTCCTTAAGTTGGGCATTAAATTAAAACAAACTTAATTCCAGTAAGTCCTAACATTGACTCATACCATAAGCTAACACAAACATAATAGCCAAGTTTAAAATATCGTTCTAAGATTCCTAAAATGTCTTTCGCTAGATTTAAGTTTTCAAAATGTTGATATCATTGTATATTAAACACGAGCCTAACCTCTATTGATATCGTTAGTTCGTATGTCCAAAAAGGACTATTCTCCATTCCACCGTTATTGATAAGAAAACACAATTCAGCCTTAAGGCTTCGGCTTAAGTAATGCCTACTAAGGAAGCGCAAAAGTAGTATACTGAAAACGTTTGGTTTGTACTTGGAGACTCTCCCTATTAATGGCACCAACACTTATAAATAAACCCTTTAAATTTATTTTTTGACCTAAGTCAAAGAAAATAACTATTCGTGTAATTATAATAAAACCGTGCTTACTAAGTTCGTAATATTATCCTTACTACCTCGTAATAATTATATTCTAAGCGAAATGCTGATTATGTTAAATTATTCAAAAGATTACAATTAAGTTTAAATGATAAAAAGGTTATTTGATTGATTCAAATTAAACAAATTTGGGGCTTTGTAAGACAAAAATAAACATTTTTACTAGTTGAAAGTGGTCTCCAAAAAGTATGGTAAGAAACTGTTTTATTTTGAACTATATATTTTTCCTTAATTTAAGAGACATACATAATCCACTCGGCTTGGTATTTTGATCTAATTTTTCTTTGGTCCAAATTAGGTTATGCTAAAAATATCCTTGAGAAAAATTAGGCCAAAAAGATAATTTTTGCTTGGTATAAAACTTTTACCAATGTGGATGCATAGAAGGATTTTTTTTTTCTTTTCAGAATCTAATATTTTCATCTAAATTTAGAAGGATATAATTCCTAACCTTTTCATTATCTTTTTTTTATGAAACCTTGACAGTTTGATTACCAATATACAGAGAGTGTTTAGTGTGGATGCCAAAAATCCACCAAAAAGAAAAAAATCTCTAAGCCCATGGTTGGAATACAAGTTGTGGGTGCGCAAATTCCACCAAGGGAAAATATGGAGGTCGACCCTCATTAGCCTCAGGAAATCTGAGCCACCCAATACTTTTCCCTCAGCTCGTGTCTCGTTGGAAGACTTAGAAAAGATGTACCAAGAGATCCAAGGGGTCACGCGAGGCCTCGCCTCGCTCTCAGCATGCCCACGCGAGGCCCCACTTCTCCAGTCGCAGGCCACGCGAGGCCCAACACCTCAGCGCCTCGCCCCGGCCATGCGAGGCCCGTCATCTCCCCGTCTCGCGCTCAGCCTCGGCCACGTGAGGCCCAATGTCTCAGTGCCTCGCCCCGCCCATGTGAGGCCCGTGCCCAGGTGTGAGGCCCGTCATCTCCCTGCCT
The DNA here is from genome assembly GCF_963169125.1 of Humulus lupulus. Classification (NCBI taxonomy): domain Eukaryota; kingdom Viridiplantae; phylum Streptophyta; class Magnoliopsida; order Rosales; family Cannabaceae; genus Humulus; species Humulus lupulus. The sequence goes on along the minus strand of NC_084796.1, from coordinate 117,472,346 downwards.
CGCGCTCAGCCTCGGCCACGCGAGGCCCAACATCTCAGCGCCTCGCCCCGGCCATGCGAGGCCCATCATCTCCCCGCCTCGCGCTCAGCCTCGGCCACGCGAGGCCCAACATCTCAGTGCCTCGCCCCGGCCATGCGAGCCCCATGCCCAGGCGCGAGGCCCGTCATCTCCCTGCATCGCGCTCAGTCTCGGCCACGCGAGGCCCAACATCTCAGCGCCTCGCCCCGGCCATGTGAGACCCGTGCCCAGGCGCGAGGCCCATCATCTCAGCGTGCCCACGCAAGGCCGTGCCACCCTCTCAGCATCTCGTGGGGGGCCCGTATGACCCGTGAGGCCATGTCTCGGCCATGCCTAGGCCACACGCACCGTCTCGCAGGATGCGCCTCCATGGTGTAAGCATGTGCCCCACTGATGAGGCTCTTCTCTATTTTCTAAGGAAGGTGTCTCAGGGGGGGTCGACTCCTGCACGCTTATCTCGCTCATGGCTACACGAGAGCAACCTTTAGATGCAAGGCACGCATACAGAAATTGGTTATGCGAGGATGAGGAGTTAAGAGGCGTAGCTCTGAACATCCGTACCAGACAGGCAGCGATGGTACAAGTTAGTACCAATGGTGGAGGCACTCCGTGCATCTCTCTGACCATGCATCAGGACCACCAGTGCCACTACACCTGGTACCCCGCCTCTAACATTCGTACGACCAAGTAGTGGAGTCATGACCGGGTACAAAAGCTGAGGTGCTCCCACAAACTCTGACCATGTACCAGAGCCGACACCACTACCCCTGGAACCACTCTCCTGTTAGTGTACTCGTGTACCATCTGGTCCCCTGGACCACCATGTACCCAGGGCCATTAGAGCCCACTATAAAATAAACTCCACTTCCATTTGGAAGGGGGTTGGAAAATTCATTGTATGCAGAGGCTATTGAGAAATATACAAAGGCTTGCTCCATTGTTGATCTGTGTTTACTTTTCCTTAAAGTTTATTTTAAATTCTTATATAAACATCACCTGACTTACCCTTGAGTTTTCTGATCTAATTTTGTTGACGAGATTTCATAGTCAACATTTAGTTTAAATATCATCCCAACATATTTAATTTTTCCTGCTCAAATATTTTTCCAAACTGAACTGGAACTGACCAAAAACATTTTTCCAAATTTCTTGTCAACTTTAACATTTTATAACACCCAATATGTTAATCATATTTCCATGATATTTTCTAGATTTAAACTTTGAAATACCGTAAAAATTTCCACAAAATTTAATTAGAAAATAATTTGATTTACCTACTCAACACACTGCCCAAAATTTGTGAATCCCATTTGCCAATATTTCTCCAGACTTGTATAACTCCTAGCATATAAAATATTTTTGAGCGTTTCAAAAGCCTACAATCATGTAATCTTTCTATAAAATTCATTTATGGAGTTTATTTTTATGAAATAACTCGTTATGGTAGTGCTTGACCCTTTTGAAATCAAGTCAAAAACTTTGGCATCAAGCATAATATCATACAACTTAGTGGAACTTTGGATTCCAAGCTAATAACAAACCCTACCACCATAGATGCATAAACCATACATCATAAACACAATATTAATGGCAAAAAAAAAAAGAACATAACACTCTCATACAAAACAAAATTCCTAAGCTTGTACAAAATGTAAATCAAAGTCACTAGAGTTTTACCTTAGTTACTCAAGGTTTTGGTTGTGTGTGTTCCTCCTAGGTTTTAGGCCTCACCACTATCCTTTAATACCTTCAAACCTCTACTGAAATATCACCAAGTCAGATCATAACCCAGGAAAAGAAAGAAACAAGCGAAGAAATGGACATTTAGAAACTAGAGGGTTACTCCTTAATGATCAAGGTTGCATGCAAGCTTACTAAGTGAGCTTAGGAGACTTGTGGCGCCTTGAGCTTCCAGACCTTTAATCCATGGTTAAAACTCAGAGATCATAATGCAAAAATGGAGCCCTAGGTATCGACATAGAGAAGAACATGAAGAAGGGGTACAAGAAATAACCTTGAAACTTGGTTTCTCAAGCTTCCATGGAGGTTTTCTTGAGGAAACCTAGGAGGGAGAGCAACGAAATTGAGAGGGAGAATGTTTTGAATTTTTTAGAGCTTGATTGAAAGAAATGAGAGAGAGTAGAGTGTAGGGTGGGTTGCCAAGTGAGAGGATGGGTGATGTGATGTAGGTTGGGTGGAGTGGCTTCTGTGGCTCAACAAGTGTCACAAGACACTATTTAGAGTTGACTGCCACATGCAGCTAGCCTCATACACTTAGAAACTACTAATGATCCCTTAATTTTCTCACTTTGATTTAAATAATTTACTTAAAAACTTAAAATTATAGTGCACTCTAAGATTTTAGCATGAGTGTCTTTTGAAATATGCCTAAAAGTTCACTTAAGGGGTGGTTAAGCCCAAAAATAATGCCCAAGGGTGGTATAAACCTAAAGTCCATTAAAACATGATAAGAATGTAAATATAGCCACCTAAAATGTCATCAAAGTCCCTTATAGCATTTGTGGAAACCATTTTAATTTGCGTACCCCAAAATGCCAAATAAGCATTTTCTATCAAAATACATATTATGATTCTTTCCTAAGAGCTTTATTTAAAATTCCCTCATAGCATTCTTAATATTCCTATACCCAAAATAAATTATTTTTCCATAATTATTTATTTATCAATATTTATTTTTCGAGATTTTACCCATGTAAGGTTTTTTTTTTTTGGTCTAAGACCGAATTTCTTAGTTTGACCAAAAGTCAATTAAATTCATAATAATGCCAAATCTTAATTTGAACCTTGATTTTCAAGTCGTAATAAATCCCCAATATGATATATATTATGGGAATAAAATCTCAATTCGAATTGCTATTACCACATACCCAAAACACGGGACGTTACAATTTTCGTCAACAGAGAATTATGAATGAAAAAAGAGATTTAGGCTTGAATAAACTGTAAATAAATAAAAGAAAACACACCACAAATTTACGTGGTTTGGTGTTTATATCAACCTAGTCCAAAAGTTATTATTATTTCTGAACGTTCTTAGACAGAATTATTTGAGATAATCTCTAGATATTGGGTGATGAACTAATATTGGGTGATCCCTTTCTTAGTCGTCCTATTTCCTGTTCATTCCCTTTCTATTTATATTGGGTGATGAACATGTTTGGGAATCACATAAATTTGGGTAACTACCCATAATTAAAATATAATATCTTAATGGCTAATCGATTACATTTAATACATGAAGTCATATATTTTTCTTTTGGAGAGGTCAATCTCGAATCCTCAGGGATTTGACCGTGCGACTTCGTTATATCTACTCCTTTGCAAACTGAAACCACATCAAACGGCCTCAAACAAGTTTAAGAGGACTTGAGCAGTTTTACCATATCACACGAACTAACATCATGCAACCTGAGGAACTATAAAGGTGATCAGTCAACTTCCCTTGCGACAACTCAGATTGGAATGAACTAAACTAGTTGGAGCATATAACCACAGATGTGACAACCTACTTAGCTCATATTTAATCTTGTCCAGAGAATCCTGACTGCCCTTATCATACGGTAAATAATTTTCCTCAACTTTCTCGATGTAATTATGTACTATGAACAAGACACGTTAGCTGGTATTTTTTGGGTACAACATTTGGCCCCCAAACCTCTACTAGTGCATGACGTCACCCTATCTCTGACAAGCAAAGTATATGTGCTTTGGTAAACATGCTCAACTACCTTCTCTTTGGTAAACATGCTCACCTACCTTCTCGAGTACTTTGACACGTGTTGCATCCCTATAGGCATCTGTTCAGTTTTCGAGTACTAGTGAGAGTTGTCTTTTCGCTTCTTTGCTACCATTTCACCCATTCAACTTTAGCCATCAGATCTGAAATTTTCTTAATTGAACGGTTATCAATTTTCCACGAACCCCTCCTATATATATTGTTGGGAATGGTGCCCTTAAAACATATGTAATGGACAGTGTTTTATGAAATAAGTAATATAATTTTTTCATATATTGAATGTTTTATATTATTGTTTGAATAATATTATTTAAATATTAGAAAATTTCTAAATTCACCAATGTGACCTCAATCTTGTATTGGTACGAGAGGATAAAGATTGAGGGGAATGAATTTAATAGTTCACAATTAAACAAAGTTATATGGAATCTTTGGATTGAAATACTTTTAGTATGGTTCACTAGTAATATGAATACACGCAATCTAGATCTGTATTACTGATGTGGTAAGACATCTTAGTTGAGGTGCTTTATATAATGAGATTATGTAGAACTGGACCCGATATGTTATCAATACTTAATTAATATCGTTTCATCATATAGTATTAGTTAAACATATCAATAGATGGTCATATAAAAAATGATCTAAATCCTGAAGTTACTATGAACTCCTGTTTATATCATTTGAGTCCTTTGATTTACTCGTTATGGTTTGTCAAAATGATCAGGCCGAAAACTTTTGTTTTGGGGACTCATTAGTGTAGATGGCTAGGGACATAGTATACACCTATGGAATCTATATCTTTCTTGTATGGAATTGAATAATGGTTCCCTTAAGGGTTGAATTTTGGAACTACATGGTTATTGAGCTTAAATTCATAAATCAATTTATGAATTAACTATTCACTAGTAAGGTCGGTGGTACTTAAGGGTGTTAAGAGATAAGGTCGAACAATCATCTTATCCTTGCTTTAATTATGAACCATTATTAGATGATTAAATTGTATGTAATGATTATATCAATGGATGCTTTATTACAAAGTACTCAGTAAATGAATTGTTTATAATGTTAAGAGTTCAATCTCATATTTTTAATGGAATTGTATTGAGATTAATAAATAAGGTTATTATATTAAAGATTTTAAATTGATAATCTAAATTTATTGGAGCTTGGAATTATAGGTCCATAGGTCCCTAACTGTCTCTATCAACATTGTTCAATGTAAGAGTTGAAATAAGATTAAAATTGTGAAATGACATATTTGGAAGAAAATTAGTTTTCGGGAAAATATGTAATTATATGATAATTGAGATTAATTAATTAATTATTATTTTTTGAAATTAATTAATAATTTATATACATAATTTTTTAAATTATTAATAAAATTATAAAATTATTAATTTTGGATTAATTATGTTTTCTTTATTTAAATGTGAAAGATAAATCTTATAATTCAAATTGGAATTAAATTGGTTTAGATATTTATCCAAATGATTAATTATTAAATATAATTAATTATTTGATTAGATTGGTTATCAGTTATCATGTAGCAATTTTGAATAAATAGATTATTAAATATAATTAATAAATAAAAACTGTTAAGACACATGCACTGTGAGTGGCGTGTAATTGAGTATATCACTCAGTCTTTGAATGTTTTATTTATTTAAATATTATCTTGATAATTGTAATGTTTTAAATTTGATTTTATTCATTTTTATATAAAGAATAAGTTAGAAAAAAATACGATACTCTTTTTGTCTAAAGCTGAAAACCTATTTTTACAGAACCTATTCCAAGATCTCATGTGTTGAGAACATCTTGTGAGTCACAAAAATCACCAATAGTTTCTCTACGGGCCCATAAACGTCTTGAGGTTTAGAGAACGGTTCGAAAGATCTTGGTTTAAATTTTTGTCAAAGATTTTGGATTGGATGTTCGTTTAATTATATGAGAAGTAAGCAATGACACGTGATATTCTTCTTCTTCTTCTTCTTCTTCTATATGTGTTTGAATTAATGTATGTATATTAATTGATCCGTTATTTAGAAAGTTATTTTAAATAAAACAAATTTAAGTTATTCCCTGAGCCCACCACCGTGCATTCCGCTACGCACTCGGTAATTTGTTACCAACATATACCTCATCACTTTTTGCTCTTAGTTTTTACCTTTTCCCTTCAAACACGAAAAATTTCAAATTTCAGCCTCCTTCCTCTTTCTTCTCCTCAAGCTTTTCTGTAACCAACCTTCTCGATTCCACTGCATCAGTGAGGTTCATTTCCTTCAATCACCATCTCAAATGCTTCATATCTAAGTAAGTTTCTCTTTATCTCTACATTTTTTTTCTATTACGTTCTAAGCATTTTTTGTATGCATTTTCTTCAAGCTTGAGTTGTCGAATATGTATAGAACAAGAGAACCTACCAAATAGGTTATAGGACTTGGAATTTGTAAAAAATTAAGGTAGATGGCTTTATATTTCTTGCTTGAATCCTGGGTAAAATGGGTTTAAATTTCTGGGTTTGCCATCATATACTAGAAAACTTACAGGTCACATAATCTAAGCAGTTTTTTGCATTAAAAACACTTTCAAATCCAGATTTCTTTTGCACGATATCTGAGATAGTATATGTACTTCCAAAGGACAGAGCATGTGCATTAGAACGAACGTGAAACAATAGGCACCCTTACATAAGTTAATCGAATGTCTCAGCCCGGGCACAAGAATCTAGATAGATATCCCCAGTCACGAGCTGAACAAAACCAACCTGAAACTCTCGGATCGAAATCACTTTTTCCCAGTAGCTCATGTCTGATTCGTGACCACAACCACCACACACTTCTAGTGATCATAGGTGGTCATCGTCAGATACTTCTTCGTGCTGGTCGCCCTAAGCCTTTTTGTTTAACCAAAATCCCAAGGACAATACCCTTAGATTGTTGCCTAATGGTTAACATTGTTTTTCTACCTAGACGAAGTAACTTATGACCTTAAACAAATCACCATGAGTCAAAAAATCCAAAAACCAACCAGGGGATCTTTTAGCAAACAACTAGTAGAAGACACCCCGATTCCCCACTTTAGACTACTAGTGGAAATGGAGGTAGTGATCACCGCGAAAAGCTTCTATGAGGCTGAGTAAATAAGTCTTTGGTTAACTCGATGGAATACATAAAGAGAATCATGGAAGGTCATGGTATTGAAATGACCCCAAAGTTCTATGCTCGCTCACCACACAAGGGAGAATGAAGTTGTGCACCTTTTGAAGATGACTTTGGTGTCTGGAGTGATGAACACTTGAAGGTCGGGACTTTACTACTGCCGAGCTCATACTTCTCTAACTTCTTGAATTATGTCAAGATCGTCCCATTCCAACTCCACCCAAACACCTACCGTCTCATCGCGGGACTAAAATACTTGTTTCACAAGAGCGAGTGGGAAATGCCCACTCCAGAATACATTTTTATATTTCTTTTGCATGAAGGCCAATACGAACCCAAGGACATGTAGTGATGGGTTCTACTACCTCACCTGGTTCCCTAAGACAGCTTCATGTATCGAGCTCTGGAGTCACCCGAGTGACTTTAAAGATATATTCTTCATGACCAGCAGGTTCGCAAACTACGACATTAGTACTTCAACCGACCTCATAATTTATTTTCTAATTTTTTTCAATCTTTATGTTTGCTTTGTGATTAATTTCCCAATCTAACTATCTTTATCAATAATGCAGCTATCTACAGGAGATCCGAAGTCTCAATCGCTAGGAAGGCTCAGAATGCCCAGCTCGTAGCTCTTCTTGCCAAGGAGAAGGACTGGCGAACCATCATAAGGGATGCTAACATGAAACTTTACAAACTATTGAGTGATGGTCAAAGCTTCATCTTTCGTCCTCAGGAAACTACTAGGAAGAGGATCCTCCCTATGATCAATGAGGCCGAGGAAGCAGAAGAGGTCACCCTATTAGTTCGTAGACGCCCTACACAAGTAACCGACCAAGAACCCACTAGTTTTGGTGATGGCGTCAGCACCTCTTGCCAAGGTAACCCTCAAAATGATGTTAATCAAGTAGCATGCTGTCCTTTGCTAGCTCGACATCACCCATCTCACATTGTGATGAAGGATGTAGATCCAGAAAAAAAATATCACCCTCCAACAATGTGTGCACTCTCTAGTTCCCCGTTACGGCCATAGTTTTCCAAGCGGGACCATTTTAGTGGATAGTGTATTTAGTTTTAGGAGTGGAAGGTTCTAAGAGTATGGTACTAACTTGCAATCTGAACCTCGTCGCTCACCTAGTACCTTATTCATTGTTAAAGTATTTGGGGATTAGGAGCCCAGCTCGGATTATGAATCAATCCATGAGACCGTTCCACCTGAACCTTTTCCTTAAACCATTATCCTTGACCTTAGTCCTAATTCTACTAAACGTATCAGTGTCCTTGAAATAATCTTGATAGTCTCCTCCTCTAGTTCGAAGAATAGGACCACCAACTTTTTTGTTCGTTTTATTGTTTGCTTGAAGTAAGATTTTCTAACCTTTTTTTGTTATGATCATAGAAGAAGACACGTCGGGGTTAGCAAACGCCTTCACGAGCTTCGATCCAGTGGTTAAGAAACTGTGACTTTTGTAGAAAAATGTTGCTAGCTATGGTCTCGGTGGTACCTCCACGGGGAATCAAGGAAAGAAAGGCAAGGCGAATTTCCTGAAAACTCCTCCTTCTCCTCGAAGTTCATGCCTCGGGACCAAGGTGCGGTGGTCAATGCTCAGGTCACACCTCTTTCCCTTCCCCATCCTCTCCCTAATCTACCAAAATTCCCAGATCGCAACTAGGGCTCAGTCCAAGCTCTGGTCGACAAACTCCTCAGCCACATGGAGTGACTAGCTGATCGAGAGCTCAACAGGATGAAGAAAGTTCCTCTCGCTGACGTCTTCAATCAAGCCTTCCACATGCGTCTAATGGTGAGTTCCTTAACCAATCATATGCATAGGTATTTTTCTATCCCAATTATCTCACATAGGGTTTTCGTTGCAGAAAATCTTAGCTTAGGTACGAGCTGAGGATAGGATGTGGGCTCAGCTAGACAAGGTTGAGACGAGGAGAGTCGAGTAGGACGGGATGATCACCCACCTAGAGATCAAGGTTAGAAGGCTTCAGGGAGAGCTTGGTACTACACGAGATAACAAGAATACCTCCAAGGAACCTGCTACTGGGCTCTTGCAGGTGCAGGAAAAGCTCAAGGAAGAGCTCAAGAAGTTCCAGGCTGAGATGGAGGCCCTTACTAAGTCGATTGACATTAAGGTGGACAAGTCGATGGAAGAAGTCTTCTACTGCGTCTGGTGCAATAACCAGGACTGACAACTCCTTCCTTAGAGAGGAAATCTTGATGCCATACATGGCCAAATTCAGAGATTGACTTGCTCGGGAGCCTATTGAGACCATGAAAACTAGAACTGTTGTGGAGTGTAGGGATGATGTGAATTCTTTCGGGCAGCCTTGATCAAAGCTTCCATCCTTTTATCCTTTTTTTAGTGAGAAATTATACAATCCCTTGTAATTATGCACATGGGGTCGATACAACTTTATATATATATGTGTGTATATACATTTGTGGATGCAAAAAATCCACCTTTTTGAGGAAAATAAAAATGGTCTCACGACGCTCCTAGTGGCAACGTGGGATCCCACCCGTCTCGCGAGCCTATAACCCACATCTCATGAATGGCACTTGGGGTGCTTCGGGCGTCTTGTGCCAAGGAGGTCATATGGGCGCGTCAGAGGTGTCGCAGGGCCACGTCTCGCGAGGCCACATCTTGCGAAGTGGCACCTGGGGTGCTACGGGTGTCTCGCGCCAACGGCCCAAGAGGTGCTTCGGGCATCTCGTGCCAAGGAGGTCATATGGGTGTGTTGGAGGTGTTGAAGGGACACGTCTTGCGAGGCCACATCTCAAGAAGTGGCACCTGGGGTGCTGCGGGTGTCTCGCGCCAACAGCCCAAGAGGTGCTTTGAGCGTCTCGGGCCAAGGAGGTCATATGTGCGCGTCAGAGGTATCGCAGGGCCACGTATCGCGAGGCCACATCTCGCGAAGTGGCACCTGGGGTGCTGTGGATGTCTCGCGCCAACGAGCTAAGAGCCCAGCCTTGTGCCTCACCACGCCTTGACCTGCACCTCGTGAGACCCATCATCTCGCATGCCTCGCCTCGCGACACCACCAGGGAGCTCGCACGCCTCGCCTCATGCACTAGCCGTGTCCTTAGAGGCCTCGCATAACATGGCCACCACTAAGCGTCCCTCGTCCTTAGGGGCCTCGCGAGGAGTAAAATCAAGGACCTCCTTAACACACAATTAAGGAAGGATAGGGGAAGCCTCATTGCGATTCGATGCGAAGTCAGAAGAAGTACAGAGCACACTTGCAAGCTAAGAGGAGTTAGAGTATGGACACGAGGCCCACTCTAGACAAGTAGTTGTCGTACAAGTGAGGTACCTGTTGTGGTCCTCACCAGCCCAACTCTGACACTTGTACTAGGCAAGTAGTGGAGGCACAATCGAGTACTAAAGTGGAGGTGCTCCCACAAACTCTGACCATGTACTGGAGCTGACACCACTACACCTGATACCACTCTCCTGACAATGTACTTGTGTACAATCTGGTCCCCTGGACCACAATGTATCAGGGGCCATTAGAGCCCACTATAAAGGGAACCCCTCTTCAACATTGATGGGGGTTGGAAAAAACACTGTATCTTGAGACAACAAAGGAATACAAGTTCTTTTCCCCATTTTTCTTCTGCAACTATTTTCTAAGTTTCTGATTATATAGTTGAAGTTCTCCATTGATAAGCAATAGACTTTGATTTTTCTAACTTAACTTCGTTGACGAGTTCTCACCGTCAACAACATTTTTTTTAAAGTTTGGGAGATTTAAATCCTAGTTTTTGCAATGATCTTTTGCCATTTATTTAAAAATGATCTTTTAATCACTTTGCAAACTTGTGGCTGCAATAATTTTGATAACGTAGAGAAATTTTTAGGTCCAGTTTTAACCAGATATTTTTTGCATAATAGCTGCCTATTCTTATTCAGGTCGTGCACCACCTTAGGTCCAATATTTTTTCGCGTAATAACTACCCTATTATTATATTGGTCTTGTAGCTTTGATTTTTCCAGTTAGTTTGTTATGTTTCTTTTGTAATTAATACGAAAACTCGAGCTACCAAAGCCACCAAGTCGTTCATTTCCAAAATTCACTTTTATCCTAACGTGAAATTTTCAAAGGCTTAAATGTACGAAGTATAAAGATTATGCATACCCGTCCCACAAGTGGTCAGAATTTAATCATATTCTAGGTCGCTTTTAATGAGTTAAGAGAAAAAATAAAGTTGGCTAAAAAACCTATGGTAGTGTGTTTAAGGTACACGACAACCTTTCCATTTAAATAATACATGAGAGTAAAATGGCTTTTATAAACCCTAGCCTTTATTCCTTACAACTGAAATAAAAAACGATCTAATAGAATCACTGGTAATATTTCCTAAGATGAAGTGCATTCAAAGTTTACTAGACTTTTTCTCCATTCAACAGAGCTAGCTTGAATGTTCCTTCATGAAGGATTTCCACGATCCTTAGGGTCCTTGTTTGCAAGAAACACCCTTCTTAGCCCTAGATCTCCTAACTCGGAACTTTCTCTCTTTGATCTTCATGTTAAAATATTGAGCTATCCACCCCTAGTAAGAGTCCTTAAAAAATACAATTTAGAACCCAAAATGAGTGTCCTAAAAAAATATGTGAGTCCTAAAAGAACCTGGAGAGAAAAATCGGGTTCAATTTCAATGATGACTTTTAAGGGCACGCTTTTTGAGCCCTAAAAGTGTATTTACGGCTCCCAAAGCATGCCCTAATTTTTTTTTAAATGGACGTTACTTTTTTTTAGTAGACTTTACTTACTTTTTTGAGAGAAAAAAAACGTGGCAGCCCATTTATTATTATTATTATTATAAATAAAAACTCCCTCATATTCCTTTTTACTCTACCTGCCATGTCCTATCTCACTATTTATCTTTATCTTCCTAAATGTAGCCCTAGCCACCAGCCATCACCCTCTCATCCTCTTGCCTCCTCTCATCTTCTTTCTTCCTCATTCTCTCATTAAGCTTTAGTAGACAACTCATTCAAACACCAATTTTCTTCCTCAAACTCTCTCTCACTAGCATCCTATTGCTCACTACTCCATCTCGACTCTTTCAATATTCGATGGTGGTGGACGAAGGCTTACGGTGGTGGTCTCGGGGAAAGTGGGGTGAGCTCTTGGTGGAGGGTCTATCGGGTCTCGTGGGCGTTGGCTCGCGGTGGGTGGAGACTCGATTCAACTATGGCTCGTGGCAGGTAGGGGGCTAGCTGCAACATTGGCTCGCGGAGGTGCAACTTGCATATCAGTGGCTCGCAGGGGGTGGCTTGTAGGCGAGTACTGGCAGCGACTGCAGCTCACGGCAGTGGTAGCTCACAGAGGCAGTTTTGCGTTTTCGTTTTCAGAAATATATACAATCTTTCATTTTCTTGCTGCTTTATTTTACTTTTATGTTGTGTTTGTATCAGATTGGATATTCATTACTTTCTATTTCTGTTTTGCATTTGTTTGCTTCTTCATTACTTGACATGGAAAGTTTTTGTTTGAGAAGCAGTTAAGTAATCATCTATTTTCCAGGTTGATTGTATATAATCATATAATATAATTGGTGTACATTAATCTTTGCATATTCTTGTAGCTATCTCAACTATTTTTGTTTTCGTGTATTCTATATATTTAGCTAATCATAGTAATACTTCTAATATTTTCTATAATATTTTTATTTTAAATACATACGTATTTATTTATTTATTCGGCAGTAGTGAGATCTAAAAAAAGTGGGCATTTTACCCAAATATTAATTTATAAAATAACATTATAATTAATTAAAGGCACTCAACGAGATTTTTTAGAACATCCATTTCGAGCCCTAAAAACATTCTTTTAGGGCTCGCAACGAGCACCCTAAAAGTGTTCATTTAGGGCTTCCAACGAGCACCCTAAAAAATTTCTGATGCGAGCCTTAAAAAACCTCACTTTTTAAGGCTCTCAAATAGAGGGCTAGCAGTGGGCGTGCCCTAAAAAGCCTTTTTTTGTAGTAGTGATAGCTTCACTTCCGTCTATCAGGGAGAATGAAGTATGTTCGGTTGAAGTGCGATGAGACATACTTTTATTAGGATTGGTTAAAATACAAATTCAAGTGTTCTTATACAAGCTAGGTGTAAAACACTAAATTGTTTCACATAGTGAAGATGTGAGATTTAAGTTTCTATTGTACGAATTTCAAACTTGTGTTTTTTTTGTCCAAAGTGATACAATGAGGTATCTAAGGATGCCCAAAAGTTTGGTTGCATTTGGAGGTGTTTAAGGTCAATTTTGAGAGTTATGGCCTGCCTAGGTGGCATTGTGTCACCACCTTGAAGATGTTGAATCGCCTAAAACACTAGGGTTTTGGTGATGCCTAGAAGGCGACGTATTGCCTGGCAGGTGATGCATCACCTATATGTAGGCGACGCGTCACCTGAATCGCATATTAGTGGCTCCCAAGTGAGTGCTGGCAGCGACTGTAGCTCGCAGCAGTGGTAGCTCACAGAGGCGGTCTTGGGTCTTCGTTTTCAGAAATATATACAATCTTTCCTTTTCTTGCTGCTCTAGTTTTCTTTTGTGTCGTGTTTGTATCAGATTGGATCTTCATTACTTTCTATTTCTGTTTTGTATTTGTTTGGATCCTTATTACCAGACATGGAAATTTTTTTGTTTGACAAGAAGTTAAGTAATCATCTTTTATCCATGATGATTGTATATAATCGTATAATATAATTGGTGTACATTAATCTTTGCATATGCTTGTAGTTTTCTCAACTATGTTTGTTTTATTTTTGTTTTCGTGTGTTGTAGATATTCAGCTAATCATAGTAATACTTATAATATTTTCTATAATATTATTATTTTAAATACATACGTATTTATTTATTCGGCAGTAGTGAGATTTAAAAAAATTGGGCATTTGACCCAATTATTGATTTATAAAATTATAATTAATTAAAGGCACTCAACGAGATTTTTTAGGACATGCATTGCGAGCCCTAAAAATATTCTTTTAGGGCTTGCAACGAGGGCACTAAAAATGTTTTTTTGGGCTCGCAACGAGCACCCTAAAAATGTTCTTTTAGGACTCACGCTCTTAAATAGAGGGCTCGCAGTGGGCGTTCCCTAAAAGCCTTTTTTCTAGTAGTGATAGCTTCACTTCCGTCTGTCAGGGAGAATGAAGTATGGTCGGTTGAAGTTCGATGAGATGTACTTTTGTTAGGAATGGTTAAAATACAAATTCAAGTGTTATTATACAACCTAGGTGTAAAACACTAAATTGTTTCACACAGTGAAGATGTGAGATTTAAGTTTCTACTGTAGGAATTTCAAACTTGTGTTTTTTTTGTCCAAAGTGATACAATGAGGTATCTAAGGATGCCCAAAAGTTTGGTTGCATTTGGAGGTGTTTAAGGTCAATTTTGAGAGTTATGGCCTGCCTAGGTGGCATTGTGTCACCACCTTGAAGACGTTGAATCGCCTAAAACACTAGGGTTTTGGTGATGCCTAGAAGGCGACGTATTGCCTGGCAGGCAATGCATCGCCTATATGCAGGCGACGCGTCACCTGACAAGTCCGTACATACAAGTTTTTTAAGCTCCATATGATGTGTTTAAAAGTTCTTATCCTATTGGTTGGACTTAATGACGGTGCCACACTATAAAAGGGTTATCTTAGAGTTTTGATAGACTTGATCACTCTCTCAAATCTCTCTCTAATCTCTTTCTCTCTCTAGCTCTCAAGATTACTAGTATTCTCCATGAAATTCATAAAGAAATTGCTTGCCTTTGTGAATTATAAGGCATGTTCAGTCTAAATTCTCATTTCATACTAGAGAAAGTCTCAAGCATCCATTAATGGCTAGGAAATATAGAATTTGGACAACAATATTCCTTGTGTATGGGCTTTGGTTTTGATACTCATTAAAGAATAAGAAGTTTCAAGTTGTGTTCTAACAAAGGTTTGTAGCTTTCAAGAAGATCCAAGAGTTTTGGTCTAAAACTAGGATTTGCATTCTCAATCTCAATCTTTTATTGGACTCTGTCAAAGATAATTGTGTGTAGATCCTTATTATTGTAGTGGTGTAATCTCACTCTCTCCCAACATTTGTATGCCCAAAGTAGCTGCTCAGGCCATAACCTTTTAGCCTCTTCTATCCTTGTTTTTATAATTAACTTGAGGGTTTTATACACCACTTCAACTTATCTGTTTACTTGCGGATATGCCGCCAAGGAAAACAATTTGACTACACGATGCTTTTTCAAGAGAAAAATAAACATGACAACCCATTTACCTAATTATTATTATTATACTAAATAAAAACACCTGCATATTCCCTTTCTCTCTGCTTGCCATGTCCTATCTCACTATCTATCATTATCTTCCTAAATGTAGCCCAAGCCGTTAGCCGCCATGTAACGACCCAAATTCACTAATAAGGCTTAAGGGCCTTGATTAGTGTGCCGGGAGGGCATGATGGGAATTATGTGTGATTTTTTATGATTAAGATGCATGATTATGATTTAAGCATGTTATATGATTATGTGAATTATGATATGTGATAATTATGATGTGTGAATCGTACCGCGTGGGTGCTGTGATACCAACATGATGCACGTGCCGAGACGGTCCTAGAAAACTAGATAGTGGTAATTGGTGATTTGGTAACCTGCGTAACTGTTAGTAACCATAGAGAGTAACAGGTTTTATGGGGAAAGTGGTAGAATTGCAAAGCTGGTGAAAAGACAGGTATGGCCTTGAGGTTTAGTTAGGAAGGGGTATTAGTGGAAGGGTAGAATAGTCATTTGGTAGGATAAATGATCATTAGCTGAAGGGAAAATATCATATACGTATAACACTTGGAGAATGGGTTTATGCTGAAATTGGGGACCTAGAGGAAGAGCAAACCTAAGAAGAAGAAGAAGGGAGAAACTGAATTTAGCTTTTGGAAGAAGAATTTAAGGGTGATTGAAGTTGTCAAGCAAGCTTAGATCAAGAATACTCAGAGGTAAGATTTTGATTATGATATATCCAATTTTTAAGTCTGTAATTTTAGATAATGAATGTGAATTGAGGCAAGTTGGTGGCTGGTTTTGTGTGAATTCAGAATTGGGAAATCAAGGGGAAATGAGGTTTAGAGCTGGAGGTTGGACTCATCACTCAAGGTAAGGTCTCTGTGTGTTTATTAGGCTTGTTTCTGTTAAGGTTTAGGGAGTTTGGAGTGTGGTTTGTGTTTGAGTTCAAGTTGTTCTTAATTTTCTGGTTTGAGTTGTTAAGTATGAAATTCAAGAGTGAATTTTAGGAATGATGGTGTGAATGAGCTTGGGCATGATGTTTTTGGGTTGTTGTGAGGTTTGTTAAGGGTTTAGAGTTGGTTTTAGGACTTAGGATGGAGTTTAGGGTGATTTGGAGAGGTTGAAGCTCGGGAAAACGCAAAGGAAAAACCCAGAATTCTGGGCTGCGAAGGCGTGCCACGGCACGGGTTTTGTGTGCCGCGGCTTGGAGTCTCTGACTGATGGGTGCCACGGCACAAGAAAGTGGTGCCGCGGCACAAGGCCAATTTCAGGATGTCACTTTTGGCAATTTTTGGCCTTTGCTCCGGGGGTTCGGGGGATGTCTCCGGGGTGTTGTTCTAAGGTCTTGGGGGTCCCGAGAGTGTGGGTTAGGCTTCGGGAAGATAGTCTTGGATTGGTTAATGACAAAGAATAATATATTTGTGTTGTGATTAGGACTTTGGAGAGGCTCGGGGTAGAGGACCGTGCTTGCGGCTACGTGGCATCGAAAACCAGTGAATTGAAAGGTAAGAAAACTGCACCTGAATGTATGATTGTGATGGGACTAAGTGCTCCCGAGAGTTGTATTGTGTCATCATTGGTATTATGCCAAGGGACACGTATAAGCGGTCTAAGAGTACCGTTCATGATTTTAGCGCACGAGGCGCGAATTGGCCATTGGAAGCCAGAAACAATAGGTTAACAGAGGGAGCAGCCTGTGAGCGCTAGCCCTGGTTAACATCTGTGTTTTATGTATTTTGAGCTGAGATGCTTAGTATGTGGTATACTTGAATGATGATATACTTGAATTTATGAGATGCTATATGAGTAATTGACTTGATTGCTAGTTGTTCATGCTCTGTTATTGCTGTGTTTTCTTGCTGGGCCTTGGCTCACGGGTGCTTCGTGGTGCAGGTAAGGGCAAGGGCAAGCTGGACCAGGCCTGAGGTGAAGAGCTCCGAGGTGTGATGTACATAGCCAGCCGTTCGATCACCACGGTCGAGGAGTGTGTTAGGACAAAGATTACCTAACAGCTTGTTTTTGCCTTAGTATGGCCAGTCAATGTATTTAAACTTTGTAACTTTTGTAAATGGCTTTTAAACTGTCAATTTTGGGATCCCATGTACATAAACAATGTTTAGTAATGAAAACGTAACTTTTGAGACCAAAACACTTTTAACCCTAGTTCCTCTACTATTCCAGTAACACACTTTTACTTTAATGACTTGATTAGCAAGTCTGGCACTTTATAAACACACACAGTGTAACGGTCTTGGCTATCCAGGGCGTTACACGCCAGCCATCACCCTCTCATCCTTTTTTGATGGTGGCGGACGAAGGCTTGCGGTGGTGGTCTCGTGGAGAGTGGGGTGAGCTCTTGGTGGAGGGTTTATCAGGTCTTGTGGGTGGTTGCTCGTGGTGGGTGGGGGCTCGTTGCAATTGTGGATTTCGGCGGGTGGGGGGCTCGCTGCAATAGTGGCTCGCGGATGTTCGACTCGCATATTAGTGGCTCGCAGGTGAGTGCTGGCAGCGACTGTAGCTCGCAGCAGCGGTAGCTCACAGAGGCGGTCTTGGGTCTTCGTTTTCAGAAATATATACAATCTTTCCTTTTCTTGCTGCTCTAGTTTTCTTTTGTGTTGTGTTTGTATCAAATTGGATCTTCATTACTTTCTATTTCTGTTTTGTATTTGTTTGGATCCTTATTACCTGACATGGAATTTTTTTTGTTTGACAAGAAGTTAAGTAATCATCTTTTATCCATGATGATTGTATATAATCGTATAATATAATTGGTGTACATTAATCTTTGCATATGCTTGTAGTTTTCTCAACTATGTTTGTTTTATTTTTGTTTTCGCGTGTTGTAGATATTCAGCTAATCATAGTAATACTTATAATATTTTCTATAATATTATTATTTTAAATACATACGTATTTATTTATTCGGCAGTAGTGAGATTTAAAAAAAATTGGTCATTTGACCCAAATATTGATTTATAAAATTATAATTAATTAAAGGCACTCAACGAGATTTTTTAGGACATGCATTGCGAGCCCTAAAAATATTCTTTTAGGGCTTGCAACGAGCGCACTAAAAATGTTTTTTAGGGCTCGCAACGAGCACCCTAAAAATGTTCTTTTAGGGCTCACGCTCTTAAATAAAGGGCTCGCAGTGGGCGTTCCCTAAAAGCCTTTTTTCTAGTAGTGATAGCTTCACTTCCGTCTGTCAGGGAGAATGAAGTATGGTCGGTTGAAGTTTGATGAGATGTACTTTTGTTAGGAATGGTTAAAATACAAATTCAAGTGTTATTATACAAGCTAGGTGTAAAACACTTAATGGTTTCGCATAGTGAAGATGTGAAATTTAAGTTTTTATTGTAGGCATTTCAAACTTGTGTTTTTTTTCTCCAAAGTGATACAATGAGGTATCTAAGGATGCCCAAAAAGTTTGGTTGCATTTGGAGGTGTTTAAGGTCAATTTTCAGAGTTTTGGCCTGCTTAGGTGGCGTTGTGTCACCACCTTGAAGACGTTGAATTGCCTAAAAGACTAGGGTTTTGGCAACGCCTAGAAGGTGACGCATTGCCTGACAGACGATGCATCACCTGACCTAACCTGACCGTACGTACACGTTTTCTAAGCTCCAAATGTGTGTTGAAAAGTTCTAATCCTATTGGTTGGACTTAATGATGGTGTCACACTATAAAGGGGTTGTCTTAGAGTTATGATAGACTTGATCACTCTCTCAAATATCTCTCTAACCTCTTTCTATCTCTAGCTCTAAATATCACAAGTTTTCTTCATGAAATTCATAAAGAAAGTGCTTGTCTTTGTGAATTATAGGGCTTGTTCAATCTCAATTCGCATTTCATACTAAAGAAAGCCTCAAGCATCCTTTAATGGCTAGGAAATAAAGAATTTGGACAACGATATTCCTCATGTATGAGCTTTGGTTTTGATTCTCATTAAATAATAAGAAGTTTCAAGTGGTGTTCTAACAAGGGTTTGTAGCTTTCAAGAAGATCCAAGAGTTCTGGCCTAAAACTAGGGTTTGCATTCTCCATCTCAATCGTTTATTGGACTCTGTCAAAGATAATTGTGTGTAGATCCTTATTATTGTGGTGGTGTAATCTAACTCACTCCCAACATCTGTACGCCCAAAGTACTTGTGGGAGCTGCTTAGGCCATAACCTTTTAGCCTCTTCTAACCTTATTTTTACAATTGACTTGAGGGTTTTATACACCACTTCAACTTGTCTGTTTGCTGCGGATATGCCACCAAGGAAAAAAATTGATTACACCATGCTTTTTTAAGAGAAAAAAATTTGTGACAAACCATTTACCATTATCATCATTATTATTATTATTATTATTATTATTATTATTATAAATAAAAACACCCTCATATTCCCTTTCTCTCTTCCTGCCATGTCCTATCTCACTCTCTATCTTTATCTTCCTAAATGTATCCCTGGCCGCCAACTATCACCCTCTCATCCTTTTGCCTCCTCCCATCTTCTTTCTTCCTCATTCTCTCATTAATTTTTAGTAGCCAACTAATTCAAACACCATTTTTCTTCCTCAAACTCTCTCTCACTAGCTTCCCATCGCCCACTACTCCATCTCGACTCTTTCCTTTATCGATCGTGGCGGACGAAGGCTTGCGGTGGTTTTCTCGTGGAGAGCGGGGTGAGCTCTTGGTGTAGGGTCTGTCGGGTCTTGTGGGCATTGGCTCGTAGTGGGTGGGGGCTTGTTGCAACTGTGGCTCGCTGCAAGTGGGGGGCTCGCAAGTGGTGGCTTGCAGGCGAGTGTTAGCAGCAACTATAGCTCACTGCAGTGGTAGGTCACAGAGGCGGTCTTGGTTCTTCCTTTTCACAAATATATACTATCTTTAATTTTCATGCTGCTCCATTTTTCTTTTTTCTTGTGTTTGTATCGGATTGGATCTTCATTAATTTATATTTCTGTTTTTTTATTTTTTTGGATCTTCATTACTGGACATGGAAATTTTTTGTTTGGGAAGCAGTTAAGTAATCATCTGTTATCCAAGTTGATTGTATATAATCATATAATATAATTGGTGTACATTAATCTTTGCATATGCTGTAGTTATCTCAACTATGTTTGTTTATTTTTGTTTTGGTGTATTGTATATATTCAGCTAATCATTGTAATACTTCAAATATTTTCTATAATATTTTTATTTTAAATACATACGTATTTTTTTATTTATTCATTCGGCAGTAGTGAGATTTAAAAAAATTGGGCATTTCACCCAAATATTGATTTATATTATAAAATTATAATTAATTAAATGCATTCAATGAGATTTTTTAGGACACGAATTGTGAGCCCTAATAACATTCTTTTAGGGATCGCAATGAGCGCCCTAAAAAAGTTCTTTAAGGGCACGCAACGAGCGCCCTAAAAATGTTCTTGTACGAGCCCTAAAAAACCTTACTTTTTATGGCTCTCAAATAGAGGGCTCGCGGGGGGCGCGCCCTAAAACCCTTTTATGTAGTAGTGATAGCTTCATGGTAGGCCAGGAATTTACCTGTTTGAGAATCTTCATTGCAAGACTCTGCCCACAAGATTGGTTTCCACAAAATTCTTCATGGTCCTCCTTTAATATGACATGAGATTTACTAGGAGAATCACATCTGAGTGGAGGCATGGAATTTCCTATTCATATATACTACATAGACCTGAACGTATCTCATGATCTAATATAACAATCTTTTGTCTTCCTTGCGATTTGCTAGTAGTTTGCTCGAGGAGATATTCAATAATTGGGGTTATCTAGGTTGATCCCGTATATTTTGATTTGTCCTTTTCTGATTCTTCTTCCTCAATGCTTGGCTTTCCAATAAATTCAACTAGAACTACATTCAATGTTCCTGATTCCTTGGTTGTTTCAAGTTGATCTAAGGCATCAACATTCGTATTCTACTCGTGGGGGACTTGCTCCACAATATAAAAGTCAAATTCAACTAATTCTTCCCTTACCTTGGCTAAATAGGCTACCATTTTCAATGAGCTTTGAGTCACTATAACATTATATGGCATTTTCTTTCAACTTCTTCATTATTAAAATCATGGCTAGTAATGTTTCATATTTGGCTTCATTGTTCAAGGCACTAAAGTCAAACCTCAAAGCGGAATGAAAACGATGTCCCTCAGGAGTAACCAGTAAAATTCCCGCTACGGACCCATGCTCATTAGAAGATTCGTCCACGACCTATTTCTAAAGCTCCTATACTGGTTCTCTAATTGGATCCTCCTAAAAACCATTGCATTCAGCTAAAAGATAGGCCCATACTTGTCCTTTAATTTCAAAACATGGTTTATAGATGATTTTGAACTAGTTGAGCTCTATTGCCCATTTTAGAAGTAGTCCCGACGTATCAAATTTTTGTAGAACCTACCTGAAAGGTTGGTTTATTAAGAAGTGAATGGTATGAGATTGAAAATAAGGTCCGAGTTTCATCGACGTTATGACCAAAGTAAAACACAAGCTTTTCCATCAGAAAATATCGAGCTTCAGCTCCTAGGAGTTGCTCTCTAGTGTAGTAAACTTGCTTCTTAGCTATATTCTCCTCTTAGACTAGTGCTACATTGACTGTGTGCTCAGTCATTGCCAAGTATATATAAATAAAATTTCCCATCTATAGGCTTGGATAGCACCGGTGGTTCAGCTAAATGCATCTTCAAAACATGGAAGGCTTGTTCGAATTCCTCATTCCAATCAAATTTTATGTTGTAGAATGGTAAACACTTATCAATTAACTTTGAAACAAAAAAAATTCAAGGCCTATGAACGCCTTTATGTGTTCTTGGAGACTGCATCTCGAGAAAGGTCTTGATCTAGTATGGGTTTGCCTTTATACCCCTAGAGTTTACGATGAAGCCGAGGAATTTTCCAGATGAAACACAAAATGTGCATTTTTGGGGGTTCAATTTCATATCATACACCTTCGGTATGGTGAAACATTCTTCCAAATTGGTCACATGGTTATTGGTCCTTTTTTTTCTTACCAGCAAATCATCAACATACACTTCCATGTTTCGATCGATATGGCATTATGCTCGGTCATAAAACTTGTAGCTTTGATATTACATTATAATAGTAGGCATTATGCTCGTTCATAAACCTTGTATGTTCATGATCCTCCAGATTTATTGCGATCTGGTTATATCCACAATATGCATCCATGAAGGATATCAACTCGTGTTCTGTTGTGTCATCCACTAATTGATCGATCCTAGGCAAGAGGAAACAATCCTTAGAATATGTCTTATTAAGATTAGAAAAATTGATGCAAGTCCTCCACTTGTCGTTCGGCTTTGGTACTAGCATGGGTTGGCTATCCAGGTCGGATATTTTGCCTCGATGAAATTGCATTTAAGAATTCAAGCCACTTATTCTTCCAGGGCTACCCCCATTCTTTTCCGAGCAGCCTCAATTTTTACTATTTTGCTGGTGTATTCTTATCAATATTCAAGTGTGTACGATAACTTAAGGACTGATGCCAACCATATCCAAATGTGACCACACAAACACATCTAATTTTTTTCTTAAAAACTCGATCAAAGTTCTTTTCTGCTCAACACATAGGTTTTTGCCTACTTTTACTACCGTGGTTTTAATTTCTTCATCGAGTATAACCTCTTCAAGTTCATCCAAAGCTTGGAGTTCTGATCTCTCCTCACCAATTTAGGGATCTATTTCTTCGTGTTCGAGGACCTCAATGGGGTTCCTTAACTTTCTCAAGGATTATTATGGCTTGCTGATCGTGTTGTGATTTTCCTTTCATTGTTATGTTGTAACATCCCTGAGATGGAAATTGTTCTCCTCTAATTGTAAAAATTCCTGTTGTGTGGGGAACTTCATCGTCATATGTCAGAAAAAAATAATAGCTTCAAGACCGATCAATGTTGGTTGCCCTAGAATGACATTATAAACTCTTGGACAATCTACAACCATAAAGTCGAACACCTTCGTTGCTGTTCAAGTTTTTTCCCCAACGGTTACCACGAGCTTAATCATTCTTATAACAACTAAACCTTCCCCTGAAAAATTGTATAGAGTCATCGAGCAGGCTTTTAGGTCTCTAACAGAAAGTCCCATCTTCTCCAAAGTTGACCTAAATAGTACATTGACCGAACTTCCATTGTTGATCAGTACCCTTCTGACTATTCTATTAGTGGGCTCGATGATTATCACCAAAGGATCATTACGTGGGAATTGAACATGATTGGCATCCTCTTTCGTGAAAATGATCGGTTAATTATCTGTCCTTTGCTGTTTGGGCATTCGCTGTTTTGGAATAAATGGCGAGCTACCATGTGTCTTTAGTCTATGGGCATACCTTTTCTGAGCTCCTCAACTCATCTCTACCAAATGAGGTCCTCCTGCTATGGTTATTGTTGATGCTCAAAATCTCACCAAGGGAAAATATGAGATCAACGCCATGAAGCCCCTATTTACACGACGTAGATGACAAGACGCCGTGGCCTCGCTCGGCCACTCTCAGCCACCCCGACGCGAGACGCCAACGGCCTCGCTAGGCCTCGCTTGGCCGGTCAGGCGCGGACACCAGTGGCCTCGCTCGACCATGCCTGCACACCAGGTGACCTCGCTCGGCCACGCCCGCACACCAGGCGGCCTCGTGCCCCAGCAGGCCCTCGGCCTTGTGCAACCAAGCCTGCACACCAGGTGGCCTCGCTCGGCCACGCCCGCACACCAGGGGGCCTCGCGCCTCAGCAGGCCCTCGGCCTTGCGCAACCACGCCCGCACACCAGGTGGCCTCGTGAATAGGGGCACGCGTCAGGGGAGCCTCGCCACCAAGGGGCTCGTGTGGAAGTCATCACACCGCGCACCCATCTGTCAAGGACCCGAGAGCCTCACCTCACACCATCACCTTCACGCACGCCAAGCGCCCCATTCCCTATGCCTTGGGGGCCCCGATGCTCAGGGGCCCGGGTGCGAGTTGAGTGGAATGTACCTGATCGATCTCATACTGGGTACGACCCTTAAGACCTTGTATGTCGAAATACGGACGCCCATACTGGTGGGGGAATGGGAGTACTGTAATAGGAGCATGGCCCGTACGTCTACGGCCCGGGGTCAGAGTCGACACCACTACCACCTGCGCCACTATGCCTGCCATCACTCATCAGACATGGGTACGGACAAGTAGTGGGGCATCCTCCTGACATCTGCCCCTGTACTGGATGTACGACCACAACCTCTGAAGCCACTCTCCTGGCATAGTACATATGTACCACTTGGTCTCCTGGACCACCATGTACCCAGGGCCATTAGAGCCTACTATAAAATGAACTCTAACCCCACCTGAAAAGGGGTTGGAAATTTTACTGTAGCAAAGGCTGGAGTGTGAATGAAAGATTGATTTCTCCATTATTGTTCTATCATTGTTCTTGAGTTATTGTTTGAGTTCTTACATCTTTTCCATTAGTGATCTTGACTTGATAATTTTTCCAACTCAACTTAGTTGACGAGTTCTTACCGTCAACAGTTTGGCGCCGTCTGTGGGAACGTTAGTTTCAAGCTACTATTCCACCATTGTTTCCGGCAAGAAGAAAATGCCAAGACGTTCAAAGCGACTGAGGGAGCCACGGGAGGTAGAGGTTCACTTGAATGGAGTCCAGATGAAGGCCTCCATGAAGGACGCTCCTCCACCTAGAGACGTGGAACCCCCGAAGGACCCTGAGGTTCACGGAGGTGATAGAGTGGCCTCGTCACCGGCCGCTCCACCTGGAGAAAGTCCTCCAAGAGCACCATCGGGAAATATCAATGAATTCCCTCCTCCGAAACCACCACAGGTACCGAACTCCGGCCGGTAGGACCCAGGCCCTTCTACCCGGAGACATGATAAGCATCCCCGGGTCCATTCCGTGAGCTCGAGTTTGAAATCTCAATTCTACGAAGAGGAAATACGTGAGCTCCACTGTAAGAACCAAAGGTTGGAGACAACCTTGGAGAACATGCAAGAGGTCCTGAATGGCCTGCTGCAGGGTAAATCGAGTGTGACCTTGCCTAAAAGGAAGGAGAAGGGCCAGGGTGGGGTGGAGACCACTGTACCGGTAGATGATGGGAGAACCCGACACTCTACCAGTAACACCCCCCAAGCGAAGCAACGCGAGCACCCTGAACCACCTAAGTAGGCCCAGAAGCCAGCGCCAAAGATCAATGCTGCCCTCCGCAACGAGGACGAAGTCACCTCTAAAAGAGCGCCCTCGGATTTAAGGGAGGAGCTCAACAAAAAGAGGGCGGGCAAAGGGACCACGCCCCCTATGGCCCCTCGGGAGGGCAAGGGAGAGGCGGATCTTAGCCCGTCCGCTTTGAGGGACACTCTTAGCAAGAGGAGGTAGGACCTGGACACGGAGATGAAGAACCTGCGAAGCAAGATCATCACCGCATTAGGCGGCCAGGTCTATGAGGAAGAATTCGACCATGAGTCGCCCTTTGTGAGGGAGATTCAGGCCATCCGGCTCCCTGCCAACTTTAAGGAACCTAATATGACCCCCTACGAAGGGAACACGGATCCAAAGTACCACCTAGATGCATTTAACGATCTGATGAAACTGCGAGGGATTGGAAGTGGAGCTAGATGCCACTGCTTCGCCATCACTTTGAAAGGACCTGCCTACCAGTGGTTCAAGAGATTACGACCAGGGTCCATCAGGTCCTGGCAGCATTTTTCTGACGAATTCCTCCAACAGCACCATGCCGTGAGGGATTACACAATGCCAGGTACCAGCTTGGCCAACGTGAAGTAAGGGGAGAATGAGAGCCTGAAGAGCTACATTCACCGGTTCAATATGGAGGGCGCGAAAGTGGGGAGCATGACTCGCCTAGAGTTAAAAATGGCCATTACAGCCGGAGTACTCCCAGGAAGCAAGTTGTGGGACAACATGCTGAAGAGGGAAGTCACTGACTTAGATGACTTCTACGAGAGAGCGCAGAAGTACATACGTGTGGAGGATGGCCACGCAAACCTAAAGGTAGGAAAGGAGGAGCCCCACGCGAAGCCCCCAACTAACGACGGGTCGAATGTAGCAAAGAAGAAAAGGGCATACGATGGATCAAGAGATGACCACCAGAGGAAAACCAAACAGGGGAATGATCACTAGCAAGCGGCTTACACTTACTACACGAACCTCACAGATACTAGGGAGCACATTTACCTCACCAATGAAGATCGAGTTCCTTTCAAAAGGCCCCCACCGATGAGAAAGGACCGGTCTAAAAGGGACCCTAGTAGATACTGCCAGTACCACAAGGATACCGGTCACACCACAGCAGAGTGTATCCATTTGAAGGAAGAAATTGAGGAACTCATCCGCAGGGGACATTTGGGCAGGTATGTGCACAAGGATAACCAGAGGCCAGAAGGAGGAGTGTCCCTGCCGCGGGCACGTGAGGTGGCCCCGGAAGTGCAAGGAGAGGTCAGGACCATCTTTGGAGGACCAGGATTCGGAGGCGATTCTAGGAAAGGGCGAGACAGGTATGCCAAGGAGGCCCGACGAAGTCCACCACATTGCGTTTTAAGTTTGGAGCAACGCCCCTCGAAGAGCTTCAAGGGCGAGAATGACTCAATAACTTTCACTGAAGAAGATGCGCAGGGGGTGCACTTTCCTCACAACGACCCCCTGGTGCTAACCGCCCAGCTTGCAAACATGAGGGTACATCGGGTCATGGTGGATAACGGGAGCTGATTAGTGCTCAAAAATATCATTTTTTTAGTCTTAAAAGTGTAAAATTAATTAAGTTTTAATTAATATTTTCATGGATTTATTGTCATATATTTTATATTTGAAAATATTAATTTTAATTTAATTTGTGTTTAATTTTCAGAAAATAAAATATATTTTTGACACAAAGAAAAAGAAAGGAGAAAGAAAGAATTAAAATTGAAAAATATGATGATAAAGTGGTATTTTTGAAGGAGAAATAGGCCCAAAATGGAGCCCAAACCCAAGTTTCAGTTGCTCCCTCTCGCTGCCACGTGTCAATCTTCCATTCGTCCACTCAAGCCGCCAGCCGCCAAGCCGCCAGCTTCCAGCCGCTGAAGAAGCCTCCAGCTGCCCAGCCAACCCGAGTACGACACCTGTCCCATGTCGTCAGAATCGGTCTCCCACGCGCCCGACAACTCCTGACGCGCCTGACACGATCTGACGCACGTCCCATCCCAGCAGCCACTCCACTTTCACCAGCTTTTTATGCCACTTTCCCACTATTTTTTTACACGGTTTTGCACGTTTTTGGGTCCTATTTACATTATAAATAGAGTACCAAATGGGGAAAAATATATCAGATTGTGCAAAGGAGAGTGTAGAGAGTATTGGAGAGAAAAACACTTACTTTTCCTATTTTTCTTTTACATTTTCTTGAGTGAAAACAATGCCTATTTTAGGCTAAATTTTCTTGTGGAAAGGCTAGAGTGGGGTTCATGTGTTACATTATATTTTTAATATATTGATTCTTTATTTTGTTCTTCATTTCTATATATTTGTTACAATTAAATTTATTTTCTTCTAATTTTTGTTCTAAATTTATTATTATCTTTTACATAAGTCTAGTCATGCTCTTCTTATGTAATTTAGGTTTTTAATTTAATTTAGAATATTTGTTATATTATATGCTTTTTACTGCATTCTGCCAATGGTATTTTGTCGCTCTAAAGTATATAATATGATAGGTTTTAAAATTAGAAGTTAGTATAATTTAATTAAAGAACATATTTTAAGGTGAGCTTTAATATATATATTTTCCAACTATAATTAATGGTGTAGAATTATAGTTGAGTATAATGAATCAATTTTATTAAAATATATATATGTTTGCATGAATGAAACTTATGCCTTCCATATTTTCTTTCTGATTCTAATCCTTCGATTTTATTCATTTAATGTTTATATTCTTTTTCAAATTCACATTTTTCCAAAGTTTATTATTTTTAATTTACTAATCTTTCTTTTAATTTTGTACTTTACCTCTCTGTGGATACGACATAGCCCGATTACTACTGCGACCGCTTAGAAATTTATTGGGCGATATCAGGAGCTCTGTGGACATCTTATATCGACAGGCGCTGGAAAAGATGGGATTGAGCCTCCGTCACCTAAAGCCTTGCACTACGACTTTGTATGGGTTTACGGGAGATTTGACGCAAACCCTAGGGACAATCGAATTAGCCCTCACCATGGGGGAGCAACCCAGGAAAACCATCGTAATGGCTAACTTCGTCGTGGTAGATTGCACCTCAGCCTTCAATGCGGTATTAGGGAGACCCTCTCTGAGAGAATTAAAGGCGATAACTTCTGTGTATCACCTAGCTATGAAATTCCCTACCCCTGGGGGAGTAGCATGTGTGAAAGGAGAGCAGAAGGAAGCGAGGGAATGCTATAACATGTCCCTCTGCGCGGCCACCAAATCATCCATGCCAATGACAATGGCTGTGCATGAAGGAGCGACCCACACAAGTTAGATTCGCACAAGATTGGACCCACAGGTTACGGAGCCTCTCAAGAAGTGCTACCAGCAAGGCTTCGGCTCTTAGTGCCAAAAGAACCTATATTTAGCTTGTTCTTCGTTTTTTTCAGCTTAAGTAAGAATCAAAGAGGCTACCCTAGGTAGCCTCCTAGTTAGATGTAACCCCCCTTTTTATTTACAAATTTGGCTATAAACCGCGTGCTATGAATGAAACCGTTTGCTAATTCCTGTGTTTATTTTCTTCGCTGCACGAGCATCAGCCAAAGTGCCTGCCGAAATAAATTTCACCAAGCACTTGGGGGGCAGGACAGGGGCAAAAACATGCAGCCAGCAAAAGGAACCTAAAAAGGGCTCCTAAAAAGGGACCCTCTATCGGAGGATCCTAGAAAGGACCCTTTGCCCTCCTAACTCCTAAAAGAGACCCTCTACCAAGAGGATCTTAAAAACAACCCTCCATCAGGAGGACCTAAGAGAGAACCCTTTAGCGGGGGTCCCAGAGGGACCCCCTATGTCAGGGCCTTAAGCGGAGTCCTTACAAGGCGTCTCATGGGATCACAAGGATTAGCTACCCTTGTGAATACCAAGGAGGCCTTAGGGACTTACAAAACAAATATATATGGTAACGACAATAATAAGTCTAGAACGGCCACCAAGCCGTCTAGCCAATAATAAGTCTAGCCATTATATGGTAACGACAATAATAAGTCTAGAGCGGCCGCCAAGCCGTCTAGCCAAAAAGGGTCCCAAAAGAGACCCTTGTAAAAATAGTACTATGCATAATGACGAGAAGGACGCTTCTCGCAACAAATAATAAGCGTGCGCAAAAATATATAAAAGGATAGCTAGGACCCAAGGGGTCAAAATATCCTTATAAAAGTAATCAAGAGGCACCAAAAGAGGTCTCAGTGAACCCTTTCACATGGGCTCCAAAGGACCTCCAGCTTGGTAAATAAAAGAGGTGATAGCCTTAAAAGGGCCTCAAACGCAGGCTTAAAAGGGCCTCAAATGCAGTAGAACAAGAAATAAATAGCAGCACATGTATTTATACATTAGAAAAAAGAGTCCTTGAGATAGTACAAGAGTTACCAAAAGAAAAGTAGCAGTGATAATGATATTACAAAGTTAAAAAAAAAAAAAAGCAAGACTACTTCAGGGCCTCCTAATGTGGGCGCTCCACAGGGCCGCTCGAGCAACGGCATGTTCACCAAAAGAAGAGAAGTCGAAGTTAGGATCCTGCCTCCACACATTGTAGAGGGCACGGTCTATGGACCTGCGCTCGGTGGTAGCCCTCTCCGCCTCCAAGGAAGCACTCCTCTCGTGCGCTGACTGAAGTTCGGCCCTGAGGGCCTCGACTTCGACCTCCAACTGGGTAACTCTCTGCTGCGAGGCGGCCGCGATGCCCTTGGCTTCCTGGAGTTCACGCTCTAAGCGAGTAACCATGCCCTCTAGCCTCTTGGTCTTGGCCCTTACTTCCTTCCTCTTCGATGACAAGTTGGAAAATTTGGTCTGGACCTCTGACAACTTAGCATTGGTTTCATTAAGCTCTTCCTCAAGCTCTTGCACTTGGGCTGTAAGGCAGTTCCTCTCAGCAGCAGACGCGGAGAGGTTGTTAGACGAGTCGGCAAACCGCATAGCCAATGTATAGGCCTGCACAAAAAAAAAAAAGTTAGCAACAGCAGCAATAAGTGACAAAGAAAAAAAAAGAATATATGCATAAAAACCTATACATAATAGGGACGACGTGAGAAGCAGGGACTCACCCAAGCCATGGAGCGTCTTAGGTTCTCCCCAAGGTCCGCCTGGGTCACGTTCCCAAGGCCATTCCAGTTGGATACAGGGAGGCCCGAGGCAAGCTGGATGTATCACTGTCCGAACGACGTTGCCATCCGAGTCACCCAAGGCTCCCCATCCGTACCAGGGGCACCTGGCTGGATGGGGACAGACGACCCACTTGCCGATACGGGAGGGGGCGCGGTGAAAGTGGAAGGCCGAGGCTCTGATAGACCAAAGGGGGGGTCCGCAAGGCCGACGTAATCAACCCTCGGTGATCCAGGGTCAAGAGGAGCCTGAGTGAAGGCTTCATGGCCCTCAGGGTCAGGGTAAATACTACACCCCGGAATGTCCTTCTGGTGTTGTGAGTGAGGGGCTATGTCCGGATCATAGGGAGCACGTGGAGGGCACCCCCAGGAGATGGAGGCGGCTGGTGGAATCCCCCGCGGTCAAGGGGGGCTTCCTCCGGCCCCTCCTCATCCTCATCGTCATCCGGGCAAGGCTCAGCCAAGGTCTCCTTCACCTTCGTGGACCCAGAGATGGTCCACAACAACTTGGGGTCAGAGACGGGAGATAGCTTGTGGCGGTTCAAATTCTTTACGGTGAAAAGGTGCACCGCCTCTTTCCTGGCAGGTTCAGCGTTGAGGAACCGTCTCATGTCTTTTGCTTCCAACCCGACGACGGAGGGTTTGGCGAATCGCTCTACACAATACGAGCCATAGTCGGTGTGAGCATGAGGCATGAAACCATAAGTTGCAAAAAAAAAGAGAGGAAGTGATGCTCAGAGTACTTATTGGGAGTGGTCCAGAAATCCTCACGGACAGAGAGTGGACCTTCCACGAAGAAAAAGTCCCGCTTCCAAGCCCCCGGGTTAGACACTGAACCCTCTATCAAAGAGGCCCCGTTGTTGGCTTTTTGTAAGTAGTAGAAGCCTTTTGAATTGTGGAGGGGCATGAGGTTGTAGAGGAAATGTACCTCGGTGGCCGTAGGGGCGCGTTTCAATAGTTTCATGTATGCGATGAAAAGGCAGCTCAAAGTCAGCCAGCCATTGGGTGCCAGCTGAAGCGGGGCAAGGTCGAAGTAGTTGAGGACTGCAACAAAGAACGGATGCAGCGGAATGGTACCACCCACTTTTAGAATGTGCTCCCTGAGGGCCACGAAGCTGAGCCTAGGGCGGTCAGCCCGGCATGCCTCCAAAGGGGCGTATAGAGCATAGTCTGGAGGGACGTGATAATGATTCACGATGTCCATCAGTTTGTTGTCGGACACGCGCGACACCAACTCGGACGCTAATAAAGGGGCGTCGTCCTGCTCTTGGGTGGATACCTGTCAGCCTGCCTTCGGCATATCTGCAAAATCAAAAGAAAAATGTGAGGAAGAGACAGAACACTTGACCCTCCATTTTTTCCTCCTAGCAAGAGTTTTCCATCGAGGGAGCGACCACGGAAGTGCTAAGCTAGGAAAAATTGAGACTAGGGGCTGAGGAGAAGCATAAGCAGCCCCCTGACAGTCATCAAACGAAGGTGGGCTGGAAGGCTCAGGCGGAAGGTGTCCCTCCATAAACTCTAACTCCCACTGCAATTCAAAAAGGGTCATCCTAAGGCTTGCTATGTGGTCACTAAGGTCTGGGGGGGGGGGGGGGGGGAAGGTCCTCCGTCTCCTCTCGACACCGAGTCAATTTTGCTCTCCACCACCCAAATTTTACGCCTAAGTTCAGCCATGTACTCAAGGTGGCGGATGCGGGCCTGCGTTAAGGAGTCATAGTCCTGGTGAGGATTGCCCTCAGGGGACTCTGAGCCTGAGGACAGGTCAATAAACTCAGCCCCTGGGGGTATGTCGGACGGGCCGTCACTGGCCATGAGACCTCGTCCCAACAGCAAAAAGGGGTTCACGTATAAACGAGGGAAAGGCTACAAAACACAAAGGAATAGGCTTAATATCTCTAGATGCAAATGCCCTCAATGGCCCACTGCAGGGTATAAAAAAAAAGAGGGGCGTGCATATGGTCAAACTCACTACAAGCTCAGGCCAAGGTACCCCATCCCGAGTAACGCTTATGTAAACCTAACAAAAACCAGGGAAAAAGAGAACATACCTCAAGAGGTAGAAATTGGAGGCTGTCGGGACCAAAAAAGGAGGACGAGGGCCAAAAGCACCAAATGGTCGAAAATGCACGTCTGCAAAAATAGGCAAAAAGGAGGTGTTAGTCACTAAATAGACACCAAAAAATTAGCTCATATGTGAAAAAATAAAACAAATGAAACTATGGCAAAAATGGGGTTGTGGGGATTGAACCCCTTACCTCTTGAAAAAGGAAGGGTTCTCCAAACCACTAAGCCAAGGAAGTAAGGTAGAAATATTGAGCCATGCATGAAGGCCTATTTATAAGAACCAAGGTGAATAGTCTACAAGAGCACCTAAAGGTACTCTCCTAGACTGGGGGGGAAGTGTTGATGCTCAAAATCTCACCAAGGGAAAATATGAGATCAATGCCATGAAGCCCCTATTTACACGACATAGATGCCAAGACGCCGTGGCCTCGCTCGGCCACCCCGACGTGAGACGCCAACGGCCTCGCTAGGCCTCGCTCGGCCACCCCGACGTGAGACGCCAACGGCCTCGCTAGGTCTCGCTCAGCCGGTCAGGCACGGACACCAGTGGCCTCGCTCGGCCACGCTTGCACACCAGGTGACCTCGCTCGGCCACGATCGCACACCAGGCGGCCTCGCACCTCAGTAGGCCCTCGGCCTCGCGCAACCACGCCTGCACACCAGGTGGCCTCGCTTGGCCACGCCTGCACACCAGGGGGCCTCGCGCCCCAGCAGGCCCTCGGCCTCGCGCAACCACGCCCGCACACTAGGTGGCTTCGCGAATAGGGGCACGCATTATGGGAGCCTTGCCACCAAGGGGCTCGCGTGGAAGTCATCACACCGCACACCCATCCGTCAAGGACCCGAGAGCCTCACCTCACGCCATCACCTTCACGCACGCCAAACGCCCCGTTCCCTATGCCTTGGGGGCCCCGATGCTCAGGGGCCCGGGTGCGAGTTGAGTGGAATGTACCTGTACGATCTCATACTGGGTACGGCCCTTAAGACCTTGTACGTCGAAATACGGACGCCCGTACTGGTGGGGGAATGGGAGTACTGTAATAGGAGCGTGGCCCGTACGTCTACGGCCCGGGGTCAGAGTCAACACCACTACCACCTGCGCCACTATGCCTACCACCACTCATCAGACATGGGTACGGACAAGTAGTGGGGGCATCCTCCTGACATCTGCCCCTGTACTGGATGTACGACCACAACCTCTGAAGCCACTCTCCTGGCATAGTACATATGTACCACTTGGTCTCCTGGACCACCATGTACCCAGGGCCATTAGAGCCTACTATAAAATGAACTCTAACCCCACCTGAAAAGGGGTTGGAAATTTTACTGTAGCAAAGGCTGGAGTGTGAATGAAAGATTGATTTCTCCATTATTGTTCTATCATTGTTCTTGAGTTATTGTTTGAGTTCTTACATCTTTTCCATTAGTGATCTTGACTTGATAATTTTTCCAACTCAACTTAGTTGACGAGTTCTTACCGTCAACAGTTATGATATCAACTCCCTCTGTTGGAGGAGGTATGAGTTGATTCTCTTGAGCAGGAAGAGCCACGAGAGAATTTTGCTAATTGACCAGTACATATTATTAATTTGGGATGATTTATTGATTTGAAATCACTCTATTCTAAGCATATTGTGCTAATGGTCCAACTTGAATGAGTGTTTCAATCTTGTCCTTCAACTGATGACAGCCATCAGTGGTATGTCTTATGTCGTTATGGAAACAACAAAACTTGGTCGGATCCCGTTTAACCCACTAATTCTTCATGGGCTCAGGTTTTTTCCATGGAAGATGAGATAAGTTTGCAAGATATATACTTTCACGTGTATTCGTTAATTCAGTATACATAGTGAAAACAGAAACATATTTCTCTCCAGCCTTATTCTTTTAAGCTCCAGTTTGGTTTCCCTCGTCATTTCCTTTCCTCTTGTTATTTCTGACCTAACCATTACCCGTAACTGGTGGAGTGGCTTCAGGCGCATTGGGGATTGTACCCACGAGCTGAATAGCAGTGTTATTTTCTACCACAATCGCTGATTATGCTTCCTCAAGGTTTATCCATTCATGAGCTCGGGATAGAAACTCATTAGTATTCTTGACTCCTTTCTTTTGGAGTTCTTTCCAGCATTGTCCCCCTAGAATGATTCCAACTCTCATTGCCATAAGCATTGCACTATCATCCACATCTCTAGTGCGTGCTGCAACATTCATGAATTTTTTCATGAAGGTTTTAAAGGTTTCTCGTGGCTGTTACTTTACGTTAGCCAAGGAATCAGCCTCCACTTGCCTTTCTTTCGCTGCTCGGAATTGCATTATAAAATATGAAGATAATTATCTGCAAGACATGATCAAATGTCTTAAAAATTTGTCAAACCACATCTTATCAGTTCCGGTCAAGGTGGCAAAGAACAACACACATCGAAGATCGATCCTCACGTTATGAGCTCTCATTAAAGTATTAAAGATTCCTATGTGATTAGCCTGATCAGTAGTTCCATCATAGGTCGCCATATGAGGCATCTTGAAACTAGGAGGATATGCAGTTGATGCAATATGAGGTGCAAATGGCTCAAGACCTTAATTAGAATCATGCCCATCCTTTTTTCCTTTCAGATAAAACAAGCCTTATTTGCTCCTCCACAAAAGCCAATCCCTCTTAGGTTGGATCCTGAACTGCCAGGTTAATGGGGAGCTAATTAATAGCTCCCACTCCTATAGGTACATTATCCAGGTTATTATCCCTCTGAATATTAGCTCGATTATCAAGGAAATTCCTGTTCTTGTGCCTTCCAGTGGGATTATCCCTTGGCTTTATATAACTCTACTCACAATCTTGACTTTGTTGCCTTTTATACGAGTTAAGGTGCTCGTATAGATTTATTTGATTATTATTTTGGAAACTATGACCATAATTCAAGTGGTCACGTAGGTTGGGTTCTTGTCTCCACATTTTCTCGAGCTCTGTGCTGAGAAACATAAGCTCGAGGGGGTGACAAAGGATAACATATGGGGGAAGAAACAGGTCGACTATTTGGTAGTACAGTTCAAGGACATTCAACATCCACTGCTATCTCTAATTCTTAAGGGGAAGGTGTGCTAACTCTTGAATAAAGAGTTATTTTGATGCTTTTAAACTTGTAAATGTAGAATTAGGAAGATTGATGTTTGTTTATTATTATTATTTTTAGTTAATTTCTTTTTATTTTTTGTGTTGTTGTGAGTTATTGTGTCTTTTTAGTTTTTAAGATCTGAAAGTAGGACAATAATAAATTTATTCATGAATTACCCATGGAAAAGGATGAAAAGTAAATTGGCTTCTTAGTTCTTTTGTTTGTGCTAAAATTTTAGATTTTGTTGTAGCAAAGGAAATTTTGCGTGAGCATTTCTATCAGGATTCAAGTGGAGAATTTTTCAGCATATAAAAAAGAGACACTTGGCATGTGATTAATTGGGTTGGCAAGGAGTGATGAGGTGGAAAAAATCAGAGGCAATGAGTTGCATTTTGGAGCATTTTCTAGAAGAGAAAAAAATGAGAATAAAAGGAGTCGACCAAAAATAGAGACAAATGTGGTGGGCTTTCTAATTAGGGAAAGGATAAGTACCCTAGCATAATAAAAAGAAAGGCAACCGCCATTTTAGTGGGGGAATCCTAGAGCTGCCATTGTAGATAGAGTAAGAAGAGAAATGAAGAAGAAGAAGAAGAAGAAGAAGAAGAAGAAGAAGAAGAAAAAGAAGAAGAAGAAATTCCAAGCTTGAAGAGGAGAATCCAAGGAAGAAAAGGAAGAGGACGAAGACAAGATTATTGATTCATCGTCTTCGGCTTGTTTTATCCTCATTAATCTCATTTAATTTTGTAATTTCTTTAGATTTTTCTACTTAAATACCCATGGGCTGTTTTGATTTTGGATTTGTGCTCTTAAATTTAGCCATGAACTAAATCTTTTGAGGCTTGAATTATTAATGAACTCTATGTCTTGGTGTTTAAATTTCTAGAACTTTATTTTAGCAAAAATAGTCATTGTGCAAGTGTACTTAATGATGAATTCTTGTTGTTGTTAGGCCATCAATGCCAAGATGATTAATTATATTTATGTTGGGAAGTTTGAATATATGGAGGAACTTGAATGACACAAGTTGATAATCTTGTTAGATTATGTTTTGTGAATAACATATGAATGTGTTATTTGCCTTGTGGAATAATTGTGAATTGAAACTTAAAATTGAATTCTTCAACTTGATTGGAATATGAATAAGTTAAATTAGTTGAAAGAATTAATACCATAGGATTTAGGAAAGTTCTATGAACTTATTTTTAATTCTTGTTAACTCTTGGAATTTTGCTGAGATTTTGTTGCAACAAACGTTACAAATTACTTGACATTGAGGAATTAATAGTTCAAGCCCATTTCACAAAATTGAATTTCTCTTGCTTTTAGATTGTCATATTAGTTTATTTCAAGCATTTTCAATTTATTCTTCACTAATCTTAAATTATTTGCTAATTGATTTGTGCACAATTATTTGCTAATTCAATCCATGTGGAGATGATACTTAACTTATCATTATAGTACTTTTTTCGTGATTGTGTACACTTGATTTTCGCACATAATTGATCAAATTTTATCATAACAAGGTACGCCCACTCAATTTTCTCTATTAGATAGGACCCGAGATAGTGGATTTAGGGGGATCCCATTCCTATTTTCTCAAGCAGTGGTTGTCTTAGCTCGATGAACTTGTTGTTGCTTATTTCGAGGGGCTTGTTGTGAAGGTATAGTGCTTGGAGTGGTAGTCCTGACAGAACGATTGACATTCATGTGAGGGTGCCCACAAGATCTAGTCTGATGAGAACCATTCACTCTTCTTCGAGCATCCAAATTGATTGCAAGTGGTAACCTAACCATTATCTCATTTATTTTCCTATTAGTGCTAGCTAGTTGAACCCTAAGTTAAGTGTTTTCTTGCTCAACTTGTCCAACATAATAAGAGGAAACACGAGCTTCTCTCCTAGGATATGTTGATGAACTTCCCGTGTCCTGGTTGTTTCCTGCATTATGTTGGAGACATTTATCAGCTCGCATAGAGGTTCCCTCTCCTGTTGGGATATGG
The DNA here is from genome assembly GCF_963169125.1 of Humulus lupulus. Lineage (NCBI taxonomy): Eukaryota > Viridiplantae > Streptophyta > Magnoliopsida > Rosales > Cannabaceae > Humulus > Humulus lupulus. The sequence continues at coordinate 117,434,636 of NC_084796.1, read as the reverse complement.
AGTACGTATTCTCGTTTACAACTAGAACTTCACCAAAAATCAAGCCTAAAAAGTTCTCAACGAAAGCACCAAATTATTGACGTGATTTTTCGTCAACTGAGAATTATGAATGAGAAAAGAGATTCAAGCTTAAATAAACCCTAAGTGAATAAAAGAAAACACACCACAATTTTATGTGGTTTAGTGGTTAAATCCACCTAGTCCACGAGTCAATATTATTTCTTAATGTTCTTAGAGAGAATTATCTGAGACAATTTTTCCAGAGTTTTGGTATGTAAAAAATAATCGTCCATTTTTCTATTCATTCCCTCTCTATTCATATTGGGAGATGAATAGGTTTGGGTAACATAGAAATTTGGGTAACTACATAAAATTACAATATAATCTCTTAGTGACTAATTTATTACATTTAATACATGAAATCATATATTTTCCTTTTTGAGAGGTAAGTCCCAGATCCTCAGGGATTAGTTTGTGTGTCTTCTTTATATCTAATCCTTCACAATCTGAAATCACATAAGGCGACCTCGAACAGGTTTATGAGGACTCGAGCATTTTTACCATATCACACGAACTAACATCGTGCGGCCTGAGGAACTATCAAGGTGATTAGTCAACTTACCTAGCGACAGCTCAGATCAGAATGAACTAAACTAGCTGGATCATAGAACCACATACCTGACTAACTACTTAGCTTGTATTTAATCTTGTCCAGAGAATTTTGGCTGTCCTTATCATACAATAAATCATTTTCCCGAATAGGCTCGATGTAATTTGTACTACAAACAAGATACATCCGTTGTTATTTTTCAGGTACAACAAATGTTTACATAATTAATTTCATAACTAAAAATATATTTATATAACTAATATTTACATAAATAATTTATAAATTAAATTAACATAATTCTAACAAAGATTTACAAAATCAATTTTATAATTTTAATATATATTTTTGTAACATATTTGTTATAAAAATACAATAAATTAATAATAAATACCATCCAATAAAAGACATTTGATTTAATTAGAAGTGTGAAGAAATGACAAAGTGATTATATTTATATGCGTATGATTTTGATTTTGATTCAGTTATACATATATAATTAATTATGAATTTATATATAAAGATGAAACTTAAAAACGATATATATGATTTTAAATAAAAATATGACTCTTCTAACAAATTAATTATAAATATAAAATTGAATGGAGAAAAAGAAAAAAAATCAAAAGAGAAGAAAATGAGTAATTAACTAGTACTTTTGTATATATATTTATATATATTTTGAGAAGGGAGAGAGATATAAATAAGTGTGTGAGCCTGTTAGGACCCATAGATACATAGATATATATTTTTTATATATGTAAAGATATCAAGATTGTACAAATGAGTGATTTTTTTTAAAAAAGTACAGGACATTTGTATAACTTTTTTTAGCCAAAATATATTTCGAAAGAATTAATTAATACTACTACAAAGAAGGCTTTTTAGGGCTTGCGGAGCACAAGTTTTTTATTTAAGAGCTGTAAAAAGTAAGGTTTTTAGGGCTCACGCTACAAGTCCTAAAAGAATATTTTAAGGACTCGCATTGCGAGCCCTAAACGAATATTTTTAGGGCTCACAATGCGAGTCCTAAAAGATCCCGTTAAGTGCCTTTAATTAAAGTTTTTAGGGCTCTCTTTGCGTGCCCTAAAAGAATATTTTTAGGACTCACAACGAGTGTCCTAAAAGATCTCGTTGAGTGTCTTTAAATAAAATTTTTAGGGCTCTCTTCGTGTGTCCTTAATTTTTTTTTTTTAAAATTCAGCTACATTTTTCATTTTGACTTAAAAAATATATCGCATTTAGTGTCCAAAATATATTATATATATGTTAGATTTCTAAAATTTCAAAAGAAAATACTACAAAAATGCCAATTTTTTTTAATTTCTCATCAATATGTATTGTAAGCTAGCTTAAAACATCATTCATTTTGCTCTAACCAATTGTAAAAATGACATCAGCCATTCTTCTCGAACTTCGTCAACTTCTTGAGTAGTATATGGTTTGTCAGAGGTGAACTAAAAAAACAAAGAAACAACTTTAGTTAGAATTATATTAGTAGTAATAACTTCAAAGCATATAAAAAAATTATACTATATTTATATTATGTAGTTGTATACTCATTTTTACCTATTTCGACAAGAAATGTTTGATATGAGGGGCATTTATAAGTACATTCTTCATCATCCTCATAACGTAATATCTGCAGTCGATATTGTTTGATTGTTTACGACACTATACAAAGATTGGTAATACATGTACAAATCTTAGTATTAAATATCTTAAACATCTTTATATATACATTAACCCATATACAAATAGAAACATATCGTAAGTTGGAAATACTTTACTCCTGCTGGGCATTTGTTGACATTTTTACGTGCTTTCATTCTTTCCGTGAAATACATCTCAAATGCATCATGGATGGTCTCCTTAATTTCTGTCCTGTTATCTAATGGTGCATTGAGAGGATTGAGAAAACAACAACAATGCCAATTGGGATGTAATAAAAATAACATCCAATGCTCCCTGTTGAAAGAACAACTATTACAAAGTTTTTAACTTTAGATTCTATTTTTTTTGTATTAATGAAAAGTATATTAATTAAAATTACCCATAGTTATAAGGCATAACTATCCAATCATTCTTTTTAGACGTCCAGTATAACATCCTATCACATAAAGCTTGAGCACGACTATCTGCACGAGTCACAGAAGTAGAATCCTTATTCAGATTCATAAACAACAACGATCCTCTATTTTCCTCGTCTAATAATAGTTCTTGGTACAAAATCCTACCAACAGATATCATTAATTAAAAATAAAACTTAAAAGAAAACTAAATAGTTGATGATAGAAAATCCTTACAATAGATATTATTAACTTTATATAGAGCATACCTCATGTAGAAGACAATGCATGATTGTCCAATCATCTCCTTTCTACAAAATTCAAGTATTTCATCCGAAATAGAGCAAAGTATTCACAAGCATGTCCAAACACTTCAAAGTAAATGGACACTTCAACGACATAATCATGTTTAGGTCAATCATTGATGATTTCATATACTTGTCTCAACTTAGGCGACAATGGAGATGGTTGTTGCACCTCTTGTTACAATGATGCCTTAGGTGCTCGTTTTGGAACTAGTTTGTGTGTTCGTTGTGCTAATGGTAGAGAAGCTTTTTTCCCAGCTTGCTTTCTTGTTTTTTTCATGACCTCCTAATAAACCCATAACAAATAATTAATAATGGAATAAGTAAATAAAAATTTAATAGTCTTAAATAAAATAATTACTTGTGTCACTCCATTAAAGACGATTAGCGACTTGGGCCAACATATCAAAGTCCTAATAGCTTGTTTGACCGTATAAATCTCACTGGTACGGATCAGGTTAACAAGTAGGGCATCAGGTTGGTCAACAAACTCAATTTCACCGTAGTAGTTTTCTCCATGGATGTTTGTGCTACTAGTAACCAGAATGTATCTCCTACCATCGATGTCGGTGATAGAACCTAATGCAAATTTGCATTCAATCATTTTATCTTGCACATATTTGTAAATTTTTATGTATTAATACTTTATACAAGTTCAAGAATTTAGATTTTAAAAAGATAAAGTTATACCTGATTTGAGCACGGAGTGTGGAAAAACACAAGTGTCTCCTCTGGTTGTGAGGGCGGTGGTGCTAGAGGTTGATGTTGCGATTGCAACGATTCCTGATGAGATGGTGTCGCCTGATCTATGGGTGATCCATAGTTTGGCAATGACGCATGAGAAGATCCTCCAAAGCCACTATGTTGTACTTTCATCTGTTCCATAAATTGTCGCATCATTTCCTCTTCTCGTTTGATCATTTCCTGTTGTTGTTTCATTATTTCTTATTGTTGATGATATTTTTCTTCCATCATTGCAAATCGAGCGTCAACTGAGGAAGTCTCAAGTTCTTTTCCCTTCTTCTTACTGGATCGTGGGGTTTTTCAGAATTGGCTAGGTGTTACACCGAGCCCAATACCCTTCACTTGCCCTCTACTATCAGGGGTGCCCAATGCCATAGTAAGCACATCCTTAGACCCATCAGGTTCAAATTTTCCATCATTCATGAGTTGACTATAGTGCCCCTGCAAACAAAATATAAAAATATAGTTATTCTCATTAAAACTAAGTAATCCAATCATATAAAAAGTAGTACACTTACTATGTTGTGAGCTACGCTTGTTGCCTCGGTACCAATTGACTCACCTTTTTCGTTCCTATGTCCCACCAACCAAAACTATGACCTGTCGATTTCAGACTCCTTAAGTCCAAAATTTTGTTGTTGCAACGCTGCCAACAAATACCCACCTTGTGACATATGTTGGTCATGTTTTTTTTTTTTTGATGATATTGATGTATTTTTCTTTTTTTCTTCAAATCATTAGTCACACAGGAAGCACAAAACTCATCCTATTATATTTTAGTGATCAATTGTGAGTAACCTCTTGTAATTTTGAACGTCATGATGGTAAAATTTGCATCTAGCTTATCATGGATGCATACTTTAGTTAGATAGGATTTGAATGATGCTCGTCATTTTTCCGCCCTTGACATAATTTTGCTCTTTGCTTTATAGTCTATGTCAAACGTAGCCTACAATTGAAAACAATACATATCATTAGTCTATATTGAAAATACAAACAACATATATTATAGTGATAGAGAAAATACCTTAATGATATCTCAACATTTTTCTTTGTCTAATTCTGGGACTTTATCCCAACTCACGTGTGTGATTGAAGCACGCCTCTTTATAGTTGATCCGATCATAGATCCTAATTTCAATCTTGTTGTACCGACCACTTGTCCATATTCTTTGAACTTGAGCGGTACCTTAACACCTTCACTTGGCCTCTTGGCTATGTCGGGCATGGTACACAATCCTCTACCATATCCCACCTCCTCTATACCATCATCATCATTCTCCTCCTAATCACCACCATCGTCATTCTCCTCCCGAACATCATCGTCTAGTCCAGGAAGTAGACAGTCTTCATCAAGTCCAGGAAGTGGATAATCATCATCAAAACCTCCTGGATCAGCCATGGAAACATCTGAAAAGGAAACGATGATTAACAATGTTAATAGACAATCATCAATATAATAGGAAAAATAAATATAGAATGAACACAAACAACTATTATCATGGTTAAAATATCCAACCTTAAGAAGAAAAAAAAACAAGTCAACATTTATCAACTTATATGATCAACCCATACACAGTCACCATCAAAACGCAAACGAATATTATCGTCATCTACACCATCATCAATATGGTGTTCGATAAGTTATGGTTCGGGAATTGTGACAAGTTGTTGAAGGATTGGTAGGTCATGTACATCATTCTCTTTGTCTCTCCAATATATCAGTTGAGTAGGAACCACAACTGACCATTGCTTGTCTGATGGATCATTCACATAAAAAACTAGTTTGGCTTGTGTTGCCATTATGAAAAAATCATTTTTGTGCCCAATTCGATTTAAATCAACTGAGTAAAACCTAAATCATCAACCTTTACTCCCTTGTCACTTTTCACCCAATCGCACAATAAGCCTAACACTCTAGTTGTAATATAATCTAATTCTCAAATCTCATGGATTACTCCATAAAATGTCATATCACACTCTACATGATTTTTGTCCTTAGAACTAGAGATTTGCATAGTTTTTGCTATAATACAAACTCCACTATTTTGTGTGGTTCTTACATTATCTTGTTCCAAAGTATTGAATTGAGTACCATTGCCAATGTATGATGGGTACTTAACATATTCAAAGAAGGACCACGAGAAATCCACTTAACTATGTCTGACACATTACTTGATGTTTTATTCACTTCAATTGCAACCTTTGTTAAAAACAAAAAAGGAAATAAAAATTAATGACATGTCATGCAATCAAAACAAAAGATATAAAATTATTTACCCAAATCAATACATGGTTCTCTAACCAAGTACTATATGTACGATAATGTTCATCTTGGATCCATTTTTGGTTCTTTGACTTAGATGGATATTTTTTTTTGAATCCAAATGAAATAATACCTTCATAAATATATATAAAATTAGTATGAATCAATACAAATATCACAACATTGTTTTATCATATCGTACTATCAAAGATAACTTACCCGATGTTAGGTTGAATCTCATCAATGTTTTGCAATACAAGATAGTGTGCTTCGTGTCTTTCATCTTGACTAATTGAGCATACAACACCACCTTTTCCACCATAATCAACATTACTTTTATCTAATGTAGATTGATCACCCACGCTTGTCACACCATGCAAGTGTTCTGAACAAAATTCAATGGATTCTTCTGCAATATAACATTCAACAATACATCCTTCGGGTCTACTTCTATTTCTAACATAACTCTTAAGAATCTTCATGGATCGCTCAAAGGGATACATCCATCTTAGGTAAACTGGTTCACATAGTTTAATCTCTCTAACAAAATGGATTGTAAGATGCCCCATTATGTCAAAAAAAAGATGGTGGGAAGAATTGCTCCAAGTAACACAGGATTATAGCAATCTCCACTTGTAAATTGTCCAACATTGACACATCAATCGTCTTACAACACAAATACTTGAACAACAAACACATCCATGTGATTATCTCTCAAACCTTTTTAGGTAGCACACCACGAATAGCCACAGGAAGAATGTGTTGGAATATGACATGACAATCATGAGGTTTCATGCCAACCCTTCTGAAACTTAAATATTGTATAAACAACCACAAAGTTCTATTTTAACATCCTTAGTGAGTGTGTAACAAGCTGGCGGTAAAAATGTTCTCTTAGAGCCAGCTTTTGGATGTAGTTTTTTGCGCAAGCCTATTGTAGCCAAGTCTTTTCGAGCTTTAATGTCATCCTTACTTTTATTAGGAATACTTAACAAAGTTCCTATTAGACTATCACACACATTTTTCTCGATGTGCATAACATCTAAATTATGTCGCAAAAGTAAGTGTTCCCAATATTCAAGCTCAAAGAAAATTGATTTTTTCTTCCAAGGACTTGTAAACTCATCTGGACTAATCATACTAACTTCAGTCTTATCCTTGCCAACACCTTTTCCACGACCCTTCCTCTTCTTAATTGGACAAACAATAGGTTTTCCTACCTTATACTGAATTGCAGATACTTTATTAAGTACTTGATTCCCAGTCAGAGGTTGTGGAGCCAAACCAAAATCTTGTTCACCATGGAATGCTTTTTTCCAAGTTCTAAAATAATGTTTCAGGGGCAAGAATTTTCTATGTCCCATATAGCACACCTTGGGAATGTTTCAAATATTGAGAAAAGTATTCTCCTCACAAATAGGACAAGCTTTGTATCCTTTTACACTGTAGCCGGATAAATTTACATAAGCAAGGAAGCCGTTGATTGTTCATAACAACATCGCTCGAAGGGTAAACTCTTCTTTTTGGTATGCGTCATAAGCCGTAATCCCTTCATTCCATAAAGTTTTTGTAACGCCCTGTATAGCCAAGACCGCTACACTGTGTGTTTATAAAAGTGCAGGACTAGCTAATCAAGTCAGTTAATCAAAACGTGTTACCAAAACTATAGTTGAACTAGGGTTAAAAGGTTTTGGTATCAAAAGCTGCATTTCTTATAAATAAACATTTCCTATTTACATGGGATCCCAAAAGTAATAAGTTAAAGACTGTTTACAAAAGATTCAAGATCTAGATACAATGGTTAGCCACTCTAAGGCAAAACAGACGGTTAAACATTTTTCGTCCTGTTCCACTCCTCGGCCGTGGCGGCCGAACAGCTGACTATGTACATTCAGCCCCACAGCTCTCCATCTCAGGATTGGTCTAACTTGCCTTTGCTTTTACTTGCACCACGTAGCACCCATTAGCCAAGGCCCATCAAGAAAACACAATAACAGAGCATACTCAATCAACAGACAGTCAAATATCTCATACCACATAAGCATGTTCTCAACAGTTTAAGCATCCATGATAATCAAGTATTCAGCATACCAAGCATTTCATTTCATACCAATAATCAATTCACAAATGATAACTAGGGTTAACGCCCTTAGGCCGCACCCTCTGTTTATCCCACTGACTCTGGCCCGCTTAAACCGAGCTCAGTGAATATTAAGCTGTCCTCGGCTACCAGTGGCTGAGACGCGCCCTGTGCGCAAGTATAATTTATGGCACCCTTAGGCCGATTATCACATGTCCCATGGCGTAATACAATCTATGACATTATACAGTTATCGGGAGCACTTAGTCCCACCACAAACACATAACCGGGTGCAGTTTTCTTACCTTTAGTTTTGCTAGCTTTGATCGATTGATCCTTAAGCACGATCCCTCTCGAGCTCTAGTGCACACCTAGTCACAACCGTAAATCAAAATCATCACCAAAACTCAAGTCCAAAACCTAGCCTTAGGATCAATCCCGAGCCCTCAGGAAGCTCTAATTCCACCAAACGGGGTGATGGAATCAAACCCCGAACCCCCAGGCAAAAACCCTTGAAAATAACCCAAAAACCCTTTTCTGGGAACAAGGTAGTGCTACAGCGCTCTAAGGAGGGTGCTTCAGCGCTACAAACAGAGACTAAAGTGTCCCAGACCACTCAGCCTAGCGCTACAGTGCCCAATGGCTAGCGCTGTAGCGCTAGTCACAGCACAGCAAAACTTGCCATTTTCTCCTTCGATTTTCCCTAAGCCAAACCTTACCAAAACTCCTCCAAACTTCAACCAAACACAAAAACAAGCCTACTGTCATCCTCCACTCATCCCAAGCATCCCAACCACACATAATCCAACCACATGCACCCCTAACCAAAGAATTCACCATAGCTGGACCTAAAACTCAGAAACTCAGTAAAACCACAGAAATCACAAAGCTTAAGCTTGAGTTCCTTACCTCTGATGGATGAGCTTAGCCTAGGTTATCCTCCTCACTAGCTTGGCCTTCACCTCCTCCAAGCTCAGGTTCAACTTCCCTAGAATTCCCCATCATAACCCAGCTCAAAATCCATAACAATACCAAAACTAGAAACTGAAAACTATCTTGAACCTTACCTCAACTGAATGGATTGCTCTTGCTAAATCCTTGCCAATTCTTCAAGCTAGACGAAGGGATATAGCCTCAAGATTTTACTCTAACTTTCCCTGAGTTTCTGCTCCAAAAGACCTCAAGAATTGATGGAGAAAAGCCTAAACCGATGGAGAGAAAAACAGACTTCTAATTCCCTTTCTTTCCTTCAGAATTCCAGCCCCTTCTACATATTCCACTAAGTATAAAACCTTAATAATACCTATCCTTCATAAGCCAAATGACCACAATACTTTCCCATGATTTCCTAAGCCTTTTAATCCACCTAGGGGCATTTTGGTCATTTCACCCAATTCCCGCTAATTCCTCGAGTGTCTCTAATATTTTCCGCTTACTTCCCGACACCTAAAAAATCCCCAATTATTCTCCAATATCAAAATAGACTCCAATATATTATCTAAATTCCCATTTATACCCCCAGGCTCGCCCCGAGCCGGGTATAAATCCCCGCCGTGACTTTTTCGCTAAACCGCTCACTAAGATTGTCTCGAATCACAGATTACAAATATATCCACATAATAATGTGGTCTCGACAATTTATCACATATATATACAGTTATGCCCTCAACGGGCCAAAATATGATTATGCCCTTCTAACCTAATCAGGGCCTACATGCACACTAATACACATAGTCATGCATCTCAGATATTCAAATAGTCATATAACATAATTTTTAATCATTAAGTCACACATATAATCCAGTTATGCCCTCTCGACACACTAATCAAGGCCCTTAAGCCTTATTAGTAAATTTGGGTCGTTACAGTTTTCAAGTCATCAATTAGGGGAGCTAAGTAGACGTCAATATCGTTACCAGGTTGTTTAGGTCCTGATATCAGCAAGGTCAATAAGATAAACTTCCTCTTCATACATAGCCATGGTGGTAAATTATATATGACTATCATAACAGGCCAACAACTATACTTACTATGGAGAGAAGTATGATGATTACTTCCATCCAAAGAAAGAGCTAGATGAATATTTATAAGTTCACTGGCAAATGAAAGGCCATTCAAAATCCACTGTTTTCCATGCTGGTGAGTGAACAGGATGTCTATGTGACGCCCCACGTCACTATGGCTGCTTCCTGGAATGACGATTGGCCATACAAACCAACACGAGTCTTTCCAGCGTGCTTTGTCCTCACTCGCACGCTTCCTGGGAAAACTTCCCAGGAGGTCACCGATTATGAGACTACTCTAGGTCAATCACGCTTAACTTTGGAGTTCTCAAGTGATGGGCTACCGGAAAGAAGATGCATCTTGTTGGCATAGGTAGTACCTATCAATCCATTTAAGACCTCTTAATTTTCCTTTTATATTTCTTAAGGTTTTAATATGTAAAAACCGTTTTAAGAAAATTGGCTAATTTATCTTAATTAGGAAAATAGTTAAAAATTTCCCATCTTGGCTAGTTAATTTGTCCGAAGTCAATTAATCAAGTTTACTTACTAGAAAAATAATTCACTTAATTATTTTATCAAAATATAAGGTTTTAAACCCTCTTTTAATTTATTAACTTATTAATAAATTAATTATTTTATTTTTAGAAAGAATAAAAATTCTTTAATAAAAATAATTCTCACTAAACTCAAAGTAGTATTTTAGGTCAAAATATGTTTTCAAGACTTACCAAGTTTTTAACTTGCAATAAGCAAAATTTTACTTTTTACCTTAAGTTCCAAAATCTCTCTCTCTCTTTTATTTTTATTTTTTTTACATTAAGTGTGAAAACCTTATTTTTCACAATTTTAACTACATACTTTGTTAGGTCATAACTTGAACACGTACCCAATTGTTACCAAAATTTTTCAATTCTATTTTTTGGTATGCCATTTAGGTCTTTGTAAAATCTTAGGTCAAAAGGAGCATGTTTGATTGGTGAAATTATTTTCCAACAATGAGGTAAAAATGACCTTATTTTCAAGCCCTTAATTTTTCCAAACTTTGGCACTTAATAACTTTCAAACCGTTCAGTATTTTGTTACCAAATTTTACAGTGGAATACTAGGTTATGCCAAAATTATGTCCACCAAATTTTAGAAAAAGCTGGATTCATTTTCCCTATACAGTGGCTATCCAAACTTTGTCCCGAAACTAAGAATACGAAAAAGCAGTTTTTTTACCTAAACTTTTGAAATAGTATAACTCACTCATTTTTAAATTTTTTTGAGTGTTTCAAAAGCTCAATTTTATGTACTCAATCTCAATAACATCACAGTACAATTAAATTTTACAAAATTAATATACAGTGGATGCTCGACCCCTTGGAAGTCACAACTCAAAACTTGTATTTTGTTTTAGGGTTCTCACCAAAACCCTTGGGGATTTTGATCCCCATTTTCAAAAATCAACACACAAGCATCATAAAAATTACAGAGCAACTACCATAGCCTTATTACATCACAAATAAGAAACTTTAAGCATTAAATATACAAAATAATGCTTAAAAATAAAAATCATATAATAACAACCATAAAAAGTAAACTTGTTACCTCTTGTTGTTCTTGCTCTAGGTTTTGATGTTCCTACTAGCTTTGAGTCCTTCAAAACTCTTTCAATACCTTAAGAAAATCCCCCCAACAACATAGATAGTTAGCTATTGAAAGACCTATGGTTAAAAACTTTACAAAGTCAAGTTTTTTTGAAACTTTACCTTAGAGAAACCCTTCCTAGACCAAAGCTTAATGCTTCCAAGCCTTCTTAGTGCTATTGAGGTTGAAGATGGAGAGAAAACTTGAGAGAGAGCTTTTAAAAAAAAAGATGAGAGTGAAAGTAAGAGAGAGTGGTTGGTTTTGGGGGGTTAGAAGGGTTTAGACTTCTCTAAAATATCCTAAAAACACATGAGTGTTTTACTATCCACTTGCCTATTTACCCTAATATTTAAAAATAAGATTTTACTTAATTAATTTGGTCTACCGAATATTTTTCCTTCACATGGCCGGCCACCCTTTATTTATATATGTGATTATATATATATTTATATATAAAGGTTAATAAATATTTCCTAAGAAGAAAAATCCAATTTGACTTCCTATAACATTTTTCACTCTTATTAAGTTTTAAAAACAAAACTTAACATATAATAATTAAATTAAATGTTTCTCACAATTAATTTAATTAATCACACAATAACTTTTAACCTAAAGTCCATTCATGGAATAAAATTTCCCAATTCAGTAAAATTAAGCATCAACACAAAATGCCCTAAAATTTCAATTTTCCCTTAGGTTTATTATTTTTGACCAAACTTTAATTTTTATGAATGTATTTTATGCCCAAAATATATTTGCCATAGTTTTTCATTTTATTTTCTGAGATTTTTACCCGATCAGGGTTTTTGTGTCGGTCCAAGACCAATGTCTTATCTTGACTTTTAAACACGAAATTCATAATTTGGCTAGAAATAGCTCATGGAAATAAATTCCAAACAAATATAATATTATTTAAAATAATATTCTTAACTCGGGGAAAAATCCCGACCCGAGTCGTTTCAAGGTACCCAAAAATGCAGGATGTTACAATACCTACAATTTTATAGAGGTTTCGTCCTCGAAACTTAAAACAAATGAGGATACAACTCCCTTATCTTGTCTTCTATTTCCCAGGTTGCCTCTTCAATTCCATGGTTACACCACTGCACCTTTACCAACGACACCGTCTTGTTCCTCAACACTTTTTTCCTTTCGGTCTAGAATCATCACCGGCTTCTCCTCATAGACGAGTTGAGGATCAATACTCAGCTGCTCATAGCTGAGTACATGCAAGGGATCGCACATGTATTTTATCAACAAGGATACATGAAACACGTCATGCACCTTAGACAGGGCGGGCGGAAGTGCTAAACGATAAGCTACTTCCTCGATCCTCTTTATGATTTCGAAAGGTCCAACGAACCTTAGGCTAAGCTTTCCTTTCTTCCCGAACCGCATAGCCCCTCGTAGCGGAGCTACCTTCAACAACATATTATCGACAACCTCAAACACCAAGGGTCTCCTACGTCGGTCGACATATTTGCGTTGTCGATTAACCGAAGTTTGCAAGCGTTGCCTTATCTGTCGGATGTCCTCGGTAATCTGATCAACCTCATCCGATACAAGAAACTTTCTTTCAATGGTCTCGTGCCAATGAATCGGTGATCGACATTTCCTTCCATACAAAACCTCATACGGAGCCATCTTGATGGAATCATGATAGCTATTATTGTAAGCGACCTCTATCAGTGGAAGCTTCTCATTCTGTGACCATTGAAAGTCGAGCACGCATGCTCTTAGCATATATTCTAGGGTTTGAATTGTTTGTTTGCTTTGACCGTCTATTTGCGGGTGGAAAGAAGTGTAGAACTTCAGTTTAGTACCCAGCCTCGTTTGGATTCTATTCCAGAATGTCGAGGTAAAATGTCCATTGCGATCTGATACGATGGAGTTGGGTACACCATGCAATCTCATTATTTTTGCAATGTAAATATCTGCTAACTTATGTACGCCATAAGTTACCTTGATCGGCAAGAAATGAGCAGACTTAGTCAGCCTGTCTACGATAACCCAAATGGCATCATGCCCTTTGGGAGTGGATGGTAGACCTATGACAAAGTCCATAGTGACCATCTCCCACTTCTATTATGGAATTTCTAAGGGTTGTAACAATCCGGCTGGCCATTGATGCTTCGCCTTTGTCTACTGACAAGTCAAGCAGTGTGCCACAGATTCTGCCATCTCCTTTTTCATCCCAGGCCGCCAAAGGTACTTCTTCAAGTGTTGGTACATTTTCGTGGTACCCGGATCCATGTCATAAGGAGCATTATGTCCTTCGAAAAAGATCTTCTTCTTGATCTCTTCATCGTCTGGAACACATATTCTGCCCTTGAACCCCAATACTCCATCTTCGGAGATATGGAATCCTAGTCGCCCTTCGTTCCTCACTTGGTACATCAATCTTTGAACCCAAGGATCGACTAACTGCCCGCCTTTTATAGCTTCCATAATGGTAGGCTCGATAGAGAGGTTAGCCAATTGACCGACTACTATCTCTAAATCCAAGGTAGCAAGGTCGGCTCATAACTGCAGCGAAATCTCTTTCACTGTCATCACGTAAGCACTTGGCTGCCGACTCAATGGATCTGCCACCTTGTTTGCTTTTACCGGGTGGTACAGAATGTCGCAGTTGTAGTCGTTGAACAACTCCAACCATCGATGCTGTCTCATATTCAATTCCTTATGAATGAAGAAATACTTCAGGCTTTTGTGATCAATGTAGATGTCGCAGTGTATCCCATAAAGGTAGTGCCTCCAAATTTTCAATGCAAAAACCACTGCTACCAGGTTCAGATCATGAGTGGGATATTTCTTCTCGTAATTATTTAGCTGTCGAGAAGCAAAAGAAATTACTTTTTCGTGTTGCATCAGCACTGCTCCCAACCCTTGGCCTGAGTGAGGCATCGCTATAAATAGTACATCCCTCTGTGCAATTAGGGATTGTCAGCACAGGGGCAGCCGTCAATCTTGTTTTCAGCTCTTGAAAACTCTTCTCGCACTTATCAGTCTATTCATACTTGATTTTTTTGCGGGTGAGTGCAGTCATTCGTGCAACTATTTTGGAAAATCCTTCCACAAATCGCTGGTAATATCCCGTTAATCCAAGAAAACTTCTAATCTCATGAGCATTTTTTGGAGGTTTCCACTGCTTAACAACTTCTATCTTGGCGGGATCTACCAAGATTCTATCTCCCGACACTATGTGCCCCAAAAAACTAACTTTCTCTAGCCAGAATTTGCACTTCGAAAACTTAGCATAAAGCTTTTCATCTAGCAGACGCTGGAAGACCAGTTCCAAATGCATTGCATGCTCTTCCTGGCTTTTTGAGTATATTAGAATATCGTCAATGAACACGACGACGAACTTATCCAAATACTCTCAAAATACGCAATTAATGAGATCCATGAATGTTGCAGGCGCATTGGTTAGTCCAAAGGACATCACTAAGAACTCATAGTGACCGTAGCGCATTCTGAATTCCGTCTTTTGTATATCTGTCTCCTTAACCTTGAGCTGATGATAGCCTGATCGCAGGTCTATTTTGGAAAATACTGACGCACCTTGTAGTTGATCGAAAAGATCGTCAATCCTGGGCAATGGATATCAGTTCTCGATAGTCACTTTTGTTTACCCAAAAACGGTTGCTGATGACGTGGCAAGAATTTCTCACACGTGGTTGACACGTGGCAGAGTCGAAATGAAGAGGTGCTATTAGCTTATCGACCAACTCCTTGATGCTTTATCAAACCTCACGATTAGATGCGACCAGATTGGTTGTATGCTTCAGTTTATTTCCTTAAAAGATTGTAATCTTATAATAACTACATTGATTATTTCTTCTTTATTGCCTTGATACATGGATATTAAGGATAGTTAAGGCCCTTTGTCCCATGTAACCCCCCTTGAGCCTATAAATATGCATGAGAGAGCTCAAGGAGGGGACTTTTGACTTTTGAATCTTTTTTCTGAATAATGAGAGAAAGAGCATACAGTGCGATTATCCTCCAAATAGTTGTATTTCCCCCAAGGCTTGTGAAACTCAAGAACCCTAGTTCTTTGATCACGGCATTGGGATTCAATATTAATAATAGCACCAAGTGGACGTAGGTCATTACCATCCATTGGGGTCGAACCTCTATAAATTGTTTTTGTCTATTCTTTACCATTAGATTCCATTCTTAATTATCATCTCATTTCTTGTCGTATTTTTGACTCTGTGTCATTGGACAAATCGAGGGTCAACATTCTGGTGCTTTCATTGAGAGTTGAACTCAAGAAGCTGTAAGAAAATCTAATGGCGAAGACATCTAAGAAAGCTGGATCGACCGCTGGTGCTGCATCATCTCAATCGCCATCTTGGTATATGGCTAAGGCTACCAAATTAACTCCTCGGGTCATTGAGAGTTATTCTCAATCTTACGACATTGAGGGAATAAATATAGTGTGTCCTCATTCTGACCAAGCTAACAATCCTGAAGGAGTTCATTGCATCTGGTCAAATTGCCACATCCTTGCAGGAGCCACCATTCCACTACATCCCTTCTTTCGGTCAGTAGTGGAATATTTTGACATCTCCCTATTCCAAATAGCTCTGAATGGGATAAATGCTCTGTCTGCTCATTATATTCATTACAATTTCAAGAACTGGAGTCCACCTATCCTTCATGAGGTGCATTATCTCTTTGGTTTCAGAAACAACCCTAGCCACAAGAACACAAGTTTTTTCCACCTGTTCCACAGGCATAAATGGGTTAAATATCTTCACAGAATCACTTTTAAGACAAATCCTAGGAAGTATTACACATAGTACTTCCTTACATCGAACATTGAAGCCAATAACTTGGCTTTTACTCTTGTAGGATCTTTCTACCAAACCGCTCCAATACGCGAGATATACGACAGAGCAGAGATCCTGGCCGAAATGTCCAATGATGGCAAGGTCATCGAGCAGTTGGTTAACATAACTGTAATGACCCGAAATAAACTAATTAATTTACTACAAAATATTTATTGAAACTCATTTGGAAACAAACATGAATTAAATATCTTTTACAAAACATGTAACTTGAGATGTCATTATTTAAAATAAATCATCTTTTACATACATGTCGTAGGTAAAAATACGAGTTATTAAAACTCAACATATAACCATGACTTGAAGACTTTTAAAACCATGCATAAGTAGCAACCCCTTTAACCCTCAGGTCAAATGATCATGACATGCACACATCTGACCGATCTTGCTCCAACTCATCCCTTGAACAACCACTCTCATGCCTTTACCTGCAACGCAGAGTACCCGCGAGCTAACACCTAGCAAGAAGAGCTATATAGGACACAATCCCCCAAACCCAACAATATAAGACATAAAACATTAAGCATACAACATAAAACGTAAAACATAGACATAAACTAATTCTTATCATCACAACCTAAAACACTAATTACTCATAGTCGACACCTGATAAGTACTGAATTTTTCTATTTTTAATTCATTATTCTTCTATTATTATGCACTTGATTATTTATTTATATATGTTTAATTAATTTATTTTGTGTTTTTAGGATTTTCAAGACATTTGGGTGAAAGTGAATGAATTTGGGATGTTTTACAAGCAATGGTTAAGCTCGGAATTACAAGTCTGAAACTTCATACTTGATTTCGATACCTTTCCAATATTGTTTTGGAAATATACCTAGAAATAGAAGTTTAAGATATTTTTCTTAGAGTTCTATATCTTTTTTGAATCGTCCAATTACGAGTTATATCGAGGAAGTTATGCTTAAAATACTTTCGGTCACTGCAGCAGAAGAAAACTGAAAAATGGGAAAACTTGCTACGGCCGCGACCAGCCTTATTCTAGGCTGCGGCATGGGGGACAGAACGTATGGCCGCGGCCAGCAATGTCCCAGGCCGTGGCCGAAGCCCGATTTTCTGGAAAATACATTTTTCTAGTGGCCGCAACCACCAAGAATCACTGGCCGTGGCCGGCGATCGATTTTTTCTTAAATTTCAATTTTTCTTTATAGTTAAGGGTTATTTCAAAACCTTAGACATGAGATCTTGAATGCATTGATGAATTTTATTCCTTTTATTTCCTTATATTAAATTGCTTCTATTTTTCTATTTGAATGTCATGGATCTTGTAAAATCTTGTTTAGATGGCCACTAATTAAGGTTTTGCATTGTTCTACTATCATCTTAGGATTTCTATTCACCTAATAGTTTGGGATTCTAAGTAAAGTGATAAATTACAATTAAGGTATTGTGACGATTATTTTAATTGTGATGAGAAATAGAACCTAGGTTAAATGAATTGCATGCTTAATGAATTTGTTGCCTTGATTAACCTGTTTCCACAAAGTGTAATGCTTTTACTAAGTTAAATAGATTGCATGTTAATGGGTTTATTGCTGGGTAAAAAGGGTTAATTAAGAGCGCTTAGCTTTAATTAATTATATTAGGGAAACTGGGATAATTGACTGCTTAAGTGTTATCTGCGGGGTTAATAGTTTAATTGGGAATAGGGAATATTATTCATCATTGTTGATAGATTGATTGTTGAAGGTGGAGAGTAATTCTTGACTATTTCTTTAATATCGTTATATCCTTAGTTATTCAATCGTTGATATTTATTTCATTTTATGTTTTTAGCTATTCAAACTAAAACCCCTTTTTAATTTTAGTCTAATAATATTTTGAATAATAATTTGATCATAGTCCTCGTGGGTTCGACCCTTATTTACCGCTATACTGAAGTAGCTGGTGTAAGTGAGTAAAATAAATATATATATATTTAAATTTGATACGACATACGACACACATCAACACCTTATCATACAAAGTTCCATAATCAACCATATCGATTGAAACATAATCATAGCGTAATGTAATCTATCCTAACCTAACCATAGCATAACGTAAACATAGCTTAAAATAAACATAGCATAAAATAACCTATCCTAGCATAACATATTCAATCCATAACACGTATTACCGGTTTTGTTCCGGCCAGTTGGGCAACCAAGCACAAATTAACGTAAGCATGCCTTTTTCATAACATAATCATGAAATTTTATCGTAACGTGAGCATGCATTTTCATATCGTAAGAATGACACGCAAACATACAACGTATTCACAAATATTTTAGTCATACACAACATGCATCACTCATAACATAGCTCATAACATAATTCATAATGTAACTTATAACATAATTTGTAACGACCCAAAATCACTAATAAGGCTTAAGGGCCTTCATTAGCATGCCGGGAGGGCATAATATGTATATGTGTGAATTAATGGTTTAATGCATGATTATGTGGCATGCATGATTAATATGATTATATGACTAAGTGACATGCATGTTTGTGAGTATTATATATGTATGTGAGCCCTTTATAGCTTATAAGGGCACATTTGTAATTTTGGCCCGTTATGGGCATAAATGTGATTATATGTGATAAATTGTTGAGACCACATTATTATGTGGATATATTTGCAGCATATGGCTCGAGACGGTCCTAGTGAGCAGATTAGCGAAATAGTCACAGCGAGGATTAATACCTGACTCGGGGAAAAACCTGGGGTATTTTTGGGAATTTAGAAAATATCTTGGGAATTATTGGAAATTGAATAAATAAATGGTAATTAAGTGGATGATGAGATTAATTGGTAGATATTAGGAGCATTTGAGGAGTTAGTTGGAACTAGGATGTAATGACCATTTTATCGTGGTATCCCCTTTGAAGGTTATATGTTTAAAATGGGCATAATGGCCTTTTCTTTAAACAAAGGATATATCTAGTAACTATTAGGAACAACTCAGAAAATTGGTGGAATACACTTAGCTCTCTCTCCCTCACAGTTTCACTCTCTCTCACTCTCTCAATATACTTGAAGCTAAGGAAGGAAAATGGGCAAAGACTTAAGCTGGGAGTTTAAGCTAGGAATACAGAGGAGAATTCAAGGAATTAAGTTGAATTTGTGCAAGGATTCTCCTGAGAAATTGGGCTACTATTGGAGGAAAGAACTCTAGTTTTAATCTCTGAATTCTGCTGGGTTTGTGTTAAGAATTTTTGTTGGCATGGGTGTGAGTTTGATGATTGGTTTTGAGTGCTCTGATCAGTTGGTTTAGGACTTTTGGGGATGAGTTCTGACTGAATTGGGATAGTGATTCTAGTATAATTGTTAAGGTTTTTATGTTTAAAGTATGTGATTTAATCTTCAACTCGTGGTTGGGTTTGGTTCTAGTTGGGAGGCTTATTGGATTTGAGTTTTGAGGGAAATTGGCTGGAAAAGGTTGTAGAGAACCTAGATTTTTTGGACTCGAAGGAGGCGCGCTGCGACCCAGCCGTGGGGAGCCGCGATGCGTGTGGCTTGTTTGGCCTGGTTGCTCTCTGAGATGGGGGCACGTCACGACCCACTAAGCCAAGTCACGACCCCCCTCCCCTTTGGCTTGGGTCCTTTCTCTCTGACTTGGGGGCAAGTTGCGACCCACTAAGCCAGGTTGCGACCCGCTTATGATTTTTAGCCTTAGAACGGTTTCTAGAATTGGTTAGGCTCGGGGGTTCGAACCTAGGCGCTCGAGAC
Source organism: Humulus lupulus (assembly GCF_963169125.1). NCBI lineage: Eukaryota > Viridiplantae > Streptophyta > Magnoliopsida > Rosales > Cannabaceae > Humulus > Humulus lupulus. The sequence continues at coordinate 117,414,335 of NC_084796.1, read as the reverse complement.
AATTTCTACTTCCCGGTTTAGTAGAAATTGAGGTCCCAGCTAGTTTTTATCTCCTAAGCTTTTATTTGGATTAGATGTTAAAAATTACCCATTGGACATTGTGTCTAGGTTTATCGCCAAGGCTCGGGGCTAAGAGTCATGTGCGGGACCATTCCGTTATCTCTATTCAGAATTAAAGGTAAGAAAACTGCACTCTTGAGTGGTTGTAACGGGACTGAGTTCCCAATACTTGAACATGTATATTGTGTGCCTAAATGAGTAATTTGGCATATGGAAATGAACGCCCTAAGAGATTCAAGGGCTGATATTTGCGCATAGGACGCGGCTCAGCCACTATGAGCCGGGGTCGGCTAGATACACATCAGACTCGACCTAAGTAAGCCAGAGTCGGTGGATTAAAAAGAGGGTGCGGCCTAAGGCCGTCGACCCTGATTATTGTATGTTGATTGAGATGAATTACTGAATATATATGTTTACTGTTGATAGTTTGATGCTATGGCTTAGTGAATATATGGTTATTTGTTTTGCGATTGATTGATAATCACCATTGATTATGCTATACAATTATGGTTTTCTTACTGGGCCTTGGCTCACGGGTGTTACGTGGTGCAGGTAAAGGCAAGGGTAAGATGGATCAACCATGAGCTGGAGAGTTCTTGGGGCAGGGTGTACATTGTCAGCTGCTCGTCCACCACGGCCGAGGGAAGTACAGGGATTGAATCCTAAAACTTGTATTTTTCCATTAGAGTGGCCACTGATTGGATATAAACTTTTGAGAGTTTGTAAATTTGTCTTTTAAACCATGTTTTTGGGATCCCATGTAAAAAACATCTATTTTAATGAAAATTTTCCATTTATGATGAAAATCTTTTAACCCTAACTCGATTATGACTTTAGGATCACATTTTATTTTTCAAATGACTTGATTAGCAAGTCTTGCACTATTTCAAATACACAGTGTAACAATATTTGTTATCCAGGGTTTGATAATTGCATACATGTGATTATATGCTTAAGTGCTTGAATAAAATATAAATGCTTTACTACATGATTAATAGGGAGCATGATATACTGATATGGCCTGGCCTTTGACTGTTGTGTGATGATAATGAGGCATCTTATTAGCATTGTTGTTGCATGTGAGTGAATATTTGAATGATTATTTGCATCTTGATTGCTTGAGGTTGGTTGAGTTCCAACGGTGGACCATGGAAAGATTGTTACATGTGATTATATGCTTAAGTGCTTGAATGATATAAATTCTTTACTACATGATTAATAGTGAGCATGAGATACTGATAAAGCCTGAACCTTGACTATTGTGTGATGATAATGCGGCATACTTATTAGCATTGTTGTTGCATGTGGGTGAATATTTGAATGATTATTTGCATCTTGATTGCTTGTGGTTGGTTGAGTTCCAACGGTGGACCATGGAAAGATTGTTACCCTGTCATCATTGTCTAACCATAGAGTTGTTGATTACAGATAAAATTGGCTAATTATGCATCCAAGGCAATCTATACGGCTAGCCGACACAGGGTCTGAGGCTAGAGATGATGACTAGGGCCAGAACCGTCTGCCAATCCATGAGAACTAGCAGCAGATACTTCAGACATGCAAGCCCGGTTACAGAGCCAGGAAGAGCAAATTCATCTTCTGAGACAGTAGGCTCCGTTAGGGAGTGCTGCACCTATTTTTCCACCTGTTCTGGCACCAGTTGTACAAATACCTGACGTTGGGAACAGGTGGGAGCCACTGTATGAGCGGTTCAGGAGACAGCATCCTCAAACCTTTGAGGGAGGACCAGATCCATTGAAGGCTGAACAATGGATGAGTATGAGTACTTCTATCTTGGATTTTATGAGGGTAGAAGGTAATGACAGGGTGGCCTGTGCCACCTATATGCTTTGAGAGGATGCCCGTATCTGGTAGGAGGGACATCACAGACCAGAGATGTTTCTACTCTGAGTTGGGATGGGTTCAGAGACTTGTTCAACCAAAAGTACTATAATGTTGTCGTCAGGGTAGCGAAGGTGAGAGTTTGTGGGGTTAGTGCAGGGAAATAGGACAGTCACAGAGTATGCCCTGAAGTTTGATAGACTTGCAAAGTTTGCACCAAATCTACTATCTACAGATGCAGCTAGACATGACATATTTTATTAGAGGTCTTAATGCTATGATAAACCGAGATGTGAGAATTACAATAGTACCTGAGGGGACGACTTTTGCCCAGGCTATTGAGAAGGCTCTTACCATTGAGGAGGCGGAGAATAAGATTTGGAGGGAGAACGTTGCGAGACGGGAGGTTCGTAGGGCGGTGCCTCCATATTTAGGGTCTGGTAGGGGCGGAGGCCCCAGTGATCTGAAGAGGAAGACCCCTGACACTTCGACCATAGGTGGTTCTGATAGGAGGGGTCGGGCTGCTCAGTGTGGTCGTCAGGGAGGCAGTGAGACATGGAGAAGCTACCCAGAGTGCACGAGGTTCAGAAGAAGCCATCTGGGCGAATGTCGGGCAAAGGCCTGTTATGTGTGCGGGGTGGTGGGACACCTCAAGAAGGACTGTTCAATAGTGAAGATAGAGGAAGCAGGGAAGGTGGATAGCTTGACTCTAGCTCGAGTGTTCACCTTGACGCAGGTAGAAGCCAAGGCTAGTCCCTCAGTGGTGACAGATCAACTTTCTAGCGTTGGCTCTCCTTTTACTGTATTGATTGACTCTGGTGCTACACATTCGTTTGTTTTTAGGAAGGTAATTGATAGGTTGTGTAGACCTAGTGAGTATTATACTGCGGCGGGGTTTGGGACTATACTGCCTACCGAGGACCTGATAGTGTCTAGGAGATGGATTAGAGCACTGCTAGTTATAGTTGATAGTAGGGAGCTATCAATAGACTTGATTGAGTTAGGTATGGATGATTTTGTCATGATTCTAGGGATGGATTGGCTGGTCAGATATGGGGCTACCATTGATTGCAGGAAGAAGATGGTGCCTTTTGAGCCTGAGGGAGAGGATCCCTTTGTTTTCGTGGGTGCGGTACATGGATCCCGCATACTCATGATATCAGCAATGAGAGCTAGAGACCTATTATAGGGAGGCTGTATAGGTTTCCTAGCTAGTGCGGTGGATACTACCAGATTTTTGCTAGTAGGGCCGGGATAGACTAGATTAGTTCGTGAGTTCTTGGATATGTTCCCTAAGGATTTACCAGGACTGCCGCTACACAGGGAGATTCATTTTGTTATTGAGCTAGCGTCGGGGACTGTACCAGTTTCTAGAGCTCTATATAGGATGGCTCCAGTGGAAATGAAGGAATTGAAGATACAGTTACATGAGCTTCTTGATTTGGGGTTTATCAGGCCTAGCTACTTGCCATGGGGTGCTCTAGTTTTATTTTTTAAGAAGAAGGACGGGACTCTGAGGATGTGTATAGACTACAGGGAGTTGAACAAGTTGACCATCAAGAATAAGTACCCTTTACCAAGGATCGATGGCTTGTTTGATCAGCTGCAGGGAAAGACGGTGTTCTCGAAGATTGATCTTCGATCTGGTTATCACCAGCTGAGGATCAAGGACGAGGATATACCGAAGACGACCTTCCGAACGAGGTATGGGCATTATGAGTTTTTGGTCATGTCGTTTGGTTTGACCAATGCCCCAAAAACATTCATGGACTTAATGAACAGGGTGTTCAAGGACTTCTTGGATAAATTTGTGATTGTTTTCATCGACAACATCCTATTGTACTCTAGTTCAGAGGCAGAACACGAGCAACATCTCCGATAGGTCTTGCAGAGTTTGAGAGAGCACCAGTTATACGCCAAGTTTAAGAAGTGTGATATTTGGCTACCAGAGTTGACATTCCTTGGACATATTGTTGGTGAAGATGGGATTGAGGTGGACCCATCTAAGGTGGAGGCAGTGAGAGATTGGCTAAGGCCAAGGAACGCCTCAGAGGTTAGGAGCTTCCTCAGCTTAGTGGGTTATTAAAGGCATTTTGTGGAAGGGTTCTCGAAGATTGCTGCACCGATGACATAATTGACACAGAAGAATCTAAATTTCTTCTAGTTAGACAATTGTGAGAGTAGCTTCCAAGAATTGAAGCGACGACTTATTACAGCACCTGTGTTGAGTCTTTCTTGGGAGGAAGGAAAGTTTGTGGTATATTGCGGCGCATCGAGTTTGGGATTGGGCTGTGTGTTGATGCAAAATGAGAAGGTTATCGCTTATGCATCATGACAGTTGAAGGAGTATGAGCAGTGGTACCCTACCCATGATCTGGAATTGGTAGCAGTGGTACAGGTGTGGCAACATTATCTGTATGGAGAGAAGTGCGAGATATACACCCATCACAAGAGTTTGAAGTATTTCTTCACCCAGAAGGATATGAACATGAGGCAAAGGCATTGGCTGGAGATGGTGAAGGACTATGATTGTGATATCCTTTACCACCCAGGGAAAGTCAATGTAGTGGCAGATGCGTGGAGCTAGAGGGGCCTGGGGCAGTTATTTAGCTCTGCTCAGATATTGAGAAAGTTGGTAGAGGAGATGTCCAGTGCAAGGATAGAACTTGTTGTGGGCCGGTTAGCCAATATTACCTTACAATCGACCCTGTTAGAGCAGATTAAAGAGGGTTAGATGGTTGATGCACAGTTGCAGGAAGCTAGATGGAAAGTCTTGGCGGGAGTGGCTAAGGACTATTCCATTTCTAAGGTTGGTTTGCTACGGTACAAGGGTCGGATCTGTTTTCTGACTGATATGGGGATTAGACGTGAAATATTAGATGAATCCCATACTATGTCGTATCAGGATCTATGGATGTTGTATTGGTGGCCTGGGATGAAGAAGGATGTGGTGGAGTACGTGGCCAGGTGTTTGACCTATCTGCAAGTGAAGAATGAGCATCAGCGGCCAGCAGGGTTGCTATAACCTTTGGGTATTCCCGAGTGGAAATGGGAGGACATCACGAGGGATTTTGTGGGAGGTTTACCCAGGACAATGGGGTTGCATGACTCAGTATGGGTGATAGTTACACCAAGTCAGCTCACTTTCTGCCAGTGAAGTCAACTTATATTGTGGATCAGTATGCGAAGCTGCATGTGAGGGAGATTGTACGTCTCCATGGAGTTCCCATGCCCATAGTGTCAGACTGGGATCCTATCTTTACCTCCAGGTTTTGGGGTGGATTGCAGAAGGCTATGGGGACTCAGTTGAAGTTCAGTACGACCTTTCATCCTTAGACTGATGGACAGTCTGAGAGGATGAATCAGATATTGGAGGACATGCTCAGAGTGTGTGTGATAGACTTTGAGGGGTCTTGGAGTAAGTATCTCCTGTTGATTGAGTTTTCGTACAACAACAGTTACCAATCAACGATTCGAGTAGCTCAATACGAGATGTTATATGGGAGGAGGTGTAGATCACCCATTCATTGGGATGAGATGGGTGAAAGGAATTATTTGGGACCAGAGGTGGTTAAAAAGACTAATGAGGCTATCGAGAAGATCCTAGCTCGAATGCTCGCTTCACAGAGCAGATAGAAAAGCTACGATGATCCTAAGCATAGGGATGTGGAGTTTCAGGTAAGGGACCACGTGTTTCCATGAGTTTCACCACTGCGAGGGGTGAGAAGGTTTGGGAAAAAGGGCACGCTGAGCCCTAGATTCATTGGACCTTTCTAGATCCTCGAGAGGATCAGGCAGGTGGCCTACAGATTGGCATTGCCACTGTCGTTGTTGGGAGTTCATGACGTATTCCACATTTCTATGCTTCAGAAGTACGTCTCAGATACGACTCATGTGTTGAGGTATGAGGAATTAGAACATCAGACAGATTTGTCTTATGAGGAGCGACAGATCCAGGTCATCGACAGGAAAGACAAGTATCTACAGAACATGACGATTCCTTTAGTCAAAGTGTTATGGAGGAATATCAAGGTCGAGGAAGCGACCTAGGAGCTTGAGTGAGCAATGCTGGATCAATATCCCGAGCTATTCAAGTAAATTTTGAGGACAAAATTCTCTGTAGGAGGGGATAGTTGTAACGGCCCAAAATCAATAATAAGGCTCAAGGGCCTTGATTAGCGTGCCGGGATGGGATAATTGACATATGTGTGATTTAATGGTTTAATGCATGATTATGTAGCATGCATGATTAATATGATTATATGACTATGTGACATGCATGTTTGTGAGTATTAGATATGCATGTGGGCCCTTTATTGGTTATAAGGGCATATTTGTATTTTTGGCCCGTTGTGGGCATAAATGTGATTATATGTGATAAATTGTTGAGACCACATTATTATGTGGATATATTTTCACCATATGGCTCGAGACGATCCTAGTGAGCAGATTGGCGAAATAGTCACAGCGGGGATTAATACCTGGCTCGGGGAAAAGCCTGTGGGTATTTTTGGGAATTTAGAAAATATCTTGGGAATTATTGGACATTGAATAAATAAATGGTAATTAAGTGGATGACGGGATTAATTGGTAGATTTTAGGAGCATTAGAGGAGTTAGTGGGAACTAGGAAGGAATGACCATTTTACCCTTGTATCCCCTTTGAAGGTTATAGGTTTAAAAGCAGAAGCAGCATAATGGTATTTTGTTTAAACGAAAGATATATCTAGTAACTCTTAGGAACAACTCTGAAAATTGGTGGAATACACTCAACTCTCTCTCCCTCATGGTTTCACTCTCTCCCACTCTCTCAACATGCTTGAAGCTAAGGAAAGAAAAATGGCAAAAACATAGGCCTTAAGCTGGGAGTTTAAGCTGGGAAAACAGAGGAGAATTCAAGGAATTAAGTTGAATTTGTGCAAGAATTCTGCGAGGAAACTGGGTTACTATTGGAGGTAAGAACTCTAGTTTTAATCTCTGAATTCTGATGGGTTTGTGTTAAGAATTTTGGTTGGCATTGGTGTGAGTTTGATGATTGGTTTTGAGTGCTATGATCAGTTGGTTTGGGACTTTTGGTGATGATTTCTGACTGAATTGGTGATGAGTTCTGACTGAATTGGGATAGTGACTCGGACTTTTGGTGTAAAGGTTTTTATGTTTAAAGTATGTGATTTAATCTTCAACTCGTGGTTGGGTTTAGTTCTAGTTGGGAGGCTTATTGGATTTAAATTTTGAGGGAAATTGGATGGAAAAGGTTGGAGAGAACCTAGATTTTCTGGGCTCGAAGGAGGCACGCCACGACCTAGCCCTAGGGCGCCGCGGCGCGTGTGGCCTGTTTGGTTTGGGTTGCGCTCTGAGATGGGGGCGTGCCGTAACCCACTAAGCCAAGTCGTAGCCCACCTCACCTTTGGCTTGGGTCCTTGCTCTCTGACTTGGGGGCAAGTCGTGACCCACTAAGCCAGGTCGTAACCCGCCTAGGGTTTTTAGCCTTAGAATAATTTCTAGAATTGGTTAGGATCGTGGGTTAGAACCTAGGTGCTCGGGATAATTTCTACTAGCCGGTTTAATAGAAGTTGAGGTCCCGGTGGCTAGTTTTTATCTCCTAAGCTATTAGTTGGATTGGAAGTTAACAATTACCCATTGGTCACTGTGTCTAGGTTTATCACCAAGGCTCGGGGCTAAGGATCGTGTGAGGGACCAATCCGTTATCTCTGTTTGGAATTAAAGGTCAGAAAACTGCACCCTTGAGTGGTTGTAATGGAACTGAGTTCCCAATACTTGAACATGTATATTGTATGGATAAATGAGTAATTTGGCATATGGAAATGGACGCCCTAAGAGAGTCGGGGGCTGATATTTGCGCACTGGACACGGCTCGGCCCCTATGAGCCGGGGTCAACTAGATACCACTGGACTCGACCTAAGTGAGCCAGAGTCGGTGGATTAAACAGAGGGTGCGGCCTAAAGGCCTCGACCCTGACTATTGCATGTTGATTGAGATGAATTGTTGAATATATATATATATGTTTACTGTTGATAGTTTGATGCTATGGCTTATTGAATTTCTTGTTATCTGCTTTGCGATTGATTGATAATCACCATTGATTATGCTATACTGTTATGGTTTTCTTGATGGGCCTTGGCTCACAGGTGCTACATGGTGTAGGTAAAGGAAAGGGTAAGATGGATCAACCATGTGTTGGAGAGCTCTTGGGGCGGGGTGTACATTGTCAGCTGCTCGTCCACCACAACCGAGGGAAGTACAGGGACGGAAGCCTAAAACTTGTATATTGCCATTAGAGTGGCCACTGATTGGATATAACTTTTGAGAGTTTGTAAATTTATCTTTTAAACCCTGTTTTTGGGATCCCATGTACTAAACATCTATTTTAATGAAAATTAACCGTTTATGATCAAAATCTTTTAACCCTAACCCGATTATGACTTTAGGATCACATTTTTATTCAAATGACTAGATTAGCAAGTCTTGCACTATTTCAAATACACAGTGTAACGGTCTTCGTTATCCAGGGCGTTACATAATTCATATCACAGTTCATAGCATAATTACTAGCAAAGTTCACAAAATAATTCAAAACTTAATTCCTAACATAATTCCTAATATAATTCATAGCATAGCCAATATAATTCATAATTTATAATGTAACATACAAAATTTACCACACTTAAGTACATCAAGCATAAACCCTGCGTGCAGGTGTCCACTCTTCTTACCTTAGGTTCAGCAAAGCTCCACACACACTAACGCATCCCTTCAAGTATCCTTAGCAAGCGTAAACATGTAACATACCATCGAAGCTTTTAAAAACTCAAACTAAACCCAAAACAAAATTGAAATACACCCATGTCCGTCTTAAGGCTAATTCATAACCAAAATATCTTTAGGAAAGTCTTAAAGCTCTATTGCATAAAACCTCAAACCAAAAGATACCAGTTTATCACAAAATGGTGCACTTGAACTGAAATAATACATTTCTGGGCAATAGGCATGGTCGCGCCCACAGAGCGCATGGGCTTTCCAGCTGAGTACCATGGTCGCACCAAGGCTGGGTGTGGTCGCGCTAATCCCCGAATAAAGAAATCAGAGATGTAATTTTAAACCTATATTTCAACATCAAATCTCAATGTTTTGTCCCCAATTCACGAAATCATTCAAACTAGCATGGTTCTAACCCTTGTAACTCAGATATAACCAATATTAAACATATAATAAACATTAATTATAAAAATTTGCAATAAAATCCATTTTCAACAACAAAAACGTAAATCTATCACCAAACCTAAACATTAAAATTAGAAGAACATGCCAATCAATAGTTAGCCACCAATCTCCCAATTCTTGCTCCTTTGTATGATTCTTAGTTCACCAAATTACTAAATCCACATTATTCTTTGGATCCCTAAGCCTCAAAGATCCGGATCAAGAATAAGAGAAGTGTTCTTGGCCTGTTACTCTATCTCATATCACAAATGAGAGTGTCTGACTATCGTATAAACTCTAAACCTAATTCCCAATATTAATTTATTTTTGATAATTAATCATATAAAGCCAATTTACCATACTAGCCTCATTCTCTAATTTTCTTCAGTAATTACTTAAGTCCATTTTTGTACTTTCTATCAAAGCTAATAGCTTTGACTTTCCTTAATTGCACCTTATACCATAAAACTCATATTTATACTTTGAACCCTTATTTGCAATATCTTTGGCACTTAGGCCCCCAATACTTGAAGGAATCGTGTTTTTCCACTGTCATGAAAGAAAAAAAGTTCACATATGCATCAATCATAAATTACCAAATTACCCCCACATGCCAAATTACTAAAATACTCATAAAATTCAAATGTGGATATTACAACTATCCCCCCCCCCCCCCCCCCCTTAAAAATGATTTTGTCTTCGAAATTCCTATGCCATAACATCTCAAGATTCTCTCATCCTTGAGAGTATCTAAAAACTCAACTTTTGTTGTCACCTCAAAATTCCATAGAATCTTTCCATCATAACCGATTTCCACTACTCAGGATCATCATGATATATCTTGGCTAAGTATTGTTGCCACATCCAATTATAAACAACATATACCTAGATACATTTTCGAGTTTACACAACCCACAATCTGGTTCTGTTCATTGTATCACTTATTCTTTACTTAATTCTCAACTTATTTGCCACTTCATATTCCTGCCACTTTTATCTATGTTATAGTAGTAACCCATCAATACTAGTTCTACTTCATACTTATGAAATTATTGCCATATTTATAATACATGAAGTTTTCTTTACATATAGTTAGTATCCATACATTTACGTATATACTTCATACTTGCCTCTTTGTCTAGAATCCTTATTCACTTGTAATCTATATCCTCTTAATTCCCCTTATCTTAACAATTAGATAATGCAACCATGCAACATACATCTGATACATATTTCCATAGATTCCATCGTAAATGCCTTCTAACATCCGATGTTCACTAATTTTTTTAAGAAACACTTAAGGCTCATAATTCCCATCTCATTTTGCTTTTCAGCTTGTCCTTATAATAGCTTTCTTTAGAGGCATTTATAGAAGTACTTGCTGCATGTTCTCAATTTTCAATCTATCAATTCAATTGTACTCTACTAACCCTCAGATGTAGTCGTTCACTTCTAACCCTTATGAATTCCTTGCTTTTTATGAGTCCTATAAAAAAAGTGGGCAAATTCCATCTTTACCCCTCTGCTTAAGGTGTTACAAAAAATCTATCACTTGTTAGCTACAATGGTAGCATAAACTTGTTCATACACGTTATAACATGGTACAATCCAATAACTGACTTCGCATTGTGTTCCTTAGGACATGGTACTATCCTTCACTTATCATTTCGTCCAATAATAAGGGTCTTAGCTGCCCTTCGTCATTATATTCATGGATGTCTAATTTTTTCTGTAATTCCTAAAGACAGTCTTCAATCCTATACAGATCCTATCCAAATCTAAAGTCCGTAAAGCTTAAATAATTTCTCCTATAATTCCAACTCTGAGATCACCTCATCAAGTTCGTATTTAAATAAAATAACCCATGCTATTCCATAAATCTAGCCATCTTTATTGCTAATGAATCTTGTTACACCCAAATTTCGAGGATGAATAAATAAGCCTTGAAATGTAGGCTCATAAAGTGTAAGCTCGAAAATAACAGGTAGTGGCTGAACACTTGTATAAATATGTATGATTACTGACCTATTGATGTTGGCGATCGATCACAAGTTTAAAGGCTCGAGCTTAAGTTTCAAGCTAGAAGGAGAGAATCTTCTTCGATGCATATGGGTGTTATTCGAGCCTTAGTTACAAGCTCGAAGGTATTGGTCTCTGAAGATTGAGTTTGATGAAACCACTAGCTGAGGAGGAGGCTGACTGGAATACTGAGCTCGAAGTATTGGTCGATCTTGGAAGCGCATTAACCTTGAGTTCAAGGTCAGCAACGCGTTTTGCACACAACAGTTGTTAGGAGATCCCTATTCCTTTGGGATTTTTTGTTATTTGATATTAAATCCCAATTATCATGGGATATTATGTATTTAATGTATTTATTTATATTTATTTCAGATTTGAATAATTGTTTGTAACTTCCCTGAATCAGGGGAAGATATTCTCCCAACTAGGCTTATAAATAGCCTGGTAATTTTCATTTGTATTCACGCACAAATTGGTACGAAGAATACTCTGTCGAATTTCTCTGAGAAAGCTTTGAGAGAGTATTAAGATCAATAATATTGACTCGTGTACTAGGCAGATTTTAACTATTTAACCACGTAAAATTCTTCTGTTCTTTTCTACTTTCTGAAATAATTGTTTAGTGCTCTTCAAATTTAAGTTGACGAAAAACAGCGTCAACAGTTTGGTGCTTTCATTGAGAGCATTAAGAAAATCTCTGTATTTTTTATTTAGAAACCTCCTGCATTGCATCAATGGCCACCACGAACAACCCAAGGAGCTGGTGGGTGACCATTGCCCTAAATACCTAAGGAACAAACTCCTCAAACTAAGAATTATCCCTGAAGGCTAGGGAAACAACATATGGCAGACCATGACCCTGATGAGGGGAGTGCCTCATCTGACTCCTGTGGGCCATCTGCTCCCAGGCCCGACGAGGACCTCTATTATAACCCTGAGAGGTACATTCCCATTGTGGAACTGGAGAGTCGCCAACTATGCTGACACTGGTAGAATCCACACGGCGTAATGAATAATTGGCTAGGAAAGCCACCGTGGTCCACCCCGGAGGTCCATTAGGCTTCCCCGCGGGAATACAGTCGCCAGGAGGGCCGAACAAGAGGTCCAGCAGACCCAGCCAAGGCCCAGGGAAAACATTGACAACAATTGCCCTGGGAGGAATACTCAAGCTAATATCGCTGTTAATCCGACGGTGGAAGTAATTGCTGGAACATGGAATAACTGAGCTCCTCCAGCAGCTCGGAGCACTAACCCTGAATTTGTCAGAAATAACCAGGAACCAGTCCGGGCCAATTCTAGACCTTTAGGCCCAACAATGGAAGGCCCCCACCATTTCCTATAAGGCATCTACCGTCTCCCATAAGGCACCCATCTCCGATCCGAGAAGCACCCCAACATGCTCCTAATAGGAACCAGACGGGGGATCGTGCACCATAAAAACCATCTCAAAGTGGAAGCCGAGACGGGAACTGTCGAACTTGACCCAAGCACTGGGGCGAGCGAGAGGCAACCTAAGGACATAGGGAAACCCAGCCAGTAGGAAGCCACCTTTCGAGATCATAGACAACTGGAGCAAGAGGGCTGGTGGAAGATCCACCTCACAACCATCGAGCCGCTTAACCAGAAAGAAATGTTAGTTTTATGAGTGAGAGTTTGGACCTCACTAGGTTTGTAAGCGTATATAATATCGAACCTAGGAATACTTGGAATTATGACAACAATCTTGATCTTTGAGATCATCTGAACCAGAACTAGGGGCAGGCTAATCCCTTGAACCCCGATTTACGTGCATATCTGAACATCTGAAAAGAACCTGCGCAACCAGTATATCCCTATACTGGGGTAGGGAGTTGGAGTTTTTGTAAACAATAACCAGATACACTAAGCACAAGCTCAGCCTTTAGTGCACTTGGTCCTGGAAAGAATTAATCAGCTCGAAAGAGCATTCAGGCTCCTTGAAGATGAAAGGAACAAGGACAAGGCCGACGACTCTGATGAGGAGCTTGAGCCTTTTCCTCCATATATATCAAACACACCATTCCCTTACAAGTTCAAGATACCACATGTAGCTCCTTTTGATGGGAACTCAGACTCATAACCATCTAGGCACATTTAACACCATCATGGGTGCCAACAATGTTGGCTACGAGCTCATATGCGTGTTATTTCCAACTACTTTGACAGAACCAACAATAAATTGGTTCAATAAATTTAGAAGACATTCGATCTCATCTTGGGATAAATTGGCAAAGGAATTTAAGAAAAAATTCAAGGCCATGGTAGGCGTCAGGCCCTCGGTCTCGGCCTTGACCAATGTTAGACAACAGTCGGGAGAGTCATTAAAAAGCTACCTAGCGAGGTTTAACATCGAGGTGGTGCGAGCCCATAATGTTGATGAAAGTGGTCATCTTATGGTTGTTCGGGCTGGTATATTACCAGGAAGTCCCCTTTGGGAAGATATGCGGAGAAAACCAATAAGAATAATAACCAAGTTCAACAAAAGGGCTTAGAGATTTGTCAATGTAGAGGAGGCGAGTTCATCATTAAAACTGACCCCTCAACCCATTATAACTACAATGTTGAATGTTAACTCAGTCTCGACCTTGACTACCCCATCAACATCTTGACACTCAGAAGACAGCCCTTCAAAAAGAAAGAAAAATGAAGGGAATAACTCAGAGGCAAACAGGGGGAAAAAGAAGAAGGAAAAAAAGTACTTCTTCATTTATATGGTTTACATCGAGCTCACGGAAACTTTAGAGTATATCTCTATCGCAAATGAGAATCAGGTCCTGCTAGGCGACCTGACCCAATGTGAAATCAATTATCAAAGAGAGATATCAACAAGTACTGCAAGTTCCACAAGGACGTTAGACATATCAACGATGAGTGGCGACAACTAAAAGAGGAGATCGAAGGCCTGATCTTGAGAGGGCATTTCAAAAAATACATAAGAAATCGAAATCCAACTCAAGTGTCAGCTAGACAGAGAGCAGCTCCTACGCAACCTGCCAAGCAGAATACCACCTTGCGAGCAAGGGAGGATGATCAACCTCCCCCAATAGATGGGGAGGATGTGGTAACCATCTCTGGAGGACCACACCTTGCTGGATCGGGCAGAAATTCTCATAAGAGATATGTGAACCAGCTCAAGAAGGGAGACGGGTTTCCCTATGAACCTGAACTGTGAGCTCCAAAGCAACAAATGGTTGAATCTCAACCCATTACTTTTATAGAAGAGGATGCTTCGCATGTTCAGTTTCCCCACAACAACCCTCTGGTCATCACACTTTAGCTTACCAATAAAAGGGTGTGCTGAGTCCTGATAAATAACGAGAACTCAGTCAATATCCTTTATAAGGCCACTTTAGAAAAAATGGGACTTGCGCTTCAAGATTTGAAATCCTGTGCAACGATGTTGTATGGATTTTCAGGTGAGGGATTTCCAACACGAGATCCATCGAAGTCTTAATAACCTTGGGAGACTATCCAGTCTCGGTGACCAAGATGATGGAGTTCATAGTGGTAGACACCCCTTTTACCTACAATGTACTACTCTAGAGACCAGCCATGATTGGTCTGGGGGCAGTGTCATCTGTTAGACATTAGGCCATCAAGTTCCCGACATCTAGTTGCATTGGGACACTGAAGGGAGACCAGCTCGCTGCAGGGGAAATCTATAGCATTTCCATGAGGGGGAAAAACCAAACAAGTGCACAAACACTTGTTGTTATTCGGGAAATGAGAGGATCCATCATCAAAATCGAAGAACAGATTGACCATAGAGTAGAGGAAGAAAGGGCCAATCTTGGAACAATTGAGGAGCTTGAAGAAGTAGTGCTCGATAAAAAAGACACCACGAGGGTGGTGAAAATAGGAGAGAACCTTTTCGAGGATGTGAAATAGAAATTAATTCACTTCCTGAGAGAAAACCAGGATGTGTTTGTGTGGTCGCACTCAGATATGGTAGGGATCAGTCCAAGCGTTATAAGCCATTCACTCAACAAAGATAAGAGCTTCCCTCCGAAGCAAAAAAAAAGGAGGCTCCTGGAGAATGATAGGAAGAAAGCCTTAAAAGAGGAGGTGGAAAGGTTGAAGGCAAATCGGTTCATCCGAGATGCTTCTATCTTGATTGGATATCCAATCCTGTACTGGTTCCGAAGCCCAATGGCAAGTGGCAAACTTCCATTGATTATTCAGATCTCAACAAGGCATGTCCCAAGGATTTCTTTCCCTTGCCTCGAATTGATCAACTCATACGGGTCACGGAATCATGTCATTCATGGACACTCACTCTAGATATAACCAGATATCCATGAATGCATCTGACCAGGAACAAACAAGCTTCATGAGCGATAAGGGCTTGTATTGCTACAATGTAATGCCTTTCGGGCTCAAGAACGCAGGAGCCACATACAAAAGACTAGTGAATATGATGTTCGTTGAGAAGATAGGGAATAACTTGGAAGTTTATGTGGACAATATGTTAGTCCAGTCCAAACAAAACTGTAACAATGTAGACGATCTCACTCATTGTTTCCCTGTGCTTCGAAAATACAATAATTGACTTAACCCACATAAATGCTCATTCGGAGTATCCTTGGGGAAGTTTTTCGGATTCATAGTAAATACTCAGGGTATATAGGCTAATCCCGACAAGATTAAGGTGTTAATTGACATGCCCTTAATTCAAAAATAAAGATGTCCAGAGCCTAATTGGACGAATGGAACCCTTAAGTAGGTTTATCTCGAAATCTACAGAACGGTGCCTTCCATTCTTTACTATTTTAAGAGGGCGAAAGAAATTTGAGTGGTCAGATGAGTGTGAACTCGCGTTTTAGAACCTTAAGAAACATCTCACTGAGCCACCAATCTTTTCTAAACCAATCATAGGGGAATTTTTGTACATATACCTCGCCACAACCGAGCATGTCATTAGTGTAGTACTTGTTCAGGAGGAGAATAAAGTACAAAAACATGTTTACTACGTCAGCAAAAGGTTACTGGGGGCAGAATAAAGATACCCATTAATGGAAAAACTGACTTTGTGCCTAATACATGCATCTCGAAAGCTTCGACCCTATTTCCAAGCACATCCTATACATGTGTTAACTGATCAGCCGTTAAGGAAAGTATTATCCAAGCTTGAAGCGTCCAAGAGATTTTTAAAATGGGTCGTCGAGCTCTGACAGTTCGAGATCACCTATCATCCTAGAACAACAATCAAAGGGCAGTCTTTGGCATACTTCATTGTTGAATGTATAGGAATCTCCAACGAGGAAGTCGTAATTGTAACAACCCGAATTTTCAAGACTCGATAATGCAGAAATATAAACGTTTTCATTTAACAAAATGTCTTAAAAACCCGTATAAAAAAATCTTTTTAAAAGTCATAAGGCCATACTTAACATTTAATACAAACATAGTTTATGAAGAGTAGAATGAGCCTAGTTTATAAAAATAACACAACATTTCCAAAAAAACAAAATGGTTTCCCAAATGATCGGTCCACATGTACATTCACAAGGTAGACTCCAGCGCTCAGTGCTCTGCCTTGCCCTTGTTCTTACCTACAGCAGGAAACAACTAGGTAAGCGAAAATGCTTAGTAAGTTCAACTTTAAAACAAAAGCATACAAAGAAGATAGGTGGTCACTGACAAAGTTATTGTCCCCAGATAACAATAGCTCACAAAGATTAGGGTTCAGGATCCATCTGGACCCTACGTAATCAATTTCAAGAACACAAAAGCATCCTGGCAAACTTATGGTTATGCCTGATAACCAATGACAAACTATTTCATATAAACAAATAAATCCCTGCACTCAGAAAATCCAAGAGCAAGTAGATATAATATATCACAATATAATTTGAGACCAACGCTTGACAATTTCCAACAATTTGGGCGTATTACGCCCTCCAGCATAATTGTTAATCTGTAAGAGAGAACCGACTCTTAACACTATAATCTAGCCTATAAATATCCCCATCAAGGGTAACTATCGAGTTACCTAGGGCATCGCTACTTATCCAATAGTGAATCCCTCACAAGGGTAACCATCAAGTTACCTAGGGCATTGCTACTATCCAAGAGTGTAATAAAAGTTACACAGGTTTACAGAGACTTCTATGTTAATCAGTGGTGCTGGTGAGCAGTTGCCCCTAGGGTGTTCAGCCTCCCTCAAACTTGGAAACCCCTAGTATCTCTAGGCACTATCACTGAATGGCCAATATTCACGGCTACTATCCGAGAATAACTTATCAGAGCACTTGCTCAGGTACTCACCGTTCACTGATTAAGTAAGCATGAGGGCCCCTAGGTCCTATTCATTTTGGTGCCCCTAGGTTTAAACCAGCAATCCTGACCTCATGAAGACTCGTCGCGGTTGTGAACCAGACATAATAAAATCAAACAAGTAGTGTGATGGGGAATAGTCGTCTCTGATATGACAGATATCTATAGTTCATATTTTCTGAATCAGCACCTATTAGACTAACGTCTCTATGCAAACTTTCTACGACAGTGTATATATGTGCATGTGTCCCTATACTAACAAACAATACAATAGTCGTTTCATGTTGTAGCCACACAATAGAAGTTGACTTACTTGGAGTCCTTAGCTCTCAGCAAGATTTCACCCTCCGCTATATAGTCCAGTTATGCTTAGCCAATACTGTAATTATCCATACAGTACTCAGATTAATTATGGCACTTCATAATTCATTATTATTATTTTGGGCAGTTTGGTCATTTTATAAAAAATCACTTGTAAGGATTAAAGATCCTTATTTGGTTTTAAAGCCATTCAAGAAATTCGTACTAAAAAATTTGAGACTAAACCCTAAGTCTCGGGGACACATATCCTATGGTCTCGATACTTAGGCTCAGGTATCGCAATAGTATTTTCGCACAATCCGCTAAAAATCTTATTATTTAAAAGTATCGCTATTAACCCGTACATTCAACAAGTCGGTTAAATATATAGAAGATTTTAGCTGGTATTATATCCAGAAAATACTAATTAAATTCCTTAATTATGTTTCAAGAAAATAATCTCTTAATTTTCCTTTTATTTTTCTTAAGGTTTTAATCTCTAAAAATTATTTTAAGAAAATAGCCTAATTTTAACTTAATTAGGAAAACCGCTAATAATTTATTATCTTGACTAGTTAATTTTCGGAAGTCAATTAATCAAGTTTACTTACTAGAAAAATAATTTACTTAATTATTTTCTCAAAATATAGGGTTTTTAAACCCTCTTTTAATTTATCAACTTATAAATAAATTAAATCTTTTATTTTTAGAAAGAATAAAAATTGTTTAATTTAATAATTCTCACTTAAACTCAAAGTAGTATTTTAGGTCAAAATGTTTTTAAGACTTACCAAGTTTTTTTCTTGCAATATGCAAAAATGTACTTTTATCTTGTGTTCTGAAATCTCATTTTTACACTAAGTGTGAAAACTCTATTTTTCACATTTTTTTAACTACATACATTGTTAGGTTATAAGTTGAAATTTACTTACCAAATTGCTACCAAAATTTCTCAATTCTATATTTGGTATGCCATTTATGTCTTTGAGAAATCTTAGGTCAAAAGGAGCATTTTTTATTCGTGAAAATATTTTCCAAACATTGAGGTAAAAATGACCTTATTTTCAAGTCCTTATTTTTTTCAAACTTTGGCACTTAATAACACTCAATCCGTTCATTATTTTGTTACCAAATTTTACAGTGGAATACTAGGTTATGCCAAGAATATGTCCACCAAATTTTAGAAAAAAACTGGGTTCATTTGACCTATACTGTGGCTGTCCAAACTTTGTCTCGAATTTAAGAATACGAAAAAAAAAAAAACAGTTTTTTACCTAAACTTTGAAATAGCATAACTCACTCATTTCTAAACGTTTTTGAGTGTTTCAAAAGCTCAATTTTATGTACTCCATCTCAGAAACCTCACAGTACAATTTAATTTTACAAAATAAATATACAGTTGATGCTTGAGCCCTTGGAAGTCACAGCTCAAAACTTGTATTTTTGTTTTAGGGTTTTCAACAAAACCCCTTAGGGATTTTGGTCCCTATTTTCAAAAATCAACACACAAGAATCATAAAAATTATAAAGCAACTACCATAGCCTTATTACATCACCATTAAGAAATTTTAAGCATTGAATATACAAAATAATGCTTAAAAAAATAAAAATCATACTAACAACCATAAAAGTAAATTTTTTACCTCTTGTTGTTCTTGCTTTAGGTTTTGATGTTTCTACTGGCTTTGAATCCTTCAAAACTCTTTCAAAACTTTAACCAACTCCCCCAACAACATATATAGTTAGCTATTGAAAGATCTATGGTTAAAAACTTTTACAAAAGTCAATTTTTTTGAAACTTTACCTTAGGAAAATTCTTTATAGACCAAAGCTTAAGCTCCAAGATTTCTTAGTATTCTTGATGGTTGAAAATGGAGAGAAAACTTGAGAGAGAATTTTTTAACAAGATGAGAGTGATTTATGAGAGGGGGGGGGGGGGGTTGGAAGAGTTTAGACTACTCTAAAATATCTAAAACACTCAAGTGTTTTTACCTTTAACCACTTGATGCCATTAACCCTAATTTAAATGAGATTTAAAACTTAATTAGTTTGGTCCACACAATTTAAAACTCTAACATGGCTGACCACCTCTTTTCTTTTTATGCATTTATATATATATATTTTTTTATATAAAGGTTAATAAACATTTAATAAGAAGAAAAATCTGAAATGACTTTCTATAACATTTTCACTCATATAAAGTTTTTAAAACAAAACTTAACATATAATAATTAAATTAAATTTATCTCACATTTAGTTTTATTAATCACACAATAAAATTTAACCTAATGTCCATTTATGGAATAAAATTCCCCAATTCGGTAAAATTAAGCATTTTAACACAAAACACCCTAAAATTTCCATTTCCTTTTCTGTTTATTAGTTTGACCAAACTTTAATTTTTATGAATGTATTCTATGCCCAAAATATATTTTCCATAGTTTTTCATTTTATTTTCCGACACTTTTACCCGATTAGGGTTTTTGTGTCAGTTCAAGACCGAAAGTCTTATCTTGACTTTTAATCACAAAATTCATGATTTGGCTAGCAATAACTCATGGAAATAAATTCCAAACAAATATAATATTATTTTAAATAATATTCTTAACTTGGGGAAAAAAATCTCGACCGAGTCGTTTAAAGGTACCCGAAACACAGGGTGTTACAGTAACACCAGCCCGCGAGCTGTGGAGACTTTACGTCGATGGGTCCTCTAATAAAAATGGGTCGGGGCAAGAATTATTTTGATAACCTCGATGGTAAATCGCTTCCATTTGAAGCTAAGGTTTGGCTTTGAGGCATCGTATAACGAGGCTTAATACGAGACGTTATTAGCAAGTCTTTAGATGGCCTCCGAGCTCAAAGCAAAGGACATCCACTACTATAGTGACTCTCAGTTGGTCGTTAACCAGGTCCTAGGTGAATATCAGGCTCATGGAATAAAAATGGTAGCCTATCTGGAAAAATTCAAGGCAACATTTGGGGAATTTGAGTTCTACACCATAAAACAAGTTCAATAGTAACAAAATTCAAATTCAGATGCATTGGTCAGGCTCACTGCGACCAAAGACGTTAACACACTCAACGTGGTTCCTATAGAATTCCTATCGGTTCCAAGCATAACCAAGCCTAAGGAAGAAGATGTCGTCATGATTGACTTGCAACCCACCTGGATGACCCCGATAGTTAACTACCTCGAAACCAGAAGCCTCCCAGTAGATAAGAACGAGGCTAGAAAACTCATGTACAAGATTCCAAGATATACCATCTCTGAAGGAAAGTTGTACAGAAGGAGATACTCCATGACACTACTTAGCTGTGTAACTCCACCCGAGGAAAGGAAGATTTTAGATTAAATCCACGAAGGATTCTGCGGAGACCACACTAGGGGGCATAGTTTTTCAAAAAGGTGATTAGGCAATCATATTTCTAACCTACAGTCAAGACAGACTCATTCAAATACGTTAAGCGTTGTGATAAGTGTCAATGGTTCACTTCAATACCGCAAGCCCCACCCACTAAACTAACCATGATGAGCTTCCCATGGCCATTCGTGGCATGGGGAATCAACCTCATAGGCTCCTTTCCAACTAGAAAAGATGGAGTAAAATATGTTGTAGTCATCGTTGATTATTTTACAAAGTGGATCGCAGACGAACCCTTGGCTACTATCACCTCGAAGAAAATCAGGAAGATTGTGTCTAATAATGGGACCCAATTTGATAGTGATTTTTTCACAAATTTATGCGAAAAAATGGGATAATTAAACGCTCTTCCTCCGTGGCCCACCCACAAGAAAATGGCCAGGTCGAAGCAGTAAACAAGACTCTAAAGAGTTCTCTTTAGTTCTATGAAGAAAAGGCTAGAAGAATGACCTCAAGTCCTGTGGGCATATACAACAACAACAAGAACCTCGACGGGGCATACCCCCTTTTCCCTGACTTATGGATGAGAGGCCATGTTTCCCATCGAGATTGAATTCCAAACTATAAGGCTCGATGTATACGATCAAACCTCGAACCAATCCCAGCTCGAAGAAAGTTTGGATCTTATAAAAAAAAGATGAGATGAAGCCCAGTTGAAAAATGATGCATACCAGCAAAGGGCTACGAGATATTTTAACAAAAGATTTCAAGATAGGAAATTCAGATTGGGAGAATTGGTATTGAGGCGTGTGTTTCTGGCCACATGAGACCCATCTGCTAGGGTGCTCGGGCCTAATTGGGTGGGACCCTACCAGATCGAGTCCATCATTCGACCTGGAGTTTATAAACTGGCAAGAATAATTGGGGGATTGGTTCCACGAGCTATGAATGGTAAACATCTACGACCTTATTATCAGTAATGTAGGAATGGTGTTTATTCGTTTTAACTAAGCTTGTATTTGGTTTTTTGTTTTTTTTAATAAAGCACTGAATTTCATTCGAATATTGTATTTTTATTGTTATTTTTTTGCAAGCCAATAACCTAAGATCATAATCATAGG
This sequence comes from Humulus lupulus, assembly GCF_963169125.1. Taxonomy (NCBI): domain Eukaryota; kingdom Viridiplantae; phylum Streptophyta; class Magnoliopsida; order Rosales; family Cannabaceae; genus Humulus; species Humulus lupulus. Next base: position 117,392,113 of record NC_084796.1, on the reverse strand, counting down.
ATATCAAGGGGGCATAAGTGGTATACAATCATACCATGAGCTTGAAAAAATATAACATCAATAAAAATAAATCCTAATGGAAATGTATGGATTGTTAACCTAACATGAAGAAAGCAATAAGTGTATGAATCAGTAACCAAACACGAATTAAACAAGTCGAGACCAGGGCTGGAAATTTTTGCAAATGAGTTTCGACCTCGGAACCTCGAAATCATAGTCGAGGATGAGGAAAAGTAACTGGAAAAACAAAATATAACTAGACTAACGAGGTTATGTACCATTTAAGTATTTTTTTTTTAAATACATGGTAAAAGTAAAGTTTGACCTTGACAATAACAAAGTTGGACATGGGCATTTCGAATAAACTATGCATGAATGTATTGAAATTCGAACTTAAACCCAATGTATATTTGTAAAAATAAGAAAGTATAAATGCATGTCCTTAATAATAAAATTTTGAAAGTATTTCAATCCAGAAATATGATGTATAATATTAAGGAAAAAAGCTAAACATAGGTAATGTGCAAAAAGGTTTTCGAGCTAGAAAGTTGAAAGCATAAAAACTACTATTAAAATATAACATTCATAAGATAATCAAACTATCTCAAACTCGAGCTGTAAATTGTCTTTGCCCTAAGGGCACAAAAAATGTATAGTATAGTTACAAAAATTATAAGGGACATAACCCTATTCGAGATAGCTCAGTATTGGTCGACTGAATCGGACTCGGCTTACTCGCCTTTGTCATCGCAGTTCCCGCCATCCTGGGTAGTGGCTGTGAACTCCTCCTCGGCCAACTGAGCCTTCCATTTAAATATGAACTCCTCTTCTTTGTCCTCAAGGAACGAATTGTCTATGTCGGGGTTCAGAGACCTTATCATGTACATAGCTCGGTCCGTAGCCCAATCCTGCTTGATCTTGAACTCCTCAGTGAGGCGCTTTTTCTCATCTTCATGAATGTCAAAGGAAGAATTCTTCTTCTCCTTCAAGAGTTTAGTCTCCTTGGCAGCATTTGTCTCTACCTACAGGTGATCGATCTCGGCCCTGGTAGCGTCAAAATCCACTATCTTGGTGTCGAGTTCTGCCTTCAGGCTGTTGGAAGTAGCCTCAAACAAGTTTAGCTTGAAGAAGCTTGATGGCATCCTCAGCCTTGGCTCGAGCCTTCTTAGCTTTGACCTGGGCTCCCTTGGCATCCTTCAGGCCATCTTCAGCTCGGATGCAAACTCTAGTGAAGGACACCAAGAAGGGCCTAAAAAAATCTTTTACAATGGTTAGAAAATAAACAGATGACCAAAGAAAGTAAAAGTCATGGGCAAAAAGCTTACCAAAACCCCGAGCTCCATTGTTTGGTGGGTGAGGTGTGTGGGATTGTCCCCCCTCAAAAACTGCCACACATTGGTGTTAAGATTGATGTAGGACTGGCCTATTCGGGACAACATGTATGAGCAATGGTCGGCTCCCAGAGATCCCGCAACATTCTCAAGAGGGTACTCCCGCATGTGGGATGATGCCACAAAGTTGTAGACCACGGTTGGGGCACCCGTAGGCTTGAGGGCTGAAGGAGGCATGACTTGTTTGCCTTTGTCTTCAACACTGATCAGTTGGGGAGGTGGCATGGTCTCTAAAGGCTTGGTGGTGACGACTGTTGAGGTCGCGAGAGTTGTGTCAGAAACCATGTCCGTGGAGTCTGGAGCCTGGGCCTTGGGCTTGGAAGAGGCGGGCTTCGAGGGTGAAGAGCCCTCAACGATCTTGGCCGACTTCGAGGTGGCTTTTCTTTGAGGATACACGACCTCGTTTAGTACCTCGGGGTTTGGAGTGCTATCCTAAAAGGCTGTCTAGGTTTGAGTCCATGTCACCTGTAAAGGAAAAGGAAGATTAATCAAGCCAAGAAAGAAAAAAGTCATACTCATTTTTATAAGTGAAAAAGACTATGTGTCAAGAACCTAACAGAAAGACTCACTAGGGCTTGAACTTGAGGACCCAAAAATTCTCCAGTCTTCTGATGAGGCTATGGGGGTCCCCTCCCTAAAGGTGGGAGACATCCTTGAGAGGTCCCTATAATCATTTGTGAAATTTTTGGACTGCTACCCCATCCTAAACCTCATTTAAGCTATACATGGTTTGGTATTTACCTAGAAAACTATCGAACCTACGGACTCTAAGGTCTACTCTTGATCATGCTAGGAAGTTATCCCTAGGGTCCTCAAAGAGAATCATTATGTCAGGCTCGTACTTAAGTAATGATAGAGACCACATGGATGAGTCGAGCACGACTTTATCCCTTGACGAGCTCGCTAAGGCCTCATCCTGTACCTCATTTCTCGAGCCGGAGGGTTTGAATGGGCGAGGTCTATGGGCTCGAGTGCTTTGACCCACATGTTTGCCTCTCAAGGGGAGCTTGGTGGTAGGCACGGGCACATCCTCCTATCTTGCATATTTGCAGTTGCCCGAGTCATCAGTGGTCTCACCTTCTTCTAAAAGGTTGCAAAGCCAAAGCTTGTCCTCATGGAGAAGATAAGAGAGGGATCGTCGACCATAGGGAAGCTTGAGGATAGCTTCCCTATGTTCCCTCATGGTGTCCATAGGCTGGGGACGATGATAGGTGGCTATATAAAAGGTTTCAGCAAGTCAGTTGGGCTCACAAATTAAAGGGAAATTTAATCAGAAAACACAAGTAAGGAACTTACAAATTATGCTAAAGGGGTAGAATCCAGAGGGCGCAAGACCGTCTGTTTATAAGAAGGTAGTCTTGAAGTTCAGAGGATGATTCAGAATATCCTCGAACAACTGCTTCTCCTTCGGGTAGCTTGACAGATTTTAGAACCCATCCCCACCCTGAGCTCGGGAGGGGTTGCTTTTGAGGCAAAAAAGGTACAAGATCTCGTGTGCTATGGGCTCCTCCCACTTCATCTCCTTGTACAACGACTTCAATGTAGTCAGAACCCTGTATGAGTTTTTCTAGAGTTGGAACAAAGGTATGCCTGTGTAGTCCAGAAAGCTCCGGAAGTAATCCTTTAGGGGCAGTAAAGCCCCAGCTCGTAAGTGCTCATAGCTTTAGGCTGCGAGCTTGGCTTTTTATCTGGATTGTCTTCGCCAGGAGCAAAATAGCTCCTCTCATCAGAGCTGGCAGAGCGATAGGCTCACTTCCCAGAGAGCTTTAACCCATGACAAGATAGTAGCTCAAAAATTTGTTGGGTTGAAGTAATGGAACATTGGTAGTGTTCAGCCTCGAAAAAAGAACTCTCCGAGACCGAGATAGAAAAGGATTTGGGAAATTTGGGCGGCTGGTTAGAAGGACCCCCCATAAGATTGAATACGAGCTCACCAGGTTGAAAGCCTATGGTAATTTTAAGTTTGGGGGTCTATTGGAATAGGTAAGATCTCATCATCTAGGTCGAGATAGGCTGCTACTCGGAGTCTTTTCCTTTTCCTCTCTTCGACCTCGTCGATCTGATATCAAAAGTGATCTCGTATATCCTCTTGCTCGCACCGTTCTTTGTGCTCGTAGATCATTCACTGATTTCGGGTGAAAGGCAATTCAGGACTGGGAGTTGATGGGTGGTAAGGGATGGAAAACTTGGGCCCCCACCGATTCTCAAAGTCTTGCGACATCTACCAAGGTGGGAAAAGGTGAGGACCCATAATATAAACTATATATATAAAAGGAGTGGGTTAAAATCTTGACAACTCGAGCTCAAAAGCTCGAGATAATGAGATCACCCTAATCGAGCCTGAAGGCTGGAAAATGTGAGATTGACTCGAGCATTGAGCGTGCACCCACACGGGAGTGGGACAGTTATTTCCAGTTTATAAGAATCCTGGATTTCCAGGGAAAAAGTTGTCAGTTACCCGAAAAGGCGATATTTTCGGGATTCATGCATTAAAACCCTAATCCAAAACCCTATTTCTTAAGCTACACTAAACCTATGACCAAAAAACCCCCATTACCAGAAAAACTCCATTTTTACATGCTTCTATGAGAATTTTGGTCTAAACCGTAATCCTAATCATGCTAAATCTACTAAAATTAAAAAATTTGCTTAATGTAAGAAAGGAGCCATAAAGTTTGGTAAGAACTAGGAAGTCAACTTCACGGACAAAAGAAACGCATAACAAGAAAAAATACATATATAACCAGGAAAGATCATAGCACTTACGCGAATTGGATCTAGGATGCGATGAAATTGTCGACTGAAGTAGCGAATGTAAGAATGATTTCACGGAGCTGAATGCATTTGAATGGCTTTGTTTCTTTGGTTTAGAAAACATGCAAAGAGAGCCCTAGTTTTTTCTTCTCTTTTTCTCTTTGGTTCGTACTTTCTGTAGAATAAAAATGGAAATCAAGAAGATGGAGAGGGGGTATATATATATTCCTCATTCGTCAAATCAAAGGTCAAGTGGATCTGTATCATTGATTCATATTAAAAGGAGATCCAAGGGATCACGTTTGATTTCGAAAATATGGCGGCAAAAAGGAATAGGAAAGGATGTGTGCAAAAAAGAGAGTACTTGAGTACTCTTGGTGTGCAATCCCCTAACGACGCGTGTCCGCACTCGAGTGTGGTAGGTGGTACGTTTATCAAAAAAAGGAGTTCAAAATTTTTCTTCTTAGAGAATTCAAACCAACACTTTTGAGGGGGAAAAATATTACACCCAAATTTCGAGGATGAATAAATTATCCTCAAAATGTAGGCTTGTAAAGCGTAAGCTCGAAAATAACGAGCAATGGCTAAACACTTGTATAAATATGAATGATTCTTGACCTATTGTTGTTGGTGATCGAGCACAAGTTTAAAGGCTCGAGCTTAAGTTTCAAGCTCGAAAGAAAGAATCTTCTCTAAAGCATATGGGTGTTATTCGAGCCTTAGTTACAAGCTTGAAGGTATTGGTCTCCAAAGATTGAGTTTGATGAAACCACTAGCTGAGGAGGAGGGTGACTGGAATAACGAGCTCGAAGTATTGATTGATCTCGAAAGCGCATTAACCTTGCGTTCGAGGTCAGCAACGCGTTTTGTACACAACAGTTGTTAGGAGATCCCTATTCCTTAGGGATTTGTTGTTATCTGATATTAAATCCCAATTATCATGGGATATTATGTATTTAATGTATTATATACATTTATTTCAGATTTGAATAATTGGTTGTACCTTCCCTGAATTAGGGGAAGATATTCTCCAAACTAGGCTTATAAATAGTCTGGTAATTTTTAGTTTGTATTTATGCTCAAATTTGTACTAAGAATACTCTGTCGAATTACTATGAGAAAGCTTTGAGAGAGTATTAAGATCAATAATATTGACTCGTGGACTAGGCAGGTTTTAACTGTTGAACCACGTAAAAATTCTTATGTTCTTTTCTTCTTTCTAAAGTAATTGCTTAGTGCTCTTCAAATTTAAGTTGACGAAAAACAATGTCAACAAATCTCCTTCATACTGATCTTACTCTAAGACGTCCATGAATCGTAACTGCTCTACGTGTTACTCATAATCAAGTTTTTCCCCATTCTAGGTTTCAATCCTTTGCTAAGGTCTAGAATATCTTAATGCCTTGAAAATACCATCCATCATATCCATAAATTACCGATATCTTTGTCCAATTAATATGTCTTAAGATTCCATACTATCCAAGTATAAATTGTTTTCAAAATATGTTCCTTCATATATCATTGTTTACTAACACCTTTGTCCTTTCTCATAATCGTAGTTCCTTTCACCTTATCTTAGTTTGGGCATATTCCTATTGCCTCGGATTCCTCCAAAATAGTTGAAATCACTGCAGTCTTAATTCATAACTCGTGTCCATAAAACGGTTTGTCCTTTGCTCCTGCATCCATGTCGTATGCTCCTATGTTCTTATTCAGTCCTCCTAATTATGTGCTCCTCATATCCTTGTCATTAGAAGTGAAATCTTGATGATCTCATGCAATCCTTTCATATCCCTCCATTTCTTGAGCATCCTTCATGTGCTTGTATCGGTTGTGTCATGAAGTACATTGTCGCGTTGTGCTTTATGTAGTGATCTCTCCTCCTATGTCAATATGTTGTTGTCGTCGTCTAATCTGTTTCATTCACCTATTGTTATCCGTCGTCTCCTTTGTAGTGAGTGTTTCGCCCTTTCTTCTCATTCTCACTAAATAATGTGTGTTAAATTCCATGTGAAAATTATTATACCAAGTACTTGTTGGCTTCCCATCCACTTTTCGTCCTACATCAAAGTGTGAACCAACATCCTTTATAGATAAAAACCTACGTGTCTATTGTATGCGCAATTAGGATTTAATTCTCCTATCGGCTAGTCCTTGTGTCACTAGTTCATGGTTGCAATCTATCCAACAAATACCTCATCTCCCAACAACTCAGCTCCTTCTTGATTGTTGGAGAAAATTGATTCTATAACCATAACGAGTGACATTCAATAGTCCATGTGGCTAGGATAATATCAAAGGTCCGATCATGATCCACCTTTTCTCAAGGAATAGCTCGCCTTTGATGATTCCACATTTCATACAGAGCCCTAATAGTCCCTCAACGTCAGAAGAACATCCTTTCTTTCTCAGGAAGAGCAACTAATCGCCTTCTCTGCCGAATTTGGCTAACTCATCTTAACCAAGACATCTTGAACCGAACATAGCATGACTTCATAAATTGTTGACAACCAACAATCAAACATACAAAATAGTCTACCAATTGATTACACAAAAGCTAGCGATACAACAACAAAAAGCATACATGAAAATCCATATATAACACATATAACACACATACGTGTAGGGTGATAAAGGATTATGCCCATCCTCAAACCATTTCGGTCAACGGGGAACATGGTGGCCTCACCACACAAATACACACGCCTAACTTCCTCTTAACGTCACCTGATGCATTTTCATCCATTAAATACTTAAAATTTGGCTCTTACTAACTCCCAAGCCAAAGACAACGTGTTACTATAACAAGTATTTTCTTATCTTTTATCCTCAGTCTACCCTACTTAATCTCCTTAGGCCATTTCACTCAATAATGACAAAATTGGCCGCCTAGTAATTTTCTTGTCATTTCTCATGTACATAATCAAAGTTAATTTCATAAACAAGTCAAATCCTTCTCCTTAGAACAATCTCGTAAAATCTAACCAGTCACATACAATTGGTACCCATAACCATATCATGACAACACGCATTTTGATACTACTTTTATCCTTATATCATTTTGAATTTTAGCTTAACTATAACATCCCAATTATAGAACATAACTTCTTATTTCACTAACTAATACAACATATATCTAATAAACCACCACGATCATGCCTAAAATTAACACAAAGAGCAGCGCGTTGAGCATAGCACGTAGCGTTGAACGTAATGTGACACATTAAACATAGCACAACACGTTAAATGTAGCATGACACATTAAATGCAATGCCACTCAACTGTATTGCATAATCACAATACCCATTCTTTCTCACTTGTGGCTTCCAATCATACTAACCTAGACCATCATAAAAACATACAACTTATTAAGTCTACCGGTAACGCACTAGTTAGCCAAGATCGTTACACTGTGTGTTTAAAATGGTGCTTAACTCACTAAGCGAGTCATTTGGACTTAAATGTGTAATTAAAATCTAAACCGAGGATATGTATAAAAAAATTTGGTCAACAAAATAATTATTTTTCATTAAAAGTGTTTATCTTATACACGGGATCCCAAAAAGTGTTTACGGACTGATAAAAGAGAAATAAAATATAAACTAGCTGTCCTAAGCGGCAAAATAAGGTTCAATCCTAGTTCCTCCCAAGCAATCCTGGTTGTGGAGGTCGAGCAAGTTGCATATTTACACACCACCCCTAAAGCTCTCCAAATCATGGTTGGTCCAGCTTACTCTTGCCCTTGCCTGCACCACAAAGCACCCGTGAGACAAGGCTCACTAAGAAAATTTAAATCCATAGATTAAAAAAAAAACATAACATAAATGACAAGCTTAGTGGTCATAACCCTAATCAATCAAACGCGTAGTCCAATTTAAATAGCCAACGAGTTAGATAAGTGCAAACTGCACTTCTAATTATTTAGGTGGTGTTTGGGCCAAACAAGAGCATATTGCACTCCCAAGTTGCCTTAGCGAAAATGGCCTGTGTTTCGCACGCATGTTGTCGAACCCCACTCTTTTTAGGCCGAGCTTTCAGATCTTATAGCTGACCCCTGCTCTCTTAGGTCGAGCTTTCAAATCTTATTATTGATCTCGACTCTCTTAGGCCAACTTTCTGATCAAGTATAACCAAACATATAGTTTGCCTATCACATAGTTAGATACAACATATTCAAGCATACTTAATCAAGTAATCACATGAATAATTATAGTCATATTGATTAACATAGGCCCGAGCCCCAGTTACCCAGGATCCAGTTTTCTTACCTTGAGTCTCGAGAGGATAGTGTATGGTGACCCCGAGCACGATCATTACTCCCGAGCCTAACGGTATAACCTAGTCACAACATAATAATAGGTATTAATCAAGAAATAAAATAATTAAAAGCTTAAAGATAAATTCCTAGCCTCTAGGACCTCGAATTCTACTAAACCGAGTAGTAGAATCCTTCCCAAGCCTATAGGTTTCAGTTCCCATGCTTAAAAACCCTATCTGGGAAAAATCCCCAATTTGAGCCGTAGCGCTCCTCACGAGCGTCGCAGCTCTCTACAAGTCAGAGAGCCAACACCCTTGTTTCCCTAGACGCATGTCGCAGCGCAACACACCCAACATCACAGTGCTAAGGCGATTTAGAGAATCGCCCTAGCCCCTCAGTTCATGCGGGCTGCGGCGCGACCCCGCAAGCCCTGAAATTTTAGGTTTTTCCTTGAGCCAAAACCTCACAAAACCCAACCTAAAGTTGAACCTATGTCCCAATTTAGTCCAGAACACTCAATAACAGAACATAAGCATCATAAACACCCCAAAATCCTTACAAAAACTCAAATTCCAAAACTATAATCTAAACCTCAACAAAAAGCTTAAACCATAACAAAATTCCACTAGAAAACAGAGTATGAATTCTTACCTCAACTGTGAATTTCGACCCTAAGCTCCCTTTAACCAATCCTAGCTCCTTAGATTGCAAGGCCAATTCTCCTATAAATTCAAGAGCTTCCCAAAACTTCAAGGGAGAGAGAGAGAGAGGGAGAAACGAGAGAGAAAGAAGGAATGTGAGCTAAGTGTTTTTGTTTCCTTTGTTCTTTTGTTTCTTATGAGATTTCTAGTAAGCTTAAGTCCTTCCTTGGCATGAAAATACCAAAATACCCCTTTGGTGAAGCCTTACTCCTTTAATGCTTTCAAGGGAAAAATTGTCCTTTGCCACATTTCCCACTAAATGTCAAATAACACTATATATTCCAAATTAATCCCACTAATCTTCCAAACACTAATATTTTCCACCAATTATGATTCATATTCTAATATCCCCGATAACTCACCAAATTACTAAAATACCCCTAGGCGCACCCTGACCCGGGTATTAATCCCCAATGTGAATTTTTCGCCAAATTGCTCACTATGATCGCCTCAGGCCACACATCTCAAATATATCAACATAATAATGTGGTCCCACTCACAAAAGCATATATATTACAAATATCCCTCAACTGGTACAAAATTACAAAAATGCCTTTTTCAACAGAATCGAGCCTATAAGCAAATTTAATACACTTAAACATGCTTCAATATCCATATCGTAATATAACTCATAGAATCCACATACATAATCAAAATTAACTCGTACTAACACATAGCATCCAATTATGCCATCCTGTCATAGTAATCAAGGCGCTAAGCCTTATTAGAAAATTTGCGACGTTACAACAATCCCCTCCTTATAGAAAATTAGTCCTTGAAATTTATTCAAACATCTCGCGATACTGGTCCCGCATATTTGACTCTAACTTCAGAATCAAGTGCTTTACCTTTCTATTTCTTTGCAACACTCTCACAAAAGTGACAGTCTCATTCCTTAAGACTTTATCATTTTTTTATCCAGAATTCCCACCGACATCTCTTTTCATAGTAAGTCTCACTGCAATTCCAGGGTCTCTTTGCCCAAATAGGGTAGTACTCGACACCTCTTTCTTTAGCATCGACAACTGTAACACCTTATGAATCTCCCTCCATGTCGGGGTAAGGTAAATATGTAGGCCTCTAGCCTAATCCTTGTTAGGATCTCAAAAGTCTAACAAACCTAGAGTCAAATCTTCTTTTTCTTTCCAAATTATATTATCTATTAATCAACACTACTCGGAGAGGCACAAGGTCTCCTATCCTGGAACTCCACGTTTCCATATTTAAATTTGCAAAATTTTATGTATTTTTAATAAAGCAGATACTCTTGCTCTAACAATCCTTAATACCTTCGTTGGTCCTCTGGACCGATTCAGAACCATAATACTTCCTGTCTCTCATTTCGTTCATCAGAATGGGTATTTCTCATTTCCTATCTAATAATAACTTATCAAGAGTCACTCTGGCAGTCGACCGGTGTTGTAACGCCCTGGGTAACCAAGACCGTTACACTGTGTGTTTAAAGTAGTGCAAGACTTGCTAATCAAGTCGTTTAGTTGAAAATGTTCTCCTAAAGTCATAAACAAGTTAGGGTTGAAAGATTTTGAACATAAACGGATAATTTTTCATTTAAATAAACGTTTAGTACATGGGATCCCAAAAATAGGGTTAAAGAACAAATTTACGAACTTCCAAAAGTAAAATACAAGCAAAGGCCACTCTAATGGAATAATACACATTTTAGGTTTTCTGCCCCTGTACAATCCCTCGGCCGTGGCAGACGAGCAGTTGTCATTGTACACCTCTCCCCCAAAGCTCTTCAACTCATGGTTGATCCATCTTACCCTTGCCTTTACCTGCACCACGTAGCACCCGTGAGCCGAGGCCCAGCAAGAAAACCAAATAGCATAGCATAAACAATGATGACAATCAAATGAGCCATAAAACAGTTAACCAATTATTCAGCATGTCATAACAGTCACCTAATCAGAGAGGACAATCAATGATTCACAAGCCATTCATCCTAGTATTTAACAAACAATAAGCAACAGATTAGCAATGGAAAACATATCAATACTCATCATACAATACTCAGGGTCGACGCCCTTAGGTCACACCCTCTATTTAACCCACTGACTCCAGCTCGTTTAGGCCGAGCTCAGTGATTATCTAGCCGACCTCAGCTCTCAGTGGCCGAGCCGCGTCCTGTGCGCAAATATCAGTCTCGACATTCTTAGGCCTTTATTTCATGCTCACATGGCATATCATAATCATAAAACATTTGTATTCAAATATAGGGAACCTTAGTCCCAACACAGCCACACAAGGGTGCAGTTTTCTTACCTCTAATTTTGAGCAGAGAAAGTGAAATGGTTCCGAGCACGATCCTTAGCCCCGAGCCTTGGCGATAAACCTAGTCACAAGGGCTAATGGGTAACCATCAACCTCCAATCACAATAAAATACCTAGGAGACAGAACTAGCCTCCGGGACCTCAATTTCTACTAAACCAGGTAGTAGAAATTGTCCTGAGTGCCAAGGTTCGAACCCCCAAACCTTACCAATTCTAGATATAATTCTAAGGCTAAAATCCCCAGGTGGGTCGCGACTTGGCCTAGTGAGTCACGGTGCGCCCCTAAGTCAGAAACCTTCCCAGGCCAAAATGGCCACACACGCCGCGGTGCCCCATTCGAACCCAGAAAATCAGGGTTTTTCCCATGCATCTCCCAGCCAAAAACACCAAGATAAACCCAGAATATTCCCCAATAAATCTCCTCAATTCCATACCAAACCAGCAACAAGTTCAAGGTTAAACTACTCATTTTAAACACCAAAAAACTCAGCAATATCCTTCAATTTCTATCTCAATTCAACTAGAATCCATCAATCAAAACCCAGAATTGAACCTACTCTAAGCTTCAGAATACTCAGCTCAATTCTATATAATTAAACTAAATCCATCAACTAATTTATACCCAGAAATCCATCAAAATTCAAGGATGAAACCAAGGTTCTTACCTCAAATGGTGGCCCAACTTCCCAGCAAAATCCCTGCACCAATTCAGCTTAATTCCTTGAATTCTCCTCTATTTTCCAGCTCCAATTCCCAGCTCAAGTCCTCCCCTTAAATTTTGCCTCCAAGAAGCCCATCATAGTGTCTAAATCAATGCCCTTTTTCATTAACTTCAAGACACAAAATGAGAGAGAGAGAGAGAGAGAGAAGAAATCATGAAAGAGAAGGAGTAGGGAGGTTCTACTTCGTTCTATTTTATTCTTAAGCAAGTCTGAATATATCCCTACTTAGAAAAGACCATTTTTCCCTCCCACATAACACTTAATCCTGTAATCAATCTAAGGGTATAATAGTTATTGCTCCCAATCCCCACTAATTCCTCAAGTGTTCCTAACATTGATCAATTAATCCCCTCATCCAATTAATTACCAATTATCTATTCAATATCCAAAAATCCTTGATATATTTTCTAAATTCCCAAAAATACTCCCAGGCTCCCCCCGAGCTGGGTATAAATCCCCGCCGTGACTATTTCGCCAATCCGCTCACAATATATCCACATAATAATGTGGTCTAAAAAATTATCACATATAATCACATTTATGCCCTTAACGTGCCAAAATTACAAATATGCCCTTATAAGCTAAACAGGGCCCACATGCATATTTAATACTTATAAACATGCATTTCACATATCCACATAATCATATAATCATGCATGCTACATAATCATGAATTTAACCATTAAATCACACACAAACCAATTATGTCATCCCTGCATGCTAATTAAGGCCCTTAAGCCTTATTAGCAAATTTTGGGTCATTACAGGTATTCATCCCCGTGACAATCCAGTCAAGGGACCGTACATACCTCAATGTACCTAAATCTTACTTACTCGAAGTATAATGCTTAAAGTCTGAGTTGTTCCCTCAGGTTGTCAATCTGTCTAAACATAACAAATAATTCAAAAATCCCAATCATATACTCATCGCCCTTTATGACCCTTTCTAGAACTTGGGAAAAATAAATATAGGGTTTCAATCTGACATTATTGACTCCGGTGCCCGACGGAGACGTACGATCTCCTTTCACATATATTCGTTCTTATAATAACTCACTCACACAAACAAAAGTGTGCTAACTTAGTATGTCGAGTCACAACTTCTCATACAAAATCATTTTACCCACAATCTAAGGTGATCCATCCATATGGTCCATAATTACATTCACCCATACTAACTCTGTAATCCGTTACGAATCATGCAACTGGCATGGACCTTTCCAACTCAAGGCATCAACATCCACATTAGTTTTCCCTGAGTAATAAAGGATTTCGCTGTCAGTCCTTCACCAATTGTCACCGATGCCTTTATCTCATGTTCAACCCCTATGAGTGACAAAATGCTTTATCTTTTATGCTAGTGTATGCACTTCTTTCCCATAAGTGTCATTGCCTCACCCTAACCGTGCCTATTTTGCAATACTGTCAACTCAATGTCCCATGTAAAACATCTACGTTCTTATTCCTTTAACCACTATGGAGTAGGAGCAATCACCTTTCTAGTCTACACACAAGCACACCCTAGCCCCTGACAAACCGTATTATGAACTCCTTGTTTTTAAACAAGGACAGTGTCCATCGTACCGTCCTTATATATCAGTCCACCACATTCTTATACAAATACCATGGCATGATAATCAACCTATATTTTAACTTTTGAAAATGTGGTATGCAACTAACAATTCAGACAAACTTTACGTCCTTACGTTACTTCAATCAAGGGTATGGCAGTCCTTGAAGACACTTCAAGTAAAGGTCAATGTGTTTCACCAGTCCCATAGTACTTCAACCTCTAAAACGTTCCTTTAGAAAATTGCTTACTGATTCTATATTAACTAAATCATGCACGATCCCATCACTACCCATAATGTGACCTTTATCATCACCTAAAGAAATCGACACTCGTCCCTTCCGGAACCTTAGCTGTAATCCCCGCTTCCCCAACCTTTGTAATATCAATGAAAATGTTACTTGTGTTATGTTTCAAACTAGAAGTAATCCAAAACATTCTCGATCGATCCATATAAGACTTGTCCAAATCATCCATGTACTCTCTATTTGTATGATTTACGCGAGCCGTTGGTGTAGGAAATACATATTGCAAGATCTTTGTTTATTTTCATGCAATTTACATATTATTAAACAAACATGTAAATTCCTAGAACATGCTCTTATGAAATTGATACAAAACAGAGTTAATTATAGAAACTTACATATACGTAGCACAAATGGAACAACCCATTCCTTCAATCTCTCTAACCCTAGGTTCCTTTCTGTAGTAGAGTATTATCAAGAGATTGAACTAGATCACCAACACAATCTTCCTCACCAAGCCTTTGATCAACCTAGAACTAGTGTGGGCTAGTTCTCAACACATGAGATAGAGAAGAGAAGAAGAAATAGAGGCTAAGAAAGGATTAGATTGTCTATGTTTTCACTTACCCAATGAATCAACTGAGACTGACTTATGAAAACCCTAGATATCATATTTCTTATATAGGCAACTTAATGGACTTTATTTAAATTAATTAAAAGAATAAACAAAAAGATAAAAGCCTCGGGCTCCCACAAATGGACTTGGGCCCAATCTCCTTGTTTTGAATTTAAATCCTAATTGGGCCTAAATTCAAAACCTTTTATTTATTTTTATTTAATTAATTAAATACTTATTCAAATTAACTAATTATAATTTGAAACTTGATTTAATATTATTTATTTATATTAAAACCAATTTATCAATATTAATAAATTTACCCAAAGATTCTATTTATTATAAAAATCTCATATCTCTGTAAATTTTCCAAAATTGACCTAGTCAACTTTAAAACTCCTAATTGATAATTAAATCAATTAATTGAGACATTCTAGATGATTTACTCAAAGGTGATGCGAGGACCATGGATCCATCTAATCAAGCTCCAATAAGTTATCATGAATCTATTTACGAATAATTTCACTACCTTATTAATTCCTTGTGACTCCACTATAGACTTGGAATTGAACTCTTGAATTCATAGAACGTATTTTCCAAACCATAAATATGTTATCCATTGGTATAACCATTACAGTTAGTCAATCCTTTATTGATGACATACTAACGAGCTGGGTGCAAATTACCGTTTTATCCCTAATCAATATTTTATCCTTAACTCCCACTAAGTTCCTTATAAATGATATTTCCATGAACTTAATCAAAAAAATGAGATCTCAATCATTTAACCTTTTGAACAAAGAAATCAAGGAAATCATCTTTTCAGTTCTCATACAAAAGTTATAGATTTCATATCTATGAATAAACTCCCACTCAATTACACTACTGAATCTCCAAGATGTAAGTATGGGCTAGACCATAGGGTAAGCTAGTAACGAACAAGTCAAAATATTTAAATAATACAATTAGCAGAATATTATCACTCAGAATTAAGATCGACTTAACTTATGGTCAACGTGTGATATTGATTAGATCCGATAACGATACTTATTTATCAATCAATAATCAATATCGGTCCTAGTCCGATGTAACCAAATACATTCGATCTTATCTACCCGGCCAATACCTTGGACAAGACATCGCACCCCAAATGTGTAAGTAGACCATATCGTAGATTGCCTAATCAGTGAAATTCCAATGCACTGATATAATCTTAGGACTCGTGCTTTTGAACATATAATTACAACTATAATACAGTGTGATCAAGTCACTATAATTGCAACTATCCATATGTTTAGGATTTTATAAATGTTTGTATTATTTCAACAATAATGAAATAAAACAAGCAAGCAACATGATTGTCAATCTAAATGAATTCTACTACTTTTATTGACAATATAAAACCGTGTTACATGTCTGCCATGGTTTTATAAGGGCACAAAATCCAACAAACTCCCACTTGCTCATTTAAAACAAATGTGACATGTTTCTCAAAACCATGCATTCTACATGCTTCACAATTATGCTCTCTGCTTATATCTTTGTATAGGGATATTATAGACTACCTTTCAATTCTATCTTCATCACCTTCACATCACGCCTTTGCCACACATCCTCGATAATGTGGTGCTTTCTCTCTCTATATGATTTGCTCTTTTATAGTTTCGAAGTTCTTTTGAATTTGTTATTGCCTTATTACTATCACTAGACAAAATGAGTGGTTTATCCATTTCTAGAATAACACCGAGATCTATATAGAACTTCCTCAGCTACACTATTTTCTTAGCCGCCATAGATGCAACTATGTACTATGCCTCCAAGGTGGATTCTGAAATGGAAGATAGCCTAACCCTTCTCCAAATCACAGCTACTGTGATGGCAGACAACCTATCCCTTCTCCAAATCATAGTTCCACCCCCAAGAGTAAACACATTTTTCAGAAGTAGACTTCCTGTCATCAACATTAGTCCAAAATCTTAATATGTGTAGCCTAATAGGTTCAAAGATCCACCTAAAATACTAACATATAGTCTCTAGTCCATCAAAGATATCGACCTCCATCTATTGTTCATTTCCAAGGTTTTATGGCACTTGCTCACCACTCCCACTGCATAACAGATCTCTAGTCACATCACACAACATAGCATGCATTATACTTCTAGTTGTAAATGCATAAGGAATTCGTCACATATTTTCTTTCTCTTGAGGAGTCTGTGGAGACTGCTGCTTAGAAAAATAAATTCCATGTCAAGACGCTAAACCTCATTTCTCAAAATTCGTTACAGAGTAATGATCAAGCACCTCACCTAAGTAGGTCTCTTAAGTTAGAGCCAAAATTTAGTTGTTTCTATCCCTGATGATCCGGATGCCAAGAACACAACTAGCTACAACAAAATCTAGAATTTCCTTTCCATCAAGTTATTTATGTTTGATAATTTCTTGACATTGTTTCCAATGAATAATATATCATATGCATAAAGGATTAAGACCACCATAATGTCTTTTTCCCTAAGTTGTTAAACACAAGGGTCAACTACATTTTGTTCAAAACCACAGTTCTTAATGTTTCCATTTAACCTTAATTCCAGGAGCGCGATGCTTGTTTAAGTCCATAGATTGACCTACTCATCTTGCCGAATTTCTTGTCCAACTACTTTAAATCCTTCTGATTGATCAATGTAAATGGTCTCATCAATATAGACATTAAAAATTCTTCTTTGATGTCCATTTGCCTTATCTCTTAATCAAGAGTTATGGCTATGGATAAGAGTATACTAATTGAATTTCAACATGACTACCACAGAAAAAGTTTTCTCTAAGTCAAGTTTCTATCTTTGCCACAAGTCAAGCCTTAAATGTCTTGACTTTTCCATCAGCTCCCCTCTTCTTCTAGATTCACTTGCATCCTATGGGGCTAAAGTCCAATGGTACATTTACAAGATCTCAGACAAATTTAAAGTACTTAGACCCTATTTCCTGGTACTTGGCTTTGAATCAAAGATCCCTTTTCAGACTTACCCACTTCCTATTTATAGGCCAACTGATCATTGTTACTTGTGTCCCCAACCAACTTGTGGGTTTCACTATCCATATCATAGGTACCGAGTTCCGAGAAACCCTCCCACTATGACGAGGCATCGTAACTTTCTGACTTGGATTAGTTGTTTCTAGGACTTGCGTTGCGAGTCCTAAAAGAATGTGCAAGTCCTAAAAAGTCTTATTTTAATTTAAAAAAAATTAATTGATAGCCAAAGCTCCCGTCGATGCTCTGATGTTAACGGTGGCGCCACCACCCCACGGTGGTGGTTCGGGAAAATGATTAATCATTTAGTGGGTTTTGATGCCCAAAGCACGAGGAATGCACTGGTGGTGTTCATTTGGGTCGGGGTGGCTCGAGGCGGTCGAAAAACACTCGGAAGTTTGGGAAAAATAGCACCACCGCGACTTTGAAGGAATTTAGGCGGCCCGTGAGGGGCTAGGCTCATGGGGATCGAAGGTCACCAACCTTATGCATCCATTGCACCGGCGCGTGTAGGAGGGGGTTGCCGGAGCGCCGCTGTCCGTGGCTTGGTTGTGGAGTTCGTGAGAGAGAGAGAAATGGGGGAAGAGAGTAAGGAGAGAGAGAGAGAGAGAGAGAATGGGCTGTTGTGTTATCTTTTTCTTTATGAAGTAATAAATAATGAAGTTTTAGTTAAAAAAGTATAAGGGAATTTGAAATTTTTTAAAATTCAAACTTTTAGGACACACATGTGTTTTTAGGACTTGCAATTTTAGTTAAAAAAATTGGAGGGAATTTGAAATTTTTTAAAATTCAAACTTTTAGGACTCACATAAGTTTTTAGGACTCGCAACGCGAGTCCTAAAAAGTCCAGGAGGTGTTTGTTTAAGAAAAAACAACTCAAACTTTTAGGAAACACAGTTTTTAGGACTCGCTCCATGAGTCCTAAAAAGTCCAAGAGTTGTTTTTAGGACTCGCATCTAGGTGAGTGCCCTAAAAAAGAGTCCTCAAAGGGTGTTTTTGTAGTAGTGATCATTTTTCAATCTAATACTATTTTGCTATGAGGCTTGAAATTCATTATGTAGTCGTTATCTAGAAAAGTAGCAGTTGTAGAGCCACACACTTTCTTGTCTACTGGACTATAAAACAGACCACCCTGAGTACCTTTAGAATAGCCAACAAACAAGCAAACGTTAGTTTTCTAGATTTCCTTCCTTTTTCCTTAGGACATAAACAAGACACCCCTAAATTCCATAATGATGTAAACCAGGTTCACGACCATTCCATAATTCTAGTGGTGTCTTGGAGACAACTTTGAGATGGCACAACATTTAAAAAATGTCACATGCGATCTAGGTAGTATGTCTCTAGAAAAAATCTTGGTAAGAAGTCGATAGAGTTGAATAGCTTATCATAGAACACATATTTTCAAAAACGCTTGATTCACGCCGCTTAGCAACACCATTCTATTGCGGAGTCCTTTGGCCAGTTGCTTTAGACAATTCTCCAAGTTCAATTAAATGATCTTGGTTCTGATTATCCTAATATCCTCCACCCTTATCAGATCGCAAGATCTTTAACGTTTTACCTAATTTGTTTTTAAAGCCATAGCAGTGAATTATTTGAACTTCTTAACAAATTCTCACAATTCCTATGCTTTAGGTACTTACATGAGTCTCTAGAGAAATTTTCAATGAATGTGACATAATATCATAATCACCACTCTCTTAAACATTCATTTGTCCCCAAACAATTGAACATACTAGCCCTAATGGTTCTTTGGCCCTTTCTCTTATCACAGAGAATGAACACTTCACAAATAGGTAGGTCACCCTAGGTGAGTTCCCACAAAAGCCAAGCCTTTGTTAGTATTTGAATCCTATCATAAAAAATACGATCAAAGCGAAGATGTCTAAGGTACGTCATTTCTAACGTTATTGACCTTTTGTCGTTTAACGGTTCTAGATTTAGCTATCTTAAACAGCTCGTTATTAACATAGGGTTCATTTAGTTGCAATAGGTATAGCCCGTTTTTCATACATCCACCTCACAATTCACATCCATTTAAAGAAATAGGATTTTATTACTTGTGAAAGTAACTACAAATAATGAGTGTGGTCACAGCCTCTCTCTCTCCATGGCGAGAAGGAAGAATTCTGTGCAGAAGCTTGCTAAAGTGATTGACTCGGAGCCCCCTTAATCCAATGATCAAATTTTTGAGGAAGAAAGAGCTAAGACGGAGGTAGCTGGGGTTGAGGAGAAGAATTTGGAACCAATGATCCCTGCTCCTGGTGTGACGATTCATGGTGACATTGCTGAGAAGTCTAACCCGACCTCCTGAACTGCTAATGTTGAAGTGCAGTCTTTCCAAGACTCGGCCAAAGAAAACTGGGCTCAGTTTAAGGAATCTCTCCCTACTTTTGGGTGTACGAAGCTACATTATCAGGATCCACTTCAATGTGATGGTAAACTGGTGGCTCAATTGGATATGGATGAGATTGAAGTGGAGGCTGCATTCTAGAAATCTACCCTGATTTGTGTCGTCATTGGGGCTAATCCTCCCCTAGCTGTTTTTGAAGGGTTTATCAGAAGAATTTGGGGTAAACTTGGAATTGACCGTATGGCTTGAATGAATTCTGGTTTCACAATGGTTAAGTTTTGAGATGAGGCTACTAAGGATTTGGTGCTTGAATCTAGAGTGATTCATTTTGACAAGAAGCCTGTTGGGCTTCGGCCTTGCTCATCTGATGTTGAGTCTTTAAGGTCAGTAAAATCTGTGCCTGTTTGGATTTGATTACCTGGTCTTGGGTTGCAATACTAGGGTGTGAACTGTCTGAGTGCTCTTGTTAGTACAATTGGTACTCCTATCATGATTGATAAGGTCACAAAAGCTAGATCTATGATTAAATTTGCTAGAGTCCTAATTGATATGGAAATTGCAGAACATCTCCCTATGCATATTCACTATCTAAATGAGAGAGGTCAAGTTATGGAGTAACCCATTGATTATGAGTGGTTACCAACTAAATGTTCTGGTTGTAAGAAGCTGGGTCACATTGCTGCCTCCTGCAATCATGCCCCTGATGTTATTAAGAGGTCGACAAAGTCTCAAAACTAGGCTAATGCAGATGATAATGCAGCATGTGGCATTGCTACTGATGCCTCAGATATCAGTACCCAGAATCAGCAAGAGCCACATGAGGGTCCTGCTCATGCTTCTGCTTCATTTGTTCCTATTGGATCCAAATGGGTTACCCCTCGAAAATCTGGGATGATGAAACCTATTGATAAGCCACAACCTGAGCTGTAGAGGAATTCTTTTAGTATTCTGCAAGAAAAACAGCAGCAAACAACTGATCTGCCTTTACCATATGACTTGAATGGATTGCTGCAACATGTTAAGTTGGAATGTTAGGGGGTTAAATAACAAGAATAAGTAGAAGGCAATTTTGGATGTCTGCAGACTGAATAAAATTGGTCTTGGAGCTTTGATTGAAACAAAAATAAAAGGGGATAGAATAAAGGATATTATGAACTCATCTTTTGCTGGTTGGAAGTTTTATAGCAGTTCTGTGCTGGAGGGGTGTATTTTGCTAATTTGGAAAGCTCATTTGGTGATGGTAGATATCCTTCAGGAGAGTGATCAGCTTTTACACTGTCGAGTTAATTTGCTTGGTAGGAATTTGGAATTTTTCCTCTCGATTGTCTATGGCTCTAATCACTTGGAGACTAGGAAATTATGATGGCCTGACTTAGCTACTGTTCAGAGGCCGGTTAACCCCTGGATTATTATGGGAGACTTTAATGATGTTTTTCATGTAGATGATAGACTTGGTGGAAGACCTATTTCTGTTAAGAAAATGGAGGGTGCTCGTCAGTGGTTAGCTTTAGGAGAGGCTACTGAAATGAAGACCTTGGGCCCAAATTACACTTGGTCTAATAAGCAAGATGGTGGAGCTCGTATTTTTTCCAAGTTGGACTGAATATTTTCTAATGAGAGCTGGAGTGATGTCTTCCTGTTGGCTATAGCATATGCTCAATGGGATGTGGTTTCTGACCATTGTTATCTGCTTATCAAACAAGAGCATTTCAAAACGTTGGGAGTGAAGCCTTTTTGATTTTATAATATGTGGGTTGCTCATGACAAATTTAGGGAGGCTGTTCTTAATAGCTAGTCTATTCCTTTAGAGGGGCAAGGGCTGTTTCGTCTTGTTCGAAAACTCACAAGACTTAAACATATTCTAAAATAGTTCAATTGGAGGTCTATGGGAGATGTTGCTTGTAACTATGAGGATAGTAAATCTAAATATCAGTAGGCCCAAGCTGCTCTTTATTCCGATCCTTTCAATGCTGGTTTACTGTCAAAAGAAAAGGAAGCTCAGTAGGATTACTTCAGGCATGAGAAGATTTATGCTAGCTTTCTTCGTCAAAAAAGTAAGATTACTTGGCTTAGTTTTGGTGATGAAAATTCCTCATATTTTCATGCTAGCTTGAAACAGAGGCAGATTTCTAATCGTATTGTTTCTTATTTTGATGCTAATGGTCACTTTGTGGATGATTATGATAAGGTTGTTGATTATTTTTTTCAACATTTTAAGAGTCATTTGGGAAGTGCTAGCAGGTCTACTGATCATATTGATCCTGATTGTATTGGCCATGGTCCAGTTCTGAGTTTGGATGATCAGTTGAACTTATAAAAACCGTTTACCCTCCCAGAAGTTCGTTCAGCTATGTTTAGTATTCACTCAGTCAAAAGTCCTGGTCCGGATGGTTATGGGGCGGGGTTCTTCAAATCTCTATGGAAGGATATAGGCAAGGAAGTTTCTGTGGCTGTTTTGGACTTCTTTGACTCAGGTAGAATTCCCTCGTTGCTTAATGATACTATCATCTTTCTAATCCCAAAAGTGGATCAGTCAACAAATGCTTCTGAGTTCAGACCAATTGCTTGTTGCAATACTATTTTACAAATACATTTCTAAAATGATTTGTAACTGGCTGGTTGTGGTTCTCCCTTCTCTGATCAATCTTAATCAGGGTGCTTTTATAAAGCATATATCTCTGGCTTACAATGTCCTCATTTATCAAGATCTGATTAAGGGATACAATAGGAAAATAGCTCACCTCGGTGTGCAATGAAGCTAGACTTGAGCAAGGCATATGATACTATTGACTGGGGTTTCTTGGAAAATTTGCACAATATATTTTTCTTTCCAAGTCGGTTCATCAAATGGATTATGGTTTGCTTGAGGGGATCGTCATACTCTTTGGTTCTAAATGGTAGGATTCAAGGGAAATTTCAGTGTGGAAAAGGGCTTCAGCAGGGAGATCCTATTTCTCCTTTTCTATTTTTTATAGTGATGGAGTATCTCACCCACCTACTGATTAAGGTTTCCATGGATAATCGCTTCAGATTTTATCCAATGTGTAAGTCTTTGAATCTAATTAGTCTTTGATTTGCTGACAACCTCATTATTTTTTGCAAAGGTACCACCTCCTCTGTTCAAGTTCTTCTTGAGGCATTTTCTGAATTTGGTTGCTCTTCGGGTCTAAAGATTAATTACTCTAAATCTCATATCTACTTTGGAGGTGTTCCAATTGAGATTAAAGCTAGAATTTTGGACTGTTCGAAGCTTATTGAGGGTGCTTTCCTGCTGAAATATCTTGGGGTTCCCTTTTGTCCTACCAAATGGAAGGCAACCGAATGTGATATCATATTTAAGAAGATTCAAATGCATCTCAATGTCTGGTCCAGTCGCCATCTCTCTTATGATGGTAGGGTCCAACTTATTCATTCAGTTTTGCTTGGTATTCGAAATTATTGGATGAGTATATTCATGCTTCCTTAGAGTGTTGTTAAGGACATTGATAGAATATGTTGTTAGTTCCTTTGTGGTGAGAGTGGTTCCCGCAGTAAGTTTCATTTCACCTCTTTGGAGCAAGTTTGTCGTCCTAAGTTTTTCGGTGGTTTGGGATTCCGTGAGGGGCCTACTTGGAACAAAATGTTACTTGCCAAATATATTTGGGCTATTGCGTCTAAACAAGATCAACTTTTGGTTAAGTGGGTGAATTGCATTTATCTAAAAGGGGTTAGTCTCTGGGATCATGTGCTAAAGCATGATTCCAGCTGGTACTGGAGGAAGCTGGATTCCTACTGTAAATTCGTTTCTCGTTCTGATTTGGAGGCTGCTGTGGTTAAGTGTAAACTTCATTTGGGTACTTTATATGTTCAGTTTCTATCGTGTGATCCTATTGAGTATGAGAGACCTGTTTGGTGTAAGCTTTCTGTTCCTAAACACAGATTCATCCTTTGGCAGGTTGTTAACCAGCATCTTCTCACTAGGGACTTGCTATTTTTTCATCATATGTCTGTTGCATCTGTGATTTGCCCAGTTTGTGGTCTCACTGATGAAAATCATGGTCATTTATTCTTTGATTGCATTTTCTCTATGAAGGTTATGCATCTTGTCTCTCGCTGGCTTGGAGGGGCTACTTGGCCTGGTAAGTATGAGGATTGGATAGCTTGGCTGCCCAGCTGGAAGTTGGATTGGATTCATCATATAGTGGCTACAACACTTGCTGCTTGCACTTATTTCATCTGGTTAAATCGAAATGCTTGCTGTTTTGTTGATAGTTGTTTTACTGTCTTTAAAGTTGAGCAATTGATTAGGCATTCTGTCAAAGCTAGAGTTCTTAATATTACTTCTAGGCACCTATCTATTAGAGAAAGGCAAATGATTGAGTTTGTAAAATCTTTGTAATTGTTGAGGGCTGTTTGATTCTCCCTTTTGTATTATCCAGTTTGTTTGATCAATGAAATATTTCTTTCTTTTGATAAAAAAAAAAGAAAGTAACTACAAATCGTTGTTTGATGTAATAAGAAAAAATGAAATTAAACTTCCAATGAAAATCGAAATAAAATAAACATTGTCATAAAACAATATATTTATTTCCAAAATTCATTCAAGCTTATCCTTTTGCCTTGTTTAATACGGACAACTCTTGATGGATTCCAAGCTTTGGCTTTTTATCCTTCATTGCTTTCCCAATGCTAAAAAGGTGTAAAAAAATACATGCATGTTTAGTAGATCTTCATTCAGCAATCCAAAAACGAAGTATCTTCCTCTAAAATCACATGCATCCAAGACAAATTTCATTATCTCAAGTTCCATATGCCTTGAGTGTCGGGCAATCTTGTTCCAATACCCAGTCTCCTTGAAGTTGGAAACACTCTCCCCTCTAGTGTACTTATAATCAAGCCTTGCTCCAAGATGCTTTGCAGCATTTGGTGCCTTGCTAGCGGACTTCTTATTCTTTTTGTTTGAATTTCTTCCTCATTTGCTCTTCGAAGAAGAAGCTTAAAGCAACTTCTCCTTGAGCTTGTTTAGTAGTATTAGCATTCTTTCCTTTGCCAGAACCACCATAAAAAATCCTCTTTGAAGGATTTGGTGATCGTTGCATAGGAAAAATAGGAATATTTTTTTATTATCATGAACTCAATGTTGTCCATAATCAACACCATGTTGATGTTGGACAAACATTTCATGAGGTTCTCACCATAGAGTAACCTTTTAGAGATTAGAGAGAGTATGGGTGGGAAGCCTAGAGCTATGATTATCAACTAACTAGAAATCAACGCATTGCTTGACAAATATTTATTCATTAAATTTTTAGAAATAGCATAACATACAAAATGTTTTGAGATAAGAAAAAAGCTAAAACACTTATATTCTATTTCTTAGGTACTTTAACTAGCCATGAACCCATGTGTCCTGGTAGGCAAGAGTCACAAATATTCACTTAGTTAAATAGAGAAACATCTCAATTAATAAAACGTCATAAACTTTTATTAACTACCTATTACTTTCGATCAAAGTAACGAAAACCCATGTGTCCTCGTAGGCGAGAGTCAGAAATGTATTTTACTTTATGAATTTGACCCACAGTTTCGATTATTATAGACTTAATTCCTATAGTGACCGTATGGATGAGTCTATAGAAGGCCCATCTATCCTAAGAAATTTAACCATATTAAGAAGTCCAGTAAACACCTTTCGTAAGGAGACGAAATCAAAATGCCACGAGGCCCCACTAAACTCTTACCTTGTTAAATCAACAGTGGAGATCAAATTCAAATTTTAAAAATCATTATTAAATAATTTAGTATTTCACTCTTTCAGAAAAATATCAACTTAGGTTTGCTAAATTATTACAATAATGAATAAACCAACTTAGGTCTGCCAAATTATTAAAATAATCAATAAACCAACTTAGGTTTCCCAAATTAATAAAGTAATTAATAAATCATAGTTTATAATTTTTCCATTATTTCTAAAATTACCATTGAAAATTAATCCAAAAATTAGAATTATTTTTTTTCTAATAAATTATTAGGTCCAACTAAAAAGAATAACATAATACAATTAAGTCCAACATAGGTAAATAGGCCTTAACAATTTGAGCTTGCATGGAGGAGAGCTGGGTTCAATATGTCGGACCCACTACTAAGGCTCCCTAACTTCCACACGAAGCCCAAAAAGACAAGAATTTGAATCTTCATTTTATTAATTGTTATTCAATTGATTAAGTCCAATCTAGTAATGCAAAGCAAATGAGCCTTCACAAGTGGAACCACCCACAAGAGAGGAATTTAAACTTTATATATTCAATTGGGTCCAAATAAAACCTAAAATTTTATGAAAGTTTTATTTGAGTTTTCCCACATTTTTAAACAAAAAATTTGGGTCATCGTCATACTTATATTTAAAGCCCAAAAAATAACTTATTAATGATGCTTGATATGTTAATAATTGGATGGACCTAACATGTTACTATATAAGCATGTATTAGTAAATTATGCAAATATACCACAACAATATACTATTTTGCAAAAATACAATAATTAATTAACATTGAATTAATCAGACAAAATTCAATACAATCAATTAAACATGTTGCAAAATATTAAATTAACTAAAACAGAATTTATCAAACAAAATTCAATTTAAATAATTAATTTAAACTAGTTGTTAAGTTGTTAGAAATGACAATATATTTCATTTTTAAATATTTTAACCAATTTTAAAATATCAAAATATATTTTACCCAAATTTAAAATATATAAAATATCTAGAATTACCTCATAACCAATTTCAAATATTTTAAACCATAAAAATATCTTGAATAATTAGACAACTAATTTTAACATTTCATTTATAACAAAAAAATTATCTTAAAATATCTTGATTATCAGATACCCAATTCAAAATATTTGAAAAAGCTAAAATATCTAAAATAATGAGATAATCAATTTTAAATATTTTAAACTTAACTGTACAAAATATTCTATTTTAAAACAAATTAAAAATTAGAAAAAACTAATGTATTATTTTGGGAAAAAGCCCATTACGGGCCCGCGGTATGGCCTTGGGGTCCCGGTGGTTTTTTCATGCGTGTCTGGTGTAACATGCTGGTCTTGAGGGCATGTTACAAGCTAGGATGGTGCTCGGTCCCATACGCACGCGAGGGTGCAGGCTGGTGAGCATGCTGATGCCTAGTTTGTACGGTAGTGGCATTTTCGTAAATATCTTCAATATTGCCCGAAAATGGATGGGACTTGGTAAGTTTCATATTGAAGGGCCAATGAACGCAATGGTGCAATCTAATTTGAGAGATTTAGAGAATTGGTGAGCTGAGAGCCAAATATGTCTCCCAAGCAAAAATCATAAATGTTCCTCGTAGAAGGCTAAAAGATCAAAAGGCTCTTTGTAGGGGGAGCATCTGGTGTCAGCTCTCCACCGCCCCCTGGCGCAGGTGTGTCAAGTGAGCTACTACTAGTTGGGAGGACTAGTAAGGAGGGCATATGAGTACCACGAGGGCACTCATATGTCTCCATGAGTAGGAGTACTCATGGACATTACCGGGCCGCCCTGGCAGTGCCTCAAAGTGTGCTGCCAGAGGTTTACGGGTACGGTTCCCTTGGCTTGCCGGGATGCCGCTAGCATGAAACGTGGCCCAAACCTTCGAGAGACGTCGTGGTACGCCATGGCCACGAGTCTCGACACGAGATGGCAGGGGAAGTTATTCGTGGGACTTGATAGCATGCGAGCATTGGAAGGTGCACTATGCTTGAGTATGACAGAGGTCCAGTGTGTGCTACTAGTCTGGCAACTAGTCTCGAGGGCTTGCCAACATGGGTGAAGGCATGGTGCCTTGAGGATTAGACCATGGATGTATGGGAGTCCTTGGTCTGTGTCGTGAGCTAATCAGATAGTATCGAATGGGGTATGATGAGAGGTGTTGGCACGTCAGCTTGGTGTTGGCTCTAGGCCACACTACCTTGGCTTGTGAATGTCTGGGTGAGCATCGGTGTTAGGATTTTCTTTGCCATAGTGAGAACCTATGGACAGTGTGAGTGTTTTGGATAGATAGCCTTGATGCATGGTTGCACTCATAGATGCTTGAGAGCATGACTTAGCGAGAGTTGTTCGAGAGACGAAAGTGTGCAGAGGCACATGGTCGCGTGAAAAATGTGCCCATTGTTATTTGAATGGTTGGAAGGCTGACCTTGGCTCAGAGGAGTCAAGGTGCTGCACGGGCATTTCCGCTGTCAAAATGTTAGCCCGTGACAGTTGGTATCAGAGTCAGGTTCATCTCAAGTGAGGGATGAACCTGGTTGGCCCATCCTAAAGGGGATGTAGGCGTGTAGAAGGACTAGAAAGGTCTGGATGCTTGGACAGATGTCGTTGAGCCTTTTAGTCACCTAGAAAGGATCAGTAGGCTGAGACGGGATGTGACTTTGTTGCTCTTCTTCGTGGGAATACTGGACATCCTAGAGAGGGGACAAGTTATGGTTGCTTTGAATCAGAAAGTTCAGAGGTGCTAGAAAGACAACATGCACAGACAATTGTGGAGAGGTGTTGCATCAGAGTTGGGACTCGTTGACACAAGACAAGGTTTGATTGAGAGGTCAAGGTTGTATGCTTGGTTCACTAGTTTAGGTTCACCTGAGTGATAGTGTAAGCTGCACGGAACACTGTTGTTGAAAAGGAACCTTGTACTCAAGAGTGTGGAAGCATAATGGTGGCCGTCAGACGCCTGTTAGTCACGATAGTGGTTGAGAGTATACATCTTTGGGGAACTATATAAAGATGAACATGAAATGCTTCAGTTGCTACTTGTGTTCCAAATGGCATCACATGGAGACCAAGGTGGCAGTAGCCGCGGTTGCAGAGTGCAATCGTACTTGGACGTGTTTGCATGTTATCTTGTTTTGCCCAAGAAGGGAGGCACTGAGACAATTGAGTGGGACATGTTGGCTCACAAAGATGTTAGCTTGTGTGAGAAACACTAAGGCATTGTAAGTTATGCTACGTTGTGGAATATATGCATCAAGGGCCAACAGGGCCAAGTAGACCACCCGCAGTGGTCAGAATGGTTCTAGAGTTTCTTGAGTGCTGGAGTGTTGCTTCAAGGAAACTTAGTACTCCAAGAGGGCCTATAAAAGTCGAGAAGTTGTGCTAGAGTTTGTATGGAGCCAGAGGGCTATGTCGAGAGGAACTTAGTGCTTCTTGGAAGCCTAGAGGGGCTAGATGCTAGTATGATGGATCAGTTGGATAACTATGTGGACAATGCACGCATAAGGGAATTGACAGTGGTGCTACATGACTTAGTTGACTCGAGAGTCACATCCTGTGGGGTGCACTTCTAGATTTGTTGTGTGTATGAAGAGTTGGGGTGGTCAGACGTTCTTGTGTGTGGGAAAGTTGTTGAGGATGCCGATAGTTGAAGTGGGGGAGAGACCTTCACGGTTCAAACATCCAAATAGCATACCTGTAATGCCCCAAAATCCCTAATGCGGTTTAATGGCTGGATTAGTAGGCCGGGAGGGTCATAACTGTTTAATTATGCCATTAAATGGTTATATGCATGTTTATGTAAATTATATTATAATATGATGTTAAATGCATGCATGTGGGTCCACATTTGATTATCAGGGGTATTTTGGTAATTTGGCCCGTTGAGGGCGTAATTGTATATTTGTATGCATGTCGGTGATATATTGTTGAGGCCACATTATAATGTGGATTTTTTCGAGCTATTCGGCATGAGACGATCTTTGAATATTAAGTAGCGGTTTAGTCATAACAGGACTAAGTTCGAGGCTCGGGGTGAGTCTCGGGATGTTTTAATGATTAGAGCGTTGTCGGGAATAAAAGGGTAACGGGATATGAATTATTGGTATTCGAGAATAGAGGGAATTTGAGGGTGTTAATTATGATTGATGAAATAGGCTGGAAAGGACGATCTTACCCTTGGAGTCTTTAGAAACTTTTAAATGACCTAGGGGAAAAATAGTCATTTCACCCCTAGGATATATATGATTTTGGTAACCTGTAGAAACAGAACCAAAAACAAAGTTGCTTCATCCTTCCTCCCGTTCATCATCTTCCCTCTTTCTCCTTTGGAGTTTTTGAGCCCAAATTGAAGAATCAAGCTAGGAAAAGTTTATAAACATAGTTCATCCATTGAAGAGGACTCAAAAGTAGCTTGAGGTAAGAAATCATTCATGAACTTTAAGCTTTGCTCTGTTTTTCTTATAGTTTTTAGCCTATGGATTTTGATGTGGATAGTTGGGAATTAGTGGAGGTTTTTGAGTAATATTGCTTGGGTTTTGATGAGGGTGTGATGTAGATGAAGTTTAGGGGTTGAATTGGATGTTTTGGTAAGGTTTGGGATTGGTTTGGAAGGTTGGTTTCAAAGGAAGTCGCAAGGAGGGAAAACCAGAAACTTTTCTGGTTTGAAGATGGTGCCCCAGCGCTATGCAAGGCAGAGGCTAGGGCCTCTCTGCCTTGGGTCAGCGCCCCAGCGCTAGGCCAATTTCAGGGGATGTCATTTTTAGGGCTCGGGGGTTGGTTCCTTTACCCCGTTTGAGTAGATTGAGAGTCCCGAGAGTGTGGAATTGATCCTGGGAGTATGGTTTTTGATTGTGAACCATTTATTGATTTACTTTATTAATGGATTATAATTGGTTATGATTAGGTAGCCGCTAAGGAATCTAGAGGTTGATCGTTCTCAAGGGTCATTCTTATATTAATTCTCGCTTGAACTAGAGGTAAGAAAACTGCACCACATATGTGACATGCATGGTTATTCATTAGGCATGTTGAATGTGTAAATGTTGACATGGGTTGATTATTGAATGCTTAGCAAATCTTGCTCACTTGTGCATAGTACTGACTAATTAGTCAGAATTGGGAAAGGTGTCAGTATCAACTGTGAAGCTGTGCCTTATTAGTCAAGTTCGGCAGTGATATTGGGCACTGGTCACACAGTGCTGACTCATAAGTCAGGGTGGCCTTAGCGTGTTCAACGCAAGCCAATAAAGAATTAGATCTAATCGACATCTGCATTAAATGACTCAGAAGAACGTTAATATCGGACCGACCTCAAGTAGGTTCAATGAATACTATAAATGCTTGTTTAGCCAAAGGCTAGTTACTTAGAGCCACTGTGACCATTTAGTCGCATGGCTGTGGGTGTTGAGCCCTTGAGACTTACCCATCAGTCTCTCATATGTTTAAGCTAGTGACTACCCATCAGTCACTCATCTGTTTAAATTGGTGACTTGCTTGTCAGTCACTCAGTATGGTGCACCAGAACCTCAAGTATTGAATCACTCATTTGATTAAGAGCTATAAGCTCCTTCATGGTTATTGTAACCTCAAGTGATATGCACTCATCTGTTTAGAGCTATAAGCTCTGCGTGATTATAATAATAATCAGTTGTTAATATCTATATGCATTACTGTGTTTTCTTACTAGGCCTTGGCTCATGGGTGCTATGTGGTGCAGGTAAAGGGAAAGAAAAGCTCACCCAGCCTTGAGTGGAGAGCTTAGGTGGTGATGTGTACATATGTGGCCACTTGACCACCACGGCCAAGGAGTTCTCAGAGGAACTAGGGGGTTTACCCTATTTTTGCCGCTTAGGTCGGCAGGTTGTAAATTTGAAACAGTAATGACCATTTTGAGTTATAAATAACTTGTAAATGTTTTGATGGGCCCATGAACAGTTTTATGTTCTAAATAAAATATATCCTTTCATTTTGATTAGTTTTCCACCTTAGCCTGTAAATGTTTTGATGGGCCCATGAACACTTAGAAGCACATTTTTAACCAAAGGACTCGGGTAGCGAGTTAAATTTCCGGTTCATCGTAACTGTTCTGGGGTAACCATGGCGTTACAATACCAATGTTCCATTACAAAACCACCGAGATGAGTTAGCATGGTGATCGTTAATTGTTAAAAATGTAAAGTCAAGGAGACTCAGAGACAAAGACAGAGCCAGTTACCTACGGTGAAAGTCATCAGGACTCAGGTACTAAGGTAACATCAGTGCAACGTTTGCCTAAGGTGAAAGTCAACAAGACTCAGGTACTAAAACAATGTAGAGATGTTGAGGGGCGAAGAGTGAGACAGTCAGAATCCCGTGATCTGTAAGGGGAAAGACCGGGTAAGCTGTGCAATCCCACACCGCCTGGGGAAGGTCAAGTGTAATGATTCTAAGACTGTGTAGGTATGGGACTACACAGTTGAAGAGGGCTTAAATGGATTGATGGGTACTACCTATATCAGGAAGGTGCATCTTCTTTTCGGTAGCCCATTACTTGAGAACTCCATGGTTAAGTGTGCTTGGCCTGGAGTAATCTAGAGATGGGTGACCTCCTGGGATGTTTTCCCAGGAAGTGTGCGACTGAGGACAAAGCACGCTGGAAAGACTTGTCTTGGTTTGTAGGGCCAGTCGTCATTCCAGAAAGCAGCCATAGTGATGTGGGGCGTCACATAATGGTATCAGAGCCTTGACCCAGCCAGAAGTGTGGCCGACGGGGACGTCGGGCCCGTAAGGGGGGGTGATTGTGACAGTCAGAATCCCGTGATCCGTAAGGGGAAAGACCGGGTAAGCTGTGCAATCCCACACCGCCTGGGGAAGGTCAAGTGTAATGATTCTAAGACTGTGTAGGTATGGGACTACACAGTTGAAGAGGGCTTAAATGGATTGATGGGTACTACCTATATCAGGAAGGTGCATCTTCTTTTCGGTAGCCCATTACTTGAGAACTCCATGGTTAAGCGTGCTTGGCCTGGAGTAATCTAGGGATGGGTGACCTCCTGGGAAGTTTTCCCAGGAAGTGTGCGAGTGAGGACAAAGCACGCTGGAAAGACTTGTCTTGGTTTGTAGGGCCAGTCGTCATTCCAGAAAGCAGCCATAGTGATGTGGGGCGTCACACACTGCGCCCTATGCTCCAGTTCAAATGGCAAGTGACAAGCTTTACCATATACAAGATGGTAGGGAGACGTACCAATTGGCGTTTTAAAAGTTGTCCGATAAGCCCACATAACGCATCATCGAGCTTATTCGACCAATCCTTTCTATTAACTTGCACCGTCTTCTCTAAAATCAGCTTAATCTCACGATTTGACACTTCCGCTTGCCCATTTGACTGCGAATGATATCCCAATGCCATCTTGTGTTTAATTCCATACTTCTCCATTAAGGAATCGAAAATATTATTGGCAAAATGAGTCCCTTCATCACTTATAATCGCTCGAGGTGTGCCAAAACAAGAGAAAATGTTCTTTTTCAGAAACTTGACTACCACCTTAGCATCATTAGTTGAAGTAGCTACTGCTTCAACCCACTTACTTACATAATCCACCACCAACAAAATATACAAATTACCAAACGATGGTGGGTAGGGTCCCATAAAGTCAATACCCCAAACATCAAATAATTCAACCTCCAATATATTAGTGAGAGGCCTTTCATGACGTCTTGAGATATTACCTACCCTTTGACAATGATCACAGCGTTTCACATAGTCATAGCTGTCTTTATACAGAGTGGCACAAGACAGGCGATATATCACCTGTACCAAATTTCCAAATATTCACCAATTTTGACTACTCAAACAGATATTTATCAGCATTCTCGTACTAATCAGAATTATTGCAACACAATGCACAAGTTCACCAAACAGATTAAATACAAACTTTCTCTTGAGAAAAACAACCAAATCAAACTGAAAAAGTTATAAATAAGCGTATATTTTGTACGCTTATCACTAACCGACTCGCATTAGTCATGCATGTCTTTGCACTGTACAACCCATTTGTTGTTGTGTTTCCCTCTAGATTCACACACCAAAACTAAACAAGTACCGTGACCCTTCGAACATATGAATTTGGGGGCTCCCCCACTTCAACTTGGGAATAACTTCTCTTCTTGAGGTGTACCTCTCAAGGTATAGCTCGCAAGCTAACTGCTTTCTCTCGTGCGGTCCCTCGTTCCATTTATCACTCTTGAAGATGATGTTGAGTTAATGTCTCGGTCATTCTGACTCTTTGTAACGACCCAAAATTCAGTATTAAGGCTTAAGGGCCTTGAGTAGTGTGCCTGGAGGGCATAATGGAATTCTGTGTGTGTCTTTAATGAGTTTTATGCATGATTATGATTTAATGCACGTTATATGACTATGTGATTAATTGTGATGCATGACTATGTGAATTAGTATGCATGTAGACCTGATTGAGCATATTTGTAATTTGGCCATGTTGGGCAAGACTATGTTGATACCTGTGATCTATGACTCGAGACGATCCTAGAATGAGCGGGTTACCGGAAAGTCAAAGCGGGAACCTGTACCCGGCTTGGTTTAAGCCTGGGGAGTTTAATTGAGAATTTGGGAATATATTTGATGATTAATCAGGTATTGGGTAGAATAATTAGGAACACTTGAGGGATTAGTGGGAATTTGGGTAATATGACTAAAATGCCCCTTTATAGACATAAAGGTTTAGAATTAGTAAGGGAGGGCATTTTGGTCATTAGGCTTGTAAGAGATAAATTAAAGAAGGGCTTTATACTTAGTGGATTTTGTAGAGAAAAGCATAGGCTGAAAAGAAAGAAAGAAGGAAGAGAAAAGAAGAGAGGGAAAACTGAAGGGTTTGGCTTTGAAGATTCGGTTTGTGGCTCTCCCAACCATTTCCCTTGATTTTTCTTGAGGTTAAGCTCAGTGGAAAGCTAGGGTTAGCTGAGCATCAAGGATCCTAAGCTAGGCTTGAGGATTGGCAAGGGATTAGCAAGATCACATCAGAGATTTGAGGTAAGTTCTTGAGGTTTTCGGTTTTAGGGTTTTGCTGGTTTTGAGCTGTGTTTTCGAGCTAAATGGATGGGGTTTTTGGGGAAAACAGGTCAAGGTTGTGAAGGTGCAAGCCAAGGAGGTCTAGGGTTCAGTTCAAGGTCGAAATTCCACCCACGGTATGATTTCTAAGACCCTATCCTTGTTGTTTGAGTGATTTTCTGGTTTTTGGGTTCATTGAGTTAGATTTTGAGTTGTGGGTTGCTTGAGCTTGGGATTGAGTTCATGTGGTGCTTGGGATGAGTGTGAGGTGTGGTTATGTGTGTTTTTGTGTTTGGAAAAGGTTTGGGCAAGATTGGAGTTGAAATGGGAGAAGAAAATCGCAAAATGCGATTTTGGGTTTGGTCTGGCTGCAACTAGCGCTACAGCACTAGTCAGGGGGCGCTGTAGCGCTAGCCCCTGTTCTGGTGGGGTGGTTCTGCTTGTAGCGCTACAGCGCCCTCTTTTGAGCGCTGTAGCGCTGCACTGTTCACAGAGGGGATTTTTGGGCTTTTGTGAAGGGATTTTGACCTAGGGTTCGGGGCTTGATTCCGCCACTTTGTTTTGGGGATCTAGGACTTCCCGGGGGCTCGGGATTAGTCCCGAGGCTAGGTTTTGGTCTTGGGATTTGGTGATGACTTTGACTTATGGATTTTGCTTAGGTAAGCGCTAGGGCTCGGGTAAGATCGTGCTCAAGGAGTCAGGTTGATCAAGGCTACCGAATCTAAAGGTAAGAAAACCGTAACACCCGAGAATAGGGCATAGGCCCACTGTGTGATTGCAGGGCATGGCCCTAGATTGTATTGTGTGCAAATGCGTAATCTTAGATGAACTATTGTATGTTTGAATGGTTATTTCTGAATGTATTATATGTGTGATTGTAATGGAATGAACGGCTAAGGCCGAGAGCGGCGTAGGCCGGGTACGGCAGTGGGGCCGGAAGAAACGCTCAGCACATGGGATGCTATAGCCAGGGTGGGACCCAAGGGATACATGAGTTATCCTACGGTGATGACCGAGACCCCAAGCTTTGGTAAGGCCTCTGGGGCGGCATGGCCGTGCTTGTTTAAATTGATGATTTTCTTATTTATCAGTGAATTATGCTAGCGATATTATTTGCATATGTTATGTGCTATTTCGGTTTTCTTGCTGGGGTTCGGCTCACGGGTGCTCCGTGTGGCAGGTAAAAGCAAGGAGTCAGTCAGCCGGCCATGAGTATGGAGAGCGTGGGAGCGGCGCGTACATGTTCAGCCTGCCCGACTGCTTTGGTTGGGGGCATTTTGTAAATGGCTGTATTAATCCATTCTTTTGATAGTTAACCTGGTGTAAATCTATTTTTGAGTTGTAAACATTTTTGTAAACCTTATTTTGGGATCACAGATGTTTTATACTTAACGCTTTCAATGAAGTTAAACATTTTAAAAAGAGTACAGCCTTAAACTCTGGTTTAATCACACTTTTGGTTTTAGAAACCACTTTGAGTCAATTAAATGCACAATTTCTGTTTTAAACTCACTTAGTAACGGCTCTAAGGTAGTAGGGCATTACACAGTGGGCGTTAAAAAAGTTGAATTTCAATCTGGTCGCATCGAAAGCATTAAGGCTAGCTCAACTGAATGAGCTAGATGAATTGCGTCATGATTTCTACGAGAATGCAAGAATCTACAAAGAGAAGACAAAGAAATGGCATGACAATAATATTGTCAATCGGACTTTTCAAGTGGGCGATAAGGTGCTGTTATTTAATTCCCGTCTCAAATTATTTTCGGGAAAATTATAGTCTCGATGGTCGGGGCCATTCATTGTTACAAAAGTCTTTCCATATGGGGCTTTGGAGATTCAACAAGGTGATTCTTCACCGTTTAAAGTTAATGGACAGCAGGTGAAGCATTACTATGGAGGCGAAATTGAGAAGAAGGTCAATATTACACTGGTGGATTCTTAAAGTTAAGAAAGGAAGCGTCCGGCTAAATGACGTTAACGACATCGCATTTGAGAGGCATCTCATTATTTTTTAATTTTCAATTATTTTCAGTTTTAAAATTTATGAACAATTCTTAGATTTTATATATTTTTTTTCATTTGACATTATATTTTTATTTCTTTTAATGTAATAGAACCGTGAAAAGCGTTAAAAAAAATAATAAATAAATAAACATTTTTAAACTGCGGTTAGGCGATATATCGCCTGGACAACAGATTCAGATGAGCATTTTGCAATTTGGCTAACATTTATTCAGGTGCCCAGGAGATATATCGGCTTATGTGAAAGGGGCTGCGATATATCGGGGGTGGTCAATGCGAAATATCGCCATTCTGGACAGAGACGCCGTTTTGTTATACAGCTTGTGGCAATATATCGCCTGTTCAAATTTTTTGAAAAAAAAATGGCACGTGGGGAACACATGATTGCCTAATATCTGTTATTTTCCCCCAAAAATAACCCCAATTCGACCCACTCTTCCAGAACTGAAGCATTCATTCAAGCATCCCATTTTTCTCCCATTTTCCTCTAAAGCAAATCATTCATCCAAGCATCCAATCATTCAATCAAGCATCAAAGGTTTGACTATTGCTGTGATTCAAGACCATTTTCCTCATCCTATTCAAGCTTTTCAAGGTACATTGTTGAGTTTTGATGTGTTTGATGATATATTGAGGAAATTTGAAGAACTTAGGTTTTCTTTTGGGCATTGGATGGATTTTTGGGAATTATTGTGAGATTGGTTTGTGTTTCTTGTTTTTTTCATCTCGGGAGATTATTATATATAGTTGGGAAAGATTGTGGGGTTGTTTGAGTATTTTTGGACACTTTTTCACTATTGCACACTACGTGTTCGATAAAAGTACTCAGTGAACGGTTTTGAAATATTTTAGAGATTCTTGGGTGTTTCTGAGTTGATTTGGGGTTGTCAGTGTGTTCATCAACTATTATTTGTGTGTTTGCGATTGAACAACTTCATGGCACCTAAGAAAGCGAAGACCATGTCCACTGTCCAACGAGCAAATGTCATTATTCCTCATACGTTTGTTAACCCCACTACTCAAAACAAATTTGAGGAATGGATTGTTAAAAATAAAACAGTGATTGTGGAGTCTCACTTTCGGCCAAGGGAATTGGATGGCATTCTGCCACAGATGATTATTAATAGAAATTGGCAGCAATTGTATGAGCCCAAACTTTTGGCCAATATCAGTTTGGTAAGGGAATTTTATGCAAATGCTTTTGTGGAGAGGGATGATCATACTGTCTTAGTTCGGGGTAAAAAGGTTTGTTATTCTCCCCAAATTATAAACAGGTTCTATGGTCTCAATGATCCATGGGGTGATGATTATCGTGCAGGAGCCGATGACAAGGATTATGATTTGCTCTTAAAGGAAATGACTAAACCCGGCTCTACATACAGAATAGGGAGTGACATGGTTACTCCATGATCTATCAAGGCTACATGTTTGAGTCCGTATGGGAGGCTTTGGAATAGGTTTGTCATTAGTACTCTTATGCCTTCCACTCAACAAATGGAGGTGACTATTGAACGCCTATACTTGTTATATTGTATTTGTTTGGGAAAGTCCATCAATGTTGGGAGGCTTATCGCAGAGAGTATTACTTATATTGTGTGAGGGGCCACATCTGGTGGTCATGGACATGCTTCCCTGATTACAAGTTTATGTAAGGATCAAAGGGTGCCCATGAATATTAATGAAGTCTGTAAACAATCTCCCATAATTAGTCATCAGTCAGTGTTGCATCAAGATGAAAATTATGGGGGTGTTCCTAGGCCAACTGGTTTGGGATACGAGCCTGTAGACCCGAGTCTGCTGCCTTTGCCACCTACCGCTGAACAGCCAAAGTCTACTCGGATGAAGAGAAAGGGTAGAAAACCATCAGCTTCTAGAGCTACTGAAGGCTCTAGTTCTCGGCAATATAGCACCATGCAACAAGATATTGAAGATTTAAAGAGACAACAACAGCTGTTGTTGCATGGTCAGGCGGATATTAGAGATCGTCAGTTCCACATGACGAATTACATGGCAGATTTTTGTGGGGCATTTGTGCGATACACAGGATTTAATGATTTTCCACAATGTCCTCCAGAATTGCGCCAACCATATCAGCCGCCTCCGGATTCCGAAGAAGACGAGTAACTATTCTGTTGTCATGTTTTTTTATTTTTTTATTTTATTTTATTTTTCTTCTTTTTGCTAAGTTCCTTTGGATTCCATGCAACAGTGAGGACACTGTTTATTTTAAGTTTGGGAGACTATTTATTTTTCTTTTGATTATTTATTTTTATTCTTAATGTTGGATGACTGTATGAAACTATTATTGACTAAGACAAGTGGGGCTTCAATGATGAATTATGCTAATTCTTTGATGTTGTTAGATTGATGCTTTGGATATGTAGACTGTGTGCTTAACCTGTTGATAATTGATCTGAGTATTGTCAATTGTTGTATTATATGTGTTTTATTTAATTTATGCTTTGTGTTATATAAGTTTATAAGTATTGTGGGAATTGGTATGTTTGGTGGATATTGAAATAAGCTAGAACTTGCTTGGTTAATTTGTTGAGACGAAATTCTAAATGAAGTATTAAGTAGAGATGATTTAGGCAATTTTCTTTGGCAAACGTTTGAGCCTTTCCCGCTAACCGATAATTTTTTTTTTATCATTAGTTACCCTTTTTGAGCCTAAGACTTTGGTTTTTGTTCTTGATTGTACTATTTGAGCCTAAATTTCCTAACTTTATTATTTTTCCTTTTCCTTTGTTATCATGAGCATATAATTTGTGGGAAAGAAGAATGGAAAATGGTGAAGTATTGGTATGATTTGAATGTAATATTATTTTACAAAAAGAAGAGAGAGAGAAGTTTTTGAGATTATAAAAAAAAATTTTGATTGTCACACTCCTTGAAAGAAAAAATATATATATATGGAAAATATTAAGTTTGGGGGAGTGTGACTTGAAAAAAAAAAGTGATAAGTCTAAAAAAAAATGATACAAAAAGAAAAGAAGAAAATGATGAAAGTGTTGTAATCTCTCACTCTAATTGTATAAAAGGGTGATTTTTGGTGTGGTGAAGAGAAATTTGGCTGGTTTTGAGGTTTATATGCTTATGGTAATTTTGAGCCTAAATGACTATTTATCTACCTTTACCTAAGCCTAATGTTATGAGCCTATCAAAGTCCTTTTGATCTACTTGGTACAGATTTTATATTAGTGGAGACAAGTTAATTGAGCAAGCTTATGGTGAATTTTGATGGATTTGTGGTATGAATGAATGTTGATACTTGTAAAATTATGTTTTGTACGGTATTTCTTAAATGAAATGTGTATTTGCATGAATGACAGTATTTGGAGAAATTATTGATATGATGAAATTCTAGTCACATGATCTGAAGCATTGGTTGAACGATTGAAGAAGAATTGTAATTTTTGAGAAAAGTTATGCCCCTAGTCTAAGTTTAAATTTTTCTGTGAAGTTAAGTCAACTAATAGTTTTTTTCTAGTTTTGGATTGTTTCTTTGTTCTTTCTTTTGTTTGCTTGAGGACAATCAACTAGTCAAGTTTGGGGGTGTGATAAGCGTACAAAATATACGCTTATTTATAACTTTTTCAGTTTGATTTGGTTGTTTTTCTCAAGAGAAAGTTTGTATTTAATCTGTTTGGTGAACTTGTGCAGTGTGTCGCAATAATTCTGATTAGTACGAGAATGCTGATAAATATATGTTTGAGTAGTCAAAATTGGTGAATATTTGGAAATTTGGTACAGGCGATATATCACCTGTCTTGTGCGATATATCGCCGCATGAGCAATTTCAATTTTTGGCTGAAGCAAAAACGACATTAGATATTGCGTTTTTACCAAGTACATATGGCAGACAATATATCGTAGTATGGTAGGCGATATATCGGCACAAGGGTATTTTTGGAAATTTTTATGGAAATTCGTAGGTTTTGGTTTTTGAAAAAAAGAATAAAAAGAAGATTGGAAGAAACAGAAGGGAGGAGTTCTGACGGCAGGAGAAAAGAAACAGAGAAGAATTCACTTTTATTATTTTCTTTATGCTTTTAAATTTTAGATTGTGTGATGAGGTTTAATATTATGAACTAAATTCTTATTTAGAGTACTTTAATGTAGTCACGGGATATTCTATTCATCTTTAATGCAATTTCTATGATTATTTGAATTTATGTTTATCTATTGTTCTTATGTTTAATGCTTGTAATTGATTGGCCATCTTTTGCATGATTATTGATTTTAATTCAATATCTGAAAAGTGAGAATTGGAATAGCTTTAGGTAATAGACATAGATTTCAATTTAGAATGAAAGTATCAAATTGGTTTGTGTAGCAATTAGGTTTTTGTTCTTAATGCGGTTTATGTGTAGAATTTATCACAGACATGTAGAGAATTCGCAGGTAAACTGAATATTTTATATCTTGAGAAAGAATAGAATTGTCAATAGTAAACTTTCTATAATCATAGATCAAAGAAACATATTAGTAGTATTATTGTTTGAATAGAATTGAAGGTTGATGAAATTAGAATGCTCTAATATTTCTCTTATATTAAATTTCGTTAATTAAATTATGTTTTTCTAGTTTATTGTTCGTTGTTAATTATCATTAAATTTTCATTAGTCAAATAGAAATAAAAGTTTGCTATTTGTAATTATTAGATCAATTCCCTAACGGAACGATACTGTATTTCCACTATTATTACTTATTTATTCGATTGCGTATACTTGCGCAGTAAAAAAATCGCAACAGTTAGGTTACCACGTGAAGCTGCAGATAGACAGTATGCACGGGCGTAGGCTGAGACCAAGATTGGGAAGGTTGTGTAGCATGTTATGGGACATGCTTAGTGTTTTATGGGGACACGTGTTTATGGGAACACAAGCCGAAGGATTCAGAGAACATATGCCGAAGGGAAAGAGTGGACTGGGACAACTTCAGTACTCAAGGGTGAGGTAGAGTGCACTCAAGTTGGCCAAGATTCAACTGGTCGTCTAGAGTTAGGCAAGGTTGATTTGGGGGCAGAACTTGAGGCACGATGCTGAGAGTCAGCATGAGCACGAGCCAGAAGGCAGTACAGTGGTTTCGAATGATGTCATATCATTGACCACATTGTAGAAGCTCAGAAGAGCAGTTATGCTTATGGTCAGAAGTGGCCATCTTGCATCAAGCCATGGGTATGTAGTAAGGACAGAGGGCCAAAAGTCTGAGAGACTACTTCGCGAAGTTTGTGTGCAAGGGTGCACTAGATAATGCATAAAGGCTACAGTTGGCACAAGTGCCATATTGAAGAGAGACTTGCCTTCAATGGAAGGATGTTCTGTAGGTGTCATTGGGAACACTTGGTTTGCGAACCTCACCCCGAGGGATGCACCTTAATTTCATCCTTGCAATAGGAGTAGGCATTGGACAAGTGATTGGAAAGTAACAATCAAATGATGTGTTGGCTTTGGGGTCAGTGTTGCAAGGCCTGCTTGGTTGACTGGAGGGACATAGTGAGGGACTCAGAGGAGTTCACATGTGCAAGGAGTATTCGAGTGCAGAGGCACTACTTCATGGGAGGATTCTGAATAGCGATGGTGACATGGGAGATCATCACCAAGTCAGTGATTCTACAATGGTAGAGGGACTAGTGCAGACTTAAGATTCGGAAGAAGCATGGAGTGAGCTTAGGAGTTGAGGCAGGAAGAAGATTGGCCAGCTGTCTGTTAATGTGGGCATCGACAATTGAAGTGGAGGAGAGTGTAACATGCTGGCCTTGAGGGCATGTTACAAGCTAGGATGGTGCTCGGTCAGATGCGCACGCGAGGGTGCAGGCTGGTGAGCATGCTGATGCCTAGTTTGTACGGTAGTGGGATTTTCGTAAATAGCTTCAATATTGCCCGAAATGGACGGGACTTGGTAGGTTTCATATTGAAGGGTCAATGAACGCAATGGTGCAATGGAATTTGAAAGATTTAGAGAATTGGTGAGATGAGAGCCAAATATGTCTCCCAAGGAAAAATCATATATGTTCCTTGTAGAAGGCTAAAAGCTCAGAAGGCTCTTTGTAGGGGGAGCATCTGGTGTTAGCTCTCCCCCGCCCCCTGGCGCAGGTGCGTCAAGTGAGCTACTACTAGTTGGGAGGACTAGTAGGGAGGGCATATGAGGATCACGAGGGGACTCATATGTCTCCATGAGTAGGATTACTCATGGACATTACCGAGCCGCCCTAGCACAGCGTCGAAGTGTGCTGCCGAAGGTTTAGGGGTACGGTTCCCTTGGCTTGCCGAGATGCCGCTTGCATGGAATGTGGCCCAAACCTTCGAGAGACGTCGTGGTGTGCCATGGCCACGAGTCTCAACACAAGATGGCACGGGAAGTCATTCATGGGACTTCATAACATTGGAG
Organism: Humulus lupulus; assembly: GCF_963169125.1. NCBI lineage: Eukaryota > Viridiplantae > Streptophyta > Magnoliopsida > Rosales > Cannabaceae > Humulus > Humulus lupulus. The sequence continues at coordinate 117,348,973 of NC_084796.1, read as the reverse complement.
GGTGCACAATGCTTGAGTATGACAGTGGTCCAGTGTCTCGAGGGCCTGCCAACATGCATGAAGGCATGGTGCCTTGAGGGTTGGACCATGGATGTATGGGAGTCCTTGGTCTGTGACGTGAGCTAATCAGATAGTATCGAATGGGGCAAGATGAGAAGTGTTGGCACGTCAGCTTGGTGTTGGCTCTTGGGCACACTACCTTGGCTTGCGAATGTTTGGGTGAGCATCGGTGTTGGGATTTGCTTTGCCATAGTGAGAACCTATGGACAGTGTGAGTGTCTTGGATAGATAGCCTTGATGCATGGTTGCACTCATAGATTCTTGAGAGCATGACTTAGCGAGAGTTGTTCGAGAGACGGAAGTGTGCAGAGGCACACGGTCGTGTGAAAAATGTGCCCACTGTTATTCGAATGGTTGGAAGGCTGACCTTGGCTTAGAGGAGTCAAGGTGCCGCACGGGCATTTCTGCTGTCAAAATGTCAGCCCGTGACACCTGGCACGCGTCCAATCAGTCCAATTTTTTTTAAAAAAAAATCTATGCAATTTTTCAATCCCAATACAAGCCAAAAACAACCAACTTATTGCTAAATTTACATAACAATACATGAACATGCACCAATAACAAGTACCATCCAATTAAAACCCTAACATATCAATCAATTTCATACATGTTCATTCATGAAAATAAACTAGCAACCTATGGCTCTTAGGCCAATTGTTGGAAATACATATTGTAGGATCTTTGTGTAACAACCCGGATTTTCAAGACTCGATAATGCCGAAATATAAATGTTTTCATTTAACAAAAGGCTTCATAAACTCGTATAATTTTTTTATAAAAAAAAAGTCGTATGGCCATACTTAACATTTATTTACAAACATATTTTATAAAGAGTAGAGTGAGCCTAGTTTAGGAAAATTACACAACATTTCCCAAAATAAAATGGCTTCCCAAAAGGTCGGTCCACATGTACATTTGCAATGTAGACTCTGGCTCTCACTGCTCTGTCTTGCCCTTGCTCTTACCTACAACATGAAACAACTAGGTAAGCAAAAACGCTTAGTAAGTTCAACCTTAAAACAAAGCATGTAGAGAATTAGGGTTCCGGTCCATCCAGATTCTACACAATCAATTTCAAGAATGCATAAGCGTCCTGGAAAACTTATGGTCATGCCTGATAACCAATGATAAATTATTTCCTACAAACAGATAAAACCTTGCACACTGAAAATCCCACAACAAGCAGATATATTATATCGCAACTATTTCATATTAACAAATATATCCCTGAACTCAGAAAATCCCAGAGCAAGCAGATATATTACTTCACAACTATATCTTATCAACAAATATATCCCTACACTCAGAAAAACCCAGAGCAAGCAGATATATCATAACACAATATAATTCGAGACCAACGCACGAAAATTTCCAACAATTTGGGCATAACACGCCCTCCAACATAATTTCTAATCTGTAAGAGAGAATCGAGTCTCAACACTAAGATCTAGCCAATAATTATCCCCATCAAGGGTAACTATCGTGTTACCTAGGGCATCGCTACTTATCCAAGAGTGTAATCGAGTTTACACGGTTTTACAGAGACTTCTATGCTAATCAGTGGTGCTGGTGAGCAGTTGCCCCTAGGGTGTTCAACCTCACTCAATCTGGCAACCCCTAGTATCTCTAGGCACTCTCACTGAATGGCCAATATTCACGACTGCTATCCAGGAATAACTTATCAGAGCACTTGCTTGGGTTCTGACCGTTAATTGATCAAGAAAGCATGAGGGCCCCTAGGTCCCATTTATTTTGGTGCCCCTAGGTTTAACCAGTTAATCCTCACCTCTTGGCCACTCGTCGCGGTAATGAGTCGGACATAATAAAATCAAGCAGTGTGACGGGGATTAGCTGTCTAGGATATGACAGATCTCTACCGTTCATATTTTCTAAATCAACACTCACTAGACTAACGTCTCTAAGCAACTTTCTACGACAGTGTATATATGTGCATGTATCCATATACTAACATACAATACAATAATCATTTCATGTTGCAGCCATACAATATAAGTTGACTTACTTGGAGTCCTTAGCACTAAGTAGGTTTTCACCCTTCAACGTTCAGTCCAGTTACGCTTAGCCAATATTTGGGACTACACTCTAAGACTCGGGGAGACCTATCCTATGGTCTCAATACCTAGGCTCGGGTATCATAATAGTATTTTCCCATAATCCGCTAAAAATCTTATTCTTTAAAGGTATCGCTATTAACCCGCACTTTCGACAAGTCAGTTAAAATATGTAAGATTTTTAGCTGGTATTATATCTAGAAAATACTAATAAATTCCTTAATTATTTTTAAAGAAAATAAACTCTTAATTTTCCTTTTATTTTTCTTAAGATTTTTATCTTTAAAAATCGTTTTAAGAAAATTGCCTAATTTGACTTAATTAGGAAAACTGTTAAAATTTTCCCTTCTTGACTAGTAAATTTTCCAAAATCAATTAATAAATTTTAATTACTAGAAAAATAATTCACTTAATTATTTTATCAAAATATAGGGTTTTAAACCCTCTTTTAATTTATTAACTATTAATAAATTAAATCTCTTATTTTTAAAAAGAATAAAAATTCTTTAATAAAAATAATTCACACTAAACTCAAAGTGGTAATTTTAGTGAAAATATGTTTTCAAGACTTACCAAGTTAATATCTTGAAATAAGCAAAATTTTACTTTTGATCTTATGTTCCAAAATCTCATTTTTAGACTAAGTGTGAAAGCCTATTTTTCATATTTTTAACTACATACTTCGTTAGTTCATAACTTGAAATTTACTTACCCAATTGTTACCAAAATTTTCCAATTCCATTTTTGGTATGCTATTTAGGTCTTTGAAAAATCTTAGGTCAAAATGATCATTTTTTATTGGTGAAATTATTTTCCCACAATGAGGTAAAAATGACCTTATTTTTTCCAAAATTTGACAGTTAATAACTTTCAAACCGTTCAATATTGTCTTACCAAATTTTACAGTGGAATACTAGGTTATGCCAACAATATGTCCACAAAGTTTTAGAAAAAAATGGGTTCATTTTACCTATACAGTGGTTGTCCAAACTTGGTTCCGAAAATAAGAATACGAAAAAACAGTTTTTTACCTAAACTTTGAAATAGCATAACTTACTCATTTCTAAACATTTTTGAGTGTTTCAAAAGCTCAATTTTATGTACTCAATCTCAAAAACATCACAGTACAATTTAATTTTACAAAATCAATATACAGGAGCTGCTTGACCCCTTGGAAGTCACAGCTCAAAACATGTTTTGTTTTAGGGTTTCCTACAAAACCTTAGGGGGTTTTGGTTCCTATTTTCAAAAATCAATACACAAGTATCATAAAAATTATAACACAATTACCATAACCTTAATATATCACCAATAAGAAACTTTAAGCATTAAATATAAAAAATAATGCTTAAAACTAAAAAGCCTACAACAAAAATTATCAAAAGTAAACTTTTTACCTCTTGTTGTTCTTGCTTAACATTTGGACCTTCCTATTAGCTTTGGATCCTTCAAAACCTTTCAAAAACCCTAACCAACTTCCTCAACAACATAGTTGATTAGTTATTTGAAACTCTATGATTAAAACTTTACAAAAGTCTAGATTAATGAAACTTTACCTTAGGGAAAACCCTTCCTAGACCAAGACTTAGCTTCCAAGTTTCCTTGGTGTTCTTGGGGTTGAAAATGGAGAGAACACTTGAGAGAGTCTTCAAAAATCAGATGAGAGTGGATGGGGGAGAGGTGTGGTCGGTATGGGGTATAGAATGGCTCATAAAACTCTTCAAAATATCACAAAACACTTAAGTACTTTTCTACCTACTTACCCACTTGACTTCTTAATTAAATGACATTTAAACCGAATTAATTTTTTGGTTTATATCCTTTTTAACACCCCACATGGCCGGCCACCTATCCTAAAATACCCATTTATAATTTTTTTTATATTGGTAAATAATTAATTCATGAGAAGAAAAGTCCAAATTGACTTTCTATACCTTTTTCACTCTTATTAAGTTTTAATCACAAAACTTAACACTAAATAATTAAATTAAATGTCTCACATTTAATCTAATTAATTACACAATAAAATTTAACCTAAGGTCCATTCATGAAATAAAATTCCCCATTTCGGTAAAATTAGGAATTTAACACAAAATGCCCTAAATTTTCTATTTTTCCTTAGGTTTATTATTTTTGACCAAACTTTAATTTTTATGAATGTATTTTATGCCCAAAATATATTTTCCATAGCTTTTCATTTTATTTTCTGAGATTTTTACCCGATTAGGGTTTTTGTGTCGGTCTAGGACTGAAAGTCTTATCTTTGACTTTTAAATCACAAAATTCATAATTTTGCTAGCAATAACTCATGGAATAATTTCCAAAAAAATAAAATATTATTTAAAATAATATTCTTAACTTGGGGACAAAAATCCCGACCCGAGTCGTTTAAAGGTACCCGAAAATACAGGACGTTACGCTTTGTATATTTTCATACAATTTACATATTATCATACAAACATGTAATTACTAGAACATGTTCCTATGAAATTGATATAAAATAGTGTTAAGTATAGAAACTTACATATACACAGTGCAGCTGGAACAACTCAATCCTTCAATCTCTCTAATCCTTGATTACTTTCTGTAGCATAGTATTATCAAGAGAATGTACAAGATTAGCAACATAGTCTTCCTCACCAAGCCTTTGATCAACCTAGAACTAGTGTGGGATGGTTCTCAATACATGAGATAGAGAAGATAAGAAGAAATAGCGGCTAAGAAAGGATTAGATTGTCTAGGTTTTCACTTACCCAATGAATCAACTAAGACTGACTTATGAAAACCACATATATCATATTCCTTATATATGGAACTTAATGGGCTTTATTTAAATTTAAATTAATCAAAATAATAAACAAAAAGATAAAAGCCTTGGGCTACCACAAATGGACTTGGGCTCAAATTTTGTTGTTTTGAACTTAAATCTCAATTGGGCCTAAATTCAAAACCTTTTATTTATTTAATTAATTAAATCATTTTTCAAATTAACTAATTATAATGTGAAACTTTATTTAATATTATTTATTTATATTGACATTAATTTATCAATATTAATAAATTTACCCAGAGATCCTCTTTTATTCTCTTAAATCTCATATCTGTGTAAATTTTCCAAAATTGACCTAGTCAACTTTAAAAATCCTAATTGATAATTAAATCAATTAATTGAGATGTTTTAGATGATTTACTCAAAGGTGATGTGGGGACCATGGATCCATAAAATCAAGCTCCAATAAGTTACCATGAATTTATTTACGAATAATTTCACTACCTTATTAATTCCTCATGACTCCACTATAGACTCAGAATTGAACTCTTGAATTCATAGAATGTATTTTCCAAACCATAAATACGTTATCCATTGTTATAACCATTAAAGTCAGTAAATCCTCTATCGATGACTTACTAATGAGCTGGGTGCAAATTACCGTTTTACCCCTCATCAGTATTTTATCCTTAACTCCCACTAAGTTCCTTATAAATGATATTTCAGTGAACTTAATCACAAAGATGAGATCTCAATCATTTAACCTTTTGAACAAAGCAATCAAGGAAATCGTCTTTTCACTTCTCATACAGAAGTTATAGATTTCATATATATGAATAATACTCCCACTCAATTACACTACTAAATCTCCACGATGTAAGTATGGGCTAGACCATATGGTAAGCTGGTAACGAACAAGTCAAAATATTGAAATAATATAATTAGCGGAATATTATCACTCAGAATTAAGATCGACTTAACCTATGTTCAACGTTGTGACATTGATTAGAATGGATAACAACGATACTTATTTATCAATCAATAATCAATATCAGTCCTAGTTCGATGTAACCAATTACATCCGATCTTATCTACTTGGTCAATGCATTGGACAAGACATCACACCTCGAATGTGTAAGTAGATCATATTGTAGATTTCCTAATCAGTGAAAATCCAATGCAGTGATCTAATCTTAGGACTTGTTCTTTTGAACATATAACTACAACTATTATCCACCGTGACCTAGTCACTATAATTGTAACTATCCATATGTTTGAGATTTTATAAATGTTTGTATTATTTCAATAATCATATAATCAACACAAGCAAGCAACACGATTGTCAAACTAAATGATTTCTACTACTTTTATTGACAATATAAAATCGCGTTACATGTCCGACTTGGTTTTATAAGGGCATAAAACCCAACTGCTGGAGCATTAGTCAGCTCAAAAGCCTTCATTAAAAATCCATCACATCATACCTGGTGTGAGAGGTAATTCTTGAAATGTCTCTCTCCTTGATCCTTAGTTGGTAATAACTAGATCGATGGTCAATTCTTAAGAGCAATGTCTTACCTTTCAAACTGGACAAATGATCCATACCCTTAACAATGGATACCTATGCTTAACAATTAATTTATTCGGCTATCCATATATAGTACACGTTCTCACAAACTTGTCCTTCTTCTTAAAAAATGTTGTTGACATATCGCGTGGTAAGAAGGTCCAGCTAATCAATTCTACAGTCGAGTAACTTCTTCGACCGAACATTTGATTCTTTCCACTCAGGTAGTGCCATTTTGCATGATGTCTCACATACCATTTCTATCCCTGCATTAGTTCCGTAGCACTCTTAATCCCTAGATGCGGCAGCAATCCCAACAAATCCTTGGGGCACCCATCTGAAACCTTTCTAGCCAATCTAGTTTCCCTTTGGTCTACCTGGTATAACCATAGTGGTACCTACCACAATAACTAGGAATCTCGTGAACACAAACGGGTCCTTTCCTTTCACACTCAAAAGTCACCATCTTTTTTACCTTCCATGGTTGTCCCTTACTTAGAAAACTAGGCTATACTCAGATTCATACCAAAGTCTCCTATAACTAGCTCAATCAATTTCTTGCTAACTCTTGACTAGTAGTACTATGACCCATCTCCTGGACATTACCAATTTCCCCTGGTAGGCACTAAAATCTCAAGCCCCCATAGCATAATAAGCACATGATATGTACAACATATCTATGCCTCTACTAAGAGATACGTAGTAATAGAATCAATCAACACCTTATAAAAGATCGAGAACTAAAAAGCCAACCTGGAGCAGCTGAGGGACCTGCCTCAAGCTTTGACTGCGTCGAGACGGACACTCGAGTTGGAGTCAAGCTATATGCACTCCTTGGTTCTTCCTTTTTCGATCTCAGGCAATCCTTCTTGAAGTTCCCAACTATTCCACATAGAAAACATGTCTTTGCTCGACATTCTCCTAGATGGCGTCTCCTGTACCTGACACATTTTGGATAACCTTTCTAGGTCTCGATGCCACCCTGGCAGCCACCCTGAGTACCATGACCCCTCCTGTTAGGACCAGGAGTAATAAAACTGTCAGGGGTCTTTCTTTTCTGGTCACTAGGGCCTCTTGTTGGAAATGTGCCCTGAAAGCATATGTAGTAGACATTGTTTTAATGAAATAAATAAATAAATTGAATTTGTTATGCATATATTTTATGGACTATATTATTATGTGATAATATTATGTAAATATCAGGAAAATTCCTAGGTTCATATATGTGATCTCAAACATGTATTGGTACGGGAGGATTGTGTTTGAGATAAATAAATTTGAATAGTTTGCAGTAAAATAAAGTTATGGAATCTTTAGATTAATTACTGCATGTACGGTCCACTAGTATTATGAATACATGTGATCTAGATTCGGATCACTAGTGTGGTAGGACACTTTAGTGGAGGTGCTTTATATATTAGAGAATATATAGAACTCGAGCAGATATGTTTATTAATACTTAGTTAAATACCGTTTTGAAGTATTAATTAAATATATCAACTAATGATCATATACAAATAGATCTTAATCCTGAAGTTTCTATGAACTCCTATTTATGTTATATGAGTTCTTTGATTCACTTGTTATGGTCTGTCAGAATGATCAGGCTGAAAACTTTTGTTTTTGGAACTCATTAATGTAGATGGCAGGGGACATAGTGTACAGATATGGAATCTATGCCTTCTCGCAAGAGATTGAATGATGGTTCTCTTAAGGGTTGACTTTTGGGACTGAAAGGTTATTGAGCTCAAATTCATAATTTAGTTATGAATTAACCTTCACTAGTAAAGTCAATGGTACTTAAGGAAACAAGAGATAATTAAAAGGGTAAAACGGTAATTTTATTCCTGATTAATTATGAACCATTATTAGAGGGTCAAGTTGTATGCAATGATTATATCAATGGACACTTTATGATTATAAAGTACTCAGTAAATGAAATGTCTATAATTACAAGAGTGTAGTGTCATATTTATAGTGGAATAATAATGAGATTAATAAATTAAGATTATTTAATTAAAGAGTTTAATTAATAATCTAAAATTTATTGGAGCTTGGAATTATAGGTCCATAGGTCCCCATAGCGGCTCTGTCAACACTGTTCAAGGTAAGAGTTGATATGAAGGGAAAAATAGTTTAAAGACATATTTAAGAAGAAATTGTTCTTCAGGCCAAATATGCAATTATATGATAATAGTGATTAATTAATTAATTACAAATTAGTTGTAGTTAACAAAATTAATTAATATTTAATTATTGTATAATTTTTGAAATTATATTAAATAATTAAATTCATTTTGAAATTTAATTAAATAATTAATTAATTATAATTTTCAAAATTATAATAAATTAAATATTTATTTTCGAAAATATTGGATTTAATTAATTGGTAGAATTAATTAAATATCTTTATTTGAGTGGGAGATAATAATCTGATAAGTTCAAATTGGATTTGAATTTAAAAGATTAATATTTATTCAAATAATTAATTTAAATTTGAATTCAAATTTGAATTAGTTATCAGGTTGTTAGATCTTATCTGACAAAGCAGTTTGAATAAATAATTAAATAAAAATTGAAAAACCAACATCCCTAAAATTAGGGAGGCTACACGTGCACACACAGTCCATGGACTGTGTGTGGCGTGTAGGGCAATTTTCAGGGATAAGATTTTTATTTTTATTTATTTAATTAATTAATTAATGGATAATTCAAAAATTGGTTTTTGGATTTTTTCATTAATAGAATAATTAATTAATTAAAAAATAAATTGTAAGTTGGTTACAGATTTATTCTTTAAATTTGAATATTTTCTTTTAAGTATGACTAATCAGAAAAATATTTAGAGGAGTGTGTGACAACTCAGTCTATTCGCTCTGCGAAAAATAGAACGATAGTTTTCTCTCCCTAAAAAATAAAGAACCAATTCTCAAGCCTATTCTCTTGATCTCATGAGTTGAGTACATCAAGTAGAATCACAAATAAACTATCATTCATTCTCTAAGTGCCCACACATTTCTTGAGGTGTAGAGAACGCTTTGGAAGATCTTGGTGTGAGTACGTGGGAGCGGCTTGGATAGGAAGATCGTTCTAAATACAAAAAGATAGCAAGGACACTTGATAGGCTTTAAGAGGTATGATTTCTATTATTATCTTGCTTATGATTAAAGTATGTATATTAATGGATCTGCATATTTAAAGGTAGTTTAAATATGTTACAAAATTTTTGTTGTACACTGGGCCAATCCCACCACCATTCCGCTGCGTAATAGGAAACTCGTTCCTAACACCTCTACCCTACCAGATCCTGCAAATGGGGGTACCATTGCCTAAGCTTCTTTCCCTATGGCGATATCATTCCATATCTCATCCCCCGCATCCTCGATAGCAAGGGCCCTCCCTACCGCTTGAGCATAGGTAGAAATTTCATGTATTGGAGCGATCCTAACGCTCTGGGCTACCCCAGAGTTCAATCCTCAAATGAATCGCTATTTTTGGGCCACATCTGTTGGTACCAAATGAAAAGAGAATTTGACCAACCCATCACATTCATTGACATATTCTGTCACTGTCTTACTACCCTAAACCAAGTTCATAAACTCGTTGGTCTTCGCAATTCAATCAGTTTCACAGTAATACCTCTCACTGAAAATTTGTTTGAATTCTTCCCAACCCTTCATGAAGACATTCCTGGTCTGGGATACAACTTCCCACCACGTTTGAGCATCTTCCTGTAACATGTACCACTCAATCATTGCCTACCACTCCCATATAGTCAAGGATGGAGCTAATCATGCCCATCCACTATTCAGCTCTGAATGAATCTAGGCCTCCCTAAAAAGCTAGAGGATAATATTTTTGGAATCTTTCATACAGTAGTTCATATCTGTTCCCACCCTCAGGTTGAACCAAAGCGGGTGCCACTGTTGGTAAAACAAATAGAGCAACATTCCCTAGCAGAACCCGTTGTCTCAGCAACTTAATTTCTTCCTCTTGCCTCTGTAATCCTACTTGCAAGATAGTAAACATCTGCTACCAATTCCATGGGTAGATGAAGGGTTCTAGCCCTAAATATCATCTACAACCTCGATATTAACAATGCCTGATCCAATTGGCTGCCTTGGGTACATAACTTCTGAATCTGTCTGCAGCCAATGACTTAACCTATCAGGCATGATAATCATATCCAGAACTACCCCAAAAGCAGAACCAAACAACACAACAACAAGATACAATATTCATACCAGAACACAAGTCTATAACGTTCATGCATCAAATAATAGGTCTTGCTCCTAGAAGATATATATAGGTCATGCTCTCTATTCTACCATGCTAAAAAAGGCGCATATTTTCAATTAAGCAATTAAGCACATAATTACATTATTGGATATCAAATCGTGAGTCGAGCTTATCTTTAGCGACGAGTGTACATGCCCAGCTAGTCTTTAGGAACCCTTATACCTAGATCGCTCTGATACCAAGTTGTAATGCCCTGGTTAGCCAATACCATTACACTGTGTGTTTAAAATGGTGCTTAACTCACTAAGCCAATCATTTAGACTTAAATGTGCAATTTAAAAATAAACCATGGTTAGGTATTAAAACTTTTTGTCGACGAAATAATCATTTTTCATTAAAAGTGTTTAGTTTATACGTGGGATTCCAAAATGTGTTTACGAACTGATAAAAGACAAATAAAATATAAACTAGTCGTCCTAAGCGGCAAAACAGGGTTCAACCCTAGTTCCTCCCAAGCAATCCCGGCTGTGGCAGTCGAGCAGGCTGTATATGTACACATTGCCCCTGAAGCTCTCCAACTTATGGTTGGTATAGCTTACTCTTGCCCTTACCTATACGACAAAGAACCCGTGAGCCACGACTCAACAAGAAAACTTTAATCAATATATTCAAATAAGCAACATAATATAAATGACAAGCTGAGCGGTAATAACCCTACTCAATCAAACACATAGTCAAATTTAAACATGCATCGAGTTAGATAAGTGTAGACTGCACTTCAAATTATATAGGTGGCGTTCGGGCTAGACAAGTGCATATTGCACTCCCAGGTTGCCCTAGCGAAAATGGACTGCGTTCCACACACTTGTTGCGACCCCGACTCTTTTAGGCTGAGCTTTCAGATCTTATAGCTGACTCCAACTCTCTTAGGCTAAGCTTTCAGATCTTATTGCCGACCCCGACTCTCTTATGCCAAGCTTTCAGATCAAGTATAATCAAACATACAGTTTGCCTATCACACAATCAGATACAACATATACAAGCATTCCTAATCAAGTAATTACATGCATAATTATAGTCATATTCATTAACATGGGCCTAAGCCCAAATTACAACCAGGATGCATTTTTCTTACCTTGAGTCCCGAGTAGATAGCGTATGGCGACCTTGAGTACGATCCTTACTCCCGAGCCTAGCAAGATAACCTAGTCACAACATAATAACAGGTAATCATCAAGAACTAAACTAATTAAATACTTCAAGATAAATTCCTAGCCTCCAAGACCTCGAATTCTACTAAACTGGGTAGTGGAATCCTTCTCGAGCCTATAAGTTTGAGTTACCATGCTTAAAACCCCTACCTGGCCAAAAGTCCATCTCAAGTGTCGCGACTCTCTACAAGTCAGAGAGCCAAAACCCTTGTTTCCCTAGAGGCGCGCCGCAGTGCAGCACACCTAGTGTCGCGGTGCTAAGGAGATTCAGAGAATTGTTCTAAGAATAGCGTCGCGACTCGACCCCCTAAATTCTAGGTTTTTTCCGAAGCCAAGACCTCTCCAAACCCAACCCAAAGTTGAACCTAATTCCCAATTGAGTCCAGGACTCTCAATATAACAACATAAGCATCATAAACACCCCAAAAACTAAACCAAATCCTTACCAAAACTCAAATTCAAAAACTAAAGTCTAAACCTCAACCAAAAACTTAAACCATAACAAAATTCCACCAGAAAACAGAATACAAATTCTTACCTCAACTGTGAATTTCGACCCTAAGCTCCCTTTAACCAATCCTAGCTCCAAGCTCCTTAGATTCCCATACCAATTCTCCTCAAAATTCAAGAGCTCCCCAACACTTCAAGAGAGAGAGAGAGAAACAAGAGAGCGAGAAATAGGGAAAATGAGCTAAGTGTTTTTGTTTCCCTTGTTCTTTTGTTTCTTCTGAGAGTTCTAGTAAGCTTAAGTCATTCCTTGGCATGAAAAGGCCAAAATACTCCTTTGGTCAAGCCTTACTCCTTTATTGCCCTTAAGGGAAAAATCGTCATTTGCCACATTTCCCAGTAAACCTTAAATAACACTATAAATTCCCAATTAATCCCACTAATCTTCCAAACACTAATATTTTCCCCCAATTATGATTCATATTCTAATATCCCCGATAACTCACCAAATTACTAAAATACCCCTAGGCTCACCCCGACCCGGAAATTAATCCTCAATGTGACTTTTCTGCGAAATTGCTCACTAGGATCACCTCGGGCCACACATCTCAAATATATCCACATAATAATGTGTTCCCACTCACAAAGCATATATATTACAAATATACTATCAACAGGTCCAAAATTACAAAAATTACCTTTTCAAAAGAATCGGGCCTATAAGCACATTTAATACAGTTGAACATGCATCAATAGCCATATCGTAATATAACTCATAGAATCCACATATATAACAAAATGAACCCGTACTAACACATAACATCCAATTATGACCTACTGGCACAGTAATCAAGGCACTAAGTCTTATTAGAAATTTTGGGATGTGACACTACCCTTACTAAATCTATGTTGACATGTAGTAGGAAAACGTAAAAAAAAAAAAAACTAAAGAAAACAACAAACTTAAGATAAACTTGCAGTGCAATGAGTCAAGTCTTCTGTATCTTCATGTGGACATTGTGAGGGTGTACAAGAACGTTAAAACCATTGCTCTAATACCAAATGTAACGACTCGACATAAACTAATTAATTTACTACAAATAATTTATCAAACTCATTAAAAAACAAACATGAATTAAATATCTTTTACAAAATATGCAACTCGAGATCTCGTTATTTAAAATAAACCATCTTTTACATGCTTATCGTAGGTAAAAATACAAGTTATTAAAACTCAATATATAACCATGATTGAAGAATTTTAAAACCATGCCTAAGTAGAAACCCCTTTAACCCCCAGGTCAATTGATCATGACATGCACACATCTGACTGAGCCTGCTTCAACTTATCGCCTCAAAAACTATGCTTATGCCTTTACCTACAATATAGAGTACTCATGAGCTAACAACCAGCAAGAAAAGCTATATAGGGCACAATCCCCAAAGCCCAACAATATCAGACATAAAACATTAAGCCTAAAACATAAAACATAGACATAAACTAATTCTTATCATCACAACCTAAAACATAAACTACTCATAGTACCTTATCACACAAAGTTCCATAATCAGCCATATACTATAACATAATCATAACATAGTGTAATCTATCCTAACAGAACCATTGCGTAACGTAAACATACCATAAAATAACCAATCCTATCGTAACATATTCAATCCATAACACGTATTACCAGTGTCATTCCGGCCAGTTGTGCAACCATGCACGAATTAACATAGGAATGCTTTTTGTAGTTCTATCGTAATGTGAGCATGCATTTTCATATCGTATCCTTGACACGCAAACATAAAGCATATTCACATATTCCAGCCATAGACAACATGCGCCACTCATAATATAGCTCCTGACATAACTAATAACATATTTCATAATGTAAATTATAACATAATACATATCAGAGTTCATAGCATAATTCTTAACAAAGTTCAAAACATAATTCATAACTTAATTCCTAATATAATTCATTGCATGGAAAATGCATTTTCATTCTTTGCTGATCGGAAAGCTTTTCCACTTTGTTTCAAACTAAGATATGTTCAAGCAACTCAACACCTTAACTCCCTAGAAGAGGAAGGCTAGAGATGGGAATAGTATAAACCCTTAGAGAAAAGTCACAAGAACTGGCTCGACCGACACAACAAAATCGTTTGACCAGGAGGACAACCTTTCCCCTTCGAAGCAAGCTGTTCCACATCTTTCCCCAAAGAAAATGGCCCGACCGATAATGAGTAATGGGGGCTTGAGTGAACCTCTAAGACTTGCCAGCAAGTTTAGTGGAGAACTGCTAGCCTTGAAAGGATGACTCATGCTTTTGATAGTCTTCCTTGGAAAAGTGTTGAGGTTGTTCTTAGTAGAGGCCTCACATTAATTATTAGCGTAAGTACTTTACTAAAATCATATGTGCTTACTTATTAGTTGGCCTTGTCCTAACTTTCTTCACTTATTTTCAGGGACCTGTCACGATCAGCCATGCTCAACGCCGAGCGATGGACTGTAAAGATAGGGTCCAAGTTTTTAATGAGAAGCTGGGGCAGGTCTAGATAGAGAATGAAGTTTTGATTAAATCTAAAAATGAACTTCAACAAAAGGCTGAGAAAGTGGAGACAACAATTTCTGACCAGGATAAAGCTTTGGAGGACTTAGCTGACGAAAACAACGAAAAGACTCAAGTCATCAAAGTCTTAACCGACCAGCTAGAGAAAAAAAGTCAAGAAGTTGAGGAGCTAAAGCAAGACAAAGCTATCAATTTGGTGCGTAATGAGGAGATCTGCTTCAACTAATTCTATCGGATATGGAAGCTAAACAAGTCTCTTAACCTTGACTTTCTTTCCGAGGAAGCAAAGGATGAGGGGGCGGCTCTTCCTGCTGGTGCTGCACCTTCCTCTCCTGCCCATCATTTCAAGTGGAAGATGTCCCATGGGCCAAAGATGGAGTCGACCAGCCAGTCACTCATGTGACCGACCAGAAACGTTTTTTCTTTTTTAAGTACCTGGCGCTTCGGGGAATTTTGTAAAGACAATTGCTGCTCGGCACCATCTATATTTTGCTTGTATGACCAAGTTGTTTGCATTTATACTTTGCTTTTCTTTTTTAACTTAAAACATTCTAAGTCTTTTTAGACATTTCACAGGTTTTTACTAAGTATAGTTCATCACACTCTTATTGTTCTAAATTTTTATAAGCAGAATAATTATACTTACACGAATATTTGTTTCTAACTTCATGTTTTCTAAAAACAGAAAATATCCAAAGTTACTTAACCTTTGTTATACAAGTTAGCTTAATGGTCATTTTCGACTTCAAAAATTTACAAGTCAGTTGTGTTAGATTATATGCCAGTATACCCTATGTAACCCCTAAGTGATATAGGGTTGAAAGATCCTTGGTCACTTGCCACTTGACTGAATCTATTCGAGTAGTTAATTACTCATGAAAACATAGAATAAATGGAAAATATCCAAGCAGTTGAACATTGCCTAAACATACTGACCAATTGAATACTGCCTGTATAAGCGACTAGTTGAACACTGCCAGATTTTACAAATCAGTTGAGAAATGTTCGAGCATAGTAAAAACTAATTAACTCACTTTCATTTTTGTAGCAAGAATCGAAAATCTTGTTTCTATCTAGTAAAATAAATATGACAAAATGTGTCTAAAAATGAGTCTTAACAATAGAAAAAAAAAATTAGGTGACCTGTCGACTAATGACCAGCCCCTTAAAAAAATTATATAACAAGTTGAATACTTGAAACTAAGCCACCACTCTGAAAGTGGTTTTTATTGATAATATCTCAGATGCTCACCATTCTAGTAGTTCCTGATTAGCTCTCTATTCAGCCGAGAAAGTTTGTAAGTGTCGGGAGGAAAAACTTGCTCGATCTGGTAGGGTCCTTTACAATTCTGTCCTTGCACTCCAGTTGTTGTATCTTTGATGAACATCTTTCTCGGGACCAAATCATAGACCTGGAACTTTTGATCTTTCACCCTGGAAATGAAGTAGCGAGCAACTTTTTGTTGATGAATAGCAAACCTTTACCTTGCCCTAGGGAAAGCTTTGTTTAGATCAGAGAAGTCCACGCGTGTTCTCCACTTCCCATTAAGCTTCTCTAATGAATTCATTTTCCCTTAGGTCCTTGACTTCTTCCTTTAATGCCTTCAATCGCTCCTTCTTGAGCAGCCTTCTAATCTGATGCAGTGTTGAGTAGTTTTTATCCACATTGAGCACATGTTTGATCACAGTTGGTGAAATATAAACCATATCTTAATGAGACCAAGCAAAGATGTCCTTATTCTTTCGCAAGAATTCTACCAGCTGTGCGTCACCTTCACATGTAAACTCTTTCCAACTTTGATTACTTTGGTTGGATCGTTTTCATCTATTGGGAGCTCTAATAACTCTATAAAATAGAGTTGTTTTCCATTACTTTTTCTTAGGATTTGCATGAGTTTGGAATGTTTTAGGATAATTTTATTTAAGTTTTATTTTTAATATTAGTTTGGTGTTTAAAATGGAAATTTCAGAAAAAAAATATGAAGTTTGAGGTTACATTTTATGTTCAAGTCTCATAATGACTTGGTTCATTTCGCATAAGCTGGAATTTCAATCCTAATTTCAACCATGATCAGATCATTTACTGGAGACAACTCTTCAAACAAGAGTTTTAGATGACTTTCTAAACATTCTAAATCATTTTGAATAATCTAATTTGGAGTTCAGATAAGAAAGTTATTCAAGTTTTACTGAGAAATGCCAACTTAGGAAAAATGCTTTGGAGAACAAGTTGTGCATGGGCACAAGGATTCTTTACGTGGGCACGGGGAGTCTCGACTAAGGCTTATTTAAATGATATTTTAAAGCCAATTTTTGGGAAAATTCATATTTTTCGCTATCATTATGATATGAGATCGAATTTGAATGTGTGGAGGAAGTTTTTGGAGATAACAACACAAGGGAAGATTGGATTTTGAAGATTGAAGACGGATCATCACACCTAGTTTCATCTTCTCTTCTTCTTCTTTAATTTTTCTTTATCTTTTGAATTTCAAACCATGAATTTTTATTCTTGTTTGGTGTTTTGTTTAAGATGATGCCTAAATTATTTTTCTAGAGCGTTAATGGAACCCTATATTTATAAATAAATTTTAGTTATACATCTTTCTTTTGATGTTCGTATTACTTGTTTATATTTATTTATGCTTAGTGTTTCTCAAAGAATGATCAACTTTGAAATTGATCTAGTAATTTAGGTGGAACTTGCAAGAGAAAACCTAAATTAGACTTGATGAATATAGCCTAGGATTGACTTATTTATGTTGATTTGTGTTTAGGATAGAAATATACCTAATCACCTTAGGTTGTCAAAATAGGGTTAAACTTAATATTATTGATAGATTTAAATTCTTTTAGGAATATTGAAATTAATATATTGATTAGATTCACTTGTGATTTGGAAAACCTTGTGAATATTTAGGAATTCTAGACTAGTAATTAGAATATTAGAATAAAGATGATGAAAGATTCTAATGGAAGAACATATGGAGAAATTATTGACCTAGATATTTTAATCTCTTTAATTCTTGTTTTGTGTTAGAGTTATTTTCTTGAATCTATATTTCCCTTTATTTATTTTTTGAATTAATATTTGACTTGGAATAAAAGAAAAAAAGTTTTTGGTAATTAACAAAATAAAGATTAGTCTTTGTGGGATCAATTTTAATATACTACATGTTACAATACATGCTTTTGCTTAGATTGATAAAATCAATAACAAGTTTTATGTGCCATTGTTGGGGATCAATCTTTAAGAATTTCCTTGTTAACATGGATTCACTATTTAGTAGTTTGAGTTCAAGTTCTTGTTTATTTTGTTTTTTACAAATCAATTGATGTTGCATGTGATGGTTGAGATTAACTATTCTTTAACTGCTTGATTGTACATAGAAAATGTGTGATCAAGATAACCTCATGGGTCCTTACCAACAACACATGGAGCCATTTTATGCTGCATGGGGGAGATTCAGTGATTTGGTAGAGAGATGTCATCATAATTTTTCAACAGAGTCTCTTACTATCTTCTTTTACAATGGGTTAGATGATACAACAAGAAGTTGGGTGGATAATAGAACAAGGGCAGTCGATAAACCTTTATTAAGAAGAAGTTGTGAAATTGCAATGATTTGTTGAATGATATGACAGCTTTTGATTACTATTGGCATTGAGATCATTCACTCCATGGTCGAAGTCACCACCCTCTATATTTCCAAGACCCTAATATTATAAAGCAAATGTATGAGCATGAAGAGCATAACTCAGAAGATAGAGAAGTAATGAATCAATTGGAGAACACTTTAAATTCTAATTGGGAGAGTTTAATGGTGAATAAGAGGGACTTGTTTAATAACAATGACT
This sequence comes from Humulus lupulus, assembly GCF_963169125.1. Lineage (NCBI taxonomy): Eukaryota > Viridiplantae > Streptophyta > Magnoliopsida > Rosales > Cannabaceae > Humulus > Humulus lupulus. The sequence continues at coordinate 117,330,173 of NC_084796.1, read as the reverse complement.
CAAATAACCATTATTGGGAAAGTTTTTACAATATTGTGGAATCGCGAAGAGTTGAGTCTCTAGAAGAGATCAAGCCTAATAGTGAATACTAAGATACATTCTAAGTTGTACTAACTCATGATTTTTCTAAGTTGGACACTTGCTCGATAGATAATGATTATATTGTTATAAATGAAGCTGTGTCCATACTTGATCATGAGTTTTTTGAGTATTAAATGTCAAGCATGGTTATAGATTGGAAAGTAGAGAGTGAAAAACAATTAGAAGGGTTATTATATGAATTCCTATGTGAAGGTGAGAAAAATGTGACATTAGAGGTTAAAGAAGCACATGCAGATGTTGATTTGACTTTATCAACGAAATTACCATTTACCCTACCAATGGATCCATATATTTTTTTATTAATGTAACCTTCACCATTTTACATCATCTATGAGCTACCAAAGTTCTCTTCCCATGCTCATTATTCAAAGTCATGTGTTGTTGATGTGACTTGCTGACTATATGTAAAATGCCCTAGACTACTACATTGTAATAAGTCATCAACCTCATAAACTTATTTAATGAAAACCACTTAACATATGAGAATCCAGTGAACATGCAAGTTGGGCCCAATATTTTAAAATAAATAAAAGTTCTCATGCAACATTTTAAAATAAATATAGTTCAAGCCCCACTGATATGTTTTAAAATCAAAATAAAACATAACATAGTTCTTTAAAAATTGGTGTTTAAGCTGATCATTTATTCGCCCATAGGATACCCCCACGCCATACACACTCTGACGTCGAAACTCCTAACATCACAACGCGTACGAAAGAGAAATCCTATTTATTTCCTGAAAGGGAAAGTAAGGGGTGAGCTAAAAGCCCAGTAAGGAAGTAAAAACAACAAACAAAGAAAAACACAACAAAGGCATAATCATATCGTAAGACTCACACAACATCATATCCATACATCGTCATACATCATACATAAACGTTATCATCATACATCATACATCATTATCATGCATCATATATTATTAACATATTCAAACAACATCATTATTGTCGAACTGTGAAATTGGCCAACGGTCGTACATACATTATACCACACATTTTGAACGAAATAAATAGAATAAACGATAAAGTACGATTATCTTAAATAAACATATAGGAATTTTATAGTAGTTTAGCCTTGTTCTGATGAATAGTAATGACCTAATCCACTTAGCTTTTAGTATTTAATCACTCGACAATTACAAGTACGACTGATGAGTTCACTCGTCGTAAAGATTGTTTTCCCAAAATTCCAGAAAAAGAGAACTCAGGGCTCAAAAGTCTAAAAGTCCTCTTTATGAAGCCCTAGGTTCTTTATTTATAGTACCCAGGGGCTGTTACATGATCAGTAGTACTGGAGATTGTTGTTTGGTACACGATCATTGTGAGTGTAGATACATGTCCACCTCCCCATGATTATGAGATTGTGAGTCATCTCGTTGTTTCTCTAGATCGTGGTGGATAATGCACGATAGAAACCTCTAGGAAGATGTTAAGTCTCTGTTGGCATATGAGACTTAGGTGCTAGGCCTGATGACCTGAGCTTGGGTGCTAGGCCTGTGACTTTCTGGGTGCTGGACCTGTTTATCCTCTGGGTGCTAGGCCTGTGACCTTCTGGGTACTAGGCTAGTTGATCTCAGTTTGAACGAGAGTGAGTATTTCTTAGTGAAGTGTACTTGGGGGTTTGAGCCGACCACCTTATGAAGAATAGGGTGGGCCGACCACCCAGGTGGTTCTTGAGCATGTAAGGCCGACCACCCTAGGGGTTGGGGTTAGGCCGACCACCCCTAGGGATCCTTGGGCATACTAGGGCCGACCACCCCTAGGGTAGAGGTCAGGTCGACCACCCCTAGGGCTCTTGGGTCTGCTTAGGCTGACCACCCCTAGGGGTAGGGGTCAAACTGATCACCCCTAGGGGGTTTAGGCTTGGTTGACTTCCCTATAGGTCTTGGACTTATCTATTTTCCCGTCGGTATTTTCTCAATACTTTGTCATTTTTTTCCTGTTTTCTGATGTCACGTGTCACATTCTCATTCGCCACGTTATCCTCGTATTTTTTATGGATAACATTCCCCCCCCCCCCCCCCCCCCCATTCTTATTGTAATGTTTTCAACATTATAGTAAACTTGATCCTGGCCCAAGAAACATACTGTAGCAGTACTTAAATAGTCAAGTCCCTCGGGACATTACATAGTACTTTTTTAACTATCGATAATTTGCTCGGTACGAATTTTTTTAGGGACAATTAGAAATTCCTAAAAATAATTAGGTTTTTCAAGGAAAAATAATTTCCTAAGAATCTAATATATTTTTCAAGGAATTTTGAAATCCTAAAAATATAACATATTTTTCAAGGAATTTTAAAGTCCTAAAAATATCATATATTTTTCAAGGATATTAATTCCTAAAAATAAAAAATATTTTTCAAGGAATTTTAATTCCTCAAAATATAAGATAGTTTTTCAAGGAATTTGATTTCCTAAAAATGTAAATATTTTTCAAGGAATTTTAAATTCCTAAAAATATAGATATTTTTCAAGGAATTTAAATTTTAACCAAACCATATCAGACATTTTTCAAGGAAATTTGAATTCCTAAAAATATCTTGTATGCCTGAGAGGTTATAAGTAGGTCTTCTCTTCTCATTCCTGCTTTATGCGCCACTTCCAAACAAGATCCAAGTCTGATCTCTCCAGTTCCTCATCAAACTCAGATCTTTGGTAAGTACTTTCTTCTATTCCTCACATCATTTAATTTAAATGTCCTTAGATTTATAAGAAACAGTTTTGAATATTTGAGGAATTTTTTACCGAATCTTCTTGTTTTTGTGTATCTTGATCCAAAATAATTAAGTAACATGAATCAAGATTTCTCTAAAAAATGGGGATTTCCAAGGATGTAAGATTCTAGGCCGGCCACCTCATTAGTTTGGTGATTTCTGGGACTCCAAACCCTAGCACCTGCGATTTCTAGGGATATGATTAGGTTTAGGGCCGAGTACCTTCAGTGCTCCTCCTTGTGCGATTTCCAGGTCTAGGAACTAGGTTTGGGTCGAGCACCTTCAGAGCTTCCCTTGTGCGATTTCTAGGTCTAGGAACAGGGTTAGGCCGACCACCCCTAGAGCTTCATGGGCCGAGTACTTCCCTTCCCTTTCCTTAGGCAATTTCCAGACCTAGAATTAGGGTTAGGCCGACCACCCCTAGAGCTTCAAAGGCCGAGTACTCCCTTTCCCTTCCCTTAGGCAATTTCCTGGCCTAGAATTAGGGTTAGGCCGACCACCTCTAGAGCTTCATGGGCTGAGTACTTACTTTCTATTGCCTTAGAAGATTTTCAGGGTTCCATGATGGTCGACCCAAGCATAAGCCGACAACTTGGGACCCTAAAAATTATTTTTTCACCTCAATTGATCTCCTTGGGGGCCTTCCTTGTAATGTAAAAATTACTTTTTCGGGAGATTTGAATGGTCCTCTGGAACTTTTCTGAGGCTTGCATCCCTGGGGTGGTCGCCCTATGGTGGTAGGCCGACCACCTATGCCCCATTTTTCATGCTGAGTAATTTGATGGATTCATGGTGGTCAGCCCAAGCTAAGGCTCACTAGGCCGACCCCCTATATAGAATTTTACTCTTGATTTCTTCATTTTTACTCCTTAGTTCATGGATATGCCCACAACTATTGGCTTCATTATGCTCATTTACTAACTTTAATCTTCATTTTTCATCTGTTGCAGATGTCCAGCTCCTCTTCATCAGACAAGTCAGTAAGTGAGCGTACTCCCAAGGAGTTCTTGGAAAGGGTAAAATGGAATCTCCCTCGCTCCGCTTTATATTTGTTCAGTGAGGAGGATTTCTTGAAAAGGTATTGTCCAATGGCGAGAGTAAAACAGACGACTCGGCAACCCTCTGAAGATGAACCTCATATTTCCAGGCATATCACTCAGGGCTCCTCCCCTGGCTCTTCTCAGATTTCTTCTCAGCATGGTATGCCCTGCGGATCCCAAAGCACATCTCAGTAGAGTCATTCTTCTCAGCGGGATAGGTCAGGTCAGCGAGACCCATTGCAACGCCCTTTGCACCGAGATACTAGTCGGGTTCCCCATCAATATTTTTCTCAGCAAGATCATACCGATGGCTCTCATCACCAGACTTCTCATCCTTAGGAGCGCTCTATTCATAGGTACTGACGGACACGCTCTGCCATCAAGTCTAGTGCCCTACTTCCTCTTCATCCATACTTCCGTAGTGTTTCAGACTATTTAGGTATTAGTTCCTCTCAACTGGCTCCTAATGTGATCTTGGCCTTATCTGCATTGTACATTATCTATCACCGCAGAAAATGGGCTGCTACAGTGCCTCACGAGATCCACTACATGTTTGACCTTAATACAAACCCTTCTCAGCGCAACTCGGGGTACTTCCACTTCCACCATTATATGAGCAAGGGTACCAACACCTTCTTGGAAGAGATTTCTGGAAATAGCAAGGCATTTAGATATGCCGACAACAATTTCTTTACTAAGGATGCAAAGGCCAACTATTCCAAGTTTAAGCACGTGGGGCATTTTTATAGACCACTCCCGACCCAGGGTATGACAGTGAGGGCCAAGGCACTGATTGCAATGACCCCCGAAGAGAAGAATGTCAAGACTCTCGTTACTCTAGAGAACCTTAGGAAGGTGGGGCTGCTTCCTCGTACTATAGCTGATATTCCGGATGATGATGGTCCTGAGCTTGTGACTGTCATAGACTCCTTAGAACCCATTCATGTCGAGGAGGTACCCTCTTCACCTGTGCCAGTTGGACCAGAGGGTGATGAGTTGGGTGCATATGTCATGTATTCATCATTTGCTTTAGATGACTTTGATGAGAGGATGTTTGAACTCAAATCTCATTCAGAAGGTTAGACACTTTATCACTTTTATTTTATGATTCATTTATGCTTAATATCTTTCTAACATTCAGTCTTATTTTGTAGGCTCAGACATATTTGGTTTTGTTCATACCCAACAGAGGTTGACTCTCACCGAAGCTAGTCCTACTATTCGAATGGCAAAAAGGGCCAGGGTTAAGGCTTAGTCGGTCATGGAGGTTCCTCCTGAGGTGTCTCCTTCGACTCCTTTGGCGTCTAGTCCAATTATTTTGGCGTCTAGTCATGTCGTAGAGGTAGAGCCATCTTTGTCTGCACCAGTTCCTCCCATCTTCACTGATGCGGGTGCTTCCTGTTCTACGCCTGCTCCCTTATCTAAGCCACATCAGTCTGCTATACAGAACTTAGGTGCCCTCATGGACCGAGCATCTCATCTGGAGAAAACGACAATAACTTTTAATGGGATTAAGAATGAGGATTTAAGCACCATTCTAACGAAGTCACTCCTAGAAATTCAAAGTGCGAGTCATTTATAGTTCTCTTCTTGTCTGGTTAGCTTGTGTTCTGATGTTTATCTAACACCTGTATGCTTTTTGCAGGCACTGATGCTGGTCTCTCATGTCCGTGATAGGTCTTTGGAGTATACCTCTACGCTCTCCAACCTTCGTTCTGAGTTAGAAGTTTTCCGCCAAGAGTTGCTGGGCCTTAAGCGCGTTCTTGACTCTAGGGATGCTGGCATTGCTTCAAAGGATGAAGTGGTCAACACCCTCCGTAGTTCCATTGAGCTCAAACAGCAAGAAGTAATCGAGTTGGCTCTCAGGATAACCCAAATGGAGGGGAAACTTGCCGATCAGCTCCAACAGTCTGAAGCCGAGAAAGAGAAGTTGATTGTTGACATGGACCAACTGCGAAAGGATTCTCTTGTCGAGAAGGAGCAAGAGGTCAAGGTTGTTCGGGACAATGCTTGAGAGGAGTATTCAGAGACAACTTTCTCTTTCTTATACTTGATCTGGAAGTCCAACAAAGATTTGAACTTGGATTTCCTTCCCGAGAAGACATGAGCGAAGGAGCTTAGGAAGTGTCTGACTCGTGAGGCTACCGAGGCTCAGGGTGGTCTTTCAGATGGTACTCCTCTCCCTAGTTAGTCTTCTTTTGGTTTTTTACTCTGTCTTTCCTTCCATACCATTGGTGAGGCACCTTGTAATTGACAATTTTTTATATGACATTTTATGCCTTTATGCTTTTTTGTTATGAGTACCCAGTGTATTGATTGAAATTTTTTATTTCCAATGCTTACTTAGTATATCAACTCACAACCCTCATTGGTTCAGGTATCAGTATACTCTAAACACATATTTCACATGCCATACTAACCTTACTCCTTTACATTTTTCATGCTAACAACCATGGTAATGTGAGTAGTACGATACTTCACCAAGTACCATGAAAAAAACAGTCAGGTCGACCACCCCATGGGTGATAGGCCGACCACCCCATAAGGGACATGGCTAGGAATCTCCCTACCAATGCCTTTTCTTGTTTTTTTTTTCACTTTCGGAACATATGTTGAACAAATGTCCTAGACAAACTTGAGCTTCCTTACTACTTAAGATCACACCCTCATTTCTCATGTATACCTCGATCGGTATGTACTATATGCTCCCCAAGTGATCATGGGTTTTAAAGCCTTGGTCACTTGCTACTTGACCATGCCTTACTTCGAGCATTTAGACACATAATACTATCCTTTTCACCCAATGATGAAAGTAGCAAATGCTTGTCCCTCATTGGTAGTCGGGTGATGGTTTCATACTCAGTAGTAATGATACCTATACACGGATGCATATTGTGTAGCAAGTGTCAATCATGATCTACGTAATCTCTCGTGTACTCGTTATAATGATTGTAGACAGAAGTGTCTATGTTGGACCAACCGGGTTTAGATGGGCTAATCAAGCCTATAATGAGTCTTAGATCAAATTATCGATTGGTCCCTTAAGGACCAGATTTGATTATGGTCCGATGATGGCGACTGGTCTTCAGACCAGTCTCTTGTTTTTTGATCGTATAGGTCGATAGGTTCCTCAAGAACCAGGATCAAACGTGATCAAATAATGGTGACTAGGTCCTCGGACTAGTCTCTCGTTTGGATCGTATGGGTCGATAGGCTCCTCAAGAACCAAGATCAAACATGATCCATAATTTGGCAACAAGGTCTTAGGACCTGTCCCTCGTTTGGATCTTATGGGTCGATAGGCTCCTCAAGAGCCAAGATTGAACATGATCCATTAATTTGAGGACAAGGTCCTAGGACCTGTCTCTCTTGTTGATCGTGTGGGTCGATAGGTTCCTCAAGAACCAGGATCAAACATGATCAAATAGTTTGGCGACAAGGTCCTCGGACCAGTCCCTTGTTTGGATCGTATGGGTTGATAGGCTCCTCAAGAACCAAGATCGAACATGATCCATAATTTGGCGACAAGGTCCTAGGATCTGTCTCTCGTTTGGATCATATGGGTCGATAGGCTTCTCAAGAGCCAATATCGAACATGATCCATTAATTTGGCGACAAGGTCTTAGGACCTGTCTCTCTTGTTGTGGGTCGATAGGTTCCTCGAGAACCAGGATTGAACATGATCAAATAGTTTGGCAACAAGGTCCTCGGACAAGTCTCTCATTTGGATCTTATGGGTCGATAGGTCCTCAAGAACCAAGATCGAACATGATCCATATTTTGGCAACAAGGTCCAAGGACCTGTCTCTCATTTGGATCGTATGGGTAGATGGCTCCTCAAGAACCAAGATCGAGCATGATCCCTAATTTGGAGACAAGGTCCTCGAACCAGTCTCTGGTTTGGAACTTATGGGTCGATAGGTCCCTCAAGGACCAGAATCAAACATGATCCAATAACATGGCGACAAGGTCCTAGGACCTGTCTCTCTTTTGGATCGTATGGGTTGATGGGTCTCTCAAGGAGATGGGGTTGAAAGGTCTAAAGGACAAGTCCTTCGTTGAAAGAAATTTAAAGAATTAAGTGAAACTTAAGAAATTAAATTCATTCATTCATTGAGGCACAATGGCTGTTACACAAACAATTTGAAAATAATACATTTGCCTCATGCTCAGCTATGCTTCTTTTCGCCAAATATTCGACGGGAATGACATTTAGAGTGTCCGCATCTTTGGCACTGGCAAGCTTAGCTAAGGCATCAACATTGGCATTATGCTATCTCGGGACTTGTATAATAGAGTATTTCTTGAACTGTGTCAACAGGTCCTTCAGCTTGTTGAGGTACTGCCCCATCCTAAGTCCCTTGGCTTGATACTCCCCCAGTACCTGGTATACCACTAGCTGGGAATCACTGAATATCTCCAGGGACTGTGCATGTACATCCTGAGATAAGCGTAACCCTGCTAATAGTACCTCGTACTCAACCTCGTTGTTTAAAGCGTTGAATCCAAATATGAGACAGCAATGGATTCAATGATTCTCCAGAGTGATCAGTATGATTCCTGTGGCTGAGTTGTGCTCATTGGATGCTCCATCAACATATAGCTTCTGTTGACCGCATTTTTGGCCAGCGACGTGTAGACGTCAAAAACGACAAAAACCTTCAAGAGAAATAAACGACACAGACGATTTTTATAGTGGTTCAGCCCCAATGTGTTGGTAATAGCCTAATCCACTTAGAGTTGTGATTATAGATCTGCACTCAAGATCAGATAAACCTGAGTCAACTGAGTTTCTTCAGTGCAGATTCCAAGAATACAAGAATTCTCTGAAATACAAGTACTCTCTCTCTCTAGACAATTAGAATTCGAATCTTTATTAAGCCCTAGGTCATTTATTTATAGTACCCAGGGTTGTTACATGATCAGCAGTATTGGAGATCGTGGTTTGGTACACGATCATTAGGAGTGGAGATATGTGTCCACCTCCCCATGATTATGAGATCGTGAGTCTTCTCGTTGTTTCTCTAGATCGTGGTGGATAATGCACAATAGAAACCTCAAGGAAGATGTTAAGTCTCTGTTGGTATATGAGACTTAGGTGCTAGGCCCGACGACCCAAGCTTGGGTTCTAGGCATGTGACATTCTGGGTGCTGGACCTGTTGATCCTCTGGGTGCTAGGCCTGTGACCTTCTGGGTGTTAGGGATCCTTGGGGATACTGGGGCTGACCACCTCTGGGTTAGGGGTCAGGCCGACCACTTTCTTGGGCATACTGGGGCCGACCACCCTTGGCGTAGAGGTCAGACCAACCACCCCTAGGGCTCTTGTGTTGGGGTTTTATGCCCTAATTAAAACCCAAATTCTTTGTAATCTCATTTTATTATCAATAAAAGAATAGAAATCATTTTTTGACTTGGTCAATCACTTTGCTCACATGTTTTATTTTCATGATTATTTGTTTAATATAAACTTCTATTAAATCCCGAGCATATAGTTAATCTTATTTATAGTGACGTAATCACAGTGGAATATAAATATGATTATATGTTCAAAAATAAGTTAGTCCTAAGATTAGTCAGTGCACCGGATTTACACTGACTTGCCAATCTACGATATGATCTACTTACACATTACAGTGTTATGTTCTTTCCAGAACATTAGCAAAGTAGATAAGATCAGATGTATTTGTTACATCGGACAGGACCGATATTGGCAGTTGATAAGATAAGTAAACATACCGTTATTATCTATTCTAGTCATATCATATAGTTGACCATAGGTCAATTCAATCTCAATTCTGAGTGGTTAGTATTCTAACTGATTGTATTATTTGAGTTGTTTGACTTGTTCGTTACCAGCTTTCCCTACGGACTAGCCCATACTTACATCTTGGGAACTCGGTAGTATAATTGAGTGGGAGTGTTAATCATAGATATGAACATCTATAGCTTCTGATGAAGAAGTGAAACTATGGTTTCCTTTTAGTTTGGTTCAAGGTGTTAAATGATAGAGATCTCATTTCAGTAATTAAATTAGTTTACTGAAATATAATTTACAAGAAACTAAATGATTTAAGGATAAAATACAATGAGGGGTAAAACGGTATTTTAGTCCTATCTCATTGTAGACCGTCTATAGAGGATTGAGTGAAAATTATGGTTGTAACAATGGATAATTAATAGCGTATCTATATTTGTTATAGAGCGTTCTATGAATTCAAGAGTGCAATTCCAAGTCTATAGTGGAGTCACATGGAATTAATAAGATAGTAAATTTATTTGTTAAATTTATGATAACTTATTGGAGCTTGATTTCATAGGTCCATGGTCCCCATTGTACCTTGGATAAAATCATCTAGATAGTCTCAATTAATTGATTTAATTATCAATTAGAATTATCAAAGTTGACCAGGTCAATTTTGGATAGTTTCGCAGAGTTGTGTAATTTTGAGAAGAAAAGAGAAATTATGGCAGATTTATTAATTAAGATAAATTGGTATCTAAATTAATAAATAAATTTAAATCAAGGTTCAAATTATAAATAATTAATTTGATAAAGGATTTAAATAATTATTTAATTAATTAAATCAATAGAAAATAATACAGGCCTTGATTTTAAGTCCAATGGGCTTATAATCAAATGAGAAATTTCACGGGCCTATAGCCCATGATAATTTCGACCTAGGGCTTCAAAATGGCTGTTATTTTATTGATTTTTTAATTAAATTAAATGGCCTAATTGAGTCTATAAAAGGAGTGCTTAGAGAGAAGATTTAAGAGACGACAGATAAGTCACAAGTCAGATTTTCTGATAGTTTTATATTCTCTCTAAACACAAGTCCTTTTCTAAGCCACTTTGTTATTTTCTCTTCTTCTCTCCATATCTATCTCATGTGTTGAGAATTGCCCACACTAGTTTAGGTGGTTCTAAGGATACATTGGAAGATTGTGAAGAAAATAGAAGATCGGTTCAGTTTCTTGATAATACTCTGCGACAGAAAGGATACAAGAGTTAGAGAAACTGATGGAAGGACTTTTTAATTCCGCTGCGTATACTGTAAGTATTCTAATTTTTGTTTTTCTTTGAATTCAATTTTAGAAACATGTTTTAGGCTATCTCGTATTAATTTGTTTAATATTAGATATACATGAAAATAAAGAAAGATCCTGTATAAGTTTTTCCAACATCTTGGGCCTGTTTAGGCTGATCACCCCTAGGGATAGGGGTTAGGACAACCACCCCTAGGGGGTTTAGGCTTGGTCGACTTCCCCATAACTCCTGAACTTATCTTTTTTTCCCATCGGTCTTTTCTCAATACTTTGTCGTTTTTTTCTGATTTGTGACGTCACATGTCGCATTCTCAATCACCACGTCATCCACGTATTTTTTAGGGATAACAATCATAAATATCATCATCACATCCTTGTGAACATGGCTCCCTCTCTTGTCCATGTCACATCTTGAGGTAACAAGTAAAAGCATAAAATTGGAAAGCCCTCCTCTGTGAGGTAAACAGGAGGCTCTGGTCCTTGAATTACCTCAGCGAGTCTTCCCTATGAATTACGCCGTACCTTACTAACTTGGGTTACGTCTTTATATCCTTAGTAACCCTTTTGTTGTGTCGCGTTCAACAAGCTAACAACCATTTGCTTTTCATACAACATACAATATACATGCAAACTAGTCACATCAACACAAAGGAAATACAAGATTCATCAAATTCATCATATCATCTCAAAATAACATTTCATACTTCATATCACAAGGTACATCATCATACATAGCATTTATCCTCAAACAAACCTATTTTATCGTTTCATAGCATAAATAAATAAAGTTCTATCTAACTTCCTTACCTCAGGTCCGAGCAAAGCAAAAATGGAACAAACTTTAAAACGAGCCTATAATCATAATCAAATAGTATTATTTAGAATCACGTGAGATTTCTTGTGCCCAACACATATACCCATGTGTGCATGGGCCATGCACACATGGTGGAAACTACACATAATTTCCAAACATGCACATTTTCACATAAAATCACAAAAGAATAATGCCAATTCTACCTATCATCCATGCATGGTTTTCAAGTAAAAATCGTATGGTTGAATAATAGGCATATATTTTTTAACGCAAAAGTGCATTTGCACGAGACATGCATACGTGAGAGAGTTGTTAAAAAGTGACGTTAAAAACGATAATTTCTTCATGATTATTTCTAACTTTTTCAAAAAAGGATTTAGCAACATAATTTCCTCACCATTATTTATTTCTTTTAAAACCCTAAGTTAATTAAACCTCTTAAGGCATTATTTTTATTTCATAAAAATAATTTATTCAGCCACTTTCTTAAAAAAAAAATTCCATTTTAAATAGCGTAGAGAAATAACAAAACTTCAAAATTATCTAAAGGAACTTATAAATATCATATTATTTTTAGAAAATAACATTTTATTTTAAGTTAACAAAAATCGAAGATTTCGTGTGAGAAAATATAATTTTTAGTGTGGTAAAAAAAAATGTTTTGCTTGTATTAATTAAGAATTAATTTATGTAGTGTAAACCCATATACGTTAAACAAAATAATTATTTTTAATTTATTAATCTAAACTTTTAGCAACTATTTATTTTGTTTAAAAGTCACAAGTAAATTTAACCCAACATTTTCTTAATTAAAATAAAGAAAACCATACTTATTAAAATGTGAAAATTTATGGTTACAATTAAAATATCATTTTAATGTATACGTAGTTTATGCTATTAATTCATTTCAACAAATACACAAAATTTCTTTAATTTAAAAGACATTTCTCATTTTTACCAAAACCTTCCAGCAACAAGTTAAACCCTCAAAAATCATAAACTTGGAATAAAAAATTATATTTTCTTCATAAAATATATAAAAAAAACTGTAGGTGTTAATTTGAGTAAAAATATCGTTTTAATGTGAATTAAAGTACATTTTTAATTACATAAAATCAATATATCAATTGGAACATCAATTATGCATGCAAATCATTATTTCACCAACGAAACACAAAATCAGCAAGCATATATAATCATGGAATTCATCTTTACATCATGCTTCTCAAAGCTCATACTATAACCTTCATGTATCATAAAATTAACATTTATAAAAGACTTAAGATAAATTCTCAATTAACCAAATAACCTAGCATGTTTCTAATGAGTGTAGGTGACATCAAAGAAAATAAGAAAATGACCAACATGCATTGATAATCTCCCTATAGACCGAAACCCATATGACATAAACATTAAAATACCAAAAATCTCATTGACATCCACATGGACCCTAACATGTTTCTACACCTATTTTAAGTATTTTAATATTACCATTAGCATGAAATAAATAAATCAAACCATTTTAATGCATACACACAAGGACGAAACATCCATAACACCATTTACAAAATTATATCACCAACTTTTTGTGCCCTTTGAGAAAATAATACATTAAGTTTATAACAAGAGCATACAACAAGATCATGGTTACTAAGGCATACCCTAGCCAAAACATACATGCTCAAAGGAAAGAAAACAACCTACCAAGGCCCACAACAAGAATCCTTAGCATATTTCAATGAATGTCAAATAAAATAAAAATCATGAGGAACAATCTAAATGCATAGAAATAAACCATAGACAATTCCCAATATATCCAAAACCCTAAACAAGGTTTACAATAAACCATCATGGTAATAACAAAAGGCTGGGATTCTCCATTACCTCATTGATAGTGGTTAAAGACACACAAGAATTGATCATTCCTTTGGCACCTCATGACCTAGGTTAATTCAAAACCCAAAGAGAAAATCTATTGCTTAGAACTTAAGATGAAGAGAATAGATGAAAAGAAGGCATGAACATTAGATTACATACCCTAGGCTCTCGAAATCCCCTTCTTCTTCCTCCTTTATCTTCTTTCTTTCTCCAACGAGCTCTCTCTCTCACTCTCCTTCTTCTCCTAATTTTGGCAGCCAACAAAAAGGTTCCCAAGGCTTCTATGTTCTCCTATTTATAGCCTCTACTGACCAAATGCTAAGAAGAGGACTCAAGTGTGAAAAGCTAAATACCTATCCCACAAATTAAGCTAAATCCCACCATTTCCTCTCCTTACACCTCATCTAAACCTTTATCCTAATGTGAACCAGATCAAAGATAAGTCTTGTCATCTTTTCCTACAAGATGACAACTTATATTTCTTTTATTTTCTATTTTCTTTTATTTTCTATTTTCTTTTATTTTCTATTTTCTTTTCTTTTCTTAATAAAAGGAAAAATTTTCAAGACTCACATTAAGTCTAGATACATACTACCCTTTCCTTTTTTTTAATTCTTCTTTAAAAAAAATAAATTAAAACACATTCACACAAACATACCAATTTCGGCACACACACTCAATTAAATAAAATAAAGTTACATATTCTAATCATATAATTTTGTCACACTTAATAAAATGTAACACTAATAATAAAACAAACATGTTACACAATTATTCCAAATAAATCAATTAATTCATAATTCACATAAAACAACAATTCAAACAATATAATAAAAAATATTCTTCACACTTAACAATTAAATAAAACAAAGCAAAAAATTAATAAATAATGAAAAAAATTGGTGCACTACAGTATACCATCTTTAAAAGGAATTTCATCCCGAAATTTGTTCTTACCAAATAACTCAGGGTATCTTTCTCTCATTCCCTCCTCCATCTCCCATGTTGCTTCTCATTCCGTACTATTCTTCCACAAGACCTTAACTAATGGAACCCTTTTGGATCTCAATTCCTTGATTCCCTTTGTAATAACACACTCTAATTGTTCATCATAACTCAGATCCTACTTCAGCTGTAACGACTCATAACTCAAAAAATGAGAGGGGTCTGACACGTACTTACACAACATCGAGATGTGAAAGACATTATGCATTTCATATAGTGCTGGGGGCAGTGCTAAACAGTATGCAACCTTCCCTACTCTGTCCAAAATCTCAAATGGACCTATATGTAACGACCCAAATTTGCTAATAAGGCTTAAGGGCCTTGATTAGTATGCCTGAAGGGCATAATGAGAATTGTGTGTGATTTTAATTATTAAGATGCATGATTATGAGTTAAAGCATGTTATATGATTATTTGAGTATTTGAGGTGCATGACTATGTGTATTAGTATGCATGTAGGCCCTGATTAGGCTAGAAGGGCATAATCGTAATTTTGGCCATTATGGGCATAGCTGTATTGATATATGTGATAATTGTCGAGACCACATTATTATGTGGATATATCTAAGATCTGTGACTCGAGATGATCCTAGTGAGCAAAGTAGCGGAAAAGTCATGGCGGGGATGTGTACCCGGCTCGGGGTGAGCTTAGGGGTATAAATGGGAACTTAGCGAATATACTGGAGTCTATTTTGACATTGAGGAATATTATTGGTGATTAAATAGGTAATAGGAATTAAGCGGGCAACATTAGAGACATTCGAGGAGTTAGCGGGAATTGGGTAAAATGACTAAAATGCCCTTAAGTAGACTAAAGGATTAGAAATAAAGGGGAGGGCATTAGGGTCATTTGGCATGTAAGGAATAGATATGCTGAGGCTTTATGTTAGTGGGAAGTGTAGAGAAATGTAGAAGTCTGAAAAAGAAGGAAAAGAAAGGGAAAAGAAAGGAAGGAAAACAAAGAGAGTTCTCTAGATCGGTTTACGTTCCCTTCACCTGTTTCTTAAGGATTTCTGTAGTAGAGCTCAGAGGAGAGCTAGTTCAATTAAGCCACAAGGTTACTGAGCTAAGATTGAGGATTTAACAAGGGTTTAGCAAGGTTAGGCCATCACTTGAGGTAAGGTTCTGTAATCTCTTCAGTTGCTGGTTTGGTTTCTGAATTATGGTGTGTAAGTTGAGTTTGATGGGGAACTTTGGGGAAATTCAGGGAAAAGGTTAAGGAAAATCAAGCCAAGGAGGTCTAGAGACAGCTTGTGGTCGAAATCCTATCAAAGGTATAAATTCTAAACTCCAATTTTGTTGTTCAGATGGTTTTTACTGAGTTTTAGAGCTTAGGAGTGGCTATGGTGAATTTTGAGTTTCGGGATGCATGTGCTTGAGCTCTAGGTGTTTGGGGTGCTTGGGATGAGTGGAGTATGGTCATAAGGTTTTTTTTGGGTTTGGGAAGGAGTTGGAAGAGTTTTGGTTGAGGTTGGTTCGAGAAAATCGCGAAGAGAAAAGTTGGTGCTGGTCTGTCTGTGACTAGCGCTACAGCGCTATCCTTTGGGCGTTGTAGCGCTAGGCCAAGTTTGCTGAGGGATTTTGGCTTCTGTTTGTAGCGCTGTAGCGCCCTCCCAAGAGCGCTGTAGCGCTACCCTGCCTTCTAAAGGGGATTTTGGGGTTGTTTGCAAGGGCTTTTGACCTAGGGTTTGGGGTTTGATTCCACCACCTTGTTTGGTGGAACTAGGACTTCCTGGGGGCTCGGGATTGGCCCCGGGGTTGGGTTTTGGAATTGAGGTTCGATAATGACTTTGGCCATGATTGTGTTTAGGTGAGCGCTAGGGCTTGAGGGGGATCGTGCACAAGGAGTCAAGGGATCAAAGCTAGTGTATTGAAAGGTAAGAAAACTGCACCCGATTATATGTTTGTGCTGCGACTAAGTGCTCCCGAGAATTGTATCGTGTCAATGATGGTATTACGCCATGGGACATGTAAAGCGGCCTAAGAGTGCCGTACATAGTATTTGCGCACAAGGCGCGGCTTGGCCATTGATTGCCGAGAATATTCACTGAGCTCAGCTTTAACGGGCCTGAGCCAGTGGGATAACGGAGGGAGCAGCCTGAGAGTGCTAGCCCTGGTTATCATTTGTGTAGTGATATTTGATATGAATTGATATGCTTAGTATGTTGAATACTTGGACATGCTGAATGATTACATGTTTAAGAACTTGTGATGCAATGTGAGATATGGATTCGTCTGTTGATTGCTTATGCTCTGTTGTTGTGTTTTCTTGCTGGGCCTTGGCTCACGGGTGCTACGTGGTGCAGGTAAAGGCAAAGGCAAGCTGGACCAAGCCTGAGATGGAGAGCTCCGAGGTGGAATGTACATAGCCAACCGTTCGATCATCATGGTCGAGGAGTGGAACAGGACAGGGATTACCTAACCGCTTGTTTTGCCTTAGTATGGCTGGTTATTGTATCTGAATCTTATAACTTTTGCAAACGAACTTTAAACTTATATTCTTGGGATCCCGTGTAAACAAATAATGTTTCTTAATGAAAATGTGGCTTTTGAGACCAAACCATTTTAAACCCTAGTTCCTTTACAGTTTTAGTAACACGGTTTTAATTAAATGACTTGATTAGCAAGTCTGGCACTTTATAAACACACAGTGTAACGGTCTTGGCTATCCAGGGCATTACATATATATCTCAGGCTCAACTTCCCTTTCTTTCCAAAACACATAACACCTTCCATCGGCGAGACTCTTAAGAACACAAACTCCCCCACTGAACATTGATGTCCCTTCTCTTAAGGTCTGCGTAGCTCTTTTGCCTACTCTGCGCGATAAGCATCCTTTGGCAAATTTTCTCGATCGCCTCACTGGCTTCCCTAACCGCCTCGGGGCCAAAAATCTATTTCTCCCCAACTTCATCCCAGTGTATCGGAGATCTACACTTGCACCCATAAAGCATCTCATAGGGAGCCATCCCAATGGTGGATTGATAACTATTATTATAGGAGAACTCCATCATGGGTAGGTATCGGTTCCCTGACTCTGAGAAGTCCAAAGCACAACATCTCAGCATGTCCTCTAGAATCTGTATAGTTCTCTCAGACTGCCCATCGGTCTAAGGATGGAACGTAGTACTAAACTTTAACCTTGGTCCCATAGCTCTTTGTAGTCCCTTCTAAAAGTTCGATGTGGAAATTGACCCTCGATCATAAATTATCGACTTTGGAACTCCATGAAGTCTCACTATTTCACTCACAGATAATTATGCATATTGGTCCGCCGAGTAGGTAGTCTTAACTGGTAGAAAATGGGCGGACTTGGTGAGCCTATCCACTATTACCCAAGCAGAATCATGCTATTTTGTGGTCCTGGGTAATCCTACCACAAAATCCATTGCTATATCCTCCAATTTCCATTCCGGAACGTAAAGCGGTTGAAGTAATCCTGTTGGCCTTTGGTGTTTTGCCTTGACTTGCTGGCATGTCAAGCATCTGGAAACAAACTTAGCAGTATCCCTCTTCATTCTAGGCCACGAGTATAATGCCTTAAGGCCTTGGTACATCTTCGTCGACCCTGGGTGTAAGGAGTAGGATGTTGTATGCGCCTCTTTCATAATACTTTCTTTAATCTCATAATTATCAGGTACACAAATCCTATCGTTGTATTGCAATAATCTATCGCTGGACATCGTGAAATCACTGCTACCATTCTCCAGTACCAAAGCCTCTTGCTTCATTAGGGCTTCATCCACTTTCTGTAATTCTCTAATTTGTTCCAGTAGGGAGGATTGTAACATGAGGTTCGCTAGGCCTCCTATCACGAACTCGATGCCAGCATTTATAATCTCCTTCTGGAGAGGCTCCTATATTGTGCTCAGTGCTAAGAAATTCCCATATCCTCGCCTACTCTGCAACCACATTGGCCTTGCCTTGGTTGTATAGAATTTCACAATCGTAGTCTTTCACTAATTCCAACCACCTTCGCTGCCTCATATTCAGTTCTTTCTGAGTGAACAAGTATTTCAAACTTTTGTGGTCAGTGTACATTTAGTACTTGTCCCCATTAGGTGATGTCTCCATATCTTTACTTCGAACGCCACTGCTGCCAACTCAAGATCATGAGTGGGATACCATTGTTCATAGTCCTTGAGTTGTCTGGAAGCATAAGCTACCACCTTCCCATCCTGCATCAATACACACCCTAAATCGTTCTTCGATAAGTCACAATACACCACAAATTTCCCGCCCTCTGTGGGAACACAAAGGATAGGCGCAGAGATCAACTTATCCTTCATGGTCTAAAAGCTTTCTTCATATTTCTCGGTCTATGAAAACTTCTGATGCTTGTGGGTCAAGTTGGTCAAGGGTGTGGCGATCTTTGAAAAACCCTCGACAAAATTCCGATAATAACCCACTAATCCTAAGAAGTTTCGAATCTCTGAGGCATTCTTCGACTGGGGCCAGTCTCTAATGGCCTCAATCTTTGACGGATCCACTGCTATCCCATTCTTGGACACTATATGCCCTAGGAAAGTTACTTGTTCCAACCAAAACTCACACTTAGAGAACTTAGCGTCTATCTGATGTTCTCGTAGTCTTTATATGGTCAACCTCAAATGTTCCTCATGCTCCTCCTTGGTCTTCGAGTAGTTAAGATATTGTCTATGAACACTACTACAAACTTGCCCAAATAGTCCTTAAATACCCTGTTCATCATGTCCATGAATGTTGCTGGGGCATTAGTGAGTCCAAAAGACATTACTAGGAACTCATAGTGCCCGTAGCTAGTTCTGAAAGCCATCTTTGGAATGTCTCCCTCCTTTACTTTTAACTGATGGTACCCGGATCGTAGATCAATCTTTGAGAATACTGCTGCCCCTTGCAGTTGATCAGAAAGGTCATCTATCCTAGGTAAAGGATATTTGTTCTTAATGGTGATCTTATTGAGTTCTCAGTAATCGATGCACATTCTCATGCTGCTGTCTTTTTTCACAAATAGGACTGGTGCTGCCCATGGCGAATGACTAGGTCTTATGAACCCCTTGTCCAACTATTCCTTTAGCTGGTTTTTTTAGCTCCTTCAACTGTGCCGGTGCGATTAGATAGGGTGCTTTACAGATTGGTGTTGCTTTTGGTGCATGTTCGATCACAAATTTGATTTCTTTGTCCGGGGGTAGTCTTGGTAATTCCTTAGGAAACACTTTCGGAAACTCGCAAATAATATGCACATTCTCTGGTTTCTACTCTGTTTCCTTGGATTTATCCACCACACTAGCTAGAAATATCGAACAGCCATGCTGCATCATATTCCGTGCTTCCAGTGTCGATATTATGGGTGTACGAAAACATGCTAATTCTCTTTTAAAAGAAAAGAGTTCGCCTTCTTTTGGTCTGAAATCCACAATCTTCTTCCGACAATAAATTGTTGCTCCATGTTTTGATAACCAATCCATGCCAAGTATGGCATCATAGTCTGGTATATTTAGTTCTATAAGGTCTGTCGGGCACTCCCTACCCTCTATCGTTATAGGTGCTGACAGTAACCACCTAGTTGACAACATCATGTCTACCGACAGTAACATTGTACTAAAACTATACTCAGACAGTTTACAAGGCATACCCAACTTATCAATCATATTCATGGAAACATAAGAGTGAGCCGCTCCAAAATCAATAAGGACTTTACACATCATACCAGATATAGGGAGCTGGCCTGTGACTATGATGTTACTGTTGGCTGCTTCATTATGGGTTAAGGCAAAAACACGTGTTGGCACTAGATTGTTGTTACTATTCTGTCCTGCTTTCCATTGTGGGCAATCCTTTCTCAGATGTCCTGCCTGATTGCACTTGAAACATTTGTTGGTGTCAGCTTGGCATTCTCCTATATGTCGTTTTGAGCATTTAGGACAGTTGAGGTGCACTACTTTGTTGCTTTGGTGATTCCCATTGTTCCGATCATTATAGTGACTATTGCAGTTGCTGTGATTTCCATTGGGAGCTACGACCTTGGACCTTTTTCCAGTGCCACTATTTTGACCCTATTAGGCCTCCTCTTGTTACTCTCTTGAAAGACTTTACTCTTATTGGCATCTCTCCTTGCAGCATTGTCCTTCCATATACAACTTTTCATGTACTCAGTGTCTAAAGCTTTGTCCAGAATCTCAACATAGCTAACTAGCTCTGTACTAGTCATTTTCACATCCCTGGCAATCATAGGCTTCAATCCCCTTATGAATCCTTGAACACTCATGACCTTTGTTGAGACTATCGCAGGTGCAAACCTTGCCAATCTATCAAACTTCTAGGCATACTCTGTGACTGGAAGACTACCTTGTGCCAGTGTCACAAACTCATTAACTCTAGTTGCTAGTACTGTAGCATTGAAGTACTTTCTGCTGAAAACTTGTACAAAGTCAGCCTAGGTCATGGTGTCTAAAGTTTGTGTCTTCTTAACCATGTCCCACAAAATTCTAGCATCCATCTTTAGGAATGCTAATTATCTTCTTGTCCCTGGAAATCCTTAGTCTGTACTAGTAGCCTTTGTCTTATTTTTTCATGTCACAACTCATTACTTATCCTCATTGTTGAGTCAGTTTGTTGCTTGTCATTGTCCTCTATGTTGAACTATGTTATTATGGATTTACTCACCTCTCTGCCTCCTTAGTCTCCATTTACTCCATTGAGGTTTTTTTGTTGTTTGCTACTAAATGTTGTGGCGTGTCCACTTTGTGTGCTCCTCTGCTACTGCATGTATCTATCTAGTTAACAACATCACCTTGCAAGATAATGTCGTGGAGTAAACTCCCTAAGCTATGTCTTTATTAACAATCGCGTCGCAAAGCTTATGTGTCCTTTGATCTTGATAGTGTCCAATTATATTATCATTGACGTATTTCATTCTTCGCTTTACTTGAAACTTGATAGTGTCATACTAGCAATTTCCTATGATGCATCTCATCCATTAAGTACGTTCATTCACAACAAACACCTTTCGGGTTGCTGATATCCACTCGTCTTCGTCTTTTACTTCATCTATATGAAACCTTGAGATCCCAGTGATCTCACCAAGAAGTTTCTTTCTAGATCTCCTAAATACTAGAGCCATGCTTTCTACACAGCAATTACAAAACTACAAAATTTAAATGTAGGAAAGAATATAGATAACATTTAGAGCAAGTACTTACGATGCGGTGAGGTGACATTTTCCCGTCTTTAGCATGTATGGGAAGGGTCCTTAGAAACATGGACGACCATCTCTTATACCATTTGTAAAATGCCCTATACTACTACTTTGTAATAAGTCATCAAACTCATAAACTTATTTAATGAAAACCACTTAACATATGAAAATCCAGTGGGACCTTGCTATAACATGCAAGTTGGGCCCAATAGTTTAAAATAAAATAAAAGTTCTCATGCAATGTTTTAAAATAAATATAGTTCAAGCCCCAATGATAAGTTTTGAAATCAAAATAAAACATAACATTGTTCTTTAAAAATTGGCATTTAAACTGATCGTTTATTCGCCCATAGGATACCCCCACGCCATACACACTCTAACGTCGGAACTCCTCACATCACCACGCATGCCAAAGAGAAACCCTATTTATTATAAGAAAGGGGAAAGTAAGGGGGTGAGCTAAAAGCCCAGTAAGGAAGTACAAACAACAAACAAAGAAAAACACAACAAAGGCATAATCACATCATAAGACTCATACAACATCATATCCATACATCGTACTTAAAGTCATCATCATACATCATACATAAACATTATCATCATACATCATACATCATACATAAACGTTATCATCATACATCATACATCGTTATCATGCATCATATATCATTAACATATTCAAACATCATCATCATAAACATCATCATCATAAACATCATCATCACATCCTTGTGAACATGGTCTCCTCTCTTGTCCATGTCACATCTTGAGGTATTCAGTAAAAGCATAAAACATCAAAGCCCTCCTCTGTGAAGTAAACAGGAGGCTCTGGTCCTTGAATAACCTTGGCGCGTCTGCCCTATGAGTTATGTCGTACCTTAGTAACTCGGGTTACGTCTTTATATCCTAAGTAACCCAATTTGTTGTGTCACGTTCAACACGCTAACAACCATTTGCTTTTTGTACAACATACAAAATACATGCAAACCAGTCATATCAATGCAAAGGAAATACATGATGCATCAAATTCATCATATCATCTCAAAATAGCATTTCATACTTCATATCACAAGGTATAGCATCATACATAGAATTTATCCTCAAACAAACCCATCTTACTGTTTCATAGCATAAATAAATAGAATTCTATCTAACTTCCTTACTCAAGTCCGAGCAAAGCAAAAATGGAACAAACTTCACAACAAGCCTATAATCATAAGAAAATAGTATTCTTTAGCATCACATGAGATTTCTTGAGCCCAACACATATACCCCACGTGTGCATGGGCCATGCACACATGGTGCAAACTACACATAATTTCCAAACATGCACATTTTCACATAGAATCAAGAAAGAATAATGCCAATTCTACCTGTCATCCATGCATGGTTTTCAAGTAAAAAATGTATGGTTGAATAATAGGCATATATTTGAACGTAAAAGTGCATTTGCCTGCGACATGCATTGTAACGACCTAAATTCCCTAATTTGGTTTATTGCCTGGATTAGTGGGCCAGGAGGGCCATAATTGATTTATTATGCAATTATGTTATTATATGCATGATTATGTGAGTTATATTATTATATGATTATAATTGCATGCATGTGGGTCCACTCCTTATTAGAAGGGCATTTTTGTAATTTGGCTCGTTGAGGGCATGTCTGTATATTTATGTGCATGTTTTTTATTTATGGGATAGACCACATTGTTATGAGGATATGTTTGAGCTATTCGGCCTGAGATGATCTTAGGTTGCAAGATTAGTGATTTGGTCATAACGAGATTAATTTCCAAGCTCAGGGTAAGTATGGGGGTAATTTGATGCTTAGTACATTACCGAGAATGAACGTGTAATGGGATATGATTTAATTATTATTTGAGGATATTAGGAATAACAGGAATTGGAGGACGTTAATTATAATAAACAGGATAGATGGGAAATGACTGTTTTGCCCTTGGGTGGCTGTAAAGGAATTAATTGACCCTAGGGGCATTTTGGTCTTTTGACCATGGGATATGTTTAAGGTTAGGAAGGCTGTATAAGCTTAAGGCAAAAACAGAGTAACTTTCTTCCTCACTCTCGATCATCTCTCTCTCTCATGGGCTTGAAAGTTTGAAGTAAGCTTGAGGATTAAAGCTTGGGAATCAAGGCTTGCGGGTTTAGGTTTGTGATCAGCAGCGGAAGGGGATTCAATTCTGTGTTTAAGGTAGCATTTCCAGCTAATGTTTCAAGTTTCTACTCTGTTTTAAGGTTAGTTTAAAGCTTGAGGGTTTTATCATGGAATTGGGTATGTGTTGATGTTTTGAGTGGTTTAAGGCTTAGTTTTTGCTATTAAACTGGTGGATATGTTGTGTTGATGTTTGGTTTTAATTGTGGGATTGATTTGTTGAGGTTTTAACTGGTTTTGAATTGAGAGAAAGGCAAGGGAGCTGGGTTCGCAGGGTCAAGTCGCGACCAAGTTCATGCAAGTCGTGACCTGGACCCATTCTAGAGCTTCCTCTGGGAACTGTCTAGCAGGCGCGCTGCGACCCACTAGGTCAAGTCCTGACATGCCCCTCCCTTTAGGCTTGATGTTTCATTTCTTCAGGCTTGGGATCGAATCTACTAAATGTTTTAGTAGGATTCGAGGTCCTAGAAGCGAGGTTTTAGACCATGAACCTCTTATGATTTGTTTTATTAATGGGATTTCATATTTGGTTATGACAAGGTGCCCGCTAAGGGATAGAAGGACCAATCTTTCTCAAGGGTCGTTCTTTTATTATTCCACACTCGAACCAAAGGTAAGAAAACTGCACCCAGTAGGTGACATGCATGGTTATTGATTATGTAACGCCTTGAATAGCCAAGACCGTTACACTGTGTGTTTATAAAGGTGCAAGACTTGCTAACCATGTCAATTAGCTAGAAACGTGTCACTAAAACTACAGTTGAACTAGGGTTAAAAGATTTTGGTCCCAAAAGCATCAATTCTTATAATCAAACATTTTACATGGGATCCCAAAGGTAGTAAAGTTAAAAGATAGTTTACAAAATTTCAAGACTCAAAAATACAGTTACTAGCCACTCTAAGGAAAAATAGACAATTAGGCTTTTCTCGTCCTGTACCACTCCTCGGTCGTGGCGGCCGATCGACTGACTATGTACATTCAGCCCCAAAGCTCTCCATCTCACGACTGGTCCACCTTGCCTTTGCCTTTACTTGCACCATATAGCACCCGTGAGCCAAGGCCCAGCAAGAAAACACATCAATAGAGCACAATCATCAAGCAAACAACCTGATAACTTATGCAGTATAATCATATACTCAACGGTCCAAACATTCACGTTATTCAAGTATTCAGCATACTAGGTACATCATTTCATATTAATAATCAATTTACACATGATAACCAGGCTTAACGCCCTTAGGTTGCACCCTCTATTTATCCCACTGACACCGGCCCGCTTAAACCGAGCTCAGTGAATATTAAGCTGTCCCCAGCTACCAGTGGCTGAGTCGCGCCCTATGCGCAAATATTTATTCCGACACACTTAGGCAGATCATCACATGTCCCATGGCATAATACCATCTATGACACAATTCATGTATAGGGAGCTCTTAGTCCCATCATTAACACATAGCCGGGTGCAATTTCTTACCTTTAGATTCCGATAGCTTTGTTCAATTCAACCCTCAAGCACGATCTTGCCTGAGCCCTAGCGTACACCTAGTCACGATCACAAGTTAGAACCACACCAAACTTCAAATCCAAAACCTAGCCTCGGGACCAATCCCGAGCCCTCAGGAAGCCCTAATTCCACCAAACGGGGTGGTGGAATCAAACCCTAAGCCCTCGGGCAAAAACCCTAAGAAATAACCCAAAAATCCCCTTTTGGGAACAGGGTAGCGCTACAGTGCCCTAAGGAGAGTGCTATAGCACTACAAGCAGAGGCAAAAAGCTCTGGAACTTCAGGGCCTAGCGTTGTAGCGCCCAATGACTAGCGCTTCAGCGCTAGTCACAACACAGCCCAACACAGATTTTCTTCCCTCGAATTTCCCTGAGCCAAACCTTTCCAAAACTCAACCAAACTTCAAAACAAACCTCCCAACATCTCTAACTCACCCCAAATGACCTAACCACATAAAATTCACTCACATGCACCCCAAAATACAAAAATCACCATGGCTGAGCTTATAGCTCAAAAACTCAATCAGAACGACAGAAGTCACAGAACTTTAAGCTAGAATTTCTTAACTTTGATGGATGAATTCAGCCTAGGTTATCCTCCACACTTCCTTAGCCTTCACCTCCTCAAACTCTTAGGCTTAATTCCCTAGAATTCCCACAGAAACTCAGTTTAGAAACCATCTCAGCCAAAACCAAGAACACAAGAGAGGAACCTAGAAACTTACCTTGAATGGATGAACTACCCTTGCTAACTCCTAAAGCCAAACCAAGGACCTTAGCCTCAAGTTCCTACCCAAACTCTCCCTAAGTCACAGCTCCAAAAGATCCCAAGGATTGAAGAAGAAATCCCAAACCGCATAAGGAAGTAATGCCTTGTCTTTCCCTTTTTTTCCTTTTCCCCATCTTTTCTTTTCCCTTCAGACTTCTACCACTTTCTACACAATCCACTAAGGCATAAAGCATTGTAATACTTATCCCTACTTTTAACTCAAATGACCAATTTGCCCTCCCCTTTAAAACAAAGCTTTTAAACCTCCTAAGGGCATTTTAGTCATTACACCCAATTCCCGCTAATTCCTCGAATGTCTCTAATATTTACCGCTTATTCCCGACACCTAACTAATCACCAATTGTATTCCTCAATATCAAAATAGACTCCAATTTATTTCCTAAATTCCCAGAAATACCCCTAGGCTTGCCCCGAGCCAGGAATAAATCCCCGCCGTGACTTTTTTACCTCGAGTCACAAGCTACAAACATATCCACATAATAATGTGGTCTCAACAATTTATCACAATTATTTACATTTATGCCCTCAACGGGCCAAAATTACGAATATGCCCTTCTAACCTAATCAGAGCCTACATGCATACTAATACACATAGTCATGCATCACAGATATCCAAGTAATCACATAACATGCTTTTATTCATTAAATCACATATAATCCAGTTGTGCCCTCTCGGCACACTAATCAAGGCCCTTAAGCCTTATTAGTAAATTTGGGTCGTTACAACTATCCCCTCCTAATGAGAATTTCGTCCTTGAAATTTACCTGAATAACTCGAGATACTGATCCCGCATCGCTGTCTCAAGCTCCCAGGTCGCCTCCTCAACCTTACTATTCCTCCACAACACTTTAATAAGAGGAATCTTCTTATTCCGTATTACTTTCTCCTTCCGATCCAAAATATGAACCGATGGCTCCTCATAAGCTAAATCTGTCTTCAACTCCAAGTTTTCATACCTCAACACATGTGTCGCATCTGAGACATACTTGCGGACCATAGAAACATGGAATACATCATGGACTCCAGACAATGATGGTGGCAAGGCTAACCTGTAAGCCAACTGACCGATCCTTTCCAGGATCTCAAAAGGTCCGTGAACCTAGGGCTTAGCTTGCCCTTCTTTCCAAATCTCCTCACCCCTCGCAGTGGTGAAACTCGGAGAAATACGTGGTCCCCAACCTGGAACTCCACGCTTGGGATCAGCGTAGCTTTTCTGTCTGCTCTGTGAGGCGAGCATCCTAGCTCGGATCTTCTCTATAGCTTCATATGTCCTCTGAACCATATTTGGCCCCAAATACTTCCTCTCACCCATCTCATCCCAATGAATGGGTGATCTACACTTCCTCCCAAATCGCATCTCATAGGGAGCCACTTTAATCGTCGATTGGTAACTATTGTTATATGAAAATTCAATCAACGGGAGATACTTACTCCATGATTCCTCAAAGTCAATCACACACGCTCTGAGCATATCCTCCAACACCTGAATCGTCCTCTCAGACTGTCCATCAGTCTGAGGATGAAAGGTTGTGCTGAACTTCAACTGAGTCCCCATAGCCTTCTGCAAACTACCCCAAAACTTGGAGGTAAAGATAGGATCCCGGTCTGACACTATAGACTTTGGAACCCCATGGAGACGTACAATCTCCTTCACACACAACTTTTCATACTGATCCACAGTATATGTCGACCTCACTAGAAGAAAATGGGCTGACTTGGTGTATCTGTCCACTATCACCCACACCGAGTCATGAAGCCATATTGTTTTGGGTAAACCTCCAACAAAATCAATCATAATATCCTCCCATTTACACCGGGGATACCCAAAGGCTGAAGCAACCTTGCCGGTCGCTGATGCTCAGCTTTCACCTGTTGACAGGTTAAACATCTGGCTATGTACTCTACCACATCCTTCTTCATCCCGAGCCACCAATATAACATCCGTAAATCCTGATACATCTTTGTGGTACCCGAATGAAGTGAGTATGGCGTCGTATGTGACTCATCCAATATCTCTCGTCTGATCCCCTCATCAGCTGGAACACAAATCTGTCCCTGATATTGAAGCAAACTAACCTCAGAAATAGAATAGTCCTTAGCTACTCTCGCTAGGAAATTCTCTCTAACCTCATGTAATTGAGCGTCTACCAATTGTCCTTCTTTAATCCGCTCTAGCAGGGTCGACTGCAAAGTAATATTGGCCAACCGACCCACCACCAATTCTATCCCTGCTTTGACCATCTCATTAGCTAACTCTCTCGAGATTTGGGTGGAACTATATAACTGACCTGGGCCTCTCCGGCTCAATGCATCCGCCACTACATTGGCTTTCCTCAGATGGTAAAGAATATCACAGTCATAGTCTTTCACCAACTCTAGCCAACATCTCTGCCTCATTTTCAGGTCCTTCTGGGGGAAAAAGTACTTCAAGCTATTATGATCAGTGTATATCCCGCACTTCTCCCCATATAGGTAATGCTACCAAACCTTCAGTGCAAATACCACTGCTGCTAACTCCAAATCATGGGTAGGATACCGTTGCTCGTACTCCTTCAGCTATCGTGACACATAAGCTATGACCTTCTCGTTCTTCATCAACACACAACCTAAACCCAACCTCGACGCATAGCAGTAGACAACAAACTTCCCTTCCCCTGAAGGAAGACTTAGCACAGGCGCGGTAATAAGTCATCACTTCAAATCTTGGAAATTGTTCTCACTTGTCTGACCAGATAAACTTCAAATTCTTCCATGTCAATTCTGTCATCGGTGCCACTTTCTTCGAGAAGCCTTCCAAAAATCGTCTGTAGTAACCCGCTAGACCAAGAAAACTCCGCACCTCCGAGGCGTTCCTTGGCCTCGCCCAATACCTAAATGCCTCCACCTTAGATGGATCCACCTTAATCCCATCAGCACCAACAATATGTCCAAGGAACGTCACTTCTGGTAACCAAAATTCACATTTCTTAAACTTGGTGTACAACTGATGCTCCCTCAACCTCTGCAAAATCTATCGAAGATGAATCTCATGCTCTGCCTCTGAGCTGGAGTACACTAAGATGTCGTCGATGAAGACAATAACGAATTGATCCAGAAAGTCCTTGAACACTCTGTTCATTGGGTCCATAAAGTCTGCTGGGGCATTGGTCAAACCAAATGACATGACCAGAAACTCATAGTGCCCATACCTCGTTCACAAGGCCGTCTTCGGTACGTCCTCGTCCTTAATCCTCAGCTGGCGATAACCAGATCGAAGATCAATCTTCGAAAAAACCATCTTACCCTGCAGCTGATCGAACAAGTCATCAATCCTTGGTAGGGGATACTTATTCTTGATAGTCAACTTGTTCAGTTCCCTGTAGTCTATACACATTCTCAAAGTCCCATCCTTTTTCTTCACAAATAAAACTGGAGCACTCCATGGCGAGTAACTAGGCTTGATGAACCCTAAATCCAGAAGCTCCTATAGTTGTATCTTCAATTCCTTCAGTTCTGCAAGTGCCATTCTATATGGTTCCCTTGACACTGGCTTTGTCCCCGGCACAAACTCAATAACAAACTGAATCTCCCTATGCGGCGACAACCCAGGTAAGTCCTCAGGAAACACATCTAAGAACTCGCAAACCAATCTGGTCTCCTCCGGTCTTGTTGGCGGAACCCTAGTTGTATCCACCACACTAGCAAGAAAACCCATACATCCTCCTTATAACAGATCTCTGGCTCTCAGCGCCGATATCATGGGTACACGAGGTCCATGCACCACTCCCACAAAGACAAAGGGATCCTCACCCTCCGGCTCAAAGGTCTCCATTTTCTTCCTGCAATCAATAGTAGCTTCATATCTAACCAGCCAATCCATGCCTAACAGCATATCAAAGTCCTCCATACTCAACTCAATTAAGTCCACAGACAACTACCTACCATCAATCATCACTGGCAGTGCTCTAATCCACCTCCTAGAAACTAAAGGAGAGCAAGCGCTAGAAAGCTGACTTGTCATTACCGAGGAACTAGCCTCGGCCTCCGCCTGTGTCAGGATGAACACTCGAGCTGGAGTCAAGCTGTCCACCTTCCCTGCATCTCCCTTCTTCACTGTCGACCAATCTTTCTTGAGGTGTCCCACCACCCCACTCACATAACAGGCCTTAGCCCGACACTCGCCTGAATGGCGTCTTCTGCACCTTGTGCACTCAGGATAGGTCCTCCATGTATCACTGCCTACCTAACAGCCACCCTGAGTACCCCGACCTCTCCTATCAGGACCAGGAGCGGTCGAAGCATCAGGGGTCTTTCTCTTCAGATCATTAGGGCCTCCGCCCTTACTAGAACCAGAATATGGAGGCACCGCCCTGCCGCCCTGTCGCCTCGCCGCACTCTCTCTCCAAATCTTATTCTTCGCTTCCTCATTGGTAAGAGCCTTCTCTACAGCCTGGGCATAAGTTTTCCCCTGAGGAATTGTTGTAAGCATCACATCTTGGGCTATCATAGCATTAAGCCCTCTAATAAACCTGTCCTGCCTAGCTGCATCAGTAGGCACAAGGTCTGGTGCGAACTTCGCAAGCCTGTCAAACTTTAGGGCATATTTTGTAACCGTCATGCTGCCCTGAACCAACCCAACAAACTCATTTATTTTCGCTGCCTTGATGGCAACATTGTAGTACTTCTGACTGAATAAATCCTTCCCAAGTCAAAACGGTAACATCTCTAGTCTGTGATGCCACTTCCCACCAGATATGGGCATCCTCCCTTAACATATATGTGGCACAGAACACTCTATCATGTCCCTCTATCTTCATGAAATCCAGGGTAGTAGTAATCATGGTCATCCACTGTTCGGCCTTCAGTGGATCAGGTCCTCCCTCAAAGATCGGGGGCTGCTGTTTCCTGAACCGCTCATACAACGGCTCCCATATGTTCCTAACCTTTAATGACTGTACAACTGGTACCACTGCAGGTGGCACAATAGGGGCAACACTCCCTGATGGAGCCTGCTATCGCATAATTTAAATCTGTTCATCCTGGCTCTGTAGCCGTGCTTGCATGTCTACCATAAGCTGCTGTCAGTTCTCAGGGACTGGCGGAGGGGTCTAGCCCTGGTCATCATCTCTAGTCTCAGACCTGGTGTCAGCTAGTCACATAGATTTTCTTGGACGCATAATTATCCAAGTCAATCTGCAATCAACGACAGGTTAATAATCCTTTCATGATCCACCACTGGGACTCAAACATTCACAAACAATCAAAATATAACAATTTATCCAAATATCCAAATATTTTCATTCACATACATAGTAGTGCTAATAAGCATGCCACAATATCATCATGCAATAGTCAAGGGCTAGGCCCTATTAGTATCTTATGCTCCCTATTAATCAAGCAGATATCAACAGTCATATTCCATTCTATTCATTTAAGCATATAATCATGTATACAAAATTACCAAACCTTGAGTCGAGCTTGTCTTTCGCGGTGAATGTACATGTCTAGCCAGTCTTCAGGAACCCTTAAACCTAGGACGCTCTGATACCAAGTTGTAACGCCCTAGATAGCCAAGACCGTTACATTGTGTGTTTATAAAGGTGCAAGGCTTGCAAACGAAGTCAATTAGCTAGAAATGTGTCACTGAAACTACAGTTGAACTAGGGTTAAAAGATTTTGGCCCCAAAAGCTTCAATTCTTATAATCAAACATTTTACATGGGATCCCAAAAGTAGTAAAGTTAAAAGACAGTTTACAAACTTTCAGGATTAAAATACAGTCACTAAACACTCTAAGGCAAAACATACAATTAGGCTTTTCTTGTCCTGTACCACTCCTCGGCCGTGGCGGCCGATCGGCTGGATATGTACATTCAGCCCCAAAGTTCTCCAACTCAGGACTGGTCCACCTTTCCTTTGCATTTACCTACACCACGTAGCACCCCTGAGCCAAGCCTCAGCAAGAAAACACATGAACAGAGAACAATCATCAAGCAAACAACTAGATAACTTATGCAGTATAATCATATACTCAGCAGTCCAAACATTCACATTATTCAAGTATTCACCATACCAAGTACATCATTTCATATTAATAATCAATTTACACATGATAACCAGGCTTAACGCCCTTAGGCCGCACCCTCTATTTATCCCACTGACTCCGGCCAGCTTAAACCGAGCTCAGTGAATATTAAGCTGTCCTTTGCTAATAGTGGTTGAGCCGCGCCCTATGTGCAAATATTGATTCTAGCACTCTTAGGCCGATCATCACATGTCCCATGGAATAATACCATCTATGACACAATTCTTGTATAGGGAGCTCTTAGTCCCATCATTAACACATAACCGGGTGTAGTTTCTTACCTTTAGATTCTGATAGCTTTGTTTAATTCAACCCTCAAGTACGATCCTACCTGAGCCCTAGCGTACACCTAGTCACGGTCACAAGTTAGAACCACACCAAACTTAAAATCCAAAACCTAGCCTCGGGACCAATCCCGAGCCCTTGAGAAGCCCTAAATCCACCAAATGGTGTGGTGGAATCAATCCCCAAGCCCCCGGGCAAAAACCCTAAGTAATAACCCAAAAATCCCCTTCTGGGAACAGGGTAGTGCTACAATGCCCTAAGGAGAGCGCTACAAGAAGATCCAAAAAGCTCTAGAACATCAGGGCCTAGTGCTGTAGTGCCCAATGACTAGCGCTATAACGCTAGTCATAGCATAGCCCAACATAGATTTTCTTCCCTCAAATTTCCCCGAGCCAAACCTTTCCAAAACTCAACCAAACCTCAACCAAACTTCAAAACAAACCTCCCAACATCTCCAACTCATCCCAAATGACCTAACCACATAAAATTCACTCACATGCACCCCAAAATACAAAAATCGCCATGGCTTAGCTTAGAGCTCAAAAACACAATCAGAACAACATAAGTCACAGAACTTTAAGCTATAATTTCTTACCTTTGATGGATGAATTTAGCCTAGGTTATCCTCCACACTTCCTTAGCCTTCACCTCCTCAAACTCTTAGGCTTAATTCCCTATAATTCCCACAGAAACTCAGTTTAGAAATCATCTCAGCCAAAACCAAGAACACAAGAGAGGAACCTAGAAACTTACCTGAAATGGATGAACTACCCTTGCTAACTCCTCAAACCAAACCACTGACCTTAGCCTCAAGCTCCAGCCCAAACTCTCCCTAAGTCACAACTCCAAAAGATCCCAAGGATTGAAGAAGAAATCACAAACCGCATAAGGAAGTAATGCCTTATTTTTCCCTTTTTTTTCCTTTTCCCCTTCTTCTCTTTTCCCTTTAGACTTCTACCACTTTCTACACATTCCACTAAGGCATAAAGCATTATAATACTTATCCCTGCTTTTAACTCAAATGACCAGTTTTTCCTCCCATTTAAAACTAAGCGTTTAATCCTCCTAAGGGCATTTTAGTCATTACACCCAATTCTCGCTAATTCCTCGAATCTCTAATATTTACCGCTTACTTCTCGACACCTAACTAATCTCCAATTGTATTCCTCAATATCAAAATAGACTCCAATATATTTCCTAAATCCCTAGAAATACCCCCAGGCTCGCCCTGAGCCGGGTATAAATCCCCACAGTGACTTTTTTGCTGAACCGCTCACTAGGATCACCTCGAGTCACAAGCTACAAATATATCCACATAATAATGTGGTCTTAACAATTTATCACAGTTATTTACATTTATGCCCTCAACGGGCCAAAATTACGAATATGCCCTTCTAACCTAATCATGGCCTACATGCATACTAATGCACATAGTCATGCATCACAAATATCCAAGTAATCACATAACTTGCTTTTATTCATTAAATCACATATAATCTGGTTGTGCCCTCCCGGCACACTAATCAAGGCCCTTAAGCCTTATTAGTAAATTTGGGTCGTTGAGTGCTCTATATATGGACATTGATTGCATTGTAAATGCTTAGCAATTTTGCTTATGTGTGAATGGCACTAACTTATTAGTCAGAAATGACATTGGTGCTAGTACTGGTCGTGAAGTCTTGACTTATTAGTCATGATTGGCAGTAGTACCCAGCACTGGTCGTATGGTATTGGCTTAAGAGTCAAGAGCGGCATTAGTATGTTTAACGTAGGTTGAAATGATTAGATCTAATCAACATGAGCATTAAATGCTTGACCGACCCTAAGGTCGAAGAAAAATAAAGCGTTGGTCTAGTATAAAGGTTAGTTACTTAGAACCAGGGTCAAAATGCTCAGGTGAATGAAATGTCACATGGCTTAGGGTGCGGAGCCCCAAAGTGTGACTCATTAGTCACGTATATAGGGATTGACTTATTAGTCACCTATCTAGAGTGTGACTCATTAGTCACCTACCCAGGGAGTGACTCATTAGTCTCCTATCTGATTAGGGCTGCAAGCCCGAGAATGATTACATGATCATTTATTGATATCGTATACATGCAGTTATAAGTTTTCTTGCTGAGCCTTGGCTCACGGGTGCTATGTGATGCAGGTAAAGGGAAAGAATAGCTCACACAACCTTGAGTGGAGAGCTTAGGTGGCGATGTGTACATCTATGGCCGCTTGACCACCTCAACCAAGGTGTTTCTCAAGAGAACTAGGGTTTAACCCTATATTTTTCCACTTAGATCGGGGGATTGTATTTTGTATACTGTAATGACCATTTTGGATTGGAAATAACTTTGTAAACACTTTTATGGGCCCATGTACAGTTTAATATTTTAAATAAAATATATCCATTCCTTTTGATCGAGATTTTTTTCACCTTGACCTATTAATGACACCTAGTTGCACGTTTATAACATAATGACTCATTTAGCAAGTTAAGCACTATTTAAAGTCCACAGTAACTTTCTTGGAGTAACCAGGGCGTTAAAACTTGGTATCAGAGCATGCCAAGGCTTAGGGTTCCTGAAGACTGGCTGGGCATGTACACTAATCACTAAAGACAAGCTCGACTCATGGTTTGGTAACTATTTTGTAGTTATGTGTTTAACCACTTAATTAGAATATAGATGATTTACCTGCCTACATGAGATACATTAATAAGGCTGGGCCTTGACTGCTACATGATAAGCATGAACATGCTTATTAATACTGATATTGCTAGAACATGCTTATTTGCATTGTTAATTGTCAGTTATTAATTGCTAAATGCTAAATGTTAAATGTTATGATCATGAATCAATATGTTTATCTATATGATTGTGGAACATGGATGAGTATCTGCTTGATCTTGGACCATGAGGCAGCAAGAGGTTTAGTTATCACTGCCTAACTAGTCGTATTGATTGTTTCAGCATAGTATAAGTTGATAATATGCTTCCAAGGCAGATAGATTCAACAGTTGGCCAGGAAGATCATGGAAAGAATGATAGACAGGGTCAAGAGAATGACTAGAGTTAGATTCCACAGCCAGATCCTGATAATTGGCAGTAGCTGTTTGCTAATTTACAGGCTAGAGTTATGAGGCAGGATGAAGAAATTTTCCTCCTGAGACAACAACAGGTTCCTACAGGGAACGTTTTACCAGAGGCACCACCTGCAACAATGCCAACAGTGGAGCAGTTTCCAGAGGCTGGAAGGAAATGGGAACCTCTTTATGAAAGGTTTAGGAAACAACAACCTCTAATTTTTTAGGGCAATGCAGATCCAACTAAGGTTGAGCAGTAGATGAGCATGGTTACCACCATCCTTGACTTTATGAGGGTGTCTGGTAATGAGAGGGTGGCTTGTGCCACATATATGTTTTGGGAGGATGCCCAAATTAGGTGGGAAGTGATATCCCAGACCAGAAATGTCAATGCCTTGAGTTGGGAAGAGTTTCAGACTCTGTTCAATGAAAAATATTATAATGAGGCCATCAAGGCTGCTAAGGCTGAAGAGTTCAGCAGATTACTTCAGGGCAACACATCAGTGACTGAATATGCTCTAAAATTTGATTGATTGGAAAAGTTTTCCATAGAACTGGTGCCCATTAATGGGACTAGGAAGGAGAGGTTTCTCCAGGGGCTACAACCTAGAATAGCATAGGATGTTTGTATCACCATTGTGGTTGGAGTTGCTACTTATGCACAGGTGGTTGAGAAGGCGCTCATAGCTGAGAGCATAGAGAACAAGATTTGGCAGGACAATGCAGCCAAAATAGAGTTTAGGAGGGTGGGACCTCCATTTGTGGGTTCAGGTAGGGGCAGAGGCCCCAATGACCAGAAAAGGAAGGCTCCTGATGCCTTCCCAGCTCCAGGTCCTGATAGGTTACCACGTTGTATTTCAATGGGCCGCCAGGGTGGCAGTGAGGCCTGGAGGACTTATCCTGAGTGCCCTAGGTGCAAGAGGTGCCATATGGGGCAGTGTAGGGCAAAAGATTGCTTCTTATGTGGGGCAGTGGGACATTTCAAGAAAGATTGCCCATAAGCAAGAAAGGAAGAACTCAGAAAGGCGGACAGTTCGACCCCAGCTCGAGTGTTTGCATTGACTTAGGCAGAAGCTGAGGCTTCACTGTAACACCCTACTTCCTTAGAGCCATTACTAAGTGAGTTTTAAGACAAAACAGTGCAATGAACTCGCTAACCGAGGTTTTGAAACAAAAGTGTGACTAATTAAAATTTAAGGCTGTAATCTTTGAAAATGCGTTGTTTCAATAAAACTTCTAGTATTAAACATTTGGGATCCCAAAATAAGGTTCGAAAACTATTTACTTCTTAAAATAAGTTTACAATTGATCAGTTATAAAAATCATAGATTATTACAGCCATTTTCAAATAAACCCCCAACCAAAGCAGTCGGGCAGGCCAAACATGTACGCGTCGCTTCACGCTCTCCGTACTCATGGTTGGTTGACTCAGTCATTGCCCTTACCTGCAACACGGAGCACCCGTGAGCCGAAGCCCAGCAAGAAAACTCATGCAGAGCATAACATATGCAATTTATACAGTTTATCATAACAGATAATCCACATATAAACAAGTCAACCATTAGACTAAGCAAACACGGCCATGCCGCCCCCGAAGCCTTACCGAAGCCTAGGGTCTCGGTCTTCACCGTAGGGATACCACCCGTATCCCCTGGGTCCTACCCTGACCATAGCATCCCATGTGCTAGGTGTTACTTCCGGCTCCGCTGCCGTACCCGGCCTACGCCGCACTCGGCCCTTGCCGTGCATTTCATTGTAATCATATATAACATAAATCAAGCAACATTCAAATAAATGCCAATTTATTTAAATCTGCACCCTAACATGTAATGCAATATAGGGCCATGCCCGGCAATCATCTCATCATGCAACATGCAATATAGGGTCGTGCCCAGTAATCACACTATGGGCCCACGCCCTATCCTACGGGTGTTATAGTTTTCTTACCTTTCCCTTCAATAGCTTAGATCACCTGACTCCTTGAGCACGATCCCACTCGAGCCTTAGCGCACACCTAGGCACAAACATAGGTCAAAGTCAACACCGAACCCCAAGTCCGAATACCTAGCCTCGGGACCAATCCCGAGCCCTCAGGAAGTCCTAAATCCCCAAAACAAAGTGGCGGAATCGAGCCCCGAACCGTAGGTCAAAATCCCTCATAAAAAACCCAAAATTCACCTCTGTGAATAGTGCAGCGCTACAGCGCTCTAAAGAGGGCGCTGTAGCGCTACAAGCAGAATTCACCTCCCCAGAACAAGGGCTAGTGCTACAGCGCCCACTGACTAGCGCTAGTTGCAGCCCAGAAAACCCAAAATCGCATTTCTGCGATTTATTTCAACCAATCTCAAACCAAACTTCCCCAAATCTTTACCAAACTCAAAATCAAGCTTATGAACACTCTCCATTCATCCCAAGCATCCCAAATCCTCAAATCCCAAGAACATTTATCCCAAATCTCAAAATCTACCATGATCAACCCTAAACTCAAAAATTCAGTCAACAACAAGTTAAGAGCTTAGAATTCTTACCATTAATGCAAATTTCGACCTTGATTCAACCCTAGGCCTCCTTAGCTTGTTCATCATCAAAGCTTGCCCAGAAATTCCCTAAAATTCCCATCAACTCAGCTCAAAACACAGCTCACACCATCAAAACCCTTAAAACCGAAAATCTCTAAAACTTACCTCAAAAGTTGATGTGTTCTTGCCAAATCTTCAAGTCTAACCCAAGATCCTTGATGCTCAGCCTACCGTTGCTCTCCACTAAGCTTTGCTCCAAGAAAAATGGAGCGGAATGGTGCAAAAATGCACAAACCGTCCCTTGTGAAAACCCCTCTGTTTTCCCTCTTTTCTTTCTTTCCTTTTCCTTTCTTTTCTTTCTTTCTCTTTTCCTTTCTTTTCTTTCTTTCTCTCCACATCCCACACTCTCTAAAAATCCCCCCCCCCCCTAAGTGTAAAGCCTCATAAATAAATCTCTAAAAGCCAAATGACCAAAATGCCCTTCCTATTAACTCTAAATCCTTTTGTCCAAATAAGGCCATTTTAGTCATTTTACCCAATTCCCGTTGTTGCGATAATTTTGCTATGCAAGTGCACACAGTCGCAAACTCGTAATAAAATGGTAAAACCAAGTATCGTCCTCAAGGACTGAGTTATCAATTACCAATCAATTAATTTCTTGTTCTATTTGATGAATTAAAATTTTTGATTTTTGTAAAATACAGCAAAAGAACCAATAAAGTGCAGAAATAATAATCGACAATTAAATAGAATAATAACTAATAGTAAAACTTTTAATTCAATCACTGAGAAAAAATTAGGATATTCAATCTCATCAACTATCCTTCCAATTATTCCCTAATGCAAAATGTGAATTCTTCTTATTTTTTACCTAATTCAATTAACAAGTTGAAACAGCAGCCTATAATCATACTATGAATTATAAACTCAACCTAGGTGACAATTTCCTATATTTCTATGGTAAATTGAACCACAAAGGTAGCATTAAATTCCACAACTTAATAACAGTTACACAATTAATTCAGATACTTTCGTTCTAAATTAGAATTATGTCCAATATAACCCAAGCATAATTAAATCTCACTTCTCAGATTTTGACTTAAAAACATATGAATATGACTAAAGATGGCCAATCAATAATCACTCTATAAGAACAGATTATATGGAATTGAAGAAGATTGAAGAAGAGGAAATTAAAATTGCATTAGGTCATAACAGAAATTCAAGAAATTCAATTGAACATCCTAAACAGAAAATTAGTTCATAGTCATAGTGCTAATCACAACATAATTTAAAGATAACATCAAGAAGAAAAACATGTAAAAATACTCTAAGCTTGAGCCTTCAAAACCAGAACTCCTCCCTTCGTCCGTACGTCCTTCTCTCTTCTTTTTCGTCCTTTAAAACCTAGGATTTTAGATTTTAGAGAGGCGGGCCGCGGCTATACATACACTATGCCACGGCCCGTATCACAATTTCTGGGCAGAATATCCTTTCAATGCCGCGGCTCTCTGAAGCCATGCCGCGGCCCGCATCGTTGTTTTCTGGGCGGAGTGCCCATCCATGCCGCGGCTCTATCTAGCCATGCCGCGGCCCGAAGACTTCCTGAAAAACAATGCTTCTGTTTCCCACCTAGCCGCGACTCTCCTTTGCTCATGCCGTGGCTCTTAAGGGAATTCCCAATTCTTCAAGTTTTTATCCCAAATTTTCACCAACACTTCCAAATTGTGTTAAAAACCATTCTTGATCGAAATATGATGGAAAACTCGGTTATTTTTTCCCTTTCTTTGGCATTTTCTTCCACATGCTCAATTCTTCCTGATATTCACAAAAGCAACCAAACAAAGCGTAAACCCGCGCTAAAACAAGGAAAAACAAAATAAAAGACTACTAAAAACATCACCAAAACATAATAAAAAACTAGACTCATCACCCGCTAATCCTCAAGTGTCTCTAATATTTTCCCGTTGCTTTCCAACACCTGATAAACCACCAAATAAATATTCCCCATCATCAAAATAAATCTCAATCTATTCTCTGAATTCCTGTTCATACCCCCAGGATCGCCCCGAGCCGGGTATAAATTCCTGTCATGACTTTCCGCTAGCCTGCTCACTGGGATCGTCTCAAGTCACAAATCACAGATACACCCACATACCACTGTGGTCTCAACAATCATCATATATCAATACAGTTATGCCCAACATGGCCAAAATTACAATTATGTCCTTCTAACAAAATCTGGGCCTACATGCATACTAATATACATAGTCATGCATCTCAGATAAACAAATAGTCATATAACATGCTTTAAATCATAACCATGCATTTAACTCATAAAATCACACATAATTCATATCATGCTCTCCTGGCACGCTAATCAAGGCCCTTAAGCCTTATTAGCGAAATTGGGTCGTTACAACTATCCCCTCCTCATAAGAATTTCGTCCTCGAAATTTATCCAACACATCAGTCAGTAAACCCGCAACTCTGATCATGATTTCCAAGGTCCACCGCCTTTACTTTACTTTTCAACAACACTCTTACAAGAGTAACAATCTTGCCCCCAAAAGATCTCGTCTAAAAGCCATACTCTCGATAGCCCCTCGTTAACACCGCAACCCTGCCGAAGCCCAGGGTCTGTCTAGATTACAATGACCAATTCATTGTCTTATTCCTGATTCCAGAGATACTCAAAGGCCAACACCTCTACTAGGTGGGATCCATTGGTAGGCCCCGCTGGCCTAACCCTTGGTAAAACTTCAGAATTTTATGTTGAATTAAGAGTTAGAACTCTCCCTTCTTTCTCTGAACACCTTACAGATCCTCGTCTGTTATTACGTAGAGACGCAACTCTTCCCTTCCGAAACTTTATTTCCTCATAACTTAGCAATTTACCACTCTTTGTTCTTTCAAATAGGCAGACACTCCTGCCTTAAGAAGTTTCAACAACCTCTTGGGCTTTCTTTCTGAACTAGAGCCAAACCGTAGTATTCACTATCCTTCACCTCTTATCATGTTCTATGTCGTGTTACATTAACAAGACACCGGCAACTGTCACCACGACTAACTCATCAGGGATTACACTTCCCTTAATATCTTGAGTATTCGCCTACTCAGCGCTCAATTCTTTAAGATATCCAATAAACTTTCAGACTGCCATTTCACTTGTAATCAACTGATAATCCCAGATTCCCACTCTGTTCTCTTCGTTCTCTAGATCCATTCCAAATTTAAAATACTATAGGGTCTCAGTTCAGTATCATCGACGTTCTATCCTGAAATCAGTTCACTTGACCCAACAACATTAACTCAAACAACCGAGTTAAAACTTTTCATGTCCAAACGTCTTACTTAAGGTCTATTGTGGTCTATCCCCACGATGCACCACCACATCACCTAACCCCTCAGGGTCCAAAGGAAAACACTAGATTCTGTCACCCGCTCGACCCTCCCGGTACGACGTACCCTAGGAGGTGGAATGATGTCCATTCAGAATTCTCATTCATAAACCGAATCTAATTGGATCCTTCATCCATTCCTGGTATCCTAACTTGTACCACCTTAGCAGGGTCCTTCCCTGCTTCAACCAAAGCCGACACTTCGGATTCCATAGCTCAGTGACACTCACCAGCTAATCATACCTACTAGCGTTACGCCAATCTCAGTCGTTGCCTTGTCCACTCTATTACAGTCTATGGCGTTATCCGCCTAACTGACACACGCCTCATAGCTAGGAGTTCAGCCTCCAATTATATCTCCCCTCGCTCAATCGAGGAATTCAAACACTGATCATCCGTCTGTTACTTTTCACCGCATCTGGGTCTCAATGTTATCTTTCTTACAAATACCCAACACTCAAGCACCTTATGATACGCGTAACTGTTAACTTAACGCTCCAAGTATATCAACCACGTTCATTCTTTCACCTCCCGCAAGGTTCGATCCATCCTCGCGTCAATATATTCCTGGGCGTGCCCAACTAGTGCTGCACTCCCATAATCCCATATCCTTACCATAGATTAGGTCCTTTATGCAATCACTCTTTACTTAACCATAACACACACACATTCCAGCATCACCAGATATCAATCAATTCTTACCTGTCTTCTGAATTTCTTTCTG
The DNA here is from genome assembly GCF_963169125.1 of Humulus lupulus. Taxonomy (NCBI): domain Eukaryota; kingdom Viridiplantae; phylum Streptophyta; class Magnoliopsida; order Rosales; family Cannabaceae; genus Humulus; species Humulus lupulus. The sequence continues at coordinate 117,287,863 of NC_084796.1, read as the reverse complement.
ATTTGACGCCACTCAGTCCGTCTAACCTCAAGTTTTACTGTTCTCCTCATCTCTGATGTAGTTGTCTCCGGAGGTGCTTGTGCAATAGATGACATGCTTACCAGTCTTGTTATGCCTTCAATTCTTCAGATATTCATCATTAGCTTCTTTGTGGCTTCATATCAATTCTTTGTGGCTTCATATCAACACAAAGGGATCCTCTCCCTCATGCTCAAAGGTCACCATCTTCTTCCTGCAATCAATGGTAGCCCCATATCTGACCAACCAATCAATTCCTAGAATCATGTCAAAGTCCTCCATACCAAACTCAATCAAGTCAACTGAAAACTCCCTACAATCAACCACCACTGGCAATGCTCTAATCCATCTCATAGATATCACCAACTCCCTAGTAAGCAGTATAGTTCCAAACCCAGCAGTACAATACTCACTAGGACTACACATTTTTTCAATCACCTTACTAGAAACAAATAAATGCGTAGCACCAGAGTCAATCAATACAGTAAAAGGAGAGCCAGCGCTAGAAAGCTGACCTGTCACCACCAAGGGACTAGCCTTGGCCTCTGCCTGTCTCAAGGTGAACACTCGAGTTGGAGTCAAGTTGTCCACCTTCCCTGCTTCTCCTTTTTTCACTGTCAGGCAGTCCTTCTTGAGGTGTCCCACCGCCTCGCACACATAATAGGCCTTGGCCCAACATTCTCTCTCATGACGTCTTCTGCACCTCGTGCACTCTGGGTAACTCCTCCATGTGTCACCACCTCGCTGAACACCCCGACCCCTTCTATCAGGGCCAGTAGTGGTTGAAGTGTCAGGGGTCTTCCTCTTCAAATCACTGGGGCCTCCGCCCCTACCAAAACTTGAATATGGAGGCACCGCCCTGCGAACCTCCTGTCTTGCAGCGTTCTCCCTCCAAATATTGTTCTCCACTTCGTCAGCGGTAAGAGTCTTCTCAACGGCCTGGGCATAAGTCTTCCCCCCAGGTACTGTTGTAATTCTCACATCCTGGACTATCATATCATTAAGCCCTCTAATGAATCTGTCCTGCCTAGCCACATCAGTAGGCACAAGGTCTGGTGCGAACTTCGCAAGCCTGTCAAACTTCAGGGCATATTCTGTAACTGTCATGTTGCCTTAAACTAACCCCACAAAATCATTTACTTTCACTGCCCTGACGGCAATGTTGTAGTACTTTTGGCTGAACAAGTCCTTGAATCCATCCCAAGTCAGAGTAGAAACATCCCTGGTCTGTGACGCCATTTCCCACAAAATACAGGCATCCTCTCTCAGCATATATGTGGCACAGGCCACCCGGTCATTACCTTTTACCCTCATGAAATCTCGGATAGAGGTAATCACACTCATCCACTATTTAGCCTTCAGTGGATCTAGTCCTCCATCGAAGGTTGGAGGATGCTGCCTCCTGAACCACTCATACAGTGGCTCCCACCTGTTTCCAACCTCAAGTGCCTGAACAGCTGGTGCCATAATAGGTGGCACAATAGGTGCAACACTCCCTGACAGAGCCTGCTGTCTCAGTAGATGGTTCTGCTCTTCCTGGCTCTGAAGCTGAGCTTGCATGTATGCCAATATCTATTGCCAGTTCTCAGGGACTTGCGGAGGGTTTTGTCCATGGTCATTATCTCTAGTCTCAAATCCAGGCTAGTCGTATAGATTGCCTTGGACGCATAGCTATCCAAGTTAATCTGCAATCAACGACTGGACGGTCAGACTATAGTGACAGGGTAACAATCTTTCCATAATCCACCATTGGAACACAAACATTCATCAGCAATAAAAATATAACAATTATCCAAAATTCATCCACATGCAATAGCAATACTAATAAACATGCCTCAATATCATCACACAGCAGTCTAGGGCTAGGCTCTATCAGTATCGCATACTTCCTATTAATCAGACAGATAAAAGCATTCATATTCCTTTCAAACAATTCAACATATAGACATGAATATACAATTACCAAACCCTGAGTTGAGCTTGTCTTTAGCGGCGAATGTACATGTCTAGCCAGTTTTCAGGAACCCTTAAACCTAGACCACTCTGATACCAAGTTGTAACGCCCTGGATAACCAAGACCGTTACACTGTATGTTTATAATCGTGCAAGACTTGCTAATCAAGTCATTTAGTTGAAAACGTGACCCTAAAGTCATAATCGAGTTAGGGTTAAAAAGATTTTGGTCATAAATAGATAAGTTTTCATTTAAATAAACGTTTGGTACATGGGATCCCAAAAACACGGTTAAAGGAAAATTTACAGATTTCAAAAGTCATATACAATCACAAGCCACTCTAATGGTGAAATACTCATTTTAGGTTTTCCTGTCCCTGTACTATCCATCGGCCATGGCTAACGAGCAGTTGACTATGTACTTCCCGCCCGCAGAGCTCTCCAACTCAGGATTGGTCCACCTTACCCTTGCCTTTATCTGCACCACGTAGCACCCGTGAGCCAAGGCCCAACAAGAAAACCATAAAGCATAGGACAAACAATATAGTCAATAAAATGATCCATAACCATAGTTAATCAATTATTCAGCATGTCATAACGGTCATCTAATCAGAGAAGACAATCAATTTTTTCACAAGTCATTCATCCAGTATTTAAACAGCTATTGGCAACTAATTAGCAATCGTAAACATATTAATACTCATCATACAATACTCAGGGTCGGCGTCCTTAGGTCGTACCCTCTATTTAACCTACTGACTTTGGCTCGCTTAGGCCAAGCTCTGTGATTATTTGTAACGACCCAAATTTTCTAATAGGGCTTAGGGCCTTGATTAGTGTGCCGGGAGGGCAATAAGTGATTTACTATGTTAATATGTGAATTAATGTGAATATATGACAATGATGCATGTTTAGTTGAGTTAAATGTGCATGTGGGCCCCGTATGGATATTAGGGGTATATATGTGATAAATGCGATACATATGTGATATATCGGTGCAGCACGATCCGAGACAGTCCTGGGGAGCGGTTAGCCAGAAAGTCACAACAGGGTTGAGATTCCGACTCGGGGTAAGTCGAGGGGTAATTTGGGTATTAGTTATTATATGGGGTTATCGGGTTATGAAAATAAATATTTGGAGATATATTTGAGGATAGAATGTCTAGTAGGGGATATTGGGGAAATCAACATTTTGGACCTCAAGGACTTAGCGGGCTCTGGTAAATGACTAAATTGCCCTTGAGTCAATTAAGGTTAGGGGAAAAGCTTAAGGGGGTAGCTTGGTCATTTTGTAAGCATAAAGTTAGATATAGTTAAGTAAGGAAATTACTAGAACCACAAGGAAGAATCAGTTTCTTAAGCTTAATCCTCTCAAGGTCGGTTTATTGACTTGGATTGTGGTGTGTGAGCTTGGGAGAATTTCAGCAGAAATCAAAGGCTTGAGGCTTGCTGTGAGAGAGCTTTGAAGGTGGAGGAGCAAAGAAGGCTAGGGATTATCAGCTGAGGTAAGGAGTTTAACCTTTAAATCTCTTGAGTTTCAGTTGAGTTGAAGTTAAAATCATGAGCTGCATGTGAATTGAGATTATGATGTTAGGTTGGGTTGTGAGCTGAGTTTCTTGGCTGTATGAACTTATAACAAAGTTTAGATGGTGTGGTTGAGAGACTTAAGCTTGATTTCTGGGTTAAATTGTTGGGTTAAGTTGATTGTAGATGAGCTGGTTTGAAGAAAGTGAAGGAAAAAGGGTGAAAAATCTTGGTTTGGAGGTGAGGGCCGCGGCTCAAGGAGGGGCGCGCCGCGGCCCGTGTGCGCGCATGGCCATGGGAGGCCGAAATGCTTGAGGCGCGCCGCGGCCCGTGTGTGCTCCAGGGAGATGCTAGCCTCTGTTTCGAGGCTTTCTTAGTGCCAGCTTGTGTTTTTTTAAGGGTGTTTAGGCTTGGGAACTCAATGGTTAAGGGTCGGGATGGATTTTATCACCCGGATTGATAGAATTCAAGGTCCCGGAGGTTAGGGTTACGTCTCAAAGTTATTTATTGGATTAGAACTTGATTGATGGATATTGTTAATGTGTTGTGACTAGGGTTTCAGCGAGGCTCAAGTTAGAGGATTGTGCTCGGGACATCGGTGCTCGGATAGCTCGGGACTAAGGTAAGAAAACCCTTGTTCCCACAGAGCTTGTATGTAGGGCTGACCCGAATATGTTTGAATTGCAGGGCGTAGCCCTTTGATTGTATTTTCTGGTATTCTGTACTTATTTAATATGCTATGAGTGCAATTATGTGAATGGTCAGCAAGAGCCGGGAATGGTGTAGGCCGAGGTCGGCAGGGGCCGGGAACGACGATAGGCACGTTGAGTGCAAGGCCAAGTTCGGAAAGGGGTCGGGAGCAGCGTTGAGCACGTGGAGTGCGAGTTGCCAGGGCGGGTCCCTAAAAGGATACCTGCGATATCCTCATGGTGTAGACTGTGAACCCAGGGCCTTGTAAAGCGCCTGGGACGGCTAGGCCGTATGTGTTTGGCCTATTGATGGCTAGTTGGTATACTTGGTGTATGTTTTGCATATGTTATCTGTTTGTGGGTTTTCTTGCTGGGCTTCATCTCATAGATGCTCTGTGGTGTAGGTAAGGGTAAGGAGAAAGCCAACCAACCATGAGTGTAGCCGGCATGAAGCGGCGTGTACATGTTTGGCCAGCCTGGCTGCCACAACCAGTAGATTTTGGGAGATGTTTGTAAATAAACCTAGATTTCGTCGTTTAGTCGACTTGGTTCAGTTTAAATGTTGTAATATTTATAAACTGTATTTTGGGATCCCAAGTTTTAAACTTTTATGATTTTCAATGAAATGGAATTATTTCTAAAGTTTTTCCTCTGTTTATGGCTTAATTACACTATTTGACCTAAAACCTCGATTAGCGAGTTGAATGCACGTTTTTAAACTCACTTGGTAACGGCTCTAAGGAAGTAGGGCATTACAACTTGGTATCAAAGCGAGCCAAGGTTATTGGTTTTGGAGATTGACTGAACATGCACGCTCGCTGTCAGTGACAAGCTCGACTCAGGGTTGGTTGGTATGATTGGCTAATATGTTTGAATATGTGTTTGAATGCCCTGTTTGCCTGTTTATCTTATATAGAGCATGATGAACGAGTTAACATATGCATGATGCTAGGGCATGGCCCGTTGTGTGTTATATGCTATATGAGTTATTGCTTGTGGATGGCTAATGTGTTTGGGAGGTGGTTTTTGGATGTTGTTATCATGCTTGATGAGTGGCGTCGTTGGTTACAGGCATATTTGTTGAGATGCCTCGGTAATCAGCTAGACTCCGCGGCAGTAGCGCTGAGGATGACAACCAGGGTCAGGACCCTCCACCTGCCCCACAGAATTGGCAAGAGATGTTTGCCGAGATGGAAGCAAGACTGTAGCGAACAGAGGAAGAGTTGCGATAGTTGAGGCAGCAGGCCCCACCTCAGGTTACTGGGCTGCCAGTGCAGTAGGTTGCAGCGCTAGTGCAAGTGCAGTCTTCTATGGAGAATAAGTGGGAACCTTTGTATGAGAGGTTCAGGAAATAGCATCCTCCCACCTTCGAGGGTGGATCAGACCGACTGCGGGCAGAGCACTGGATGAATATGACTTCCTCAATTCTTGATTTTATGAGAGTTCAGGGGAATGAGAGGGTAGCCTGTCCTAGCCTCATGTTTAGAGAGGATGCCCGCATCTGGTGGGATGTGGTGGTTCAGAGAAGGGATGTATTAGTTATGACCTGGGAAGAATTCAAAAACTTGTTCAACGAGAAGTATTACAGTGTGGCAGTTCGAGCTGCGAAGGTTGATGAGTTTATCAACCTGACTCAGAACCTATCGACAGTGATAGAGTATGCTATAAAGTTTGACAGATTGGCAAAGTTTGCGCCAGATTTAGTGACGACTGATGCGACAAGAAGGGATAGGTTTGTGTGGGGGTTGAATGTTATGATTTCCCGTGATGTGTATATTACCTTGGATCCAGAGACTACTACTTATGGCCAGGTAGTGGACAAGACCCTTACAGCTGAGAGGGCCGAAGATCAGATTTGGAAGGAAAGCGATGTTAGGCGCGATGCCAGGAGGACAGTGCCTCCTTTTGTTGGGTCCAGCCATGGTGGTGGCTTTAGTGAGCAGAAGAGGAAGGCCCTAGATTCCTTTGTTCCTCCCAGTTTAGATAGGAGGGCACGGGGTGCTTCCACTGGCCGTCAGGGTGGTAGTGACAACTGGAGGAGTTTTCCAATGTGTCCACGGTGCAGGCGACGACACCAGGGTGAGTGCAGGATTAGGGTTTGCTTTGTTTGTGGGAGTGCCAGTCATCTGAGGAGGGATTGCCCTCAAGTTAAGAAGGAGGAGCAGAAGCAGAGTGACAGTCTTGCTCCTACCAGTGTATTCACTTTGGCACAGACTGAGGAGGAGGCTAGCCTTTCAGTGGTGATAGGTCAGATCTCTAGTGCTGGTTCTCTGTATACTGCATTGTTTTATTCAGGGACTACTCATTCATTTGTATATGCTAGAGTGATAGATCAGCTTTGTAGACCTAGCGGTGTGTATGCTAGGGGATTTCAGACTTTGTTGCCAACAGGAGAATTGGTAGTCTCTAGGAAGTGGATTAGAGCATTGCCAATAGAGGTAGATGGTAGGGAACTGTCTGTTGATTTGATTGAGTTAGAGATGGATGATTTCGATATGATTTTAGGAATTGATTGGTTATCAAAGTATGGGGCAACGATTGACTGCAAGCGCAGAATGGTGACTTTTGAACCAGAAGGGGAGGTACCCTTTGTGTTTGTGGGGACAGTTAGTGGACCGCGTGTACCAATGATTTCAGCATTGAAGGCTAGATACCTGATGCAGGAAGGTTTCATAGGATTCCTAGCGAGTGTTGTGGATACCTCTAGGGTGGTGTCGGTTGGACCAGGTGAGACTAGATTGGTGTGTGAGTTTCCGGATTTGTCCCAACAGATTTGCCAGGGTTGCCGCCGCAGCGGGAGATTGACTTTGTTATAGAGCTGGTACCAGGAGCAGAGCCAGTATCTAGGACACCTTATAGAATGGCTCCAGTGAAGTTAAAGGAGTTGAAGATTCAGTTGCAGGAGTTACTTGATTTGGGATTCATCAGACCGAGTTTCTCGCCATGGGGTGCTCCGGTGTTGTTCGTTAAGAAGAAGGATGGATCCTTTAGGATGTGTATTGATTATAGGGAGCTAAACAAGTTAACCATTAAGAACAAGTATCCACTGCCTAGGATCGACGAGTTACTTGATCAACTACAGGGAAGAACAGTGTTTTCTAAGATAGATCTACGATCAGGTTACCATCAGTTAAGGATTAAAGAGTAGGACATACCAAAGACTGCTTTCTGAATGAGGTATGGACATTACGAATTCATGTTTATGTCCTTTGGATTAACCAATGCCCCAAAAGCCTTTATGGACATGATGAATAGGGTTTTCAAGGATTATCTGGACAAGTTTGTGATTGTATTCATCGACGACATCCTAGTGTGCTTTCAATCAGAGACAGAGCACGAGCAGCATCTACGATTGGTTCTACAACGATTGAGAGAGCATAAGTTATATGCTAAGTTCAGTAAGTGTGAGTTCTGGTTGCCACAAGTTACATTTCTGGGGCATATTGTCAGTAAGGAGGGGGTTCTGGTTGACCCAAGTAAGGTTGAGGCGGTTAGAGATTTGCCTAGACCGAGCAATGTTCCTGAAGTGAGAAGTTTTCTGGGTTTAGCAGGGTATTATCGGCGGTTTGTTGAAGGGTTCTCCAGAATAGCTACGCCATTGACAGAACTGACAAAGAAGAAGACAAGGTATGTCTGGACGGACAGATGTGAGAACAGTTTTAAGGAATTGAAGTAGCGACTGATCACTGCGCCAGTGTTAAGCTTGCCGACAGAGAATGAAAAGTTTGTGGTTAACTATGATGCATCCAGACAGGGTTTGGGGTGCGTGCTGATGCAAGCTGGTAAGGTAATAGCCCGGAAACTAAAGGAGTATGAGCAGAGATATCCTACGCATGATTTGGAATTGGCAGCGGTGGTGTTTGCACTTAAGATTTGGAGACATTATCTTTATGGTGAGAAGTACGAGACATACACCGACCATAAGAGCCAAAAGTATTTCTTTACTAAGAAGGACCTGAATATGCACCAGAGGCGGTGGCTGGAGTTGGTTAAGGATTATGATTGCGATATCCTATACCATCCTGGCAAGGCTAATGTAGTGGCTGATGCATTGAGTCTGAAAGGCCCAGGACAGTTGTTTAGTTCGAGGAAAATATCTGACAAGTTAGCTGAGGAGATGACTAGAGTAGGTATAGAGTTGGTGGTTGGTCAGTTGGCCAAAATCATTCTTCAGTCTATACTCCTTGAGAGGATCAAGGAAGCGCAAGGGAAAGATTCCCAGTTGAGAGGTCATAGGGAGAGTGCCTCAGTCGAAGCGACTAAGGACTTTTCCATTTCAAAGAAGGGGTTACTAAAGTACAAGGGCCAGATTTGTGTTCCAATAGATTCTGATATCCGGCGATAGATCTTAGATGAATCGCATACCACTCCCTATTCTTTACACCCGGGTACGACGAAGATGTACCAGGACTTGAGATCTCTATATTGGTGGTCAGGCATGAAGAGGGATGTGGTGGATTATGTGGCTCAGTGCTTAACTTTCCAACAGGTTAAGGCTGAGCATTAGAGGCCAGCAGGGTTGCTGTAGCCTCTGGGGATCCTAGAATGGAAGTGGGAAGATATTACTATGGACTTTGTGGTTGGTTTACCGAGAAATGTGGGACAGCATGACTCGGTGTGGGTGATTGTGGATAGGTATACCAAGTCCGCCCAATTTTTGCCTGTTAGGACAACTTATCCTATGGAGCAGTATGCTGAGTTGTATGTGAAGGAGATTGTTCGACTTCATGGGGCTCTAAGGTCGATAGTGTCCGACAGAGACCCCACCTTTACTTCCAAGTTTTTGGAAAATCTGTAGAAGGCTATGGGCACGCAGTTACGGTTTAGTACCGCTTATCATCCTCAGATGGATGGACAGTCTGAGAGGACGATTCAGATATTGGAGGATATGCTGCGAGCCTATGTGCTAGATTTTGGGGGATCGTGGAGAAAGCATCTCCCTTTGAACGAATTCTTGTACAACAACAGTTATCAGGCGACCATCGGAGTGGCTCCGTACGAGATGCTTTATGGAAGGAAGTGTAGATCACCTATTCATTGGGATGAGACAGGTGAGAGGAGATATCTGGGTCCAGAGATGGTTTAGAGGACCAATGAGGCGATTGAGAAAATTAGAGCGCGTATGCTCGCCTCCCAGAGTCGATAGAAAAGTTATACAAACCTGAAACACAGGGGTGTGGAATTTCAGGTTGGTGATCAAGTGTTCATTATGGTTTCACCCATGAGGGGTGTGAAATGGTTTTGTGTTCGGGGCAAGTTGAGCCCTATGTTTGTTGGCCCCTTCGAGATTCTGGAACGGGTTGGAGAGGTAGCTTACAGATTAGCGATGCCTCCAGCTTTATCAGGGGTTCATGATGTTTTCCATGTATCCATGCTCTGGAAGTATATGTCAGATTCAACACATGTTCTATGTTTTGAGAATCTGGAGCTTGATAAGGATTTGTCCTATGAGGAGAAGTCGGTTCAGGTTCTTGACCGAAAAGATAAAGTCTTGCGGAGTAAGATCATCGCCTTGGTGAAAGTGCTGTGGAGAAACAGCAAGGTTGAGGAGGCGACATGGGAACTTGAATCAGAGATGAGGGAGTGGTATCCCGAGTTGTTCAGGTAATTTCGAGGACGAAATTTCTGTAAGGAGGGGATAGTTGTAACGACTCGAATTTGCTAATAGGGCTTAGGGCCTTGATTAGTGTGCCGGGAGGGCAATAAGTGATTTACTATGTTAATATGTGAATTAATGTGAATATATGACAATGATGCATGTTTAGTTGAGTTAAATGTGCATGTGGGCCCCGTATGGATATTAGGGGTATATATGTGATAAATGTGATATATATGTGATATATCGGTGTAGCACGATCAGAGACAGTCCTGGGGAGCGGTTAGCCAGAAAGTCACAACAGGGTTGAGATTCTGACTCGGGGTGAGTCGAGGGGTAATTTGGGTATTAGTTATTATATGGGGTTATCGGGTTATGAAAATAAATATTTGGAGATATATTTGAGGATAGAATGTCTAGTAGGGGATATTGGGGAAATCAACATTTTGGACCTCAAGGACTTAGCGGGCTCTGGTAAATGACTAAATTTCCCTTGAGTCAATTAAGGTTAGGGGATAAGCTTAAGGGGGAAGCTTGGTCATTTTGTAAGGATAAAGTAAGATATAGTTAAGTAAGGAAGCTGCTGGAACCACAAGATAGAATCAGTTTCTTAAGCTTAATCCTCTCAAGGTCGGTTTATTGACTTGGCCTGTGGTGTGTGAGCTTGGGAGAATTTCAGCAGAAATCCAAGGCTTGAGGCTTGCTGTGAGAGAGCTTTGAAGGTGGAGGAGCAATGAAGGCTAGGGATTATCAGCTGAGGTAAGGAGTTTAACCTTTAAATCTCTTGAGTTTTAGTTGAGTTGAAGTTAAAATCATGAGCTGCATGTGAATTGAGATTATGATGTTAGGTTGGGTTGTGAGCTGAGTTTCTTGGCTGTATGAACTTATAGCAAAGTTTAGATGGTGTGGTTGGGAGACTTAAGCTTGATTTCTGGGTTAAATTGTTGGGTTAAGTTGATTGTAGATGAGCTGGTTTGAAGAAAGTGCAGGAAAAAAGGTGAGAAATCTGGGTTTGGAGGTGAGGGCCGCGGCTTGAGGAGGGGCCCGCCGCGACCCGTGTGCGCGCACGGCCGTGGGAGGCCGAAATGCTTGAGGCGCGCCGCGGCCTGTGTGTGGTCCAGGGAGATGCTAGCCTCTGTTTTGAGGCTAGCCATGGTGCTTGAGGATAAGGTCGTGACTCTTAGTGCCAGCTTGTCTATTTTAAGGGTGTTTAGGCTTGGGAACACAATGGTTAAGGCTCGGGATGGATTTTATCCCCCGGATTGATAGAATTCAAGGTCCCAGAGGTTAGGGTTATGGCTCAAAGTTATTTATAAGATTAGAACTTGATGGATGGATATTGTTAATGTGTTGTGACTAGGGTTTCAGCGAGGCTCAAGTTAGAGGAATGTGCTCGGGACATCGATGCTCGGAGAGCTCGGGACTCAGGTAAGAAAACCCTTGTTTCCATAGAGCTTGTATGCAGGGCTGAGCCCAATGTGTTTGAATTGCAGAGCATAGCCCTTTGATTGTATTTGCTAGTATTCTGTACTTGTTTAATATACTATGAGTGCAATTATGTGAATGGTCGACAAGAGCTGGGAACGGTGTAGGTCGAGGTCGGCAAGGGTCGGGAACGACGATAGGCACGTTGAGTGGAAGGCCAAGTTTGGAAAGGGGTCGGGAGTAGCGTTGAGCACGTGGAGTGCGAGTTGCAGGGCGGGTCCCTAAAAGGATACCTGCGATATCCTCATGGTGTAGACTGTGAACCCACGGCCTTGTAAAGCGCCTGGGATGGCTAGGCTGTATGTGTTTAGCCTATTGATGGCTAGTTTGTATACTTGGTGTATGTTTTGCATATGTTATCTGTTTGTGGGTTTTCTTGCTGGGCTTCGGCTCACAGATGCTCTGTGGTGCAGGTAAGGGTAAGGAGAAAGCCAACCAACCATGAGTGTAGCAGGCATGAAGCGACGTGTACATGTTTGGCCAGCATGGCTGCCACAGCCAGTGGATTTTGGGAGATGTTTGTAAATAAACCTAGATTTTGTCGTTTAGTCGACTTGGTTCAGTTTAAATGTTGTAAATATTTCTAAACTGTATTTTGGGATCCCAAGTGTTAAACTTTTATGATTTTCAATGAAATGGAATTATTTCTAAAGTTTTTCCTCTGTTTATGGCTTAATTACACTATTTGACCTAAAACATCGATTAACGAGTTGAATGCACGTTTTTAAACTCACTTGGTAACAGCTCTAAGGAAGTAGGGTGTTACATTATTTAGCTAACCTCAGCTCTCAATGGTCAAGCCGCGTCCTGTGCGTATATATCAATCCCGGCACTCTTAGGTCGTTTATTTCATGCTCACATGGCATATCATAATCATACAACATTTGTATTCAAGTATAGGAAACCCTAGTCCCAACAACACAACACAAAAGGGTGCAGTTTTCTTACCTTTAATTCCAAGCAGAGAAGGTGAAATGGTTCCGAGCACGATCCTTAGCCCCGATCCTTGGCGATAAACCTAGTCACAAGGGTCAATGGTAACCATCAACTTCCAATAAAATTAAAATACCTAGGAGTTAGAAACTAGCGTCCAGGACAACTAATTCCACCAAACGAGGTGCTGAAATCGTCCCCCGAGCCTCTGAGAAAAAACCCTAAAAAGTACCCAAAAATCATGTTTCGAAAGCTAAGTAGCGATACAACGCTACCTATTAGGCGCTACAGCACTAGAGTCAGAGACTCTAGCCCCTAAAATTGCAGCCTATGGTTGTAGTGCTCCCAACCTAGCGCTACAGTGCTGATACTAGAGTTGCAAAAATTCTGGGTTTTCTCTTCCAATTTCCCCGAGCCAAAGCTCCAAAACCTCCAAACCCAAAATTAACCATAGATATACACTCTGCTCATCAAAGGCAACAAAACCTAACCAAGTTTTCCCAAAAACTCCAAGAAATCCCTAAAACCCATACTCAAGGTCTCAAAATTTAACCTAAACTACCCATCAAAACATAGAGATTAAAGCAAGGTTCTTACCTCAAATTGTGGCCCAACTTCCCAGCAGAAACCTCACACCAACTCAGCTCAATTCTATACAAATAAACTAAGTTCATCAAATACTTTATACCCAGAAACCCAACAAAATGCAAGGATGAAATGAAGCTCTTACCTCAATTCTAGCTGACTTATCCACTGTTTTCCAATTCCAAATCCCAGCTTGAATTTCCCTCTAGTTTCCCTTCCAAGACTCCAACTTCCTTCAACAATTCAAGCCTTGCTTGTGTTGCCTTTAGGTCCTTAGTTTGAAGATTCAACCATGGGAGTGAGAGAGAGGACTATGTGAGAGAGAAGGGGAAGGGAGGTTTTACTTCATTCTATTTTGAATTCTAAGTAAATATGAATATATCCCTTTATACAAAGACCAATTTACCATCCCACATAACACTTAATCCATTAATCAATCTAATGGTATAATGGTCATTTCTCCCAATTCCCAGTAATCCCTTAAGTGTTCCTAACATTTACCAATTAATCCAGTCTTCCAATGAACTCTCAATTACTTACCCAATGTCTAATAATCCCCGATATATTTTCTAAATTCCCAAAAATACCCCCAGGCTCCCCCCGAGCTGAGTATAAATCCCCACCGTGACTATTTCCCCAATCCGCTCACTAGGACCGTCTCGAGCCATATACTGCAAATATACCCACATTATAATGTGGTCTTAGCATATAATCACATAATCATGTAATCATACATTTAATCACTAAATCACACATAAACCAATTATGACCTCCTAGCATGCTAATCAAGGTCCTTAAGCCTTATTAGCGATTTTGGGTTGTTACAATTACAGGTTGGCCTTACCACCGACATGGTCGGTCGTGCATAAGATATTTCATGTTTCAGCTCTTCGAAGGTATGTATCAGATGTGACTCATGTTTTGAGTTATGAGGATCTAGAGCTTGAGACAGATCTCTCCTACGAGGAACAACCAGTCCAAAAATTAGACAGAAAGGACAAGGTTCTGAGGAATAAAACTATACCTTTGGTTAAGGTATTATGGAGGAACAACAAGGTCGAGGAAGCGACCTGGGAGCTAGAGTCAAATATGCAGACTCAGTATCCTAAGTTCTTCAGGTAAATTTTTAGGATGAAATTTTTGTAAGGAGGAGATAGTTGTAACGGCCCAAATTCCCTAATGTGGTTTAATGCCTGGATTAGGGGGCCAAGATGGCCATAATTGATTTATTATGAAATTATGTTATTATATGCATGATTATGTGAGTAGTAATTTTATATGATTATAATTGCATGCATGTGGGTCCACTCCTTATTAGAAGGGCATTTTTGTAATTTGGCTCGTTGAGGGCATGTCTGTATATTTATGTGCATGTTTTTTATTTATGGGATAGACCACATTGTTATGAGGATATGTTTGAGATATTTGGCCTAAGATGATCTTAAGTTGCAAGATTAGCGGTTTGGTCATAACGGGATTAATTTCCAAGCTCGGGGTAAGTCTGGGGGTAATTTGATGCTTAGTACATTACCGAGAATGAACGGGTAATGGGATATGATTTAATTATTATTTGAGGATATTAGGAATAACGGGAATTGGAGGACGTTAATTATAATAAACGGGATAGATGGGAAATGACTGTTTTGCCCTTGGGTGGCTGTAAAGGAATTAATTGACCCTAGGGGCATTTTGGTCTTTTGACCATGGGATATGTTTAAGGTTAGGAAGGCTGTATAAGCTTATGGAAAAAACAGAGTAACTTTCTTCCTCACTCTTGATCATCTCTCTCTCTCACGGGCTTGAAAGTTTGAAGCAAGCTTGAGGAGTAAGGCTTGGGAATCACGGCTTAAGGGTTTAGGTTTGTGAGCAGCAGCTGAAGTGGATTCAATTCTGTGTTTAAGGTAAGGTTTCTAGCTGAAGTTTCAAGTTTTTACTCTGTTTTAAGGTTAGTTTAAAGCTTGAGGTTTTGATCATGGTATTGGGTATGTGTTGATGTTTTGAGTTGTTTAAGGCTTAGGTTTTGTTATTAAACTGGTGGATATGTTGTGTTGATGTTTGGTTTTAATTGTGGGATTGATTTGTTGAAGTTTTGGCTGGTTTTGAATTGAAAGAAAGGCAGGGGAGCTGGGTTCACATGTTCTAGCGACTGAGTTCATGCAAGTCGCGACGTGGAACTATTCCAGAGCCTCCCCTGGGCTCTGTCTAGCAAGCGCGCCACAACCCACTGGGTCAGGTTGCGGCCCGCCCCTCCCTTTTGTGCCAGGATGGGTTTTCAAGATTTTTTAGGCTCGGTGTTTCATTTCTTAAGGCTCGAGATCGAATCTACTAACCGTTTTAGTAGGATTCGAGGTCCCGGGTGTGAGTTTTTAGACAATGAACCTTTTATCATTTATTTTATTAATGGGATTTCATATTTCGTTTTGACTATGTGACCGGTAAGGGACTTAAGGACCG
Source organism: Humulus lupulus (assembly GCF_963169125.1). Lineage (NCBI taxonomy): Eukaryota > Viridiplantae > Streptophyta > Magnoliopsida > Rosales > Cannabaceae > Humulus > Humulus lupulus. The sequence continues at coordinate 117,272,626 of NC_084796.1, read as the reverse complement.
ATCATTCTCAAGGGTCGTTCTTTTATTATTTCACTCTCAAACTAGGGGTAAGAAAGATGCACCCAGTATGTGACATGCATGGTTATTGATGAGGCATGTTGAGTGCTCTATATATGGACATTGATTGCATTGTAAATGCTGAGCAGTTTTGCTTATTTGTGAATGGTGTTGACTTATTAGTCAGAAACAACATTGGTGTTGTTGACGCTAAGAACTTGTCAACGAAGTTAAGTTAGAAAAATCAAAGTCTATTGCTTATCAATGAAGAACTTTAACTATATAATTAGAAACATAGAAACTTAGAAAATAGTTGCAGAAGAAAAATGGGGAAAAGAACTTGTATTCCTTTGTTGTCTCAAGCTACAATGTTTTTTCCAACCCCCCTCAATGTTGAAGTGGGATTCCCTTTATAGTGGGCTCTAATGGCCCTGATACATTGTTGTCCCGGGGACCAGATTGTACACAAGTACTATACCAGAAGAGTGGTATCTGGTGTAGTGGTGTCAGCTTCAGTACATGGTCAGAGTCTGTTGGAGCACCTCCACTTTAGTACGCGATGGTACCTCACTTGTACGACCACTACTTGTCTGGCGTGGATGTTGTCCTTGTATTCTGATGCCTCTTGATTGGTACGCACATTATGTACCCTTATGTGTACCCTGCACCTATTGGATGCTTTCACCTTCTGAAGATGTGCATGTTGATCTAGCCCTTTTATGTCTGTCTAAGCATCAGATTGTTTATTGACTGGATTGGATACATACGGGAGGTAAGCTTTGGTTGTTGGATTAAAGGGGCGAGGTGTGAGAGGTCCCGTCGGGTGCTCAAGCACAAGGCTAGCTCGTGGGTGAGCTTGGGTGCGAAGCCGTCTGACAGGGTCTTATGCACGAGGCTATGTAAGGTGCACTCCTCCTAAGCACAAGACGTACTCCCCATGTGTGCAAGGCATGCCACCCTTAGGCGCGAGACGCCTCCTTTCGCAAGGCATGGCTGTGGCGAGGTGAGGCCGTCTCTCGCGAGACCTTAGTGGTGAAGCTGTGGCGAGGTGAGGCGAGGCCATCTCTCATGAGGCCCCTCAACCATCGGGGCAGGCACGGGGCGTGCGAGACACCCCTTCTTGTGAGGCGTTAGGTGCGAGATAGCGGTCTTGCTCTCGGCCATCTGAGCAGGCACAGGGCGTGCAAGACGCCCCTTCTCGCGAGGCATTAGGTGTGGGACAATGGTCTTGCGAGGCGTGGCTTCACTGGGTATGCCGAGAAGAAGCAGGTACGCATCTCGCGAGGCGTGGTTTCACTGGGTGCATCGAGAGGAAGCAGGTACGCATCTCGCGAGGCATGGCTTCGTTGGGTGCACCAAAAGGAAGCAGGTGCGCGTCTCGCGACGCATGGCTTTGCTGGGTGCGAAGAAAGGAAGTAGGTGTGCATCTCGTGAGGCATGGTTTTGTTGGGTGCGCTGAGAGGAGGCAGGTGCGCGTCTCGCGAGGCATGGCTTCGCTAGGTGTGACGAGAGGAGGCAAGTGCGCATCTCGCGAAGCATGGATTTGCTAGGTACGCCAAGGGGAGGTAGGTGTGTGTCTCGCGAGAAGTGAGACGATGGTCCTGCCGAGGTGCATGGGTGCTAGGCATGCCGAGGTTAGCCTCATGTGCCTCTCCGCGAGACGATGGTCCTGCCAAGGTGCATGGATGCTAGGCATGCCGAGGTTAGCCTCATGTGCCTCTCCGCGAGACGATGGTGGCCCGAGGGCCTCATGGCATAGGAATGTACTTAAGCATTTATGGGCCATTAGCGTGTGCTTTGGCCTTTTTTAAGCATGGGATTTTGAGCATCCAAACTTGCCCCCCAGTCTAGGAGAGGGCCTTCAGGCGCTCTAGTAGACTTTTCGATATGGTGTCTTCAAAGCATGGGTGGTGTTAGTGGTGATCCTTGTGATTTCTTGAGATTGATCATGAGCCTATCGCGTTGCTTCGTGGATCCCAATCTAGATGCCAAGCTCCCTTCTTGGACATTGATCAGTCTTTAGGTTCGATGGTCAAGATAATCCTGTGGCTCCTATAAATAAGCCTTCACATCTAGCCTATTATTTACACCTTACCTCTTCTGCTTAGTGGTTTTGAAATCCTTGCTCCTTTCAAGAGGTAAGGGGTTCAATCCCCCACAACCTCACTTCTACTATCTTTCCCCCCCCCCCCCTTTTTTTTTTTTATGTTTGAGTTCATTTCTTGTATGTCTATATCCATGCAGGTACTTCCGGACTGAAACACCTTTTTCCTTTGTTTTTTCAGACGCGTACTTTCGACCACTTGCCTCTCTTTGACCGTGACGGTGCTTTTGGCCCTCGACCTCCTTTTTACCACGACAGCGCCCACTTTTACTTGCTTGAGGTATACTTTCTTTCTCCTTTACGTCTATTGCATCCAAATTAGCACCACTTGGGACGGGGTACTTTGGCCTAAGCTCATCGTGAGTTAACCGAGTTGCATGCCCTCATTCATACCCCATAGTTGGTTATTTAGAGTGCTTGTGCCTAGAGGTTTTGAGCCCATTCCTTTGTGTTTTGTAGCAATCCTCTCATTTATACGTGAACCCTTTTTGCTTTCGGGACGAGGTCTCATGGCATGTGAAGGACCATTCGACACTCCTCCGGGGGTTGAGTTTGTTGAATTGTCTTCAGACTCGGAGTCCCCCAAGGACAACCCTTGCCAAGATTACGACACCTTAAGGCAGGCCCATATTCGTCATCTTGAGCACATGGCTGAACTTAGACGTAAAATCTGGGTGGTAGAATGCGAAATAGACTCAGTTTTGAGGGGAGACGGAGTATCTTTTCCCCTTGACCTCAATGACAATATAGGGAACCTCATGGCGACCCTTTTAGATTTGCAGATGGAGCTGGAGTTTATGGAGGGAAATCTCCCGCCTGAGCCTCCTACCCCATTTTCCCCTAATGACTGTCATGGGGTCGTCTCGTCTTCTCCTCAACCCTTGTTCTCGGTCTACCCTTGCTTGGCGCTTTCACATTCGGTGCCTAGGTGGAAAATCCTTGCTAGGAAGAAAAAATGGAGGGTAAAGAGCCCTGTTTCCACCTCACATTTTTCTTTTGGTTTTGCAGATATGCCGAAGAGAGCACAGCAACAGGTGACCGCTAAGGATCAAGACACTAGCCCCTTGTTGGCATCCACCCTAGTGTCCCATGTATCTGAAAATAAATTGCTGGAATTAGTGGAGAACTACCGTGTTAGCCCGGAATACAAATTATAAGTTCCTTCGAACAAGTGTCGGACTGATCGGCCAAATCCGGGTTATGTGGCCATGAGTGAGCATATCTTGAATGCTGGTGGCACAATCCCATTACACCCGTTCTTCATCACGGTTCTCAACTATTTTAACCTTGCTTCCTCCAGTTGGTGCCCAACAGCTGGCTGACCTTTAGTTGCCTCTTTATTGCATATATGGAGCGCTTCGAGCGTGCTCCCACAGCCCAAGAGGTACATTTCATGTACAACCTCATGCTCTCTCCTAAATCCAAAGGCTTTTATTTCCTTCAAAAAGCCAATTCTTCAGTCTCCTTGATAGAGGGTTTTGTATCCAACCCAGGGTCTTGGAAGCAGGACTTCTTCTTTGTGAAGGGTCCCCTCTCTATTCGTGAGCACTTTCGATCAGCTCCTAGCAACCCCATTGACCATCTTTGTCTCCCCGGGATGCCGTCCTTTAGCCCCTACAGACCATGACATGGCCTCCCACTACCACGATCAACAGGCCATGCCGAGGGGCTTCGTCTGTCCCTATTCTGAGGACTTCAATGCTTTCCCTCATCCTTCCCTTGATCGTGGTCCATCGGGGGCTCATTTTTCTGATCTTCCTGTGCCCCCTCCTCCTTCAACGAGCGGGTCATCTGTCCTTACCTAGCCAAGTGCCCTTGGCTCAGAAGGGGTGCCCTGGGTGGGCCGCATGGCAGCCTCTTATGGGCAACGATATGTCCAGGTCGTCACGGATCTTCCTAAGGCTAATTGGAGAGCTCTTGGGAGTTTTACCATGACGGAGCTCGGGGAGACTCTTGTGTGTTCCTCTACTTGGATGAGCTCATGCATCTTACGTCGGCCTTATCCCATTTCTCTCTTTTTTTTTTTGCTTATCATCATTATTGTTATTTTTCTTGTGCAGACTTATACTGTGGCTTAGTGATTTGTCGATTCGGCTCAGGACCTCTCCGGGTCGAATGCTGAAAGGGACCATCTTATAGCCCAGGTCCAGGGGCTTGAGAGGGAGCTTGCTGAAACCAAACGTAAGCTAGAGAAGGCCTAGGCAAAGGCCTCTTCATCATCAAAAAAGAATAAGAGGGCAATTTCTAAGGCCGTGATGCTGCAGGAGAAGGTCACTTGCTTGGAGGCCGACCTTGAGGGTGCAAAGGCTACCATCGGAACGTTGCAGTGGAGGGCGCTTCCTTAGAGGCAAATAAGGTTGACATTGAGTATAGATCCATAGAGCACGCTCTCTATGGAGTATGGAGGCCAAATCCAAACTTCGATTTTTCCTCCTTTGGTGAGCATGCCGTTGCCAGGGCAGCTAAGTGGAACGCCTACGGCCGGAGGCCTTGAGATTATCATTCTGTGATTTTTGCCGTTTCAGTCCAATGTGGTTTTATGCTTATTTGAGCCTTATTTTGCTTGTAATTTCTCTAAGTCCTGTCACATTATCAAAACTCCTTTTTTTATATATATATATACATATGTGATCATTCATCTTTATTCCTCTATGTTAGAGGTCCTTCTGAGACCGCACATTGGGGTTCGATAAGATCTCTTTTTTACTTATCAGGCTTGAAGTCCTTTGGAGCCCATGCGAAGGGGTTCAATAGGTCCCTCTTTGGTGCCTCCTTATTTTACCTATAAGGATATATTTATCCCTTGGGTTCTAGTTATCCTTTTATATATTTTTTTCACGCACTTATTATCTTTTCCGAGAAGCGTCCTTCTCGTCGCTATTCATAGTACTATTTTTTGCAAGGGTCTCTTTTAGGACCCTTTATGGCTAGACGGCTTGGTGGCCGTTCTAGGCTTATTGGTGGGTGCTTCTCTTGAGGCACTTCCTCTTGTGGAAACATTTACTCTTATTAGGATGCTTTTCTTGTAAGACCTTTTGACCTCCTTGATGTTCATAAGGATAGCTAATCCTTGTGAACTCAAGCGATGCATTACAAAGTCTTCTTCTTTATCTATAAAGGGGGGTCCTTTTAGGATCCTGATATAAGGGGTCCTTTTCGGATCCTGGTATAAGGGGTCCTTTTAGGGTCCTAATATAAGGGGTCTCTTTAGGGTCCTCCTGATATAAGGGGTCCTTTTAGGATCCTCCTAACGAGGGGTCCTTTTCGGATCCTCCTGATAAGTGATCCTCTTAGAATGAGGGGTCCTTTTAGGACCTTCCTCTTTTCTATATATTCTGCCCCCCAAGTGGTTGGCAAGATTTATCATGGCAAGCACTTTGATCATTCCATTCACACATCTCGATAATCATCTTGGTTAAATAAGAACTTTTACTGCACGTTTCTCTAATGTCACATCATATTCATTGGAAGCATGTAAAATACATGGTAACTTAATGTGACTTCGTTCTTACAACATACTAAGTAATCTAATTTAGCCTCGTACGTCATAGCTATTGCATTAGACTTGCACGCTAGAACAATAACACTCTTGCCTTAGACATGGGGGTCTCACTGATATTATTTTTTTAGATGCTCCGCATTCCATGCTCTAGGTACCATGGTATCATCTAGGCATGCGAGCTTGTAGGTGTTAAGGGGCACAGCCTGAGCAACTTGATTGGGCCCTTCCCAGTTTGCTCCTAACACACCCGCGCTCGGATGTCGAGTGTTGGGCAGGACTTTCTGCAACATGAGGTCTCCAACTTTGAATGCTCTCTCTTGCACCCTCGAATTATAGTATCTCGCGGCTCGTTGCAGATATGTGGCTAGCCTCAGTTGTGCCCTGTCTCTCTTAGCTTCCAACAGGTCCAAATTCCCGGCCAATGCTGCGATATTGGCCTGGTGATCATACGCTTGAGTGCGGATGGAGTTAATCTTCATTTCTATTGGAAGGACAGCCTCGCAGCCATAGACTAAGGCAAAAGGCGTCTCTCCCGTGGTGGAACAAGGTGTGGTCTTGTAGGCCCAAAGCACATTGGGGAGTTCTTCGACCCAGGCCCCTTTCAACTTTTCCAACTTGGTTTTCGAATTCCTTTTTAGGATCTTGTTGATGGCCTCCACTTGTCCATTGGCTTGAGGGTGTACTACAGCGGAGAAACTCCTCTTGATTCCTTTTTCCCAGAAATATTCCACGAATACTCCTCCTTCAAATTGCGTCCCATTGTCGGAGACTATCTTGTAGGGTACTCCAAACCTGTAGACGATAAATTTGTTGAGGAAGGTGGTGATTTGCTTAGCCGTTATGTTGACTAGAGGTTCTGCTTCCACCCACTTAGTAAAATAATAGACTGCTACCACCGCGTATTTTGCTCCTCCTCTTCTTGTTGGCAACGCTCCAATCAAGTCAATCCCCCACACAGCGAAGGGCCACGGACTGGTCATGCTCACCAGCTTATTTGGTGGCTGTCCGGGGTAGTTTGCATGCCTCTGGCACTTGTCACACCTTTTTGTGAAATCGTTCGCATCCTTTTCCATGGCAGGCCAATAGTACCCCTGGCGGATGGCCTTTTTTGCCGTGGACTGCCCCCCAGCATGATTTCCACATTCCCCCTCATGAATCTCTTGCAGAATTTTTAAAGCCTCTCCCTTATTTATGCATCGTAGGAGCGGGGTAGAGAAGCCTCTCTTATATAAGACCCCGTTTACTAGGGTGTATTGGGCAGCTTTGTAAGTCAACCTGCGGGCATCTTTTTTGTCCAAAGGCAAGACCCCGTCAGTTAAGTACTTCATGATGGGTGTAAACCATGACTCCCCCAGGCTATTGACCATATGGATCATTTCTTCGGCTATGCTCGGCTTGGAGAGGTATTCGACCGGGATGGACTCAAGCATGTCTTCGTCTCGAGTAGAGGCGAGTTTTGTGAGTGCATCAGCGTTTGTGTTTTGCTCCCTTGGGATATGTTCTATGGTGCATTTTTTTAACTGATCCAAAGACCCTTTCACCTTGGTGAGATATGCAGCCATTTTTGGGCCTCTAGCTTGATATTCACCTTTCACCTGGAACACCACGAGTTGTGAGTCACTAAAGACATGCAAATGGGTCACCTTTAACTCCCTAGCTAGCCGCAGGCTAGCCAACAGTGCCTCGTACTCTGCTTCATTGTTGGAAGCTTCGAATCTGAATCTCAAGGAACAATACATCTTGTGCCCCTCAGGTCCCGTCATTACTATGTCAGCGCCAGCTCCTCCTTTGTAACGCCCTACTTCCTTAGAGCTGTTACTAAGTGAGTTTTAAGACAAAACAGTGTGCAAAGAGCTCGCTAACCGAGGTTTTTAAACAAAAGTGTGACTAAATAAAAGTTAAGGCTGTAATCTTAGAAAAATGCGTCGTTTCAATAAAACTTCTAGTATTAAACATTTGGGATCCCAAAATAAGGTTTGAAAACTATTTACATCTTGAAATGAGTTTACAGTTGATTGATCATAAAAATCATAGATTATTACAGCCATTTTCGAACAAACCCCCAACCAAAGCAGTCGGGCAGGCCAAACATGTACGCGTCGCTTCACGCTCTCCGTACTCATGGTTGGTTGACTCAGTCTTTCCCCTACCTGCAACACGGAGCACCCGTGAGCCGAAGCCCAGCAAGAAAACTCATGCAGAACATAACATATGCCAATATATATAGTTAATCATATCAGATAGCCCACAGATAAACAAGTCAACCATTAGACTAAGCAAACACGGCCAAGCCGCCCCAGAGCCTTACCGAAGCCTGGGGTATCGGTTCTCACCGCGAGGATAACTCATGTATCCCTTGGGTCCCACCCTGAATATAGCATAACACATGTATCCACCGGGCCCCGCCCTGACTATAGCATCCCATGTGCTAGGTGTTACTTTCGGCCCCACGGCCGCCCCGGCCTACGCCGTACTCGGCCCTTGCCGTTCATTTCATCATAATCACACATATAGTACATTCGAAATGAACATTCACACACATCACGGTTCATTTAAGGTTAAACATTTACACATAATACAATCCGGGGCCATGCCCTACAATCACACAGTGGGGCCATGCCCTATTATCGGGTGTTACGGTTTTCTTACCTTAATTCCAAATGCTTTAAATAGAAAAATGACGGCCCCCGAGCACGATCCACTTCCCGAGCACTAGCTTAACACCTAGTCACAACCAAGATAATGGATACCAATAAGATTAATCTCAAATGAGTTTCTAAACCAAGTTCTAGTCCCCGGAACATTGAACTTCACCAAAAATATAAAAAGATTCAATCCCGAGCACCCGTGGTTAAATTCCCAAGCTTAAATTCTCAAAATCCCAAAATTCCTTAAGCGCCGCGGCATGGCCCAACCATGCCGCGGCATGGCCCCCAAACAGGGCCACAAAATGCCCAGAAACAGGTAAGGGCCGCGGCCCTACAAGGACCATGCCGCGGCCCGCCCTCCATCCTCAGCACATCTTAGCCTTCAAGGGCCGCGGCCCTCCAAGAACCATGCCGCGGCCCGACCCTTCGAACCCAGAAAAACCCACCATTTTCAAGCTTAAAACCTCACCTTAAGCCATCCCAAAGCTCCCAATTCGAAAACAATTAATAATCACAACATTAGGATGGTATAAACAACACAATTCCACCAAAAATCAACCTTAACACTCACCAAATCCCAAATTCCAAATTTCTGAAATTTCAAACCTAAAACTCAAAACCAACCATGGAAATTCTCAATTTCAACCATCAAACTTTAATTTAAACCTTACCTCAGTTGTAGAATCGTTTCCCAAAGGATCCCATGACCTATCTTCAAAGTTTCACGCCTCAAACTCCACCTTGAATATCAAAATCCATAAACATTCACAACCCAACAAAATCTCAGAATTTAACTTGAGAAAAGAATTAATTGCTTACCTTTACCCTGATTTGTTCTTGATTAACTCTTGAGCTAAACCTCCAAATCCCACCATTTTCAGAAATTCAAGCTTGATTTCTCCTAAGATTTCTGTGGATTCATGAAAGAAAGAGGAAAGAAAGAAGAATAAGAGAGGGTGGAGGCTGGGTCGGTTTCTCTAAGTCTCCAAATGGTTTATTTGTTTTGTTTTTATAACTTAAGCTGGTTACCTCAAGGTTCGGGGTACCAAAATATCCCCGAGGAAAAAATGGTAAAACCCCCCAGTATTCCCGCCTAGACATCCTAACCTCAAATATATCTCCAATTATTTATTTTCATAACCCAATATCAAAAATACTCCTTGACTTGTCCAAAGTCAATCATAATGCCCCGTTGTGACTTTTCCTTGCTATCCAGCTCTAGGATCGCCTCGTGCCGAAAGTTACAAATCACGGATATACCCACATACCACTGTGGTCTCAACAATCATCACATATTAATACAGTTATGCCCAACATGGCCAAAATTACAATTATGCCCTTCTAACACAATCCGGGCCTACATGCATACTAATATACATAGTCATGCATCTCAAATAATCAAATAGTCACATAACACGCTTTAAATCATAACCATGCATTTAACTCATAAAATCACACATAAATCCCAACATGCCCTCCTGACACACTAATCAAGGCCCTTAAGCCTTATTAGCGATTTTGGGTCGTTACAACCTTTGTTAGATGCCCCGTCTACATGGAGGCTCCATTCTTCAGGGTGCTTTTCCTCTTCATGCGCTGGTTCATTCTCTTCTATTTCTCCCTGCTCACGGGGTCGGTGTGCAAACTTGTCTATAAAGTCTGCAAGTACCTGCCTATTGATTGAGGTCCTTGGGGTGTAAGTGATGTAAAATTAACTCAATTCAATCGACCACTTTAACAATCATTCTGATGTTTCCGGCTTGTGCAAGACTTGACGTAAAGGGGTATTGGTGAGTACCTCGATGGCATGAGCATGAAAATAAGGTCTCAACTTTCTAGAAGCAACTATCAAGGCATATGCTATCTTATCTATTTCTGGGTACCGGGCTTCTACGTCTACCAACCATTTGCTCACATAGTACATGGGCTATTGATGCTTCTTTTCTCCTTTGACCAAGGCGCCACTTATAGCATGCTCTGATACAGCTAGATACAAATACAACTTCTCCCCTTTTTCTGGCTTGGCCAAAAAGGGTGGTTTTCCAAGGTGTTCCTTTAGCTTGGTGAAGGCATCCTGGCATTCATCATCCCAAGCGAACTTTTTGCTCCCTTTTAGGATGTTGAAGAAAGGGAGGCATTTGTCAGTGGACTTGGAGATGAACCTATTGAGGGCTACTACTCTCCCTGTTAAGCACTACACCTCCTTCTTGCTTCGTGGTGGGCTCATTTCCAACAATGCCTTGATTTTTTCAGGGTTAGCCTCGATACCTTGGGAATTCACCATAAAACCCAGGAACTTTCCTGATGAAACTCTGAAGGTGCACTTGAGTGGGTTTAGCTTCATTCTAAACTTTCGGAGGGTGTCAAAAATCTCCATGAGATTATTTGTGAGATCTCCTGCCTTCTTTGTCTTTACCAGCATATCGTCCACGTATACTTCCATATTCCTTCCTATTTGATTTGCAAACATTTTGTTCACCAACCTTTGATAAGTAGCGCCTGCATTCTTTAAACCAAAAGGCATCGCTTTGTAGCAATAAAGCCCCTTGTCTGTTATGAAGGAAGTGTGCTCTTCATCGGTCGAGTTCATGGGTATTTGGTTGTACCCGGAATATGCATCCATGAAGCTAAGTAGCTCGTTCCCCGCTATGGCGTCTACTAACTAGATTATCCTAGGAAGCGGGAAGCTCTCCTTAGGGCAGGCCTTATTGAGGTTAGTAAAGTCCACACAAGTCCTCCACTTTTCGTTGGGCTTTGGGACTAACACTGGGTTTGATACCCATAGTGGGTAGAATTTCTCTCAGAGAAACCAGTTTTTCTTCAACTTGTCAACCTCCTCTTTTAGGGCCGCATATCTCTCTGGGTCCAGCACTCTCCTTTTATGCCTCACAGGCCTTGCTTTTGGGTCGATGTTCAGGTGGTGGCACATGACCACTGGGTCTATCCCTACCATGTCCTCATGACTCCAGGCGAATACGTCGAGGTTGGCTTTCAAGAATTCTACTAGCTTCTCCTTCATATCACCCATAAGGTTTTTCCCTACCTTCAACTTTCTCAATGGCTCATTCATGACCGTGACTTCTTCCAACTCTTCTACCAGTTCGACTCTAGGTTCCTCCGCAACTCGCAGGTCTAACTTGTGTGGGTTTGCGCCTTCATGCACAATCATTGCCATAGGCACCGAAGGCTTCGTGGACGTGTAGAGGGATGCGTTATAGCATTCCCTCGCTTCCTTCTACTCTCCTCTTACACTTTCTATTCCCTCGGGAGTTGGGAATTTCATAGCTAAGTGGTACATAGAAGTTATTGCCTTCAATTCTCTTAGGGAGGGTCTCCCTAATACCACATTGAAGGCTGAGGCGCAATCTACCACGACAAAGTTGGCCATTATGATAGTTTGTCTGGGTTGTTCTCCCATGGTGAGGGCTAACTCGATTGCCCCTAGGGGCTGTATTGAATCTCCTGTAAATCCATACAGGGAGGTATTGCACGGCTTCAGGTGCCGGATGTTCAGCCCCATCTTCTCCAAGTTAGGGCGATACAGGCTGTCTACAGAGCTTCCATTATCCACTATGACACGATGTACCCTCATGTTAGCAAGCTAGATGGTCAGCACCAATGGGTCGTTATGAGGGAAATGTACACCCCATGCGTCTTCTTCAGTGAAGGTTATTGAGGAAATCTCACCCTTGAAACTCTTCGGGGGGCGTTGCTCCAAACTTAAGATGCATGGAGGTGGACTCCGTCTCGCCTCCCTAGCATATTTATCTCACCCCTTCCTTGATTCGCCTCCGAATCTTGGCCCTCCAAAAACGGTCTTGACTTCTCCTTGTATTTCTAGGGCCACCTCTCGTGCCCGTGGCGAGAATACCCTTTCTTTTGGTCTTTGGTTCTCCTTGCGAATGTATCTGCCCAAATGTCCCCTGCGTATAAGCTTTTTGATTTCTATCTTCAAGTGATTGCATTCCTCGGTGATATGGCTGATATCTTTATGATACTGGCAATATTTACTGGGGTCTCATTTTGACCGGTGTTTTTTCATTGGTGGGGGCCTTCTAAATGGGACCTGGTTTTCTTTCACGACAAAAATATGTTCCCTAGCATGGGTGAGGTCAGTATAGAAGGTAGGCATCGCTGGGTGCGCCAAGGGGAGGTAGGTGCGTGTCTCGCAAGGAGTAAGACGATGATCCTGCCAAGGTGCATGGGTGCTAGGCACGCCGAGGTCAGCCTCATGTGCCTCACCGCGAGAAGATGGTCCTACCAAGGTGCATGGGTGCTAGGCACACCGAGGTTAGCCTCATGTGCCTCTACGCGAGACGATGGTGGCCCGAGGGCCTCCCGGCACAGGCATGTATTTATGCGTTTATGGGACCTTACCGTGTGCTTTGGCCCTTTTTCAAGCATGGGATTTTGAGCATCCACAAGTGCTAGTACTTGTCGTGAATTCTTGACTTATTAATCATGATCGACAGTAGTATTATGCACTAGTCGTACGGTATTGGCTTAAGAGTCAAGAGCGGCATTAATGTGTTTAACACATGCCGAAATGATTAGATCTAATCAACATGAGCATTAAATGATTGACCGACCCTAAGATGGAAGAAAACTAAAGCGTTGGTCTAGTCTAAAGGCTAGTTACTTAGAGCCAGGGCCAAAAGGCTCAGGTTATTGAAATGTCACATGGGTTAGGGTGCGGAGCCCTAGAGTGTCACTCATTAGTCACCTCTACAGGGTGTGACTCATTAGTCACCTATCCAGATTGTGACTCATTAGTCACCTATCTAGAGTGCGACTCATTAGTCACCTACCCATGGAATGACTCATTAGTCTCCTATTCATATGAGCTACAAGCCCCAAAATGATTACATGATCATTTATTGATATCGTATACATGCAGTAATAAGTTTTCTTGCTGAACCTTGGCTCACGAGTGCTATGTAGTGCAAGTAAAGGGAAAGAAAAGCTCACCCAGCCTTGAGTGGAGAACTTAGGTGGCGATGTGCACATATGCGGCCGCTTGACCACCACGGCGAAGGTGTTTCTCAAGGGAACTAGGGTTTAACCCTATATTTTTCCTCTTAGGTCGGCAGGTTGTATTTTTTATACTATAATGACCATTTTGGATTGTAAATAACTTTGTAAACACTTTTATGGGCCCATGTATAGTTTAATGTTTTCAATATAATATATCCATTCCTTTTTACCGAGATTTTTTTCACCCAGGCCTATTAATGACACCTAGATGCACGTTTATAACCTAATGACTCGTTTAGCGAGTTAAGCACTATTTAAAATCCATAGTAACGGTATTGGAGTAACCAGGGCATTACATGCATATGTGAGAGTGTTGTTAAAAAGTGACGTTAAAAACGATAATTTCTTCACGCTTATTTCTAACTTTTCCAAATAAGGATTTAGCAACTTAATTTTCTTGCCATTATTTATTTCTTTTAAAACCCTGAGTTGATTAAACCTCTGATAACTCTACATTTTAGAGTTATTAATTGAGCTTTTAAACTTAAAAATTTAAGTGAAATAGAGTGTTTGTGTTATTATTGTGTGGTTTTAATCATTTTGTCTTTTAATTTTGTTGTGTATTTTGTTTTAATTAATGATAACTCTTGTGGAAAATAATGGGATTATGTTCTGAAAATGTGGTATCTATTTTGAAGGTAAAAAGAAAGGGTGCTAGGAAAGTTTTGTAAAACATGTGCAAGGAAATCATCTTGGAGTTGAAATTCTAGCACTTTGCTGTAGCATCAGTCAACTTTGCTGCAGCAAAGTTTGTGCAGCCAGCAACATAAAGTTTTCATACTTGGCAAGTGATTAAAGGAGGTGGAGAGACTTGAATAGCGGGAGGATGAGGTGGAAAGGATTTGGCAAATTCTAGAAAAAATAGTGGTCCCCACGTGTAGAGAGAGAAAGAGAGGGTTTATACCCTTTTTGAGCCCAAAAAGGAAAATCATCTTCTCTAAGAAAAAAACCCCAGCCGCCTATCGCCATTGAAGGAGTTTTTCTACACTTTTGGGAACTGAAACATCAAGAAAATAAGAGGAAAAACCTAGGAGAAGGAAGCTAGAAGAAGAAGAAGAGTTAGAAGACAAAGAATAGAAGATTTCTATCATTTTGGCTTGTCTTTCTAAACTATCTTTTCCTATAATTTTATTTTTCTCATCTTGAACTCTTGAGATAATGTTCAATATATATTGCGGTAATTTTGGTATTTTGATTATGAGCTAATTTGTTGTGTTAGGGGTATTGATGAACCCTAATTTGTAATCAACCCCAAAGTGTTGAATGTTTTATACAATTTTTCTCTTGTTCATTTGAGCTATATTTATTGTGCAACTCTTGCTTGAGAATGATCAACTTAGGCGAGGAACAAGCCAGTTTTAATTTCGGAAGGGTTAGAATTAGTGAAAATGCTTGATTGATGCATCTTGATAAATTTGTTATTGATTAGTGGATAACTTAGGGATAATTTATTCACCTTGCAAGCTTGAAGGATTGATGCTTGAAATTATGTTCTTGAAATTAAATTTAGCATAGGAGTATGTGAATTTAATTGATGGAACTTTAACATGAGCATTTGGAAAACTGGCATGTGCATTAAATTGGAAATCCTAGTTACAAGAGAACTTTTCTATGAACTTTGTTGCAACATGAGGGGAAAAACTACAAATTAGGGGGATTTTATATGCCTAACTTTTATCATAATATTAATCACAATTTGTCATTTTCTAGCTTTAGTGTTAAAGACCTATTTCAATTCTCTTGTTTAGTTTTTTTTTGTTCAATTAATTAAATCATCAAAAAAATTAATTGTACCCCAAATTGTTTGGTGTTGATTTTTACGATTTTTGTTTGGCAATCCTTGAGGAGAAGATAAAAAAAAATTACTTTCATTATATTACTTTTTTGACGACTATGTACACTTCCACACACTTAGGAAATTCGGAGGAACCTCTTAAGTTAACAAAAATAATAATAATTCCATTTTAAATTGCATAGAGAAAAAACAAAACTTGGAATTATCTAAAGGTACTTGTAAATATCATGTTTCTTTTAGAAAATAACATTTTATTTTAAGTTAACAAAAATAGAAGATTTGGTGTGAGAAAATATAATTTTAAGTGTTGGAAAAATATATTTTTGCTTGTATTAATTAAGACTTAATATATGCATAGTGTAAACTCATATAGGTTAAACAAAATAATTATTTTTAATTTATTAATCTAAACTTTCAGCAACTATTTATTTTGTTTAAAAGGCACAAGTAAATTTAACCCAATATTTTCTTAATTAAAATAAAGAAAACCATACTTATTAAAATGTGAAAATTCATGGTTACAATTAAAATATCATTTTAATGTATACATAGTTTATGATATTAATTCATTTCAACAAGTTTAAACAAAGACACGAAATTCATTTCATTTAAAAGACATTTCTCATTTTTACCAAAAACTTCCAGCAACAAATTAAACCCTCAAAAATCATAAATTTGGAATTAAAACTTATATTTTCTTCATAAAATATATAAAAAAAATTGTTGGTATTAATTTTAGTAAAAATGTCATTTTAATGTGAATTAAAGTACCCTTTTAATTACATAAAATCAATACATCAATTGGAACATCATTTATGCATGCAAATCATTATTTCACCAAACTTAATTCATCAACTAAACACAAAATCAGCAAGCATATTTAGAATATATTTACATCATGCTTCTCAAAGCTCATACTATAACCTTCATGTATCATTAAATTAACATTTATAAAAAACTTAAGATAAATTCTCAATTAACCAAATAACCTAGCATGTTTCTAATGAGTGTAGGTGACATAAAAAAAAAAAAAGAAAATGACCATGCATTGATAATCTCCCTATAAACCGAAACCCACATGACATAAACATTAAAATACCAAAAATCTCATTCACATTCACATGGACCCTAACATGTTTCTACACCTCTTTTAAGTATTTTAATATTACCATTAGCATGAAATAAATTAACCAAACCATCACCATTTACAAAATTATATCACCAACTTTCGTGCCCTTTCAGAAAATAATACTTTAGTTTTATAACAAGAGCATACAACAAGATCATGGTTACTAAGACATACCCTATCCGAAAAATACATGCTCAAAGGAAAGAAAACAACCTACCAAGGCCCACAACAAAAATCCTTAGCATATTTCAATGAATGTCAAATAAAATAAAAATCATGAGGAACAATCTAAATGCATAGAAATAAACCATAGACAATTCCCAATATATCCAAAACCCTAAACAAGGTTTACAATAAACCATCATGGTAATAACAAAAGGCTGGGATTCTCCATTACCTCATTGATAGTGGTTAAAGACACACAAGAATTGATCATTCCTTTGGCACCTCAAGACCTAGTTTAAATCAAAACCCAAAGAGAAAATCTATTGCTTAGAACTTAAGATGAAGAGAATAGATGAAAAGAAGGCATGAATATTACAACACATATCCTAGGCTCTCGAAATCCCCTTCTTCTTCTTCCTCCTTTCTCTTCTTTCTTTCTCCCACGAGCTCTCTCTCTCTCTCTCTCCTTCTTCTCCCAATTTTGGCAGTAAACAAAATGGTTCCCAAGGCTCCTATGTTCTCCTATTTACAGCCTTTAGTGACCAAATGCTAAGAAGATGACTCAAGTGTGAAAAGCTAAATTCCTCCCACAAATTAAGCTAAATCTCACCATTTCGTCTCCTTTCACCTCATCTAAATCTTTATCCTAATGTGAACCAAATAAAAGATAAGCATTGTCATATTTTCCTACAAGATGACAACTTATATTTCTTTTCTTTTCGTAATAAAAAGTAAAATGTTCAAGACTCACATTAAGTCTGGATTCATACTACCCTTTCCTTTTTCTTTATTCTTCCTTAAAAAATAAATAATATTAAAACACATTCACACACACACACATACCAATTGTGGCACACACACTCAATTAAATAAAATAAAGTAACATATTCTAATCATATAATTTTGTCACACTTAATAAAATGTAACATTAATAATACAAACATGTTACACAATTATTCCAAATAAATCAATTAATTCATAATTCACATAAAACAACAATTCAAACAATATAATAAACAAAATAATTCATCACACTTAACAATTAAATAAAAAAAAGCACAAAATTAATAAATAAAAAAAATTGGTGCGCTACACTATATTTGTACCTTGCCAAGGTTGAGGATATTCAAAATGACAACCTTCAAGTTATCTTGTATGATGCATATTGTGAGTGGAAGCCACTTATTGATGTGTTTATGTAAAGTACCGTATATTGAACAACAACACAACAATCATTGATGATGAAGAAGATCAAGCAAACAAGTCGAGTAATTAAAGAGTCTTCATACTAGGGGCTTTCTTTTACCTGATTACTTTTTGTTCCTTTGGGACAATTTCATGCTTAAGTGTGGGGGAAGGGAAATTTATTCTTTGGATTTATGTTTTTCTTGTTTTGTTTTTTTATTATTGTTGTTGTGTTGTTACTATTGTTTGTTTTAAAATGAGCATGATTTAGTCAAGAGTATAAGGTTGATAATAAGAAGTAGATTATGATTAATAAAATTTTAGAAAAATGATAGAATATATATGAGCTTGTGTGATTGACTTTTTCTGTGATTATTGCTTGTTGAACTTGATTTCCAATTTTAATATTTTTCACACAATTGAAATCTCCTAGTTGTTATTATTTATGTAAGATATATGTATTATAAGTGTTCGGATTGGTTAAAATATAAAGTCCAAGTATTCTTACACAAGCTAGGTGTAAAACAGTAAATGGTTTCACATAATAAAGAAGTGACATTTCAGCTTTTGTTGTAGGCATTTAAAATTTATGTTTTTGGGTCCAAAGTGATACATTGAGATATCTAATATTAGTATCGATGCCCTAAAAGCATGTAAAGAAATTTTATTGGTTTTAAATTAAATTACAATTTTATTATATTTGAATGTTATACTTATTGTTTGAATTAATTATATAGTAATATCAAGAAAATTTCCTATTCATTTATGAGAATATGATCTTCTATTAGTACGAGAGAATTAAGATCATATATAATGAATAAAATAGTTAGTAACATATTAAAGTATGGAATCTTTGATGAATGGTTACTAGTACGGTTTGCTAAGCATATGTGATGCGAGTAATCTAGATTCAGATTACTCATGTGGATAGACATCTTAGTAAAGTTGGGATATATAATAGAGATTATATATGACAGGACCGATGAGGATTGATTATCTTTATAAACTTGTCGTTTGACATAAAGATTTAATTCTTATCATAATAGATGTTCATTTGTAGATCAGTCTAAATCCTAAGTACTCTTGAACTCTTGTTTATTTTTATTGGATCTTTTGATTCACTCGTTAAGGAATCTTAGAATAATGAGGCTAATGACTTTTGTTTTGGAGATTCCATATCATGAATGGCTGGGAACATGAATTATAATAATGGAATCCATGCTTTCATAATGGATCAAATATTGGTTCCCTCAAGGGTTAATTCTGGAACTGAATAGTTATTGAGCTCAAATCTATAATTAGATTATAGATTAATTATTCGCTAGTGAATTAATGGTACTTAAGGATCAAGAGGTAATTAGAAGGGTAAAATGGTAATTTTGACCACCTCTAATTAATGAACCAATAATGGAGGACAGAACTACATATATTAATTATATCAATGGACTACAAGAGAAAACTCTATAAATATATTTATATAAATACTTAGAGTGAAATTCAATATTTATAGAGGATTAATCATGGAATTAATAAATAAGATTATTAGATTAAAGAGTTTAAGTAATAATCTAGTATATCATAGCTTTGTATTATAGGTCTATAGTCTCCAGATCACCTCTGTCCTACACGGTCAAAGGTAAGGATGTCAAAAGAAAGATTTATAAAGAGAAAGGACTAAATTGCAAAGGAATTAATTTTCCAGGGCAAGGAAATAATTATGTGATAATTATGGATAATTTATTAATTGTGAATTAATTAATTATTTAACTATATAATTTTTATTTTGAAGAACTATAGGTTAAAATTAATATTAATCTTGTTTGGATTAATATGAATAGAGAGAACAATAAATATCTTATTTTCAATATGACACTTATTTATTTATTTTAAAACTGATATTTTAAGATGAAGTTAATTCTGAATTAACTGGTATTTATGTTGGGATAAATATATTTTCTTTACGTTTGATTAAACAAACAAATGAGAAAATCGGGGAAACCTTGAGTAGGTTGGATAACACAATGTGCAGCACAGTGTCTGGCGCCTAACTCAGGGAATTTTATCCCTGAGATTTTAATTTTGAATTTCAAATAATTTTGTTTAATTTGAATTATATTTTTAATAAAATAAAAATTATTTAATTAGATTAAATTTATTTATATAAGTCTAATAGTACGTGACTTTTAGAATAAGCTTGATTATTATTTTTGAGAATAAAAATATAGACTCTCTCTCTCTAAAGCTATAGTTTTCTCAAAACCTGAAAACTATTCTAAACATTCTTTCTGTCAAACCTCTCTATATCTCATGTGCTGAGTACATCTAGAGAGTCACATAAATCAATATTTTGAATCCTACGTGGCCATACATGTCATAGTGTGTTTGAGGATTGGTCTAGAAGATCAGGGTGTGAGCTTTCAAATAGCTGGATTGGAAGATCCTTGATTTTATACAAATAGATTTAAGGACACTTGATAGGCTACAAGAGGTAATCCCTGATCTGTTTTGTAAGTGATTTAATATTTATATATTTGTATGATCCTGGCTGGTATTAATATTTATTAAAATGGGTCTATATATTTCGTTGCATATCATTGATTTGATCATTTAATACCAACAATTAGTACCGAAGCAGTCTATACATATATATTAAATATTGTGTAGGTTTCTTGCATTTGTTATATGTAAGTTGATATGTATATTGAATGGATGTATATATTTTTTGAATGTAGAGTTGTATGACTGATCGTTAATTATATGGTGCCATTGGGTTAGGAATTTTAATTTTCTAGATCTTGTGTAAGCCATAAAGGGCATAGGTTTTTTTTGTAAATTTTATTTCTGAAATATGTATTTTAAAACTCTGTACACAAGAGATGAGAAGGACCCAAGCAAAGCTGCATGCACAAGCCTCAGGATAGGCCTGAGCCCTAGCCACGTGGTGTCACGGGTCGGCTATTTGGGAAATCCAAGTAGACGGAACGTGCGCCACTTGCGGACACTCCAAGCTAGCAAGTTAGCCTACAATTCATACCTGCATGCAAACAAACTCAGTGGTTAGCCACAAACACATCTCGGACATGCAACGAGCAATAACGAAGTATGAGGAGGCACAAAGCAAGTCATTCCATCGAACATCCACACCACACAAAAGCATACAACATGGAAAGTGGCACGAGATGGCCCAACAAAGACAACAATCAAGTAACACATAGACAATAAGGAAGCATACACGGGAAAGTAAGGATAAACATTGTTTTGTTAATATGTAGCCTTGATAGGGCAAGGGAGTACACAACTTTTGCCCCTATCTATTGGTGGCCATGGTGCTTCCCTAAGTCACCATGTCATCTCCCCCTAAGGAGTATTCTAGGGATACAAGGTCTTCCCAGTAACATATATGATTTTTGTCTGGGATACATATGTATAATTACAAACTTGCCACTACCCTACCCCATGAGGTTGCTTGTTGCAAGACTTGACTAATGATCAAGCACCAAGGCATTCTCACTTACAAAATGGCCCTATGTGGGTGTGCTAAAGGGGCAACACGCCACACTATCCCCCACTTAATTCTTTTGCATCCTCGACGAAGTAGCTTGTAGATCTTCAATGTTCTACGTGAGCATCTTCAAGTCTTCTGTCCTCTCCCCGCTTATCGCATCATCTACGAGCCCCTTCCATCTTACCAGATATTCCTTGTGCTTTTTATGGTCAGTGGTGACTGTCCTCTCCACCAGGATTTCTTCAGGTTGACGCTTGCTCCTTGGCTGAATGATGACTCCTCCTCTGGTTGACTGGTTGTGCTCTGGATTTGCTGGATCTTCATGATACAGCTTCAAGTTGTTGACATGAAGGACCGGGTGTATCTTCATCCACACTAGTAGGTCAACTTTGTAGGAGGTTAGGCCAACTTTTGAGATGATTGAGACCGAACCCTCGTACTTGCGAATGAGTGTGATGTCTGTGTACCCTCGAAATCTTAACTGTGTTGGGTCTCATCTTGATTAACACTAAGTCACATACTTTAAACTCCAGTGGTCTACGCTTCTGATCTGCCCAATTTTTCATTTTTTTATGCTTTTTTTCTAAATAAGCTCGGGCAATCTCTGTAGTTTTCTTCCAATCTTTTATGAAGTGAAAGGCTCGGGGGTTCTGACTACGGTATTCGTCCATTATGTGGGGCAACATTGGCTGCTATCCATTACCAACTTCAAAAGGGCTCTTATTCAATGAAGAACTCTTTTGAAAGTTGAAGCAAAATTGAGCTACATCGAGTAGTTGTGGCCAGTTCTTTTGAATGGCATTGACAAAGTGGTGCAAGTACTCCTCCAACATCCCGTTGAATCTTTATGTCTACCCATCTGTTTGTGGGTGGTAGCTCGAGGATATGTTCAATTGTGACCCTAGAAGGCTGAATAGAAAGGACCAAAAGCTCCTAGGGAATCTTCCATCTCTGTCACTAGAAATGTTTTGGGGCACTCCCCAGTATTTGACAATGTGCTTGAAAAATTGTCGTGCTGTCTCTTCTGCCGAACAATACTTTAACACCGAGATGAATGGTGCGTACTTCGAGAATCTATCCACGACCACCAAGATCGCACTTAAATCCCCTGTCTTCGGTAGGCTGGTTATAAAGTCAAGCGACACACTCTCCCATGGTCGGCTTGGGACTCGCAATGGCTCTAATAACCCAGGTGTCTTATTTCTCTCAACCTTGTCTTGCTGACAGATGAGACAGGTCTTGGTGTACTCCACTACATTATCTCGCATCTGGCGCCAGCAGTATCCCTGCTTCAAAAGGGCATGCGTCCTCTACCACCCTGGATGACCCGCCCACAAAGTGTCATGACATTCACTTAGTAATGTCTTCTGCAAATCTCCAGCTTTCAGAACATACAAGCGGCCCCCTTTGGCCCATAAAAGATCATTCTCCACCCAAAACTAGCGAATCTTTCCTTCTTTCACGAGCTTCAGGATGATTCTGACAATCGGGTCTTTGTTCAGGTTTTCTTTGATGCGTTCCTTGATGGGAGTGTTTACCACGCTAGCCGACAAACTAGCCAAGATCTTTAGAGTCGCCAATTCTGCTTTGCGACTCAAGGCATCAACTACCTAGTTCAAGCATCCTGCCTTGTGCTCAAAACGGAAGTCAAATTCCGCCATGAACTCCTACTATAGAGCCTGCTGGTCAGTTTTGGCAGGGTAAGGAAATGACTAACCGCTACATTGTCCGTCTTCACCACAAACTTTGACCCCAACAAATAATGTCTCCACACACGCAAGAAATGGATAACCACGAGGAGTCCTTCTCCTGGGCAGTATGTCACCTCTCAACTTCGGATAGCTTGCGACTCTCATATGCTACAAGGTGATCTTCTTGTACCAGTACCCCTCCCAAAGCATAATCTGACGCATCCATCTATACTTCGAAGGGTTGGTAACATCTGGCAAGGCACGAACAGGATCCTTAATCATGGCTTCCTTCAAACTCTTGAATGCTTCATTACCCTTATCAGTCAATGCCCAAATCACACCCTTTTTCAACAAATCAGCCACGGGTGTCACTCTTCTTGAGTAGCCATCCACAAATCGTCTATAGTAGTTGGGTAGGCCCAGGGAAGAGCGTAGTTGTGTCACATTTGTGGAGGCTTTCCACTCTTGGATTGCCCTCGTCATTTCCAGGTCCATACGAATTCGGGCAACTTCTACAACGTGGCCTAGGAACTTGATGCTCTCCTATGCAAATGAGCATTTCTCGCGCTTCACATACAGTTGGTTCTCTCTCAAATTTTGAAACACTTGAGCCAAGTGTTCTCAATGCTCTTCAATCATGGCACTGTAAACCACGATATCATCAAAGTACACCACCACTAACTTGTCTAGATACTCATGTAATACTTGGTTCATCAGTGTGAAGAAAGTGGTTGGTGAATTTGTCAACCCAAACAAAATAACTTAAAATTCAAATGCTCCATATCGAGTAACGCAGGTTGTCTTTGGTTCATCCCCATCTGCGATCCTCACCTGATAAAAGCCCGATCTCCGGTCCAACTTTGTGAAATACTTAGCTCCACTTAGATGGTCGAACAAATCAGCGATTAGAGGGATGGGGCAGGTGTTGCAAACTGTCACCTTGTTGAGAGCCCTATAATCAATCCACAGTCTTAAGCTCCCATCGTGTTTCTTCTGGAATAGCACAGGTGCACCAAATGGCGCCTTTCACGGTCTGATGAAGCTTGTCACCTTGTTGGGCTAATAGAACATCATTTTCCTTCTCTAACATGGCTATGCAATTGCCTGTATCAAACAAACCAGAATTACGGCTAGCAAAGGATAGATCCCTGACCCTCTCGTCCAGGCCATCTAATTCTCCCATGCGCTTCTCAAGCGGTTCGATCCTCTGAGTATTGCTCACCATTTGTGGGTTCCACTACGCTTTATCTAACCTAGCTCTCATACCAACTGTCACGGACCGACTATTTGGGAACTCTAAGTAGACGGAATGTGCGGCACTTGTTGACACTCCAAGCTAGCAAGTTAGCCTACAACGCACGCCTACGTGAAAACAAACTTGGTGGTTAGCCACAAACACATCTCAGACATGCAACAGGCAATAACGAAGTATGAGCAAACACAAAGCAAGTCATTCCATAGAACGATCGCACACACAAAAGCATACAACAAGGCAAGTGGCACGCGATGGCCCAATTAAGACAACAATCAAGTAACACATGGACAATAAGGAAGCATACACGGGCAAGTATGGATAAACATCATTTTATTAATATATAGCCTTGATAGGTCAAGGGAGTACACAACTTTAGCCCCTGTCTGCTGGTGGCCATGGTGCTTCCCTAAGTCACCAGGTCACCTCCCCCCAAGGAGCCTTCTAGGGATACAAGGTCTTCCCTGTAACATATATGATTTTTGTTTGGGAGACATATGCATAATTACAAAATTTCCACTACCCTACCCTATGAGGTTGCTTGGTGCAAGACTTGACTAATGATCAAGCACCAAGGCATGCTCACTTACAAAATGGCCCTATGAGGGTGTGCCAAAGGGGCAGCACGCCAAACCCGGCTCCCTACGCACACCCCGCGCGCACGCCTAGGCTCCCGAGCCCCTGCTCCCGCGCGCACACACCCAGTCGCGCCCCTGCGCCCTGGTCTTCTACTGTGAGCGTCCGTGTAGTGCACCCAGGACTTAGCGTCGAGCCCCTACTGCAGCCATGCACCTGAGCCTAAGGCTAAATGGTGTCGTCAGCTCTAGGATGGCTAGGGCACCAATCTTGGTGCCCAAACCCTAGTTCCTGATTTTGTGCAAAAATCTTTAATTTAAATATTTTTTTAAATTATTTGAATTTAAACTTTTAATTATCTTATTATATTTTATTAAAAAAAATAAAATATATTTTAGTTGATTAAGATATTTTAATATCATAAGTTTAAATAATTATTTGAATTTGATTCTTTAATTATTTAAATTCAACTAAATTAAAAAGATGACAAAAATGGTTATTTAATTAAAAGTTAGTTTTAATTAAATAAAGTAATTAGAAAGTTTGTTTCTAATTAATAGGTTAGGTATAACAAAGTTCCTAAAGATTACAAGAAAGCCTAAAGGAGAGGAGGAACATTCTTGGAGAGTCTTGAAAGCTACATAGACTTAGATTGCAATTTTATTTCTAATTTTTCAAGGGTTGTAAATTTTAGAAATACCCAATAGTACTCGGTTCATCATTTATTGTTTATTTATTTATTGTATTTATTTAAATAAATATTAATTGATGTTTGATTGATAACATGATCATGCATTAGTCAATTACATGTCATTCATGAAACCCCACATAGTTTCTCATTAATCATGCATCTTTCGGAAACATGATTATCTAGGATTGTCCTATTTGTTTATATGAATTATTTTGGAGAAACCAATTGCATGTAAACTACTAAGTATTAAATTAGTTAAAACTTTGTAACTCACACCATAATAAATATTATAGATTTTCAAGATAACCAACTTAATGTAAAAAACATATTAGTAAAGTTAGATTAATATAATGGGTAATTATCTGGATCACGTTAATTATAGAAACAGACTCGTTTATAATTATAAATGTATTTTTTATTTAATTACATCCATAGGGTTATTAATAAACTAGTAATTAATTTGGAATTAATTGATTAATTTAACAAAACACATTTAATCTAAAATAGTAAGTGGGAGAAGGTGAACATCTCAATGTGACCTATGGTCTCCATTATTAGTACACTACCCTGAGATATGGATAGGGCCTCGAGGCGGCTTTGTTTCCTTCCTCGTAAGGAAGGTGTCTAGACATATTAATACCAAGGCTGGCTTCTTACGAAGATAGGAAAGAGTGATGTATTTTAGGCTTGACCGACCCTAAGGCGGAACTCTCTAAGTTATGTCATGAACTCCGAAATAATGGGTTACACACAAAGATGCAATTAAGATTCTGCGGTGGATAATTGCATCATGACCAAACCAGTGGTACTTTATATTTAAAAGAGAAAATAAAGAGTTATTTTAAGTTTTAAATTATAAAGATAAGATTGTCTTATAAGTTATTTGAATTTAACTTGACCGACCCTAAGGTGGCACTTTATTTGTTGGGTATTTTTATCGTGGAAAAGTAAATATTAATTTATGTGTTTTAATTGTTGCATTCATGCATCATGTTTACTTTCCAAAACATTGATATTTTTTCAAATGATAATGTTATTGTATTTTATTTATTTCAGTAATGTCGAACGGTGGCAATCCAATAACTGCTTTACTAACACTTGAAAAACTTAATGGTGATAATTTTATAAGATGGAAATCAAATCTAAATCTTATGTTAATCTGTGAAAACCACAAATTTGTCTTAACTGAGGAATGTCCTGAAGAGCCCGCTGCCACTGCCCTGAAGAATGTTTGGGACAAGTATGATGCCTTGATTCAATCCAATAATAAGGCAAAGTGTTACATGCTTGTGAGCATGAATGATGTTTTGAGAACAAAGCATGAACCCATGGAAACTGCATTTAAGATAATGGATTCTCTGCAGACCATGTTTGGGCAGCAATCTAATCAAAGTAGACATGGGGCTACTAGAACCAACATGACTACTAAGATGAAGAAACGTGTTTATGCACATGAACATGTCTTGCACATGATTAACGCGATGCATGAAGCTGAATACATGGGGCCATCATTGATGATCGTACACAAGTAAGCATCATACTGGAATCACTTACTCTTGCTTTTTCTGCATTCACAACCAACTATATTATGAATAAGTTGGAATTCAACATAACCCAGCTGTTGAATGAACTACAAAAATTTGAGTCTCTTAACAAATCCATTACCAAAGAGACTGAGGCAAATGTGGTAGAGGAGAAACCTTCAAACTCTGAGGAGAAATCCAAGAAGAGAAAGAAGAACAATGGTAATAACAAAGGAAAGGGAAAGAAGGCACCAAAAGCCAAGGAGAACAAGAATGACAACAACTCCAAGAAGAAAGAACCAAAATGAAAATGTTTCCACTGTGGAGTTGAAGTTCACTGGAAGAGAAATTGTAGGAAGTATCTCTATGAGCTAAAAAAGAAAGGTAAATATGATTTACTTGTACTTGAAGCTTGTGTAGTGGAAGATGATATGTCATCCTAGGTTTTAGATTCAGGAGCCACTAACCGTGTAACGCCCTGGATAACCAAGACCATTACACTGTGTGTTTAAAATAGTACAAGACTTGCTAATCAAGTCATTCAGACAAAGTGTGAACTCTATACCACCATCAGAGTAGGAATAAAAGATTTTGGTCACAAAGAGGCTATTTTCATTAAAAATGACGGTTTGATACATAGAAACTCAAAACAGGATTTAGATGTCTTAATTACAACAAATTCCAAGAGTTACAAATATTTCAAGCCACTCTAATGGCAAAATATACATTTTAGGTTTCTGTCCCTGTACAATTTCTTGACCGTGGCGGCCGAGCAACTGACAATGTACACCTCGCCCCCAGAGCTCTCCAACTCATGGTCGATTCAGCCTACCCTTGCCTTTACCTGCACCACGTAGCACCCGTGAGCCGAAGCCCAGCAAGAAAGCATAATAACATAGCAAGATCAGCAACACTTATCAAATATTTCACAATGCTCAACCAAGAATTCAACATTTCATAACATTTATCCAATCAGTAATAACAGTTTGTCCTCCAGACAGTCAATCAACTATATTCATAACACAATATTCACGTTCATAACCAATAGATTGTCATATCCATCAAATAACATTCAGGGTTGGCGCCCTTAGTCGCACCCTCTATTTAACACACTATCTTCGGCTCATTAGGGCCGCCCCCAGTGTAATACTCACTGACTCCGGCCAGCTTAACCGAGCTCAGTGATAAATAAGCTGCCTCAGCTCCCAGTGGTCGAGCCGCGCCTCAGTGCGCAAATATTGATTCCGACACCCTTAGGCCGGTAATCGCATGTCCTGTGGCATAATAATACCATCACACGACATGATATACCAATATAGGGAGCTCTTAGTCCCATCGTGTCCACATGATTATTCATATTCACATAACAGTGCATACATACATAGGGAGCACTTAGTCCCAACCTAACCACATACTCAGGTGCAGCTTTCTTACCTGTATCCCGAGCTTCCGATGCCTCAAAGCCGCGAGCACGGTCCTCTAACCCGAGCCTCACCAAAGACCTAGTCACAACACAAACGAAACATCCTTTATCACTAACCAATCCAAAAATACTTCTCGGAACCAATCCCACACTCTCGGAATGCCCCAAATCCCTAAAACAATGCACCGAAGACACCCCCGAATCCCCGGAGCAAAGGCTCAAAATTGCAAAATATCATGTTCTGAAAATGGCTTAGCGCTGCGGCGCTGCCCTATAGGGCCGCAGTGCCCAGCAAATCAGAGAGCTCGCCCTTGCCCTGAAACAGCCTTGCGCCGCGGCGCGCTAGAACAGCGCCGCGGCGCTCCTTCGCGAACCCAGAAATCTGGGCTTTTCCTTGCGTTTTTCCCGAGCCTAAACCATTCCAAATCATCCCAAACAAGTACCTAAGCCCATAAATCAATTCAAAACCCCAAATGAACCCTCTAACAACCTATAAACACCACAAACAACCCCAATCACACAAACACACCCAAGATCCTATCTTGAGTTTCAAATTCTTAAAACTCAAACCATGGATTCCAAAACTATAAATCAAGCCTCTAGAATCTTAAACCACATCAATTACGAAAATTAAACATAATAAACTCTTACCTCAGTCAAGAACCCAGCTTGAATTCTCCTCAACTCTAGCTTCAAGTCACCTTCCTCTTGATTATCCCAATTCTGAATTCATGCCAAAACCAGCCACTATCTTCTTTCAATTCATGCTTATTTTCTAAAATCCAGATTTAAAACTTACATAACTCATAGACAAACCCTTACCTCTGAGTAATCTTGACTTATGCTCAATTTAGTTGCCTTGAACCATCAAAGCTCCCCTCCTAGGTCTCCCAACTTCAGCTTTCCTCTTCTTCTCTTTTCTTCTAGATTTTCCTCACATTTCAGCATAAATCAACTCCCAACCAAGTGTTATACGTGACCCCCCTTTCCTTCAGCTGAAGTAATCCAAATCCTTGCCTAATGACCACTTTACCCTTCCATCTATTTCCCATTCCAACTAAACCTCAAGGCCCTTTTTGTCATTCCTACTTCCTTACAATTGTCCACCTCTTTTAACCAAACTTGCTACTCTCTATGGTTACTAACAGTTACACAAGTTACCAAACCTCCAGTTACCAATATCTCACAAGAACTAAATTACAAAATCCCCAAAATGCCCCTAGGCTCCTCCCGAGCCGGGTATAAAATCCCGTTGTGAATTTTGAGTTATCTAGCTCTCTAGGACCGTATTGGCACGTGCATCGCATTGATATCACCACACCCACGTGGTACAAATTACATCACATAATTATCACACTTATGCCCTCAACGGGCTAAAATTATCACATATCATAATACACATAGTCATGCATCTTAATCATTGAATTCACACATACTTCCCATTATGTCCTCCAGGCACGCTAATCAAGGCCCTTAAGCCTTATTAGTGAATTTGGGTCGTTACAAACCGTGTTTGTTCTTCTGTGCAGATACTTGAGTGATCAAGGGTGCTGGCAGATGGCGAGGTGACCATGCGAGTTGGAAGTGGAGCGCTCATTTCAGCAAGAGCAAAGGGAACAGTCCGTTTAATTTTTGGGAAAAATTATTTAGTTTTGAACAATGTTTATTTTATACCTTGATTTTCTAGAAATTTAGTTTCTTTATCTATGTTGCATGAACATTTTTTTGTTATATCTTTTAGTTATAATGTGATAGTTATTTCAAAGAATGGTTTCAAAATATGTCAAGCAGGACATAATAATGGACTGTATATGTTCAAACCAAATGAACGAATGCTCAATAATTTAGAATTATTTAAAGTAGCAAAACTGCAAGGTAAGAAAAGACAAAAAGTTTTAAACGAGGATGACGCATATCTTTGGCATCTTAGACTTGGTCATATAGGACTAGATAGGATAAACCAGCTAACGAAGGATGGACCCTTGAGAGAACTAAGAGTTGGAACTCTTCCGGTTTGTAAATCTTGTCTACAAGGAAAAATGATCAAACGTCCATTCTCACCGAAAGGTAATAGAGCTAAAGAACCTTTGGAGCTTGTACACAGTGATGTCTGTGGTCCAATCAATGTACAAGCAAGAGGTTAGTATGAGTACTTCGTCACTTTTATTGATGATTACTCAAGATATGGTCATACTTACTTAATGTTTAGGAAATCCGAAACCTTTGGTAAGTTTCAAGAATTCAAAGCTCAGGATGAGAAGCAATTAGGTAAGACTCTTAAGACACTTCAATCTGATCGAGGTGGAGAATATATGGACTTATAATTCAATGATTTCTTGCTGGAGCATAGTATTCTATCCCAACTAACTGCACCAAGAATGCCACAACAAAATGGTGTTTCTAAAGGAATAAATAGGACATTGTTGGACATGGTCATTGCTATGTTAAGCTACTCTTCACTTCCTCTCTCATTTTGGGGATACGCATTTCAAATGGGGACTTACATTTTGAATATAGTCCCATCTAAGACCATTATCAAAACACCACTGGAATTGTGGAATGGAAACAAACCTAGTTTGCACCATTTTCGCATTTGTGGCTGTCTTGCTCATGTTCTTAGACCTAAATTAGTGTAATGACCTAACTAATTGTAAGTCATTGGACCATTAAAACTACTAGACTTAGCTACTATTTTTGAGAAAACATACATAAGAAATATTCACAATGTTATTGAAAACTCCAAAGTAAATATTGAAATACATAATGAGCGATATGGGATCACATTGTTTTAAAATAAAGTATAACTTTAAACTAAAAGAAATTGTTTACAAAACTAAATGCGGAAAATACATAAAAACATAATTTAAAGAGACTAAAATGACGTCCTCCTCGAATCGTTCACACATTCCATCGAATCCCTTCATCCTTAATACACAAACCAAGCTGCCATGAATCCTTCCGCTGCCATAACTATTTTCCTGCATACATAAAAATAAAGGAATGAGCCTAATGCCCAGCAAGGAAAATCTACTAGCACATATATCATAAAACATAAACATAAGACTACAAAACATATGACTATAAAACATGCATTATAGTGGCCATCATACTTCTTGGGGCTTGCTAGCTAAGCAATCATATGCCCATAAATTTACGGGGCTTAGTTATCTAAACAAGTCATATAAATTTATGCTCGTTATCTAAACAATCATATGCCCAAGGAATATATTATTCGGACTTGTTATCTAAACAAGTTATATATTTGTTATCTAAACAAATTATGTGATTGTTATCTAAACAATTCATATACTAAAACAACTAAAAACATATCATACATATAACATAAACATATATCAAAACATTAAAGCATACAAAATCTATCCTATTTTCCTTACCAATATCGGGATTTATGAGAACAAGGACGGGATTTGGAACACTCTGAAAACCAACAATAAAAGTGTGAGTATTTCTAAAGAAAGAGATGATAAAGAAATGAACTAAACCACCAAGAGGAGACTTACCAAAAAGAAACCTTAAGTTCAAAGAACTTAAATACCTAACCAAGAATGGAAATAATGAGTTAGGATTTAAGTAAAAATAACTAAAGGAAACTAAGGAACCATACAAAAATGAACTTAAGATTAGGAATACCTTTGAATGTACTAGAACCAAATTACACCTTGATATTGAAAACACACTATAAATCTCACTTCCCAAGTGTTTATAAAGCTTAAGATGATAAAGCTTTTCTCCCAACCCAAGTGTTTATCACTCCATAGTAACCCTAGCAGCTTGAAGGCTCTGAACACAGCTTCAAGAATGAGAAAAATGGTTGGGTACTAGGTCCTATTTATAGAGTTCAAGGAGTGAAACAACCTCCTTTTAGCTTGAATAAAAATAATGAATATTAATTGAAAAATATTTGAATATTCGTTCAGCAGGTGCTGAAGACTCGGTCAAAACATTCAGAGGCTAGTCAAGAGGTTAAAGCTATTTTTAAAATTGAAAAACCGAGCTTTCAAAAATACATGGGTGGGGCCGATATAACACCCCCAATAGGTGACATGTCGCCTCTCCCAGTATTCATGAGCCTAGTTCGAACGTTCGTGCAACGTCGACATGTTTTTCGTATCTCCCGTGTGGCGATATATTGGCCCCTATGCTGCGATATATCGACATACATGAATATATTAAACACGTAATTGCACTTTTTTCAGCATAATTTGAATTGATTAATCAGGTTTGACTGAGTAATACGAGATTCCAGCAAGTTCTGGAAGAGTCTAGAGCTTCTAGAAACTTCTATTTTTGAATTATCCACTCAAAATGCTTAAATCCTCAAATAAACAAGATTGTGACAAATGTCATGCTCTTAATGGTCTTTGAAGATTCTAGAGCTTTCTTGAACTTTCTTTTATTTAAACTATAAATAAATCCTTAAATAAACATGCACACGACAAGTGTCATAATCTTATTAATTCTATCTAAACCTTATAGTATAATAATTAACATCTTTATAATCAGCTATATTAATCAAACCTTATGTTATAATTAATATTCTTAAACTATAGGTGTTATCCAGATTTCCGGATAGCGTTTAGATTGATGACTTCGGAGAAGCAGAATTATCGATGTCTTTCACGGTAGGTGACCAGAGCTCGCGGATGGACAGAAAGGCTTCGCCTCCCCTGTTTGATATCCGGATTACTCTTCCAAGCAAGCACAACACGGAAACTCGTTGACTCTCCCGGACTCCCGAAGGATACCCCTCGGGGAGGCTCCTTCCAGGAGAGGCCCTTCGAGTGGTCTCCGCGGAAACAGTTCCGTGCCTCGCACAGAACAAAACCGAACTGTCGAGTCCGGGAGAGGGCATATTTGGAATGATATCCGTCTGACACAGGATCCCGCCTGACACGCCCGTCAGGACAAAGCCGCACACATCCCAGCACGCCTAAAGGTACCTTTTCGCCTACTGTTCCGCTGACAACTTGGAAAAGACGGCTGACTTTGTGTGTTCCCCATACTTTCACGTAAATATACCCACATAGAGTCTTGTAGCCATGCGACTACAGTAATTGTATCCCCTATTTATGGCTGGTGTAATTAAGACCCATGTACGTGGAGAGAAACCCTAATCCGAAACCCTAGCTATAAAGGCCCCTCCATTTTACAAGAAGAGGGGGGACCGAGAGATCACATAGCAAAAAACTCTACCAAAATCTCTCTAGCTTCATCTTCTTCAAGAGAACCCGAGAGAAACATTGTGAGTGTGTGAAGTTCTTATGCACCAGCCATCTTACTGTAACCTTTTCCAAGTATAATAACATCGACTCGTGGACTAGGGCTTGTTAACGCCTGAACCACATAAAAACACTGTTTGTTTAGTTACATTTCAGTATTTCTACAGTTCTTATCTTTTTATTATTCTGTTAGTTATTCGTTTCCGAAAAACTCGGTAAACATTTTGGTGCTTTCATTGAGAGCTGTAGGAAGTTGTTAGTCAGCTCTTTTTCTGTGTACGTTTTTTGTATTCACTTCGTACTAAAGAGATGGTGACTACGCGAAAATCCGCTGTTGACAAAAATGCTACGGTCAACCCCGATACCGTGATGGAAGATGTGGTGCAAAGCGAACCCTTAGACTACCGAAGTGAAGACCCGACATCCCGCCAGGATCAGGTCAGTACCGAAGATACAACATACTTAGAAGACGAAGAAGAGTATGTCCAAGACGGTTATTACAAGGACGGCTGCTACTATGAGAAGGACCCAGAACTGGTCCAAGTAGCCGAAGAACTGGTGGCCACTAAGGCCAAGCTTGCTGAGCAGGAGCGCGTCTCCGAAAGAATGCAACGCATGATGGAACGCCTCCAAAGTAAGTTCGGAGATCTAGGCGACTCGGACGAGGATACCTCTGTTCGAGGTGGTGCTGATGCCCCCATGCCGGATCCAGCCGCTGCTGGACCATCCAAAGCCGCCCCTAACAAGGGCAAAGAAAAATTTGGAGAGCCTGTGCGCGCTGACGCCCCTGCACCTCCTAAAGGCGTGAATCACCAGGCCGACTGCCCCCCCCGCGCGCAGAAGGTCTCTGGCGCTCCTAAGCCCAGACGCCCTTCAGCCCCAAGGGGGCACTCTGTGCCTAAAGGGCCCGGTGCTAAGGCACCCAGGCCTAGGGGAAGGAACAACCGCCCCAGTGATTCCGTCAATCAGGACGGTCGGGCTGCGAACTCGCACTCCGAAGATAGCTGGTCCACGGTGGACCTAAGAAGAAGGTTGGAGGCCAAGTATGAGAAGGCCAAAGGGGAAAAAGCCCGGCCTCGCGGAGATGACCTCCGAAATCATATTAATGACAAGCTCCGGGGACGTGACCTCCCGGAAAGTGATACGAAGAGGCTCGAGGAACAGATTGCTGCCTTGACCAAGCTGGTCCGGAAGCAAAGTGGGGCCCTGTCAGATTCTGAGGAGGATGACCCGGAACCATGTATTAGGAGGATCGCGGAAACGTCCCTCCCGGATAACTTCAAAATGCCTCACATAGAATTATATGATGGGAGGACAGACCCGCGTACCCACCTAGCTAAATACAATAAAATGATGCAAGTGGCGCGCGTCAGTGAGGACGCCAAATGCATGTGCTTCTCACTCACCCTTACCAAGTCCGCGGAGGACTGGTGGAAAAGACTAGCTCCCGGATCAATCCACAGTTGGAAGGAGCTACAGTTCGCGTTTAGGAGGCAGTTTATTGCTGCCCGCGACCACGACATGGAGGTTGGTTCCTTAACCAACATCAAGCAGCAACCCACTGAGAACCTCAAAGCTTTCATTTAGAGAATGATGGAAGCTGCTGCAAAAACCAAGGTCAGCGATGACATGAAGCTGATCGCCCTTCAATCGGGCCTCACTGTCGGCTCCCTGCTATGGGGGGAAATGCAAAGGAGACGGGCAGAAACCCTGTCCGAATTCATGTCAAAAGCTCAGGGAATCATCAACCTTGAGGATGCCTACCAGCAAGCCTTTGGAGTTCCCCCGGCTCCAACCCCTTCCGTGACTGCGCCGAGCTTTGCTTCGCAAGCTCCCGCACCAGCCCTCACGCTTCCAGGAGCCCGATTCACTCCGAGTGTGTATGGGCCTTCCGCGTCTGCTCAGACGCCGGGTCAAACCCATTTCTCAGGGTATGGAGCAGTACAAACCGGATGTAGTGTCGCTCCTAGCATGCCGCAGCCGCAAGCAGAAGCCCCGGAACGAAGTTTGAGCCAATCGCGGAGCAAACGAAGCGGAAGAAACTCCAACCGGGGAGACCATTCAAAGAAACCCCGAAAGGATTATGAGCCCAAGTTCACGGAATATACCAGTTTGATAGACTCGCGAGAGAATGTCTATCGGGCGACCTGTAATATGGTGAACTACAGGAAGCCCCCGAAAGTGTCTCACGGAGGAAGGCGTCCGCGAGACTCCAATAAGAGGTGCGAGTTCCACGGAGACGTGGGGCACACCACGAATGAGTGCCTTCAGCGGAAGGATGAGATCGAGTCCCTGGCAAGAGCGGGACACCTCGGTCAGTGGGTGAGAATACCCATAATCTATCCCGGACAGGGGGTAGTTCACGGAGCTGCATATTCACCGGGACAGAGGGGGGCCGCTAGCGCTCCTGGAGCCGGTCACCCCCAAGCTCCCGGGTCTCAGTTCCCAGCACTTCCTCCTCCGCCTGCTCCGGCGCCCATTGCCTTGTTGGCTCCAGGGCCAGGCAACCCATATCCGCCCGGCCTTGCTCCGCCACCCGTTGACGGACACGTCGCCACCATTTCCGGAGGACCACACCTTGCCGGAAGCACACGCAATTCCCAGAAGAGGTACTTGAGGGAGTTAGAGCACGCCGAGGAGATGTGCGCCTTGGTCCAATCACCTGCTCAACGTCCCCGAATGATGGATCTTCCCATCACCTTCACGGAGGACGATGCTCGACATGTGCACTTCCCCCACAACGATCCCCTCGTGGTGGAAGCCCAGATTGCCAATAAGAAGGTCTCACGGATCTTGATCGATAACGGAAGCTCCGTGAACATCCTCTTCAAAGCGGCCTTCCACGCGATCGGATTGACCGAGACGGACCTGGCCCCATGCCCCATCCAGCTTCAAGGTTTCAATGGGGACGCACTCATGCCATTAGGCAAAATTCAACTTCCGGTCACCCTCAAAGGAGAAAGCGACGCTTGTGCCTTCAAGCATAGCACATTCGTGGTGGTCGACTGCCCCACGGCGTATAATGCCATCCTAGGCCGACCGGTCCTGATCGATTGTGGGGCCATAACCTCGATACGTCACTTATGCTTGAAGTTTCCCTGCGACGATGGGCGTATTGGCACCCTCCGAGGAGACCAGAGAAGTGCACGGAGCTGTTATAACGTCTTCGTCCGAGCCGTCTACACGGTCCGAGAGACGTTTGCTGCCATTCCCTTGGCGGAAGTATTGCCAGAAACTAGGGATGCTCAAGAGGCATACTTTGACGAACTCGACCCAAGAGTGGGAATCGAGAAAGCAATAGAGCCGATGGAGGAAGTCGAAGAGGTGATCCTCAATCCGGGAGAACCCACCAAGGTCATTCAGGTGGGGAAAAACCTGCCGTCGGCCGTTCGAGATAAGATCGTGGCCACTGTGAAGGATAATCAGGATATCCTGGCGTGGTGCCACGCTGATATGACGGGGATTAATCCCAATGTTGCGTGCCACGCACTCAACATAGACCCAGCTGCAACTCCAATTCGCCAAAAAAGGAGGCCGCTGGACCCAGTGAGAGCCGAAGCCGTCAAAGCTGAAGTGGACAAATTGATGTCCATAGGCTTTCTCCAGGAGTCGCACTATCCCGTGTGGTTGGCCAACCCAGTTCTGGTCCCGAAACCCGATGGGTCTTGGAGAATGTGCATTGACTTCACGGACCTAAACAGGGCCTGCCCGAAAGATTGTTTCCCTCTCCCGCGAATCGATCAGATGGTGGACGCTACTTCCGGGTACGAACTCTTATCCTTCATGGATGCGTACTCCGGATACAACCAGATCAAGATGCATGTCGCGGACCAGGAACACACCAGCTTCCTCACGGATAAGGGTGTCTACTGTTACGTGGTCATGCCTTTCTGTTTGAAGAATGCTGGGGCGACTTACCAGCGTCTGGTAAACAGAATGTTCAAGGACCAACTGGGGAGGAACATGGAGGTGTACATGGACGACATGTTGGTAAAGTCCAAGACCTCCGGGGACCACAGTAACGACCTTGAGGAAGCTTTCGCCGTGATCCGAAAGTACGGGATGAAACTAAATCCAAAGAAATGTACTTTCGGGGTCTCGTCTGGGAAGTTCCTCGGTTTTATTGTCAGCTCCCGCGGAGTGGAAGCCAACCCTGAGAAAATAAAGGCGTTCATAGATATGCCTTCCCCCCGGAAACATAAGGATGTCCAGAGCGTTACCGGAAGGATAGCTGCTCTCAGCCGCTTCGTATCCAAGGCCACCGACAAGTGTATCCCCTTCTTCAATGTTCTGCGAGGGAACAAGAAGTTCGAGTGGACCCCCGAATGCGAAGCGGCCTTCCAACACCTCAAAGAACATTTAACCCGAGCCCCCATTCTGTCCAAGCCGGTCGAAGGAGAGGCGTTGTTCTTATACCTAGCTGTGACTGAGCACGCAGTAAGTGCCGCTCTCGTCCGGGAAGATGACCGTATCCAGCTCCCTGTGTATTACGTAAGCAAGAGGTTATTGGACGCCGAGTCCAGATATTCGATGATCGAGAAACTCTCCCTCTGCTTGCTAATCGCTTCACGGAAGCTGAGGCCATATTTCTAGGCGCACACCATCAAAGTACTCACCAACCACCCTCTCCGACAATTCCTGCAGAAGCCCGAGTCTTCTGGCAGATTGCTTAAGTGGGCCATGGAACTAAGCCAGTTCGACGTCCACTACCAACCGCGTGTTTCCATAAAAGGTCAAGCTCTCGCGGACTTTATTGTGGAGTGCTCGGGAATGAATGACCTCCCAGAAGATCCTGTCCCGGAACTTCCCACCTGGAAGGTCTACGTAGACGGAGCCTCAAATGAAAAAGGAGCTGGAGCGGGGGTCATCCTAATATCTCCCCAAGGGCATCAGCTCCAAAGCGCCATCCATTTTGCATTCCCAGCATCCAACAACGAGGCAGAACACGAAGCCATGTTAGCTGGGTTACGACTGGCCAGAGAAGTCGGAGCCCAAAAAATCGAAGTGTACAGCGACTCCCTACTTGTGGTAAACCAAATATCCGGGGAATACCAGACGAAAGGCGAAAGGATGGCTGCCTACGTGTCTCTCTCCCGCGACCTACTGCAGCATTTCAAAGGCTACCAGATCCGCCAGGTCCCCCGGGACCAGAACTCACTCGCGGACACGCTGGCCAAGCTTGCAACGGACCCGGAGATTGAACAGTATGGCTTAGTCCCCATCGGGCACTTAGAAGCCCCCAGTACTGAGACGCGAAGGATAAACGCCATCATCGACCATTCTCACTCCTGGATAGGACCCATCCTCACATTTCTCACCACCGGAGAACTCCCCACCGATAAAGCTGACGCAAGGAAGCTCCAGTATCAAGCTCCCCGATACGTGGTTATGGACGGAAAGCTTTACCGCAGGGGGTTGTCCATACCCTTCCTTAGGTGTGTTGCCGGAACCGAAGTCAGCACCATCATCCATGAGATTCACGGAGGCTTCTGTGGCGATCATACCTCCGGGCTGAGCCTCTCCAAAAAAATCCTTCGACAAGGATACTTCTGGCCCACCATGAAGAAGGATTGTGTGGATTATGTCAGGAAGTGTGAGCAGTGCCAGAGGTACGCCAAGGTTCCGCGAGCGCCGCCTACGGAAATTACCCTAATGACCAGCCCCTGGCCGTTCGCCGTTTGGGGCATTGACCTAGTAGGTTCCCTCCCCACTGGAAAGGGTGGAGTGAAGTACGCCATAGTCGCGGTAGACTACTTCACCAAATGGGCTGGAGCTGAACCTATGAACACGGTCACATCTAAAAAAGCACTGGATTTTGTCATCAGGAATATAGTGTGTCGTTTTGGGCTTCCACGGAAAATTGTGTCCGACAACGGAAAGCAGTTTGACAGTGAACACTTCACGAACTTCTGTGCTTCGCATGGAATTATCAAAAGCTTTTCCACAGTCGCCAGACCCCAGGCTAATGGACAAGTGGAAGCTGTAAACAAAATATTAAAGACCACGTTGAAGAAAAAACTCCAAGCCTGCAAGGCTCACTGGTCGGAAGAACTTCCGCGAGTACTTTGGGCCTATCGCACAACAGAGAGAACTTCGACGGGGCACACGCCTTATTCCATGACCTTCGGTTGCGAGGCCGTCATCCCAGTAGAAGCTATGATCCCCTCTCACAGGCAAGACACCTACGATCCTACCCGGAACCATGCCCTCCTCCAGGAGTCCTTAGACATGATCGAAGAGCTCCGGGAGAAGTCGCAGGTCCAACTAAAAATGTACCAAGGCAAGATAGCCCGACACTTTAACACGAGAGTCCAGAGCCGTGCATTCGAAGTTGGGGACCTTGTCCTACGGAGAGTATTTCCTGCTACGCAGGATCCGGGAGTAGGAGTCCTCGGACCCAACTGGGAAGGCCCCTACGATGTCCAAGAAAAAGTGGGCCATGGGACGTATCACTTAAAGAGACTCGACGGATCTAAAGTCCCGCGCGCCTGGAACGCGGAGCACCTCCGCCGTTACTACCAGTAGGCCCCGGACCATCCAGTCGGAAGTCCTTGGTGAAAATAACAAAAGTAAAAAATGTGGAAATAATCCTCCCTGTTGTAAAACTAATGCCTAGTAGGCTATTTTAATGAAACACGGAGGGATTCACTCCGCTTTTACTGCACTTTTTATCCCTATGTTCAAAGCTGCGTTTTAACAAGTGACCACGCGGTCCGGAGACGTCCGGACCCCACGCTCACTTGGGGGGTATACATGGCTAAGGCTTAGCCATACGCCCCTTGAACAAAACGTACACAGAACACCACTTATGTGCTAGCATTGTGTTTGAAATTTTTAAATTGCTTGAAATGTTTAAATTGTTAAGCTTAGGTTTATTTGTTGCCATGAACATGCTTGCATTACGTGTCATATGTGCATTATGTGCTTAAGTGAAAATTGCCACAGAAATGCCTGCCATTATGTATCATGAGAATTATCTCTTGTGTAGCCCAGCAATGGACGAGACTCGGGGTTGAGGCACGTTCATAGAGCTACGCCAAAACACCCCCAATTCCTTGACAAGTCCTTTGCAGAATTCTCCGCGAGCTCTGTAGAGCTTTGCTTCGCAAGCTCCAGCTCCGGG
Organism: Humulus lupulus; assembly: GCF_963169125.1. NCBI lineage: Eukaryota > Viridiplantae > Streptophyta > Magnoliopsida > Rosales > Cannabaceae > Humulus > Humulus lupulus. The sequence continues at coordinate 117,232,043 of NC_084796.1, read as the reverse complement.
TCCCGCAAGGCGAAAGATGGCAAGATCCGCGAGCGCTGAAGAGCTTTGCTTCGCAAGCTCCAGCTCCGGGTCCCGCAAGACGAAAGATGGCAAGATCCGCGAGCGCTGAAGAGCTTTGCTTCGCAAGCTCCAGCTCCGGGTCCCGCAAGACGAAAGATGGCAAGATCCGCGAGCGCTGTAGAGCTTTGCTTCGCAAGCTCCAGCTCCGGGTCCCGCAAGACGAAAGATGGCAAGATCCGCGAGCGCTGTAAAGCTTTGCTTCGCATGCTCCAGCTCCGGATCCCGCAAGGCAAAAGATGGCAAGATCCGCGAGCGCTCTAAAGCTTTGCTTCGCGCGGATCTAGCCTCGCAGGGCTCGATGCCAGGTCCCTGAAGCCAGCCACCATGAAGTTCGCAACAACAGTTAGTTTTGCTTCGCAAAGATCTAACCTTAAGTCTAGCGACGCTCACCAAAAGAACTCCCGTTCCAAACAATGGAACGACTCACCTTAGCAATCCCAGCGAACATTATAACTACAAGTCCCGGGATTGGCTATTTGCCTCAGGAAAGATAAAGTACGGTGAAAGGAGCCTGGCCGTTGGAACCAGAAAACCTTCGTAACCTAGAAACTACGTGGGGAAAGACATCATCCGTTAAAGCTTCAAGTGGGAAGTGCATAAGTTTTGGCCGTTGGAACCAAAACCCCATATGCCCCTACAACAGTTTCTACCGTATAAATGTCTACCCTAAGCGCAAAGATAAATAAAGAACTCGGCAGAAAAGAAAGGAGAATGCTATGATTATGGAAAAAATGTCCGCAATGAAAAACTCAAAATGAAAAACAATTAAAGATAAAACCCCTTCAAGCATTGGGGGTAACTACAGCGTCCACGACCGCAGCTTCGGGGGCATCTGTTTCAGCTGAGGCTGGCGGAGTCGGCTCATTGGAAGGAGGGATTTGGTCATGAGAAGGTTCAGAGGTCCCCGCCTCTCCGGGATCTCCCGCCTCAGGAACTTCAGCACGTTCGTCAATGTTATAAGTTTGGACGTACGCCTCTGGGCCCTGATCCCACACGAGTAGCTTCTCCCTCATGGCTTCGGCATCATCTCCCAGATAGCCTAACACCTCCGGGTTCACCTTCCAGAGTTGATGCATGAGGACCACATGCGATATATTAATAGTCCTGTTCAGTATCACCTCAGCATCCTCCTTCTCCTTCAACCGCTCCGCCTCGGAGGTTGCCAGCTGTGCTTCCGCGGCAGTTAGTTGGGCCCTCAATTTTTCCATTTCAGCCTTGGAGGCATCCCGCTCCCCCTTAAGAGAATCAATCGCCTTGCGCTGCTCCCTATTTTGGTTCAGCACGGATTGCTTCTCGGTCACATGCCCCCTAGCAGTGAATTGCAAAGCCCCGATCTCTTTATCCTTCTCAGCGAGCCCCAACTGAAGCATAGACACGAGATCCCTGCTCCTCTTATGGAGTTGCTCCTCGTCGTGCAGCTTACTCTGAAGAGTGGAATATTCCTCTTGCCGCTTAAGGAGGAGATCGTTCTTTGATTGCAAGCGGGCTTCCAGGGTATCTTTCTCCACCTTGGCTTGGGACAGCTCTTCCCGGAGCTTGGAGTTTTCGGTCTTAATCCCATCCGACCGCTGTCTAAACTCATTCTCTGCCTTGGCCCGGTACTCTTGATATTTGGCAAGATATTTCTTCTCCGCCTCTTCTTCAGCCGTGCGCCGGGCCTGATCAATCTTCTCCGAAGCCCCCAAGGCCTGTTGGGTCAGTTTCTGTTTCTCCGCTTCCAAGGCCTGGCGAGCCAGTTGGCTCTCCTCCTGCTGAACCAGAGCTGGACCAACCTCCCGGAACGAGCGTTCCGCGATCATAGAGGCCTGCAAGGAAAGACAACAGAATGAGCTAAAGCAGGACCAAAAGACAGGTGGTCCCAAAAAAAAAAATATAAACAACTGACGGCTTACCCCGGACAGTTGCTGCTTCACAGCGTGTGTCAGCAACAGCGGATCCTTGCTGCTGCTGATGGCCCATTTCTCAGAATTGAGCTCGCATAAGCTCAGGGCCATGTCCTCCATCATCTCAGCTCCGAACGGCGCCAATGCACGTCCGAGCCTAGGCACCAGCCTCTTCTCCAAGGCTGGACCATCCAGAACCGCTCCGGCCGGGTGAGGAGATCTCACCCCCTCGGCCAGCTCAGCCCTCTTCACGGCAGACAAGTTATCTGCCCTTCCCTGAGTAACGGCCTTCTCCGCCTCTAGCCGCCTCTTCAAAAAACTATCGGCCCGTCTTACACCCTCCAGGAGGGCAGCGGGAAAACTGGTCGGCTTCCGCGGAAAGTGGAACTTCAGGCCAGGCAGGGGAAGATTGGTTGTCTGAGAAGACGGAGACCCCGGAAGGGTGGACCCCCTTTGGGCTGGAGGAGGAGGCAGCCGGGGTATTAAGGCCCCGGTCTGTTGCTTTTGCTGCTGCGGTAGCAGAAGTAATTGCCCTTGTTGCTGATGCTGGTTTGGATGTTGCTGTTGCTGCTGCTGCGGCGTTGGTGATTGTCTCTCTTGTTCCTGTTGCTGCTGTTGTTGTAGTTGTGATTGCTGTCGTTGCTGTTGTTGTTGCCTTCGACCGGGAGAAGAGTGTCTAAGGCGTTTGTTCTTAGCACCCTCAGCATCTTCTCCGGGACGCTTGCTCACCCCAGTTGTCCTCACGGGGAACACAAGCCCTTCCCCGTCGCTACTGCTACTCGAGACCATCATAGTCTCGGAAGGCCCTTCAGCAGGGGACTTCTCTACCCTCGGAGACACTTGCGCCTCGCCACTTGTCTTCTTGGGGGAGGCAGCCTTACCTCCCCTACCAGCCTTGGTCTTCCGTCCTTTCCCCGTGGGCGGGTCTTGGCTGGTGGCAGCCTTCTTAATAAGCAAAGTAACCCTCCCCAACATCTTGGCTTCGGGATACTCTGCAAGAAACGTACAAAGCAAGGTTAACGAACCAACAAGAAATGAGAAAGAAGATAAGCGGAAGACAAGACAATCAGCAACATAAAAGTACAAGCAAGCCCGCCAGCAGGGAACAAGAAACAAGAAAAAGAAAAGTTTGAAAGGGACGACCATGCACGAGAAACGTGGATGGCCTTCCCCGAGCCAAACAAAACATCGCTTCCTGCTCCAGGAAGCTCCCGTACTCCTTGAAGTCCGGGAAGAACATGCTGAGAGAAGAAGGGTCAACCATGATGACACCTTCTGGCAGACTACCATCACTCAGACACCAGAGGAGCTCATCTACCCTATCACAGTACCTGTCGAAAGGTATCCTACGCGGATCTAGCCTAAGGAAACGGGGATCAAACCCCATCTGAGAGGTCTGGGAAACCTCAGACAGGCTGGGGGTGTGGATCAATCAAAAACTAGTCTTACCTCTCCCGGAGGAACTAGCCCCCGGAGCCCCTTCGTTAGGGTAAGCCGCGGCGTGGCGAGCCTCGATCTCCTCTCCCTCCGGCTGGGGGTCGGGGAACCTCTCCGCCCAACTAGGAGATAGAGGATTGTCGTCCCGAGCGGCTTGGGTGATCACCTTAGACAGCTCCAGGGCAATCTGCTCCCGGATGTCAGCCGACACCTGAGTCTGCCCCCTACCACTTACTGGCTCGATATTTTGGAAGGAGGCGAGTAACCCATACTCCCTCAGCGATTCGGAGGTCACAAGTCCCTCCACTCTCAACTCTTCCTCAGAAAGCCCTTCGTAGAACTTGGACCTCCTTATCATCTCCGCGCAGCGAGGTGTCCGCGGAACGACTTCTGCAAAACTCAAATACAAGCGTTAGGGATCCTCCCAAAAGGCAAATCAAACGCAAAGAAACAAAGTTGAAAAGGAAAAGAAGGAACACTTACCAGGGATTTTGAAGTCCAAAGATAGGGCTGGCACCCTCTTCAGCGGGAAGCCAGTCGTCAGGAACCAGTATTCCCGGAGGTCTGGAACCCTCGCGGTATGACAAGTGGGGCACATCACATCCGGGTGCCTTTCTAGCCTGTAAAACCCCACCTTGTCTGAGTGACCCCTCATAGGCTGAGACTTCAACCCATAAAAGTACAGCACCTCCTCCGGGGTAGGAGCTTCCAGTCTCCGGGACTTGCAAAAGATGAACCACCCCGCTAAGAGCTTGTAGCTGGGAGGAATTAACTGGAAGGGGGCAATCCCCGCCTTCACACAGAAATTGGCGAAGTAACTCCTTAGGGGCAAGTGCGCTCCGCACACTATGTGTGCCCAGCTCCAGGCACCAAAGCCCTCGTGGCTCTGGCTAGCTGACTCGCCCAGCACCGACAGACGGTGCCACATCAGACCTGGGATGTTCTTCAGGCCTGCCTCAGAGGAATACAGCTCCAGCATGCCATAATTCCTGAAAAGGTTCGGTTTTTGGTCCATCTCCCAGATGGAACTATTGGAGGTTGGTGGGCTAGCCGCGACCGCTTTCGCCTTTCCTTTCCCCTTTCCACCAGCGACAGGAGAGCCCTTCTCTTGGGCAGATTCAGCCTCCCCCGCAACAAGGAGTTGTTCCTTCGAGATGTTCGTCACTGGACAAAAGAAAAGAAAGAAGAAAACACTCTAAGCAGTCAGCACCCTTGTCATACCCTAGTGGTATCAAAGGCGTCGGGGAGACCCTCCCCGAAAACTGCTTGGAGAGGCTCCCACCGAGCTTGCCGAGGGATTGGCACCATGCCACCCGAAGGACAGCAAGGAACCAGACTCAGACCCCGAGCCTAAGCCCACCAAAAGAAGTGTTTTTCCAGAGAAAGACACCCTAAAGGCGTTCATGCTTATGCCCTAAAACAGCAAAACAAGGGACGACTTTCCAAACGCAAATCGCCCAAACACGCAGAAAAGGCTACTTATCGACTCACAATCAATAACATGCCTACCAAATCCCTATTCACTCATGCACATAAGCAATAATGGCAGAAACCTCTACTCTAACAACTACCAACAACCTAAGATTTGGGAGGAAAGAGCAAAGTAGAAATACTTACTGATAGTCGGGTAGGTGGAGGTTGAAGGAGTAACTGGATCACTGCACAGCACGATCGCGAGAAGTAAAAGCTGCAAAGACGAACGGCGATTCAAACCAGGAACTTCGGGGAATAAACCCACTGCCAAATCAAAAAGAAAAGCTTCCAGATACTTACCAAAAGAAATGGCAAGTTCGGAGGAACGTAAGCTGGGAAGCCTGAGAGTTCGAAGGTTTGGAAATCTGAAAATCCTAAAGATGGAGAATCTGAAAGCGTAAAGAGGAAGAAAGGTCCTTTCCCTCGTTTTTATAGCAGGGAAGAGGCCGTTTCGAATTCCTCAAATGGACGGTCCCGTTCTTCCCATTCCGTGTGCATCAGATCCAACGGCTGGAGAGGAAGCGACGATCCTATTTATGACTCCTCGGATGGGAATAAAGTATTTATTTCCCATCATTACACCACCTCGGGCCCTGAGTACCATTAAAAACCGTCAAATCATTGGTCAGATGACTGACGCACGCATCCTCAACCAGTCGCCTCACGCACACGTCTTGGTCGCAGAACCATTCCCAGAATGACACGTGATCCTTGCCGCACTTGAGTACTTGGTCTCAAACAGAAGAAATTCCTTTTCTCTTTCATACTAATACTCAGGCGGGAAAAAGGAACCTTTTCGGGAACACAGAAGGTGCCCCCTCGCCTAGTCTAAGAAACTGATTATACAAGCTCCCGGATCTCTCAAAGCTCCGCGACCTTGGGGGGTAAATGTTATCCAGATTTCCGGATAGCGTTTAGATTGATGACTTCGGAGAAGCAGAATTATCGATGTCTTTCACGGTAGGTGACCAGAGCTCGCGGATGGACAGAAAGGCTTCGCCTCCCCTGTTTGATATCCGGATTACTCTTCCAAGCAAGCACAACACGAAAACTCGTTGACTCTCCCGGACTCCCGAAGTATACCCCTCGGGGAGGCTCCTTCCAGGAGAGGCCCTTCGAGTGGTCTCCGCGGAAACAGTTCCGTGCCTCGCACAGAACAAAACCGAACTGTCGAGTCCGGGAGAGGGCATATTTGGAATGATATCCGTCTGACACAGGATCCCGCCTGACACGCCCGTCAGGACAAAGCCGCACACATCCCAGCACGCCTAAAGGTACCTTTTCGCCTACTGTTCCGCTGACAACTTGGAAAAGACGGCTGACTTTGTGTGTTCCCCATACTTTCACGTAAATATACCCACATAGAGTCTTGTAGCCATGCGACTACAGTAATTGTATCCCCTATTTATGGCTGGTGTAATTAAGACCCATGTACGTGGAGAGAAACCCTAATCCGAAACCCTAGCTATAAAGGCCCCTTCATTTTACAAGAAGAGGGGGGACCGAGAGATCACATAGCAAAAAACTCTACCAAAATCTCTCTAGCTTCATCTTCTTCAAGAGAACCCGAGAGAAACATTGTGAGTGTGTGAAGTTCTTATGCACCAGCCATCTTACTGTAACCTTTTCCAAGTATAATAACATCGACTCGTGGACTAGGGCTTGTTAACGCCTGAACCACGTAAAAACACTGTTTGTTTAGTTACATTTCAGTATTTCTACAGTTCTTATCTTTTTATTATTCTGTTAGTTATTCGTTTCCGAAAAACTCGTTAAACAATAGGTTAAACTTATAAAATCTATAAGTGTTGCTACGAGTGTTCTACTAAGTCCCGGCTTGAACAAAAATCCACAGTAATAAACATACTATAACTACTACTAGTTATTACTACTACTACTACTATCTAGCTAAGTAAACATTCTGGGACTCTACAATTCTCCCCTACTACAAAGAATTTCATCCCCGAAAGTTACTTATCAAACAAATCTGGATACCGAGCATGCATGTCCTCCTCCAACTCCCACATTGCCTCCCGTTTAGAACTATTACTCCATAAGACTTTGGCTATCGGAATACTTTTGGACCATAACTGCTTCATCCCTCTATCTAGGATGCTAACCAGTCTTTCCTCGCAACTCAAGTCTTTCTGGAGTGCTATTGTATCGTACTTGAGGACATGAGATGGGTCTGACACATACTTTCATAGCATCGAGATGTGGAACACATTGTGGCTATCTACTAGAGCTGGCGGTATGGATAATCTATATGCAACTGCTCCCACTTTGTCCAATATCTCAAAAGGACCTATAAACCGGGGACTAAGCTTGCCTTTCTTTCCGAACCCCTTCACACCTTTCATAGGAAATATCCTTAGGAAGACTTGATCTTTGACCATGAATTCCACATCACGTCTCTTGGCATCTGCATAACTTTTCTGACAGCTTTGAGCAGCAAGCATACACTTTCTAATCAGCGCTATTGCTTCCTGAGCTCTTCTAACAGCTTCGGGACCAAGAAGTTGCCTTTCTCCTACCTCATCCCAATGTAACAGAGATCGACACCTCCTTCCATAAAGTAGCTCATAAGGTGCCATCCTGATAGTTGACTGGTAGCTATTGTTGTAGGAGAATTCTATCAGCAGTAAATACTTATTCCATGATCCTTTGAAATCAAGTACACAAGCGCGCAACATATCTTCTAAAATCTGTATGGTACGCTCGGACTGACCGTCTGTCTGAGGATGAAATGTTGTACTAAGACTTAACTTAGTACCCATGGCTTGCTGTAAGCTTCCCCAAAATCTTGATGTAAACACCGATCCTCTATCGGATACTATTGTCTTAGGGATTTCATGCATCTGTACTATCTCTTGGACATAGAGATTTGCGTAATGATCCACTGTGTATGAAGTCTTAACTGGCAGGAAATGAGCTGACCTGGTTAGTCTATTTATTATTACACAAGCCGAATCATGCTGCTTATTTGTTCGTGGAAAACCCGTCATGAAATCCATGACTATATCATCCCATTTCCATTCTAGAATGCTAAGTGGTTGCAATAAGCCTGCAGGGCATGGATGTTCTGCTTTCACTTGCTGGCATACTAAACACTTAGACACAAATTCCACTATATCCTTCTTCATTCCTGACCACCAATATATTGCCTTAACGTCGTGAGTCATCTTGGTCGACCCTGGGTGAACTGAGTATGGGGTACTGTGCCATCTTCTAAAATCGTCATCTTAATCCTTTGATCATTTGGCATGCATACCTGGTCCTTATATCTCAATAACCCTTGACTTGATATTGAGAAATCTGTGGCCTTCCCTTCTCTAACTGCATTCATTTGTGCTACTAATGTGTCATCATGCCCTTCCCCGATCCGTATATCTTCTAACAGACTTGACTGGATAGACAAGTTAGCCAGCTTACCGATGACTACTTCTATTCCGGCACTGATCAGCTCCTATTGTAGCGGCTTTTCTATTCCGGCTAGTGCTGCTAGCTTCCATAACTCTTCCTACTTAGCGCATCAGCAACTACATTTTCCTTTCCCAGGTGGTATAGGATTTCACAGTCATAGTCCTTCACTAGTTCTAATCACCTGCACTGCCTCATGTTGAGCTCCTTCTGAGTGGAGAAGTACTTTAAGCTTTTGTGATCCGTATAAATCTCACATCGTTCTCTGTAAAGATAATGGCGCTAGATTTTTAATGCAAAAACCACCACTGCCAATTCCATATCGTGAGTTGGATAACGTTGCTCATACTCCTTCAGCTCCCTTGAGGCGTAGGCTATCACCTTGTCATTCTGCATTAGCACGCAACCCAACCTTGCTTCGACGCATCGCAGTAGACTACAAATTTTTCGCTGGGTGTCGGTACACAAAGTACTGGTGCTGAGCACAGCTTATCTTTAAGCAACTGGAAGCTCTCTCCACACTTATCAGTATAGTTGAACCTCTGCTGTCTCCGGGTCAGATTGGTGAGCGAAGTGGCTATTTTAGAAAAGCCTTCTACAAACCTTCGATAATAACCTGCTAATCCCAGGAAGCTTGTTACCTCTGATGCATTCTTTGGTCTTGGCCAATCCTTCACAGCCTCTACCTTGGATGGGTTTACTACAACTCCGTCCTTGGATATAAAGTGCCCGAGTAATGCTACTTGCGAAAGCCAAAACTTGCACTTCTTGAACTTGGCGTAGAGTTAATATTCCTTTAGTCACAACAAAACCAACTTTAAATGTTCCTCATGCTCTTTTGTGTCCCTTGAGTACACCAAGATATCGTCGATGAACACTACGATGAATTTATCCAAGTAGTCCTTAAAGACCCTATTCATTAAATCCATAAATGTGGCTAGAGCGTTGGTAAGACCGAAAGACATAACTAAAAACTCATAATGCCCATAAGGAGTTCTAAAGGCTGTCTTAGGAATATCCTCTTTCAGTACCTTGAGTTGATGATACCCGAACCGTAAATCAATCTTTGAAAACATGGTCACACCTCGGAGTTGATCAAACAGGTCATCAATCCAGGGCAGCGAGTACTTATTCTTAATTGTTACCTTATTTAGCTCGAGATAATCTATGCACATCCGCATGCTTCCGTTCTTTTTTCTTCACAAATAGGACCGGTGCTCCCCATGGCGAATGACTTCGTCTATTGAAACCCAAGTCTAGGAGTTATTGTAGCTGCGACTTTAAATCCTTGAGTTTGGTAGGTGCCATTCGATATGGTGCCTTGGAAATAGGCTCGGTGTCCGGTACTAATTCGATTCTGAATTCAATTTCCCGAGTCGCCGGTAATCCGGCCAGGTTGTCGGGAAATACTTATGGGAATTCATTCACAATGCGGACGTCTCCAACCTTAAGTGGTGTTTCCTTGTCCACATCTGTGATGCTGGCTAAGTATGCTTGACATCCTTTTTCTATCATCCGTTGGACTTTGAGAGATGATATAAGCGGTGCGCATAGTCCTAAAACTTGTCCCATAAAGCATAATCTCTGGCCGTCAGGAGTCTCGAATGTCACTTTCTTGCATTTGCAGTTGATGGTTGCGCCATGCCTTGCTCACCATTCCATGCCTAGTATTATGTCGAAGTCTTTGATCTGAAATTCTATCAGGTCTCCTTCTAATTCTACGTCCTCAATCTTGATCGGTACGCCTCGTACTATCCGTGATGATAAAACTACTTTGCCCGATGGAAACTCTGTTACAAACCTAGTTCTAAATCTTTCACAAGGTTTTTCTAGTTTTTCTATCATTCCTAACGAGATATACGAATGAGTGGCTCCCGAATCAAATAATACAGAACATATATTATTGAGGATAGAAACCTGACATGTGACCACTTTATTGCTAGCATCAACTTCTCCTTGGGTTAAGGCAAATACTCTGGCTGGAACCATCTTGTCTTCCTTTTTCCCTTCTGACTTGAGATGGGGACATTCTCTCTTGCGGTGTCCTTCCTGATCACAACTAAAGCATCCCTTGGTGCTCGCATGGAATTCACCCGGATGTTTCTCTTGGCACTTAGCACATTGCGGGTATTCTACATAACCCGACCTATTACTTTCATTGTTCGTCCGTGCCCTCTTATCGCTGTCGGACTGCTTATTGTCAGGATGCCTTCTTTTCTGACCGTTATTGTTATTGGACTGATTGTTGTTGTTTTTGTGGTTGTTTTCACTATTCTGAGGTTGACTTGGCTGTTTAGGCTCAGGCTTACTAGCCTCCTCTTTACTAACATTCACCTATAGCCTTTCTACTTCTATTGTCGTTTCTAGAACATCGGCATAGGTAGTATTTCCTGGGTTTGCTAGCTTAACCCCTAGCTCAATCTTCAGTCGAAGTCCTCTAACAAACTTGGTCATTCTCAGAAAGTCAGTTGGAACCATTTCCAGTGCAAACTTGGCTAATCGGCCGAACTGCCGAGCATATTCTGCCACTGATAAACTTCCTTACTTCAGACCAGCGAACTCCTCGACTCTTGAAGCGATGACTGCTGAATTGTAGTACTTTTTGTGGAATAGCTCCACAAATCTGGTCCAAGTCATAGTGGCAACATCGTGAGTCTGTTGAACTAAGTCCCACCATATTCTAGCATCTTTCTTGAGCAAAGACGAAATGCAGGATATGCGGTCCGTGTTACCGAGATTCATGTGCGTCAGGATTGGCTCCACATTTCTGAGCCATTCTTCCTCCTCGAAAGGGTCTGTTGTCCCTTCAAAGTTCGGAGCATGTTGCTTACGAAACCGCTCATAAACTGGCTCCATGTGCTAAGTTGGGTATGGCGCATAGTTTTCCATTGGCCATCCCCCATATGGACCAACTTGTTGGGGTGCAGGAGCCATTTGCTGAGGCTGTGGTTGCGGGGGACGGGGAGGCTGAGTCTGAGGCTGAGCCTGTTGTCGCTGTTGTTGCAATAATTCCTCAACTTGTTGTCGTAGTCTGGCAATTTCCACAGTGTTGTCAACCGACGGTGGCGTACTTCTGCGAACTGGAGGGGCTTCATTGCTCTTAGGAGTAGGGTTGGAGGCATTAGCATTGGTGCGAGTAGACCTTCTCAGCGACATCTTAGCAGAGTTCTAATAGTTAAGAAAAACATGTTAGAACTTTACCCTAATAGGCTCTACGGAAAAACTTAATCTAAGAAAACATAACTCGGACCTATTAATTATGATTTCTTATGAAAATTATATAAGCCTTCTTTAGCATTAGAGTGGGTTTCTATACTTAGAAAAATAAGCCATCTTTATTATTTTCTAAGTTTGTTTCTAATCATCCTATATTACTTAATTCTCAGGCTCGAAACTCATCGTTGTTCCAAAGTTAATCATATTGAGGGAGGGATGGGATCAGTAAAATCGTTCCCACTACTATGGCCCCCTATCTCTCAATATGGAACCCGGTCCATTGATTTGTATCCACCCTCACCGAACTTAGTCATTATTTATTAAATTTATTATTTATTATGATTGCAAAAGAAAATAAAACTCATACATGTCATCAAAATAACATTGATATTTATTTGGAAAAAGTTTTTTCACTATGTACAATCATAAAATAAAACAAATAATAAATAAAATAAATAAATAAAAAGCTAATCTATTCTAGAAATCGGGATCTTCTACATCTGATTCGTAATCTAACATATCATCGTCTATTTCTTCATAGTCATCATTATCTTGAGCCTCAAAATTCCACCGAGGAAGATTTGTAAAAATTCTATGTTTTTGCTCATTTGCGAATTGGAACTCCATCTTAGAGGTGAACCTAAGTATGAGAAAGTAATATCTCATAGCTACCGGTAATTCATCTTCATCATCTATCGTCTCCCATATGTCTTCTAAGGCTGCAATTACAGTAGGATAATCTTTGAAAAGTCTAATTACTAAAACATATTGCTCTGTAGCTCTCATCATGATTTGCTTAGTTTCTCGGAGGTGACCTATCTCCCTGTGGAATAAGAGTAGTCTCCGAGAGATTCTTTCTAGTGCTCCTATAGTGTTTGTTGCTTCTCTAATCCCTGATATTGAAAACACACTATAAATCTCACTTCCCAAGTGTATATAAAGCTTAAGATGATAAAGCTTTTATCCCAATCCAAGTGTTTATCACTCTATAGTAACCCTAGCAGCTTGAAGAATGAGAGAAATGGTTGGGTACTAAGTGCTATTTATAGAGTTCAAGGAGTGAAACAACCTCCTTTTAGCTTGAATAAAAATAATGAATATTGATTGAAAAATATTTGAATATTCGTTTAGCAGGTGCTGAAGACTCGGTCAAAATGTTCAGAGGCTAGTCAAGAGGTTAAAGCTATTTTTAAAATTGAAAAACTGAGCTTTCAAAAATACATGGGTGGGGCCGATATAACGCCCCTTATAGGCGATATATCGCCTCTCCCAGTATTCTCGAGGCTGGTTCGATCGTTCGTGCAACATCGACGTGTTTTTCGTATCTCTCATGTGGCGATATATCGGCCTCTATGCTGCGATATATCGGCATACATGAATATATTAAACATGTAATTGCACTTTTTCAACATAATTTTAAATGATTAATTAGGTTTGACTGAGTAATACGAGATTCCAGCAAGTTCTGGAAGAGTCTAGAGCTTCTAGAAACTTCTATTTTTGAATTATCCACTCAAAATGCTTAAATCCTCAAATAAACAGGATTGTGACAAATGTCATGCTCTTAATGGTCTAGGAAGATTCTAGAGCTTTCTTGAACTTTATTTTATTTAAACTATAAATAAATCCTTAAATAAACATGCACACGACAAGTGTCATAATCTTATTAATTCTATCTAAACCTTATAGTATAATAAATAACATCTTTATAATCAGCTATATTAATCAAACCTTATGTTATAATTAATATTCTTAAACTATAGGTTAAACTTATAAAATCTATAAGTGTTGCTACGAGTGTTCAACTAAGTCCCAGCTTGAACCAAAATCCACAGTAATAAACATACTATAACTACTACTAGCTATTACTACTACTACTACTATCTAGCTAAGTAAACATTCTGGGACTCTACAATCAAAGAAACTTGAATCAAGGTGGGAAGTGTGCATTTTTGTTGGCTACACTCCAGAGACAAGAGGTAGTTATTTCTATAGTCCCAAGGATCAAAAGGTATTTGTTTCCACAAATGCAACCTTCTTTGAACGTGACTATATTAATAACTATAAACCTCGAAGCAAGTTAGTATTGGAGGAACTTACAGCTGATAAGATTCCATCACAATCATCTTCATCATTAAATGATAAATAATAAACTGAGGAAACAATGATTCATGGAAAAGAAACCCCGGTGCAACGTCGTAATGGGAGGATTGTGAGACAACCTGTTCGCTACAAACATGAAGCACATGTCCTTGTTTTTGATATAGACAAGAATGACCCATTCACCTATAAAGTGGCAATGGATAATCCTAAAAAGGAGAAATGACAAGAATCCATGAACCAAGAAATGGAATCGATGTAATCCAATTCTGTCTGGGAGCTTGTGGATCCACCTGAAGATGTCAGACCCATAGGGTGTAAGTGGATATACAAGAAGAAAAGAGTTGTTGATGGGAAAGTAGAGACTTTCAAAGCGAGTCTAGTAGCCAAAGGTTACACTCAGAGAGAAGGTGTCGATTATGAAGAAACATTTTCTTTTGTGGCCATGCTCAAATCCATTCGCTTCCTCTTATCCATAGCGACTGCCAACGATTGTGAGATATGGAAAATGGACATCAAGACAGCTTTTCTAAATGGCTATCTTGATGAAAGTATCTATATGGTACAACCAGAAGGGTTCATAAAGAAAGGGGAAGATCAAAAGGTGTGAAAGTTGCTAAAATCCATTTATGGATTAAAGCAAGCATCTAGATCTTGGATATCACTTTTGATGAAACAATTAAATCATATGGCTTCAAATAGAATGTTGATGATGCATGTTTGTATAAATACATCAAAGGAAAAGTGGTGGTTTTCTTAGTTCTTTACATTGATGACATTTTTGTCATTGGGAACAATGTAAAGACATTGTCGAACATGAAAAAGTGGTTAGCCAAAAAGTTCCAAATGAAAGATTTGGGCGAGGTGAGCTCTGTTCTGGTAATCCAAATCCTAAGGGATAGGAAGAACAAGCTCTTGGTACTTTCTCAGGCTAATAATATAGATAAGGTGCTTGAAAGATTCTCCATGGAGAATTCCAAGAAAGGTCAGTTACCGACCAGACATGGAATTGCTCTCTCCAAGGAAAAATGTCCTAAGACACCTCAGAAGGAAGAGGATATGAGATAGTATCCCCATGCTTTAGCAGTTGGGAGTCTAATGTATGTTATGTTGTGTACTAGGCCCGACCTATGTTATCCAGTTGGGATTGTAAGTCGTTATCAATCAAATCCTGGTTTTGAACACCGGATTGCATTGTAGCACATTCTCAAGAATCTTAGGAGAATGATAGATTATATGCTTGTATATTCAGGGGTTGAGTTGAACCCCACTAGACACACTGATTCTGATTTCCAAAAAGACAAAGACAGTCAAAAGTTAACATCTTGGTCAGTGTTCACTCTTGGTGGAGGAGTTGTTGTCTAGAGAAGCATTAAACAATCCAACATAGTTGATTCAACCATGGAAAACGAATACATAGTGGCTTGTGAAGCAGCTAAGGAGGTGGTTTGGTTGAGGAAGTTCTAAACGAATCTAGAATTTGTTCCAGATATGGATAAGCCACTAATCTTGTACTGTGATAATAGTTGAGCAATAGCTAATTCTAAAGAACTGAGAAGCCACAAGAGAGGAAAGTGTATAGAAAGGAAATACCATCTGGTAAGAAAGATTGTACATCGAGGTGATGTGACTGTTATGAAGATAGCGGCAGAACAGAAACTAGTTGACCCGTTTACCAAGACACTTCGTGAAAAGTCGTGGGTCACGTGCGCAATATGGGATTAAGGGAGATGCCTCACTTGTTTTGAGGGCAAGTGGGAGATTGTTAGGATTGATGCCCTAAAGGCATGTAAAGACATTTTATTGTTTTAAATAAAAGTACAATTTTATTATATTTGAAGGTTATAATTATTGTTTGAATTAAGTATATAATAATATCAAGAAAATTTTGTCTTCCTTTATGAGAATATGATCTTGTATTAGTACGAGAGAATTAAGATCATATGTACTAAATAAAATAGTCGGTAACATATTAAAGTATGGAATCTTTAATGAATGGTTACTAGTACGATTTGCTGAGCATACGAGATGCGAGTAATCTAGATTCGAATTACTGATGTGGATAGACATCTTCAAAAACTCAAGTTTAGAAAACCATCTCAGCCAAAACCAGAAACACAAGAGAAGAACCTAGAAACTTACCTCAGTTGGATGCCTAAACCCTGCTGAACTCTCAAACTTGATCAAGGTCCCAAGTGCAAAGCCTTAGCCTAAAGCTCCTTTGAATTTTATCTCCAAAAGACCCCAAGAATTGAAGAAGGAATCCTAAACCGTGAGAGAGAAAAGACTTATATTTTTTTTTCCTTCTTTCCTTTCTTTTCTTCAAACTTCTAAAGCTTTCTACATATTCCACTAAGGCAATAAAGCCAAAAACAACACTTATCTCTGATTTTAAACACCAAAAGACCAAAATGCTCTCCCAATTAAAACTAATCTTTTAAACCTCCTAAGGGCACTTTAGTCATTACTCTCAATTCCCGCTAATTCCCCGAGTGTCTCTAATATTTATCGCTTACTTCCCAACACCTAACTAATCACCAATTATATTCCTCAATATCAAATAATCTCCAATATATTTCCTAAATTCCCAGAAATACCCCCAGGCTCGCCCCGAGCCGGGTATAAATCCCCGCCGTGACTTTTTCGCTAAACCGCTCACTAGGATTGCCTCAAGTCACAAGCTACAAATATATCCACATAATAATGTGGTCTCAACAATTTATCACAGATATTTACATTTATGCCTTAAACGAGCCAAAATTTCACATATGCCCTTCTAACCTAATTAGGGTCTACATGCATACTAATACACATAGTCATGCATCACAGATATCCAAATAATCATATAAACATGCTTTTATTCATTTAAATCACATATAATCAAGTTATGCCCACCCGGCACACTAATCAAGGCCCTTAAGCCTTATTAGTAAATTTGGGTCGTTACAACTATCCCTTCCTAATGAGAATTTCGGCTCGAAATTTACCTGAATAATTCGGGATACTGATCTCGCATCGCTGATTCAAGCTCCCAGGTCGCTTCTTCGACCCAACTATTCCTGCACAATACTTTAACTAGAGGAATTGTCTTATTCCGTAGTACTTTATCCTTCCGATCCAAAATCTGAACCAGTTGCTCCTCATAAGCTAAATCTATTTGCAATTCCAAGTCTTCATACCTCAACACATGTGTCGCATCTGAGGCGTACTTCCGGAGCATAGAAACATGGAATACGTCATGGACTCCTAACACCAGTGGTGGCAAGGCTATCCTGCAAGCCACCTGACCGATCCTTTCCAGGATCTCAAAAGGTCTGATGAACCTAGGGCTTAGCTTGCCCTTCTTTCCAAACCTCCTTACCCCTCACAGTGGTGATACTCGGAGAAACACGTGGTCCCCAACTTGGAACTCCACGTCCCTATGCTTGGGATCAACGTAGCTCTTCTGTCTGCTCTGCGAGGCAGGCATCCTAGCTCGGATCTTGTTAGTAGCTTCATATGTCGTCTGAACAATATCCGGCCCCCAATACTTCCTCTCACCCATCTCATCCCAATGAATGGGTGATCTACATTTCCTCCCATATAACATCTCGTAAGGAGCCACCCAATCATTAACTGATAGCTATTGTTAAATGAAAACTCAATCAACGGAAGATACTTGCTCCAAGATCCCTCGAAGTCAATCACACATGGTCGAAGCATATCCTCCACTACCTGAATTGTCCTCTCAGACTATCAGTCTGAGGATGGAAGGCTGTGATGAACTTCAACTGAGTTCCCATAGCCTTTTGCAAACTACCCCAAAACTTGGAGGTAAAGATAGGATCCCGGTCTAACACTATAGACTTAGAAACCCCATGGAGACATACAATCTCCCTCACATATAACTATGTATACTAATCCACTGTATATGTCGACCTCTGTAGAAGAAAGTGGGCTGGCTTGGTGTATCTGTCCACTATCACCCACACCGAGTCATGAAGCCCTACTATTCTGGGTAAACCTCCCACAAAATCCATCGTAATATCCTCCCATTTCCACTCGGGAATACCCAAAGGCTGAAGCAACCCTTCCGGTCGCTGATGCTCAGCTTTCACCTGCTGACAGGTTAAACATCTGGATACGTACTCCACCACATCCTTCTTCATCCCGGGCCACCAATATAACGTCCGTAGATCCTGGTACATCTTCATGTTACCCAGATGAAGTGAGTACGGCATCGTATGTGACTCATCCAATATCTCTCGTCTGATCCCCTTATCAGCTAGAACACAAATCCGCCCCTGATACCGAAGCAAACCAACCTCAGAAATAGAATAGTCCTTAGCTACTCCTGCTAAGACATTCTCTCTAACCTCCTGTAATTGAGCGTCTACCAATTGACCTTCTTTAATCCACTCTAGCAGGGTCGACTGCAGAGTAATATTGGCCAACCGGCCCACCACCAATTTTGTCCCCGCTCTGATCATCTCATCAGCTAACTCTCTCAAGATCTGGGTGGAGCTATATAACTGACCTGGGCCTCTCTGTCTCAATGCATCCGCCACTACATTGGCTTTCCTCGGGTGGTAAAGAATATCACAATCATAGTATTTCACCAACTCTAGCCAACGTCTCTGCCTTATGTTCAGGTCCTTCTATGTGAAGAAATACTTCAGACTCTTGTGATCGGTGTATATCTCACACTTCTCTCCATATAGATAATGCCGCCAAACCTTCAGTGCGAATACCACCGCTGCTAACTCCAAATCATGGGTAGGATACTGCTGCTCATACTCCTTCAGCCGTCGTGATGCATAAGCTATGACCTTCTCGTTCTGCATCAAAACACAGCCTAAACCCAACCTCGACGCATCACAGTAGACAACAAACTTCTCTTCCCCCGAAGGAAGACTCAACACAGGCGCAGTAATAAGTTGTCGCTTCAATTCTTGGAAATTGTTCTCACACTTGTCTGACTAGATAAACTTCAAATTCTTTCGTGTCAATTCTATCATCGGTGTTGCTATCTACGAGAATCCATTCAAAAATTGTCTATAGTAACCTGCTAGACCAAGAAAACTCCGCACCTTCGAGGCGTTCCTTGGCCTTGGCCAATACCTAACTGCCTCCACCTTAGATGGATCCACCTTAATCCCATCTGCACCAACAATATGTCCAAGGAATGTCACTTCTGATAGCCAAAATTCACATTTCTTAAACTTGGCGTACAATTGGTGCTCCCTCAACCTCTGTAGAACCTGTCGAAGATGAAACTCGTGCTCTGCCTCTGAACTGGAGTACACCAAGATGTCTTCGATGAAGAAAATAACGAACTAATCCAGAAAGTCCTTGAACACCCTGTTCATTAGATCCATAAAGGCTGCTGGGGCATTGTTCAAACCAAATGACATGACCAGAAACTCATAATGCCCATACCTCGTTCGGAAGGCCGTCTGCGGTATGTCCTCCTCCTTGATCCTCAGCTGGTGATAACCAAATCGAAGATCAATCTTCGAGAACACCGTCTTACCCTGTAGCTGATCGAACAAGTCATCAATCGTTGGTAGGGGATACTTATTCTTGATAGTCAACTTGTTCAATTCCCGGTAGTCTACACACATTCTCAGAGTCCCATCCTTCTTCTTCACAAAAAAAACTGGAGCACCCCATGGCGAGTAACTAGGCCTGATGAACCCCAATTCCAGAAGCTCCTGTAACTGTATCTTCAATTCCTTCAGTTCTATCGGTGCCATTCTATATGGTGCCCTCAACACTGGCTCAGTCCCTGGCGCCAACTCAATAACAAACTGAATCTCCCTACGCGGCGGCAATCCAGGTAAGTCCTCAGGAAACACATCCAAGAACTCGCAAACCAATCTGGTCTCCTCCGGTCTTGTTGGCAAAACCCTAGTGGTATCTACCACACTAGCTAGGAAACCTATACATCCTCCCTGTAATAGGTCCCTAGCTCTTATTGTTGAAATCCTGGGTACGCGGGGTCCATGCACCGCTCCCACAAAAACGAAGGGCTCTTCACCCTCCGGCTCGAAAGTTACCATCTTCTTCCTGCAGTCAATAGTAGCTTCATATCTAACTAGCCAATCCATGCCTAAAATCATATCAAAGTCCTCCATACTCAACTCAATCAAGTCTACTGACAATTCCCTACCATCAACCATCACTGGCAGTGCTCTAATCCACCTCCTAGAAACTACCAGTTCTCCTGTAGGCAAAATAGTCCCAAACCCCGAAGTATAATACTCACTAGGACTACACAGTCTATCAATTACCTTACTAGAAACAAACGAATGTGTAGCACCAGAGTCAATCAATACAGTAAAAGGAGAGCCAGCACTAGAAAGCTGACCTGTCACTATCGAGGGACTAGCCTCGACTTCCGCTTGTGTCAGGGTGAACACTCGAGCTGGAGTCAAGCTGTCCACCTTCCCTGCATCTTCTTCCTTCACTATCGGGCAGTCTTTCTTGAGGTGTCCCACCACTCCGCACACATAATAGGCCTTAGCCCGACATTCGCCTGGTTGGCATCTTCTGCACCTCGTGCACTCAGGATAGCTCCTCCATGAATCACTGCCTCCCTGACGGCCACCCTGGGTACCCCGACCCCTCCTATCAAGATCGGAAGCAGTCGAAGTATCAGGGTTCTTTCTCTTCAGATCACTGGGGCCTCCGCCCCTACCAGACCCAGAATATGGAGGTACCACCCTGCGGCCCTCCCACCTTGCTACACTCTCCCTCCATATCTTATTCTCCGCTTCCTCAGTGGTAAGAGCCTTCTCTACAGCCTGGGCATAAGTTGTCCCCCCAGGAACTATTGTAATCCTCACATCTCAGACTATCATATCATTAAGCCCTCTGATAAATCTGTCCCGCCTAGCCACATCAGTAGGCACAAGATCTAGTGCGAACTTCACAAGTCTGTCAAACTTCAGGGCATATTCTATAACTGCCATGCTGCCCTAAACCAGCCCCACAAGCTCATTTACCTTCGCTGCCCTGATGGCAACATTATAGTACTTCTGACAGAATAGGTCCTTGAATCCTTCCCAACTCAGTGTAGTAACATCTCTGGCCTGTGATGCCACTTCCCACCAGATACGGGCATCCTCTCTCAGCATAAATGTGGCACAGACCACTCTGTCATGTCCCTCTACCCTCATGAAATCCAGGATTGTAGTAATCATGGTCATCCACTGTTCGGCCTTCAGTGGATCAGGTCCTCCCTCAAAGATTGAGGGCTGCTACTACCTGAACCGCTCATACAACGGCTCCCATCTATTCCCAACCTCTACTGGTTGTTCAATTGGAACCACTGCAGGTGGCACAATAAGGACAACACTCTCTGATGGAGCCTGCTGTCGCAGAATGCAGATCTGCTCATCCTGGCTCTGTAGTCGTGCTTGCATGTCTGCCATAAGTTGCTGTCAGTTCTTAGGGACTGACAGAGGGTACTGGCCCTGGTCATCATCTTTAGTCTCAGACCTGGTGCTGGCTAGTCACGTAGATTTTTTTGGACGCATAGTTATCTAAGTTAATCTGTAATCAATGACTCGGCGGTCAGACTATGATGATAGGGTAATAATCCTTTCACGATCCACCATTAGAACCCAAAAATTCACAAACAATCAAGATATAACATTTTATCCAAGTATTCAAATATTTTCATTCACATGCATAGCAATGCTAATAAGCATGCCTCAATATCATCATGCAATAGTCAAGGGCCAATCCCTATCAGTGTCTCATGCTCCCTATTAATCAAGTAAACCTCAATATTCATATTCCATTCTAATCATTTAAACATATAATCATGTTTACACAATTACCAAACCCTGAGTCGAGCTTGTCTTTAACGGCGAATGTACATGTCCAACCAGTATTCAGGAACCCTTAAACCTAGGACGCTCTGATACCAAGTTGTAACGCCCTGGATAGCCAAGACCGTTACACTGTGTGTTTATAAAGGTGCAAGACTTGCTAATCAAGTCATTTAGTTAGAAATATGTTACCAAAACTACAGTTGAACTAGGGTTAAAAGATTTTGGCCACAAAAGCTACTTTTCTTATAATCAAACATTTTTACATGGGATCCCAAATGTAATAACGTTAAAACACAATTTACAAAATTTCAGGATAAAAGTATAGCTACTAGCCATTCTAAGGGCAAAACAGACATTTAGGCTTTTCCCGCCCTGTACTACTCCTCGGCTGTGGTGGCCAATCGGCTGGCTATGTACATTCCGCCCCAAAGCTCTCCATCTCAGGACTGGTCCACTTTGCCCTTGCCTTTACCTGCACCACGTAGCACCCGTGAGCCAAGGCCCAACAAGAAAACACAACAAAGCATAATCATCAAACAACAATCAGATAACTAATACAGTATAATCATATACTCAACAATCCAAATATTCACAATAATCAAGTACTCAGCATACCAAGTTCATCATTTCATACTAATAATCAATTCACATATGATAACTAGGGTTAACGCGCTTAGGCCGCACCCTTTATTTATCCCACTGACTCTGGCCCGCTTAAACCAAGCTCAATGAATATCAAGTTGTCCTCAGCTACCAGTGGTCGAGCCGCACCCTGTGCGCAAATGTTATTTATGGCACTCTTAGGCCGTTTATCACATGTCCCATGGCATAATACCATCTACGACATCATACAGATATAGGGAGCTCTTAGTCCCAACACAATCACATAACCAGGTGCAATTTTCTTACCTTTGGATTCCAGTAGCTTTGATCAATGATGACACCCCTCAAGCACGATCCCTTCCGAGCCCTAGCGTACACCTAGTCACAGCCATAAATCAGAATCATCACCAAACTTCAATCCCAAAAACCTAACCTTGGGACCAATCCCGAGCCCTCGGGAAGCCCTAATTCCACCAAACAGGGTGGTGGAATCAAACCCCGAGTCCCTGGGCAAAAACCCTAGGAAATAACCCAAAAATCCCCTTCTTGGAACAGGGTAGCGCTACAGGGCCCTAAAGTGGGTGCTACAACACTAAAATCAGAGCCAAAAACTCCCCATGCATCCAAGCCTAGCGCTATAGCACCCTAAGGCTAGCGTTACAGTGCTAGTCACAGCCAGACAACACCCTATTTTCACCTCTTCGAACTTCCTCGAGCCAAAACCATCCAAAATTCTTCCAAACCTCAACCAAACTCCAAAACAAGCCTACCAACATCTATATCTCACCCCATATGACCCAACCATACAAAACTCAATCACATGCACCCCAAAATAAAGAAATCACCATAGCTGAGCTCGTAGCTCAAAAACTCAACAGAAAATAACAGAAACTTCAGGACTTTAGAGCTAGAATTTCATACCTTCAATGGAGACTCTCAACCTAGATTATCCCTAGTGTCCTTTCAACCTCAAGCCCTTCACTTCCTCAAGCTTATCCCCCTTGATTCCATCCAAAACTCAAGTTTAGAAAGCCATCTCAGCGAAAACCAGAAACACAAGAGAAGAACCTAGAAACTTACCTCAGTTGGATGCCTAAACCCTGCTGAACTCTCAAACTTGATCAAGATCCCAAGTGCAAAGCCTTGGCCTAAAGCTCCTCTGAATTTTAGCTCCAAAAGGCCCCGAGAATCGAAGAAGGAATCCCAAACTATGAGAGAGAAAGGACTTCTATTTATTTTTCCTTCTTTCCTTTCTTTTCTTCAGACTTCTAAAGCTTTCTACATATTCCACTAAGGCAATAAAGCCAAAAACAACACTTATCTCTGATTTTAAACACAAAAAGACCAAACTGCCCTCCCTATTAAAACTAAGCTTTTAAACCTCCTAAGGGCATTTTAGTCATTACTCTCAATTCCTGCTAATTCCCCGAGTGTCTCTAATATTTACCGCTTACTTCCCAACACCTAACTAATCACCAATTATATTCCTCAATATCAAATAATCTCCAATATATTTCCTAAATTCCCAGAAATACCCCCAGGCTCGCCCCGAGCTGAGTATAAATCCTCGCCATGACTTTTTCGCTAAACCGCTCACTAGGATCGCCTTGAGTCACAAGCTACAAATATATCCACATAATAATGTGGTATCAATAATTTATCACAGATATTTACATTTATGCCCTCAACAGGCCAAAATTGCGAATATGCCTTTCTAACCTAATTAGGGCCTACAAGCATACTAATACACATAGTCATGCATCACAGATATCCACATAGTCATATAAACATGCTTTTAATCATTTAAATCACATATAATCCTATTATGCCCTCCCGGCGCACAAATCAAGGCCCTTAAGCCTTATTAGTAAATTTGGGTCGTTACAGATGTTATCAAAATAAGAATCAAGAGTTTCTCCCTAAAGTGTGTACATAGCTCTGCCCAAATTATTCTCAAATCTCCCCAAAGAAAACTAGCTCTTGATCCTAAAGCCTAATTATTTTCTCCATGGGTTGCCTTAGTGATACCCTCTCCACTAATGTAGACAAACACCAAACCAAAGATCAAAAGGACTTATTCAAGCTTGTAATGTAAGGCTTAGGTGAAGGTTGTTAAGAGAAGTCATTTTTAGTTCAAAACACCTTAATCTTCCTAGGACCAAAGTAAGATCTTACAATCATTCCCCAAAGAATACCCCATACAATTTGAATATCACTCTTACCATTATTCATTATTAAAAATAAAGAAAGAAAAAAAAACAATACCAAAGATATACTTTACTTTTTTTTTTTTGAGAAGTTCTACACCCCCAAACTTAATTGCAAACTTTATTTGTACAATTTTTTTTTCATTTATTTATGGGAGTGCACTCTTTTCTTTGCACATACACTAGTTTTTTTTTCTTCAATTTTTTTAATATATAAATGCCAAGAGACACAAGATAAGGAATGCTCTCCCCCAAACTTAAAAAGCAACATTGTCCCCAATGATGAAAACAAGAAAGGAAAATAATATAAACACTCACCAAGATGTCACTCAACAAGAATTACGCTCATCTCACCCTCCTTCATGATGCAACACTGAACATATACCCAAGAAGGAAATGATGTGTGTGAACTAGGCTAATATGTGGCAAAAAAGGAAATGGATCAATTAAGCTCAATGGGGTGACTAGGGATAAAAAGTATAGCATGGTTGGCTCAAAAGGCTCAAACGGTCCAAAGATTGCCTAAATCATGTCCTCAGCTTAGTGTTGTCTAGGATTTCGCCTCAAAGGAACCACTAAGAAATTCTAGAAACTTAGGTTCTCCCAATATTCTAGCTAGATATAAGGGTTCAAGAAATTATTAGTCAAGCTATGCACACAAAATAGGGATTGACACTATCGTCATTATTTTTCAAACTTTATTAACACTCAAGTACTAGTAGTCAATCACACAACAAGAGGCAAATCAATGGATTTTATTCAATTTATATATATATATGGTTCATCATTGAGCCCCAAGTTAAGCACTAGATAAAGAAACACAAACCCTCCCAAGAAAATGACAACAAAATAAAAACTAAGACAAACTAGATAACTATACACTAAAACACAAAACAACTATCTGGCTAGCAACACAAACAAGATGCAGAGAACTGAAATCCTTGTTCTCACTCCACAAAATCACCCAAAAAAACACCAACAACTACTAATTATTCATAAAAGAAAACATAAAATATAGCAAGAAACAACTTGAGCTACTTATTGACCCTTGATTTGACCAACGACACGGAGTCAAAATAACAGCAAAGTACAAAAAGAAAAATCAAGAAGGGAATCAAATGGGAAGAAAGTGACACAAGCGATTTATAGTGGTTCGGCCCCAAATGTGTGGTAACAACCTACGTCCACTTAGTGTTCTTATTGACATTGAATACCAATGTCATGATCATAGAACTAGGGTTCTTGAGTTTCACAAGCCTTAGGAGAATTACAACTTTCGGTGGATAATCACACTATGCTCTCTCTATGAGTATTCAAGTTCAAGGTTCAAAATTCCCTTCCTTGAGCCCTCCCATTCATATTTATAGGCTCAAGGGAGTTACATGGGCGAATGGGCCTTAATTATCCTTAATATCAGTGTATCAAGGCAATAAAGCGAAAATATAATAAATGTATTTATTACAAGATTGCGTATCTTAAAGGAAATAAATTGAAGCATGCGACCAGACTGGTCGCATCTAAGCGCGAGATCTGATGAAGCCATAAACATCTGGTCGATAGGCGAACAACATCCCTTCACTTTAATGCTGCCACATGCCAACCATGTGTAATAAATTCTTGCCACGTCATCAGGAGCCATTTTTGGGTAAACATTAGCCTCCCAAGTTTATTTTACTGCGACCAGTATAAAGTAAACTTAGGAGACTGACCCTTCGCATACCCCACCAAATCTGTCAGAGACCTCCATGCCTTCTCGAAAAAGGCAACCAATCATGTCTTTTCAATTTCCCAAAAGTGGTCTGACGGCTATCGTGCTTCCCCATGCCTTGAAAAGTTAATCCCATCATTACCTCTTTTACAATGCCACGATCAATATAAATAAGCCACTCACTTCACTTTTTACGTTTTATCAATCCTCTTGCCTTTAAGAACTCTGAAGAACAAGGTGTAAAACTTCCAGAAACTCAGACGATTTTTGGCGATCCACGAAGTTCTCGCCCAGCCAATATCGACTTAGCATCTCAGAGATCTACTCCATCCTTTATACAAGTAAGTTTTGTGATTGATTTCATTCTGTTATGTTGTGCCTATTTTCCCGTTATTTTTTATTTCTATGTTCTTGAATATCTTTGTCAGTTCTTGCAAAATGGTTTCGGGGTAAATGGGTATGTTGATCTACGCTAAATATGGTAGGAAAATAAGACCTTGCTAGGGTTAGGAACTAGTTTGGTAGTTAGGATCATGAATTTAGGGCGTAAAATCGAAGTAAAAATTTGATTTTTAAGCTTATAGAAACACTGGGTTTTTCTCGCCCCTTCAGAGTCAAAAAAGTTTTTCCTGAAAAACTTTTTACTTCTGCTTTTTGATCCGTTTTCCAAACTGCTCGTACGTAATTGAGTGTTTTTGCTAGAATGTTGCTTGTCGTATAAAAGCCTAACTTTTATACGCGAGCAACGTTATCCCAGCTTTTTCACACCTCTTGATCTTTTGGGTCGTAGATTCTCATTTTCCCTTCTCTGTTCGCAGATTTTCATGCAACGTCTGTGGGAAGGTGAGAGGATAATTGACGATGACCTGCTCGCCCAACTGCTCGAGGATGAAGAACAACCATCTTCACTTATACTAGATATCCCTTTTTCTCATATTCCAACCAACAAATCTCCATGCAGTCCATCAAATATGGGTAAAGTAAAATCCACCGCCCAGAAAAAGAAACCAACAAAACCCTCTACAAATCAGCCTGCTCCTAAGGCTGAAATTCCTTCGAGCAGCAGTCGAGCTGAAAATAGTGATCCCGAAATCCAATGACAGCCCGCCCCCGCGATGTACTTCGACCAGATGTTGAATGGTACCTTGCTCCTCCTAGCCAAATCACTGCTAGGATGGTAAACAATTTCCTCAGGAAGTACGGACTTTCTAGGATAACTTTATTCCTACCTTCTACCGACCAGTGGGCAAACCTGCCTGGCGGCACCTTCAACGCCTGGTCGAGGTATCACATTGAGGCAGGAGCAATCCTGCCTGTCCATCCTTTCTTCTAGGGAGTGGCCAATTACTTCGGGGTCGCTCATTTCCAAATAACCCCAAACAGGTATAGAATGCTTTCCGCACTCTATATCCTTTACAGCCTTAAAAAATGGCATGTCCTTTCGCCTCATGAGATCAATTACCTATTCGATCTCAAATCTAACCCCAACCAGGACAACACGGGGTTCTTTCACCTCTGCCACCAGGAATCGATCCGCACCTTCCTGAGTGAGACTACCTACAAGTCTAATGTAGGAAAGTACTACCAAGAGTAATTTTTAACCACTGACCTGGTCGCCAACAACCTAGCCTTCACCCAAGGAGGTAACTTATTTGTTCTCTTGGTCGTTTATTTCCTTTTATTTTATCTACATTCTCCTTAGAAAATTAGCTCTCTTCAGGTCCATGGCTGTGACAAACTCCCACTCCAGAAATGGAGATTCGAGCAGCACTACTGGCCAGCATGACTAACGTAGAAAAAAGCGTCAAACATCTGGTCACTAAAGCCAACCTAAAGCTTGTCGGGCTTCTGACACCTCACCAATACGTGAGGGAGTCAACGGCGGGGAGTGCAACTGGTGGAGAAATTCCCGAGCAGCACCCGGACGTGTCATAACCTCCAAGGAGGAAGACAACTGGGGTGACAATCAGGGAACCCTCCAACACCCCACAAGCAGCTGCTCCCCCTGCCCATTTGGGAAAGGGAAGAAAGAAATCTTCCAAACCCCCTGCACCCATCGACGAGTCTTCATATGAGAACGGTACTGTCTTCTCATTCTTAGATAGTTTGCCCATTCCCTGTCTTTTATTTGACGCGGACGACAACTTTAAGTACACTCCAAATTTAAATTCAAATTTCTTCCAGGCATTGAGTGAGTGTAGCAGTAGTTCAGTAAGTAATGTAGCGACCAATAGTTATAGCACAAGTATTTTACTTATAATTTCCTTGTTTTTATTTTCGGCTCCATCTATGCACATTGTCTAACTGCTCACCATGTTTCTTCACTTGCAGATATGTCATCTGGAGACATGTCCGATCGCTACACCGCATCTGCTACTCCTTCAAGCAGGAAGAAAGAGAGCAAGCGCACCGCGGAGAAAGCAGCAAGGCCCCTTCAACCAAGAAGGCGTGGATTGAGGATCTTCCAACTGCTACTCCCTCAAAAGAAACAACACCCCCTCCGGCACCACTCGACTAGAAATCTCCCCCTACACCAGCCGACCATAATTCTACTCCTCCAGCGCCAACCGACCAGATACCTCACGATCAACCTAAAGACGCACTGACCATCATTGTAGTTGGCTCGGCCAGAGAGAGGATATACAAACTCTCAAAGCACAAACATAGCCGAGAGGCCATTGTCGGCACCAACTCCATGGAGGCCGACCAGATAATAAATTGAGGGCTAAACGAGATAGCCATTGTAAGTTGCTTTTTATCAATGAGTTATTTTACTTTGTCATTTTCTGCCATCATCTTATCTCTTTACCTGATCACAGGGACTGCTGACTATAACTGTTGGTTGGCGCCACACAGAGACTTTGGTCACCCAGACCAAAGACTTCGACACCAAGCACATTGAGGCGATGAAGGTGCTCGAGGGGAAGAACGCTAAATTGCTTGAGAAAAACACAAAACTGCTCAGAAAGAACACTAAACTGCTCAAGCAAAACTCCAAGCTGGCCAAAGAGCTTCAGTAGTTTCAAAATGCCCTGTCCAAAGCTAATGTAGACAAAGAGAAGTTTAGGGAGTGTGTTAGAATTAACTGCCAAGAGGCTAAACAGCTTGAGGTTGATCTGATCAAGAGCAGAAAAGAGACTGAGGAGTTGGAGGGGCACGTCTAGGAACTTCAGGAGACGAATGCTAACAACTTGGAGAAGTATAGGGAAGCCACCCACCTTTGCTTTTATGAGTTATGGAAGCATAACCGTGGAGCCAACTTCAACTATCTTTCTGAGCGCCTGAGGCGAACTCAAATAGCCCGGTGCACTATTCGCCTGGAGGAAGAAGAAAGAGCCAACATTCCTGCCTCCCTAGAAATCTCCTTAGCAACGGGGATTGATCGCACGGAAAATGAAGCTGGAACTACTGTCGACCAGGACACTCCTCAAGACCCTCCTGCCTCATAGTATTTTTATTTTTCTTACTTTACCTTTTAGATACACGACCTACGGGTCGCGATGCAAGGACGATTTCTATTTTTATTGCTGCATGGGCATCTCTTTTCCTTTTAACAAACAATTACATCCGAGCAGTAACTGCTCGCGGTGTAAAAGGATTCATTTTTGGTATTATATAATATTTGCATCTTATTATAACACCTGTTCGCATGACCTAACTTAGCATAGTACTTTGGTTTGATTTAACAAAATATCAAAATTTTGAAAAATACTCTAAGTACCCTAGCATGCTTTCACTTACTTTGCTCGTGTGTTTACATACCTTTTGATATGCTTTGCTTAATAGATACCTTATATGTCCCCCATGTGATTGAGGAGCTTTAGGTCCTCGATCACTTGCCTTGACTAGGACCTGTTCGAACATTTCTACTCGTAGGAGAAATTTTAAAATGAGAATATAGCAAAACAACACACGTAATGAGAAAATACTTGTAATAAACACAATAGTTGGCAAGATTGACTGGATGCGCACAATACCTTTTATTTCTCATAGTAAATGGACAAAATGTGTATGTACGAGAGATCACCAAAATGATCTTACACTTATAAGCAATCAGTCACATAAAATGACCAACCCTTTTTCATAACTTGTAAAAAGTAAACTTAATACAAGCCAATTCTTTAAGAAGAATTGTTTATTGATAGTACTAGCGCAGGTTTTCTCCATTCCAATAGCGAGGAATGAGATCTCCATTTAAGCGAGCAAGTTTGTAAGTGCCTAGATGGAGGACTTTTTCAATGTGGTATGGTCCTTCCTAGTTAGGTCCGAGTACTCTAGCGGCCTGGTCGCGGGCGTTGAGGAAAACCCTTCTAAGTACTAGATCTCCTACATTGAATCTCCTTTCACGCACTTTAGAATTAAAATACTGGGCGACCTTTTTGCTGGTAAGCCACTACTCGGAGTTGGGCTTCCTCGCGCTTTTCATCGACCAAATCTAGAGATTCCATGAATAGTTGGCTATTACAGCCTTGATCGTACATCATTCTTCGATGCGATGGCGGATCTAACTTGACAGGAAACATAGCCTCATATCCATAAGCCAAGGAAAATGGAGTATGGCCTGTTGCTGTGCGATGGGACGTTCTGTATGACCAGAGGACTTCAGGAAATTGGTATGGCCATGCCCCCTTTGCTTCCTCAAGCCTTTTCTTCAGAGTATCCTTTAGAATTTCATTGACTTCCTTGACTTGTCCATTTGCCTGAGGGTGAGTAACTGAAGAAAAAGGTTTTGATAATTCCATGTCGCTCATAAAAATTCGTGAACAGATCACTAACAAACTGTGTACCATTGTCTTAGAAAATTTTTCTTGGGAATCCATAACAATACATGATGTTCTTGACCATGAAATCCAGGACTTTCTTGGTCGTTATGGTTGCGAGTGGCTCAACTTCGACCCACTCTGTGAAGTAATCAATGGCCACCATGGCATATTTGACGCCGCCTTTCCCTCTATACCCCAGACTATGAATGGCCACGGACTTTGCATTTGGTTAGTTCATTAGGGGCTGCTCGCAAAATTTTGGAGAATCTCTGGCACTTGTCGCACCTTCGCACAAATTCCATCGAGTCTTCATTCATTGTTGGCCAGAAGTATCCTTGCCTTAGGATCTTTTTTGATAAACTCTACCCCCCAGCATGGTCCCCACAAAAGCCTTCGTGGACCTCTCTCATTAATTCTTTGGCCTTCTCTTTCAAAATACACCTGAGGAGTGGCATTGAGTACCCCCTTTGGTACAAGATTCCATCGACCAAGATATACCTAGTAGCCTGCCGCTGAAGGGTCCTGGCTTTGTTCCTGTCCGTCGGCAAAACTCCCTTCGTTAGGTACTCTATGTAAGGCGCCATCCATGTATCTGCCGCCTGAATCACCAAAGAGGTTTCTCCTGTCTGGATGCTTGGTGTCGACAGTCGTTCAACTGGTACTATATTCAGGGTGTTAGCATCCTTGGCACTTGCTAACTTGGCCAAAGCATCAGCGTTTGAATTTTGGTCACGAGGTACTTGCTGGAGAGTATACTTCTCAAACTAGGCCAACAAATCTTTTGCTTTATTTAGGTAGGAAACCATCTTTAGACCTCGAGCCTGATATTCTCCAATGATCTGATTAACCACCAACTGAGAGACACTGTAGATTTTGAGTGACTTTATGTGCATGTCTCTGGCTAA
Organism: Humulus lupulus; assembly: GCF_963169125.1. Lineage (NCBI taxonomy): Eukaryota > Viridiplantae > Streptophyta > Magnoliopsida > Rosales > Cannabaceae > Humulus > Humulus lupulus. The sequence continues at coordinate 117,200,448 of NC_084796.1, read as the reverse complement.
CCGTAATCCTACGAGCAATGCCTCGTACTCTGCTTTGTTTTTGGATGTCGTGAAGTCGAATCTAAACGCGCAGTGAAATCGATGCCCATCAGGCGTTATCAAAATCACTCCGGTTCCAGCGTGATGCTCATTAGAAGATCCGTCTATGAATAACTTCAATGAGGGAGTTTGGCTTTGAGGTTCAGGCTCTCCAGGCTCTTCTGGCTACTCGTTGTTTGGAAGCCCAGTGAGTTCTGCAACGAAGTCTGCCAGAGCTTGTCCTTTTACTGTTGCTCATGGAAAATAAGAGATATCAAACTGCCCAAGTTCAACCGCCCATTTTAATAATCGGCCCGCAGCTTCTAGCTTCTGCAGAACTTTCCGTAAAGGTTGGTCAATCAAAACTATGATTGGGTGAACTTGGAAGTACGACCACAACATTCGGGATGCTAAGATCAGGCAATAGGCTAATTTTTCAATAGGAGGATATCGCAGTTCCGCTCCTATTAGCCTTTTGCTTACATAATAGACGGCCTTCTGCACGCCCTCTTCCTCTCTTACTAGAACAGCACTAGCAGCATATTTCATGATCGCCAAGTAGATGAACAAGGTTTCTTTATCCACTGGCTTTGATAGAATTGGTGGCTGCGACATGTGAGTCTTTAAAGCTTGAAAAGCCTGCTCACACTCCTCCGTCCATTCGAACTTTTTGTTGCCTCTGAGTAGATTAAAAAATGGGACGCATTTGTCCGTAGATTTGGAGATAAATCTACTTAGAGCAGCAATCCTTTTAGCTAAACTTTGAACGTCCTTGATCTTCATTGGCGATTTCATATCGATGAGGGCAAAAGGACATATAGGGGACTTGCAAGAGTGCTTCAACGTCTTGAATAAATATCAGATGAAGCTGAATTCCCTCAAGTGTTCCTTCGGAGTTGGATCAGGGAAATTCTTGGGATTTATAGTAAACTCACGAGGAATTGAACGACTGTCGGGATTGGCCTGAATTCCTCGCGAGTTTACTATAAATCTCAAGAATTTCCCTGATCCAACTCCAAAGGAACACTTGAGGGGATTCAGCTTTATCTGATATTTATTCAAGACGTTGAAGCACTCTTGCAAGTCCCCTATATGTCCTTTTGCCCTCTTCAACTTAACTAGCATGTCATCGACATATACTTCCATGTTTGTACCGATCAGCTCCTTGAACATGTGATTGACTAGTCGCTGGTAAGTCGCACCAGCGTTTTTCAAATCGAAGGGCATGACTTTGTAACAGTAAAGCCCTGTATCGGTCTGAAAGCTAGTGTGATCCTCATCAGGTGGATGCGTACTAATCTGATTGTACCCAGAGTATGCATCCATGAATGAGAGGATCTCGTGCTCTGCAGTGGCATCGACCAACTAGTCAATTCTAGGGAGTGGGAAATAATCTTTAGGGCGGGCTTTATTAAGGTCTGTGAAATCCACGCATGTTCTCCACATACCATTCGGCTTAGGAACCAGTACAGGATTAGAGACCCAGGATGGATAAAATGCTACCCTCATGAATCCATTCTCCTTTAGCTTCTCGACTTATTCCTTTAGAGCTTTTGATCTGTCTTTGTCGAGCAGCCTCATTTTCTATTGTACTGGTGGAAAACTCTTGTCTATGTTCAGGACATGGCTAATGACTGCAGGGTCTATTCCAACCATGTCTTTATGCGTCCAGGCAAAGACTTCCTGGTTTTTCTTTAAAAATTCCACCAGTACTTGTTTCGTTGTTGTCTCTAAGGTTTTATCGACTTTCACAACCCTGGTCGGATCTAATTCATCGATTTGGACCTCTTCAAGGTCCTCGATGGGTCCTATTTCTTCATAAAAATCCCCAAAGTGAGGATCCAAATCCCTGTCCTCACTTTGGGCAACACCCTATTTGGTGACATCATCATCTGATTGAGCTTTTACATCGCTGGCCGTTTGCAACTCCTTCCCGGCAGCTTCCCTCAATCCACCTTTCTTCACCTTAGATATCGAGTCATTGTAGCACTCCCTCGCTTCTCGTTGGTTTCCCAACATGCATCCTACCCCTGCATTGGTTGGGAATTTCATGGCAAGGTGCCAAACTGAGGCGACGGCTCGCAGGTCGACCAAAATTGGCCTCCCAATTACAGTGTTATACGTTGAAGGACAATTAACTACTATGAAAGTAGTGAGTAATGTCTTGTTTGCAGGTGTAGTTCCTGTTGTTTGCAGGCGCAGTTCCTTTATTTTTGTATGACTGCTAACTTCTGTACTAACCATATCTTTGTTTTGACAAAAGAGATGTCTCAGTCCGGGGCACAAAGTCTGCGGGCTGTGCTCATTGGGGGGAACTCCTCAGCTGGGGCCTCTGGGCCCAAAATGAAGAAGCTCCGGACACTGAAGAAAGGCGCCGAGACCCCATCCAAGTCTCCTGCCAAGGAGAAAGAGCAGCCCTCGGCCGCTTAGGTCGTGGGAACTGTTCCTCTTGCTGCAGGAGGGAGCAGCATGCCCCCACCCCCTTCGCAAGCTCCGGCCTTCGTCCAGGACACAGGGGCAGAGCTCGGGACTTCGGCAATTTCAACCTCCGAGGTGCGCATCCTGGTTGACCCCCAGGACCTGGAGAAGATTCCAGAGGCCTTCCGGGGGATGGTGTATGAGACGGCGAACTACGCCGTCAGCCACATCTACAAATTCAATAAGAAGGAGCTCAGGGCCATCGAAACAAGGAGCCCGGTGGGCGTGCGGGAATCTTCACTGGGCATGGCCCTAACGGTAAGCTGACCTCAACCTTTTATGGTTTTTAATTGTCATGCCTTGCCCTATTTTTCCTTTCTCCCTTCTCTTTTTTTTTCCTAAGGCAGTTGCCTCTCCGTTTTCGCAGAGTGTCATTGCCCTCCATCAGAGCATAGCCAGGACCAAGGCCCAGCTCGAAGATATGCGGGGTGAGCATCAGGTGGTTAAGGATGCCCTGGCGGCCACGCAGGCCGAGCTGGAAGAAGCCCGTCCCAAGCTTCAGGAGGTCGAGGCAACCAAGGCCGCCCTTGCCGCCGCGCGGGTGGAGCTAGACACCGCGAAGGCTAGGGCCGAGGAGGCCAAGCCTGCCTTAGCCGCTACGCAGGCGGAGCTAGATATTACGAAGGCTGGGGCCAAAACCGCCCTGGAAGTCGAGCAAGCGGCCTCCGGCGCCGCCCTGGAGGACATGCTCTATAACTGCTGGGCCTTCAACCTGGACGGCAACTTCTCCTTCTTGGCAACGGACGTTTAGGAGCCCTTGCTGGAGGGATTTAAAGCTCGCCTCGAGAAAGAGGCACCTTCCGAGGCCGGGGAAGCCTCTGGTGCAGCTGAGCAGGAGGGCGAGACGGCAACCTCCACGGGGCAGCCTGGCGGAGCTTAGGGCCTTCCTTTTTTGCCACTCTTTTATTCTTTTTTTTTTTTTGGTGTAACTTTTGCACGAGGTGTTTCCACCTCGAGACAATTCACTTATCAATTTTATTTTTAATTGACTTATTTCCTGGTCTTTGCGCACTTTAGTTACTATTTTGAAAAAAAAAACTTAGTTCGCGTTAATTTTTATCAATATCTCGTGCTCTTTAAAAAGAACAAAAATCAATCGATTTAAATTAACCTCCAAGTTTAATGACCTGGTTATATCCAGGAACTTAATTTGAAAAATCAGTTCGTGTTAACTTTTATCAATATCTCGTGCTCTTTAAGAAAAGCAACAATCAATCGATTTAAGTTAACTTCTAAGTTTTATGACCTGGTTATATCTAGGAACTTAATTTGAAAACTTAGTTCGTGTTAACTTTTATCAATATCTCGTGCTCTTTAAGAAAAGCGACAATCAATCGATTTAAGTCAACTTCTAAGTTTTATGACCTGGTTATATCCAGGAACTTAATTTGAAAACTTAGTTCGTGTTAACTTTTATCAATATCTCGTTCTCTTTAAGAAAAGCAACAATCAATCGATTTAAGTCAACTTCTATGTTTTATGACCTGGTTATATCTAGGAACTTAATTTGAAAACTTAGTTCGTGTTAACTTTTATCAATATCTCGTGCTCTTTAAGAAAAGCAACAATCAATCGATTTAAGTTAACTTCTAAGTTTTATGACCTGGTTGTATCCTGGGTATAGCTTAGTTCGCGTTAATTTTCATCAATATCTCGTGCTCTTTAAGAAGAACAACGATCAATCGATTTGAATTAACTTTTAAGCCTTTTAAGGCGACCTGGTTATATCCAGGCACCATATGCCCCCCAAGTAACTAGAAAAGGGTCTTTCGTGGTTACTTAAGATTACACTCGTAAATATGTACAATCATAAACGAAAAAGTTAATTCTCATTGCGCAATACATAAAAAATGACCTTTCTGGCCTTACAAGGGAATCATTGATAATATCTCTTCAAATGGATGGCGTTCCAAGTCCGTGGGACTGCCCCTCCATCAAGCCGAGCTAATTTATAAGTTCTCTCTTTAATGACCTCGATGACTTGATATGGTCCTTCCCAGTTCGGTCCCAATACTCCATCTTTGGGATCCTTCCCGACTAAGAAAACTCTTTTGAGGACCAGGTCGCCAATGCTGAAGGCGCACTTTTTGACTTTTGAGTTGAAATAACGAGTGATTTTTTGCTGATAATGTGCGACCTGGAGCTGCGAATCTTCTCGTCTTTCATTCATCAAGTCTAAGGAAGTGCAAAGTAGCTCGTGGTTGCGATCCTGGTCATATGACTGGACCCTATTCGAAAGTACCTTAATCTCCACGGGGAGGACTACCTCACTCCCAAAGGCCATGGAAAAAGGAGTATGACCCGTAGGAGTCCGATGCGAGGTCCGGTAAGCCCAGATAACCTGGGGGAGCTGTTCTGGCCAGACCCCCTTGGCTTCGTCTAGTCTCTTCTTGAGGCTCGCCTTTAGAGTCTTGTTGACAGCCTTGACCTGGCCGTTCGCCTGAGGATAGGCCACGGAGGATAAACTTTTCACAATTCTGTACCTTTCGCAAAATTCAGTGAAGAGGTCACTGTCGAACTGAGTCCCATTGTCGAAAACGATTTTCTTGGGCAGCCTGAATCGGCAGATAATGCTCTTAACCACGAAGTCGAGGACTTTTTGGGAAGTTATCGTTGCCAAAGGTTCTGCCTCAGCCCACTTTGTAAAGTAGTCGATGGCCACCACGGCGTAGCGGACCCTGCCTTTTCCAGTAGGGAGGGCGCCGACTAAGTCGATCCCCCAAACTACAAACGGCCATGGGGCAGAGATCATCTTCAGCTCGACTGGGGGAGCTCGGGCAACTGAGGCGAACCGCTGGCACTTATCGCATTTCTTGACATAAGAGATCGAATCCTTGGACAGAGTGGGCCATTAATATCCTTGCCTCAGGACTTTTAGGGCCAAGCTTTGCCCCCCAGCGTGATCCCCACAAAAACCCTCATGCACCTCCTGGAGGATGGCCTTTGCTTCGCCTAGAAGAACACATCGCAAGAGAGGTAGGGGGTGTCCATGTCGGTACAACACCCCGTCTACTATCATATACCTGGGAGCTTGATACAACACTCGTCGCACATCATTGCGCCCTTCAGGTAGCTTTCCCTCGGTGAGATACCCAAGGATGGGGTCATCCAGGTCGGTCTAGCGTTGATCATCTCGACCTCCGTCCAGACTTCTTCTATACTTGGTTTTTCCAAAAATTCTATTGGCACTAACCCCAAGGTCTCCATTTCCCCGGAGGTGGCGAGCTTGGCAAGAGCGTCGGCGTTAGCTTTCTGCTCTTGAGGTATCTGCTCGATTGAGCCTTGCCCAAACGCGGACAGCTCAACTTTTACCTTTGCCAGGTAGGCAGCCATCTTGGGTCCTCGTGCTTGATACTCGCCCAGAACCTGGTTTACCACTAGCTGGGAGTCACTGAAGCACTGAACGGAGCTCGCCTTCAGCTCCTGGGCTATCCTCAGCCCGGCCAGCAAAGCTTCGTATTCGGCCTCGTTGTTGGAGGCCTTGAATCCGAATCCCAGCGCCGAGTGGAACCTGTGTCCCTCAAGGGACATCAAAATGATTCCAGCCTCGGATCCGTTCTCGTTGGATGAACCATCCACGAAGATCCTCCATGACACCTGGGACGAGGTGACCTGGGGTGAGTCTTCTATAGGATCCTCCCGGAATCCTGTGCACTCTGCTACAAAATCGGCCAGGGCCTGACTTTTTATGGCAGTTCGTGGGGTGTACAAAATCTCTAACTGACTGAGTTCGATGGCCCACTTTAACAGACGTCCCAATGCTTCAGGTTTTTGCAAAACCTGCCTTAAGGCTGATCGGTCATGACGTGTATTGAGTGGGACTGGAAGTACGGCCTGAGCTTTCGCGAGGCCGTGATAAGGCGGAACGCCAATTTCTCCATCAACAGGTACCGGGATTCAGCTCCGAGAAGTCTCTTGCTGATGTAGTAGACTGGTTTCTGAACCCGGTCTTCTTCTCGGAATAATACGACACTAGCTGCATCCTCTGTGACAGCTAAGTAGAGAAAAAGAGGTTCTCCTGCTTTTGGTTTGGATAATACGGGTGGCTCGGCCAGATGTGCCTTCAGGTCGAGGAAAGCACTTTCGCACTCTTTTGTCCACTCGAACTTCTTATTTCCTCGGAGCAGGTTGTAGAATGGTAGGCACTTATCGGTGGATTTTGAAATAAACCGATTGAGGGCTGCCACCCTTCCTGTCAGGCCTTGGACATCTTTCCGCGACCTGGGTGAGGGGAGCTCGAGCAATGATTTGATCTTGTCGGGGTTTGCCTCGATTCCTCAGGTATTGACGATGAAACCCAGGAATTTTCCCGACGCGACTCCAAAAGTACACTTCTGTGGATTAACCCTTATGCCGTACTCCCGTAGTATCTTGAAGCATTCCTCCAGGTCAGAAACATGGTTATCGGCAGTCTTTGACTTGACTAGCATGTCATCAACGTACACTTCCATGTTCTTCCCGATCTGGTTTGCGAACATTCTATTTACTAACCTTTGGTAGGTAGCACCGGCGTTCTTCAGCCTGAATGGCATGACCTTGTAACAATAGACGTTAGTCGGTGTCATGAAGCTAGTGTGCTCCTGGTCCGCCGGATTCATGGCGATCTGATTGTAGCCAGAGTACGCATCCATAAAGGACATGAGCTTGTGCCCCGCCGTGGCATCCACCAGTTGGTCAATCCTCGGCAGTGGAAAACAATCCTTGGGGCAGGCTTTATTCAGGTCGGAGAAGTCGATCCAGGTTCGCCACTTCCCGTTGGGCTTTGGGACCAACACGGGGTTGGCGACCCAAATCGGAAACTTGGCTTCTTGAGCCGCATTTCTTGAGCCGGGCTACTTCTTCCTCTAAGGCTTCAGCCCGGGTTGTTCCTAGGCATCTTTGCTTCTGGGACTTTGCAGGAACGCTTTTATCCAGATGAAGGGTGTGCATGATGACACTCGGGCTGATTCCCACCATGTCCTCGTGTGACCACGCAAACACATCCAGGTTGTCCTGCAAAAATTTAGTCAGCTCCGCCTTCCTCTTGCTACAGAGGTTTTTCCCGAGCTTGACCATCCGTGAAGGATTCTGCGGATTGATGTTTATTTCCTTGAGCTCCTCAATAGCCTGGAGCTTGGACCTGTCTTCGCCTATTCGGGGGTCAATATCCTCACTCAAGATGATATTTTCCCCTTCGGCGCTCTGAGGTTTTTCAATCCCAGGATTAGCTAAGAGTTCCTGAGATTCCTCTCCACCATCTTGGATGGCCATAGCTAGCTGCACGGGTTTTGATTTTCCCTTCATGGAAATGTTGTAGCATTCCCTGGCAGCGAGCTGATCGCCATGGACAGTGCATATTCCTGTGGAAGTAGGGAATTTCATCGCGAGGTGACGAATGGAAGTGACGGCCTCAAAGGCTATGAGTGTGGATCGTCCCAAAATTGCATTGTACGCAGTGGAGCAGTCGATGACCACGAACTCGAGGAGTTTGGAGACAATCCGAGGTCCTTCTCCTAGGGTAATCACCAGCTCGATTGTCCCTATAGCTGCTGATCCTTCTCCCGAAAAACCATACAGCATCATGGAGGTCGCCTTCAGCTCGGCGACAATCAAACGCATCTTCTCCAGCGTGGATCGGAATAGAAGGTTGACCGAGCTCCCATTATCGATCAGCACCCTCCTAACCCTCCAGTTAGCGAGCTGAACTGCTACGACAAGCGGGTCGTTATGAGGGAACTGGACATGGTTCGCATCTTCTTCTATAAAAATGATCGATTGCTTCTCCAATCGCTGCTGCTTTGGCAGGCGCTACTCCAGGATGAACTCTACTTCGTTATGCACTTTGTGTTCATTTACGTACCTCTTCTGGGTGACCCTGCTCGTGCTAGCCATATGCGGACCTCTAGATATTTTGGATATCTCTCCTCCTATCACGGGAGGAGGGACGTCCTGATCTACCTGAGTCCTGGGCTGACTAACCGGGACTTCTGGAGCAGGTCAACTTGCTGGAACCCTGTTCCGCGCGTACTGGGCCAAGGGGCCGGCTCGGATGAGAGTCTCGATCTCATCTTTCAAATGCCTACAATCATCAGTATTGTGGCCAACATCGTTGTGAAAACGGCAAAACTTGGAGGTGTCTCTCTTCCCCTTCTGGTGCTTCAACGTCTCTGGCCTCTTCCAGGGGAGGCAAGTAGAGAAAGCTAGGAAGATATTCTCCCTAGACTGGGTGAGCTCAGTATAAGTCATGTAGACGGGCTTAAACTTGTCTACGGACTTATTCTTCTTCGGGCCGTGCTGGCCTTTCTCGCCGTTCCCTTTTCTTTTGCCTCCACCGAGCTAGTTATTCTGTGTGATGTTTTGGGTCACTGCCATGACCTCCGTCCCCACTCCAGCGGGTTGCTCAGGGACCTGGCTAGTTCCTACAGCTGAGGCTTCGGCCTCCTCCAAGTTGATCCATTCCTGGGCCTTATTAAGGTATTTGTTCACCGAGCTAACTCCCTTTCTTTGTATATCTTTCCAGAGCTCCCCTCCGACGAGGATTCCAGTTCTCAGGGCCATGAGCTTGGAGCTGTCATCCGCGTCTCTGGCCCAAGCAGCGACGTTCGCGAACCTGCTCAGGTAAGCCTTCAGAGTTTCGTCGGGTTGCTGCCTCACGTTGGCCAGAGAATCGGCCTTGACGCAGGCGGCCTGGGAGGCTCAAAATGCCCTTTTGAAATCAGTCGAGAATGCTTTCCAGGAGCTGATTGATTGCCTTTTGCTTTGTTTGAACCACTGCCTGGCTGGTCCAGTTAGTGTGGAGGGAAAGATTAGACATCTCAGCTCGGGGCCAATGTTGTGGCCATCATCAGGGTGTTGAACATCCCCATATGATCCGACGGATCTCCGTCTCCATTGAACTTAGATAGGTGCGGCATACGGAAACCAGGTGGGTAAGCCGTTGCTGCTATGCTGGGGGTGAAGAGCTCCATCTCGTCCCCAGAATCATACTCATCTTTCTCTTTCTCTGATAGGAGCTTCCTCATCAACTCCTCCATCTGAGCCAGGTGCTCAAGGGTTTGGTCCTGATTTCCTTGGTTATTCCGGGGCTGTTCAACAGCTCCAGATCCATTGTACATATTTGGTGGGTTATTGCCCCTCCTATCTTGAGATAGGTTATTTGGGGCATTCCCTCCATTACGTACTTCGGACAGGGCTCCCCCTTAACGAGCATGGCTACCACCTCCCACTGGCTCTCCTCTATGAGAGTTAAGGCGATCTCGCAAGTCTCCCCCTTGGGTGGCTCGAGGACTTTGTACCGAGCTTAAGCGCTGGCGCAGGTCTCCGCCAGAGAGGTCGCTCTGGCAACTTCCGGTCCAGTAGCTCCCGTTAGAGAGGCTCGGAGTCCGCCTTTGGTGGTGAAGGTCCGAGCTTCCTCTCGGCGGCGTGCTATGTCGGGAAGGCCCTGCAGAAGGCGGGTCTCTCTTGCTACTTCCATAGGCCGGAATATCTCGGACGGGCCGAGGAGGAGATGGATATCTTATTGGAGAGGGAGGATGCCTGACTGGAGAGGCGATCCTGGTTCCGTCAGGACGGATGAGGTTAGGTGGGGGCCTCTCTGCCCTGCCAACCTGCGGGTCCCGCGCCTGGCGATCAGGACGAGGCGCAGGACGGCTGTTGGGGACGGGCTGATGCTCCGAGCCCTCCCCGTATCTCCTTCTAGAATTTCCTCGAGCTCTCTTGGGTGCGCTCGAGGCTGGTTGGGAGATGAGAGTTGAAGTTCTGATCGAACGACTGTATTGCTGTTGTTCGGCTCTAGGCATTTCTCCGAAGTTTTCCTCTCGATGGTGCGATGAAGGAATGGAGTTGGCTGTCAGAGGTCTGTCCGAATGGCTATGTCTGGACCGATTACCCCGGCAGGACTTATGAGCCTCGCCTTGCCTCTTTCTGACGTTAGTGTCGGTTGTAAGAGCGGGTAGTCGGGCCAACACATCCTTGATCTGCTGATTAGCTGTTGCTAGCTGGCTCCTTAGCTGAGAATTCTCCATCTCCATAGCCGTGTAATAACCTAGGTTTGGATTAGGTGGCTGGGGCACTGAACTTCCAGTGTCATCTTGGCCCACCGGTTGCTTTCCTGGCCGCTGTTGGACCTCAGGAATTTGTTCGTCAGGGATGGCGACATGATGAGCCTCCTGCCCATCATGTTGTTCCGTCTCGTTACCATGTCTGGATCGAGTAGTCACCATGGTTGGATGTTTGCGACAGCACCACTCGAACTTGCTCTCAATGAAAGCACCAAACTGTTGACGCGGTTCTTCGCCAACAGGTAATTAAGAAAAGAAAGAGGAAGGGATTAGTGCTTATGTTGAGCCGAAATAGATGAATGATCTTGGAAATGATATGGTGACACAAAATATGTTTTTTTAGGTGGTTCAAAGGTTAAAATCCTTCTACTCCACCAATCAATATTATTGCTATATGCTTGGTATTCTTTTACAGGGTATTTTTTACATAATAGAATCCAACCCTTTGTAACTCCCAGGGTCTCCATATTTATAGGAGAAGGCACCTGGGAGTTGGTAAGAAGGTCATCCTGTGACCTTCTTACCTATCATGTCAACTCTGTGACATTCATGATTAATTCCTAAACCTGACACATAAGTGTGGTCAAATCAATAGGTAAGGGGATAATGGGCCGCACGGCCCAACCCAATCGTGGGTGTCTGAATACGCACGTTCACGCTGCGTGTCCGAGAAGTCAGGGATATATCAGACACGTGATTTCTGATATATGCACGTTTACCTTGCGTTGTTGACTTTACAAAAGGTCACAGCTCCAACTCTAGCTCGTACCACGAGCAGGATGGTTACCTCGACCTGCAGCCTTCAGAGTCAAGACTCAGTCCTTAAGCAATCTTGGTGAACCCTTGGGTTACCTCGAGCTAAGGAGGTAGGATCGTATGATGGCAGCTCCGGTCTTGGGGATGTCCACGTGGTAGTCATGATTAGGCCGTAGCTCAGCTCGTTAATCAGCCTGTGGGAAAATCAGAGCGTACAGCTACAGTAATTTTTCCACCCCCTTTCCAAGTGGAAGTGGAGTTTCTTTTATAGTGGGCTCTAATGGCCCCTAATACAATGTGGTCTAGGGGACCAGGCAGTACGTATGTACACTATCAGGTGAGTGGTCTCAGGGGTAGTGGTGTTGGTTCCAGTATATGATCAGGGTTGGTGGGAGCACTTCCACTTTGGTACTTGATTGTACCTCCACTACTTGCCCAGTACAGGTGTCAAAAGAAGTGGCACCAGACGTAGTGGTGTGGGTGGTTGTGGTGTCGACCTTGACACAGGGTCACCAATGTACAGGCAGTGTCTTTGCTATTGGTACTAACTTGTACCACCAATACCTGTCTAGTACGGGCCCCAGAATCACATCCTTGCGCTCCCCTTGTCGTACAACCTGCTCCCATACACGTGCTTCGTATTTGGAGGTCTCTCTCGTATGTTCAAGATATGCCCTTGCTCCAACCCCTTTTCATTTTGCGAAATACAATTGCACTTCCAGCCTTGAGTATGCTAAGCAGAGGGGTGTTATACCCCGCTGGTGACACCTTCCCAAGAAAGTAAAGAAAGGCCTCATCAGCGAGGCCTGTGCTTGTGTTGGAGCGGGGCACGCGCGGGCGAGGCGAGGCCTCATGGATAGGCTCGTGAGATGGCTTCGCGGAGGGGCCTCGCGGATGGTCTCATGGGTGCTGGAGCAGGGCGCGCGCGGGCGAGGCCTTACGGACAGCCTCGCAAGATGGCCTCGTGGAGGGGCCTCGCGGACGGCATCGCGGGTGCTGGAGCAGGGCGCGCGCGGGCGATGCGAGGCCTCATGGATGGCCTTGCAAGATGGCCTCGCGGAGGGGCCTCACAGATGGTCTCGCGGGTTCTGGAGCAGGCGCACGCGGGCGAGTCCTCACGGATAGCCTCGCGAGATGGCCTCGCGGATGCTGGAGCAGGGCGCGCGGGGGCGAGGTCTCATGGACAGCCTTGCGAGATGGGCTCGCAGAGGGGTCTCCCTGGGTGCGCCAAGGTGTGGTGAGACATTGGCCTCACGAGACGGTTGTGGGATGTCAACAGGGGTCCGAGGCGAAGTGGTCATTTGGAGCAAGGTCATTTGGAGCACTAATTCGAGGGTTCAAATGGGCTTCGAACATGGTTGTTTAGGACCTCCCGAGGACCTGAGGCATGAGAGGTGGACTCTACACGGTGTTGAATTTTGAGCATCCACACGGGCCAAGCCGAATATCTTAGGCCTATGATTTATATGTAAGCATAAACTACTCACTATAAATAAGAAGAGATGTGATAGAAACAGGGAGGAAATTCATAATGCTGAAACTCTATTCTTGTATAAACAGGCCTTAGGTAACCTAAAAGCAAAGGAGGACTGTAGAACAACCAACAACGTAAGTTCGTTGAAAACTGTGGTTCTTCAAACTTAAATATCAGTAAAAGTGACTAAGTGGATGTATGTCATCTTTTTTGGGCCGAACCACTATAAAATATTGTATTATTTATTTTATTATATCTCAATTCTTGAATCCGTGCTCTTATGTTCTCAAGTGACTAAGTGAACGTATGTCAACAATATATATCATATCATTTACGATTAGACGTATATCTATTAAAACATTTGTACATAAAATTATATCACAACATAACATTAACAAGTTATAGGGATAGAAGTCTCATTAAGAAAATTATCCTCCTGGGATCACATTGGTCATTTGTAGAGAACATCTACCAAAACATATATCACATCTTTCCAATAACTTGTGCCTACAAGTATTAACATCATTTAGATCCAGAGATCTAACACATAAACATAAGATACAACTATCTAACTTCCTTACCTTAGGTTCTTGCAAATAGTAGTGTGAGAGAGAGATCACACACTAGATTCCTATATCAAAACTATTATACGAGCTTAGAATCACAATCATAAGCCAAAGAAACCATGCTTTTTTAAAGAGACTATTAAGCCCATAGAACTCTAAACCCTTACGTCCAAAACCATAGAAATTCTCTATAATGATACTCTACATAACTAAAAATGTGTATGCATGGGACATGCAAGCATAACCTTTAAACATGCATTTATAACTCTAATACATACCCACCCTATCAAAATATTAGATCTATATTGATAGGGATATCAAGTTAACCCCATATACAATCAATCAAGATCTAGGGACCAATATCTTACCTCTCGTTGTGCTAGTAGAACCCTAGAGCCTTTTCCAATCCATAACACAAGATTTGTGCGATTGTCTTAGTAATCTATACGAGTAGTAGGGAGTGATTAGAAATATATTTACTAACCTTAACCTTGAGTGAACCCAACCTTTATCCTAGGTTGCACATGCCCAACACCCTAGAGTTTTTCTCCTTGGCGGGGGGAAGCAAAAATGAGAGTGTCTCAAATGGATCAGGCTATTCTTCTATTTATAGGCCAAGCTCTAACCTAGATTCCCATTTTTTCGAATTCCCTCATTAAGGCACAACGCACCATTTAATTTCCCATAATGATTAAAATTCCTTATTTTCATATTGTCCACAATCAAATCTTCATCATACTTAATCCACGCTTCCATTTTTATACCAATCACCTCCCACATATCCTAATATAGTTGAAATTATAGATATAACATAAAATAAAATATTTCTTTTATTTTCTTGTATATACAATCACCTCATTTCTTAGTCACCAAGTTGACCTCATCTTCTCCAATTAACATAAATGGGCTAAATCTCTATAAAAGGAAACTCATTCTTGATTCCCTTAATCATGATTAAATTAATTATAAATCTTTAAAAATATCCTAATTTACTTACTAATGGCTAAAAGTCCTAGTATAATTACTTCAAAAAATTCTAGATTAATTTTAATTATCATTTAGCTAAATAAATGATACTAATTGTCCACTATACCCCTTGCCTAAACCCTAGTACATTGGTTTATGGTTTTGGTATGCTATTCCCAACTAAAAGACAATTAAATAAATATAATGTGTCTACTAACATAATAATTAATTTATTTATTCCAAAATTAATACATTCTAATTTTGTATGTGATCATTCTCTCTATTAAAATATTATATTCTAAAATACATCGGGTATCACGGTCATGATTTGAGTTGAAATTCTAATATTTGTTGAATCTAGATTTTTCTTGGAATTATAAAATTTTTTTATCTTTGAGACCAGTTATACTTTTGATTAAACCATGGCTCATGTTGGTGTTAGTATTGTTAGTTTATATTTATGTTTGTTAGGGACTAGTAAAATCTTAAGTTTGTGAGTGTGCTAACTCTATGAAATAGAGTTGTTTTCCATTTCTTTTTCTTAGGATTTGCATGAGTTTGGGGTGTTTTAGGTTTATTTTCTTTATGTTTTATTTTAAATAATTAGTTTGGTGTTTATAATAGAAATTATTAGGATTAATGCTCTATAAGCATATAAAGACATTTTATTGGTTTTAAATAAAAGTACAATTTTATTATATTAGAATGTTATAATTATTGTTTGAATTAATTATATAATAATATAAAGAAAAATCCATATTCATTCATGAGAATATGATCTTGTATAAGTGTGAGAGAATTAAGATCGTATATAATGAATAAAATAGTCATTAACATATTAAAGTAAGGAATCTTTAATGAATGGTTACTAGTGTGGTTTACTAAGCATATAAAATGCGAGTGATCTAGATTTGGATTACTGATGTGGATAGTCAAGTTAGTAAAGGTGTTGTATATAATAGAGATTATATATGACAAGACCGATGAGAATTAATTATCCTTATAAAATTGGCGTTTGACATAAAGATTAAATTCTTATGATAATAGACAATCATTTGTAGATCAGTCTAAATCATGAGTATTCATGAACTTCTTTTTGTGTTTATTGGATGTTTTGATTCACTTGTTAAGGTCTCTTAGAATAACGAGGCTAATGACTTTTATTTTGGAGATTCAATATCATGGATGGCTGAGAACATGAATTACAATATTGGAATCCATGCTTTCCTAGAGGATCGAATATTGGTTCCCTTAAAAGTTAATTCTGGAACTGAATAGTTATTGAGTTCAAGTCTATAATTAGATTATAGATTAATTATTCGCTGGTGAATCAATACTACTAAGGATCAAGAGGTAATTAGAAGGGTAAAATGATAATTTTGACCAGCTCTAATTAACGAACAAATAATGGAGGATAGAACTACATATATTGATTATATCAATGGACAACGAGAGAAAATTCTGTAAATATAATTCTATAAATAATTAGAGTGCAATTTCATATTTATTGTGGAGTAAGCATGGAATTAATAAATAAGATTATTAGATTAAATGGTTTGATTAATAATTTGATTTATTGGAGCTTCGAATTATAGGTCCATGGCCCCTAGATCACCTCTATCCTACACTGTCAAGAGTAAGGAGGTCAAAAGAAAGATTTGTAGAGAGAAGGACTAAATTGCAAAGGAATTAATTTTCGAGGGTAATTAAGGGTAATTCATTAATTGTGAATTAATTAATTATTTAACTATATAATTTTTATTTTGAAAAACTGTAGGTTAAAATTAATATTAATTTTGTTTGGGTTAATATAAAGAAAGAGAATAATAAATATGTTATTTAGAATATGGTATTTATTTATTTAATTTAAACTGATATTTTAAGATAAAGTCAATTTTGAATTAACTCATATTTATATTTGGATAAATATATTATCTTAAAACTTGATTAAACAAACAAATGAGAAAATTAGGAAAACCCTATTAGGGTTGGGGCAACACAGTGTGTGGCGCCTAACTTAGGGATTTTTATCCCTGGCATTTGAATTTTGAATTTCAAATAAATTTGTTTAATCAGTTATTTAATTATTCTTTTTAAATATGATTTAAATAAATAAATAAATATAAATATCAGATCAGTTTTAATTTGAATTTTATTTTTAATAAAATAAAGATTATTTAATTAGATCAAATACTTTTATATAAGTTGGATAGTACGTGACTTTCAAAAGAAGCATTGCATTATTTTTATAAGATTAAAAATATAGACTCTTTCTCTAAAGCGATAGTTTTCTCTAAACCTGAAAATTATTTCAAACCTCTCTAGATTTCATGTGTTGACTACATCTAGAGAGTCACATAAATCAACATTTTGAATCCTACGTGCCCGCACATGTCCTTGTGTGTTTGAGGATTGATCTGGAAGATCAAGTTGTGAGGTTTCACATTACTAGATAGGAATATCGTTGATTTTATATAGAAAGATTCAAGGACACTTGATAGGCTACAAGAGGTAATCTCTTATCTGTTTTGTATGTGATTTAATGTTTATATATGTGTTATCCAAAAAACTGGCGTAGATGACGTGGCGAGTGATTCCCGGACACGTGGCTGACATTTGGAGGAACTCTGCTAGGATATTGACCAGAAGACAAATTATAAGCAGTAAGTAGCCGAAGTTTACCTGCGACCAGCTTGGTCGCAGGTTCCGCATGCTTTATGACGTTTCTATAATGATCTTTGTAAATCCCGAAATTGACTCCCACAATCTCCTGAGTATTCGATTATTTAGGAGAGAATATCTGTAACAGATTTATGTAATCCCTCTTAAGCCTATAAATAGAGAAAGATAGCTCAAGGAAGGGACTTTTGGCTTTCGAATTATTTGAAACTAGAGTAATTCTATTTGAGATATTGTATTGTTCTTCAGAGGTTAGTGAAACTCATTGAACCCTAGTTCTTTGATCACTCATTTGATTCACACATCAATAACAATCTAAGTGGACGTAGGTTATTACCAGATCCTAGGGCCGAACCACTATAAAAATCTCGTGTTCTTATTATTTTCGTCATCACGTTCTTTTCAACGCATTCATCCACGTCAAGCGTATTTTGACTCCGTGTCAGTTGCCCAAAATTAGGGTCAGCATTCTGGTGCTTTCGTTGAGAGCTTGATATATCACCGTTGAGAAAACCAATGGCAAAAACTGCAAGGAAAACTGGACAGGCGGCCGCCGCTGCACCATCAAACCCGCCTCCTCCTCCTCCTGCAAATGTGGCTGAGGATGAGCCACATTTGGACTTTGAGGAGGAAGAAATGGATGACGCGACGCTGAAGAGTACTCTGGGGGCGTTGCATGAAAAGCTGGCCAATCTGAGAGCCAGCCAAGAAAGTGTTGCCGAAATCATGGCGCGGCAGCAGCAAGAGATTGAACGGCAGCGCGCGAAGTTAAGTGAGAGGCAGGAGGAGATGGACCGTCGCCAGAGCGAAGCCATGGCAGCCCTCGAGGCAGCCCTCGAGGCAGCCCTGTAATTGGCTAGGAATCAGGCTGCACCTTCCTCACAGCCTGATCAACCCGCAAATGGGCCACCCCACAGGGGTCCCAATCCTAGTCCGCCTATCCAACCCTTGAGCCCACAAAGGCCCGAGCAGCCACCAGTGCCTCAGGACGATGTCCAGCTAGGGGACCCTGAGGCACAGCCTCCTTCCCAAGCTGGTCGTGGAAATCCCTCGCAGCAGAGGCAGAATAGGGTCGGGCAGCAGCCTCGTAGTCCTAGATGCCATAGGGGCGACGAGTCGAACCTTCTGAACAGAGGACAACTTTCTCCTGGTAACAGGAGGAACTCAGAGTTAGGCTCTGTGGTCCGAGGTCCCCCACGAAATGATAATGCACGGGGACCCAACGACCAATGCAGGCCACCCTCTAACGCTCGAGACGTTTCAGCCCGGGAAGGAAATCGAGGGAACAGTCGATCCCGTCACAGCCAATCGCGATTCAGAGATGGCAATGGTTATGATGAAGCTGATTCCGGCAGAGGGAATGCCAGTCGAAGGAATGACGAAAGAGGTGGAAATAGGAGCCAGCCACCTCAAGATGACCAACCCGGCAGATGGGACGCTGGGGGGCAACCCAGGCAAAATAACATCTTCAACCGGCTTGGAACCAGCGAGCAGCGGAGAAGAGACGAGGACTTGAGAGATGTACTCAACGATCGCCACGAGCGGCATGGCAAGAACACCCCCCAGCAATAGAAGCCACAGCGATTCCCGTCGCTGTGCAGGCCCAGATATATGCCCTTAACTAGGCGGTGCAACAGCTGGTCGGGGGAAGAATATCGCACATCGATCACGACAGGAGGAAAGGCACTCCTTTCATCCAGAGGATAGCTATGGAAGAGACTCCTAGCAAGTTTAAAATTCCTACGCTTCCGAACTTTGACGGGTACGGTGACCCGGTATCTCACGTCAATAAGTTTGAGATACAAATGGACATTCAGAAAGTGTCCGAAGATGCTCGGTGCAGGATCTTCCCTGCAACACTTTCTGATGCCGCGTAGGAATGGTTTTTTAAGTTCCCTCCTGCGAGCATATTTTCCTGGGAGATGTTCGAAAAGGACTTTTATGGACAGTTTTACACAGGTCGTGTGCATCCGACCGAGGCAAACCAGCTGGTTGAAATACGCCAGCAGGATGGAGAATCGCTTAAGGACTACATCAAACGCTTTATGCGAGCAGCCGCTGGAGCAAAAACGGTGGGGGACGAAGGCAAAATGATGGCCATAACCGCAGGGGTTAGGCGTCGCACCCCTCTCTGGAAGAGCCTCCAAAAAGATGGAGTCAGAACTACCCAGGAATTCTTGGACCGGGCTGATCGTTACATCAAGCTCGAAGATGCCATTGCCGACAATGGAAAGCTTCCAGGCAAGGATAAAAAGGCTGCCAAGCCCGCCAAAGCCGCCAATGGGTCTAAACCTAACGGCAATGGCAAGGGCAACGGGAATAGTAACGGCAATGGCAAGAATGGTGGAAAACGGCCACACAATGAGCCTTCCACCTCCGACAACAAACGAGCCAAGGGTAATCGTTATGAACCTCGGTTCACTAACTACACTGCCCTAGTTGAGTCTCGGGGAGAGGTTTATCAGGCCACGAGTTCTAGTGTGCCTTATAAGAAGCCTGCCCCCATTCGAAAGGATATTTTGAAAAGAGACACTACCAAGTTCTGTCGTTATCATAACGACTACGGACATGACACCAACGAATGCAACCAGCTGAAGGATGAAATCGAGTTCCTTATTAGACAAGCATACTTGAAAAGATATGTACGGGCCTCGGGAAATTCCCAACGAGAAGCTCTAGGTGGCAACAAGCGAGCGCCCACACGCCAACGCTCGCCACCTTTGCAGCCTGCCCCTGTGACTGGCACACTGTTAACCATTTGTGGCGGCCCGCACCTCGCGGGAAATAGCATAAAGGCCAGGGAACAATACGCTCGGACTCTGCGCCACGACCAGGACATCGAGATGATGACTGTGGAGGACCGCGCGCTAAAAAAGGCTCGGTCAGAAGAGGGTGAAATATCCTTCTCTGATAGCGATGCCCAACATGTCCGGTTCCCACATTCCGATCTGCTGGTCGTGGATATCCAAATGGCCAACATGATGGTCAAGAGAGTGCTGATCGGGATAAACATGGAGGTGTACGTGGACGACATGCTGGTAAAGTCTCAAAAGGCAGAAGGACATGTGAAGGATTTACAAGAATGTTTTGATGTATTGAACGAATACCAGATGAAGTTAAATCCCCTCAAATGTTCCTTCAGAGTTGGATCAGGGAAGTTTTTGGGGTTCATTGTAAATTCAAGAGGAATCGAGGCCAACCCCGACAAGATAAAAGCCCTGATCGACATGAAATCGCCAGAAAAGATCAAAGATGTACAAAGTTTAACCGGGAGGATTGCAGCCCTAAGTAGATTTATTTCAAAATCAACAGACAAATATGTCCCTTTTTTCAATCTACTTAGGGGCAATAAGAAGTTCGAATGGACAGGGGACTGTGAGCAAGCTTTTCAGGCCTTGAAAGCACATATGGCACAACCTCCCGTTTTATCCAAGCCGATAGAAGGAGAAACTTTGTTCATTTACCTGGCGATCACGAAAGTTGCTACGAGTGTGGTACTAGTGCGAGAGGAGGAAGGCGTACAAAAAGCAGTGTACTATGTAAGCAAGAGGCTAATCGGAGCAGAATTAAGGTATCCTCCCATCGAAAGGTTAGCATACTGTTTAATCCTGGCCTCAAGGAAGTTGCGCCCTTACTTCCAAGCCCATCCTATCACAGTTTTAACCGACCAGCCCCTTCGGCAAGTCCTCCAGAAACTAGAGGCAGCTGGGCGCTTATTAAAATGGGCAGTCGAACTAGGGCAGTTCGATATCACATATTCACCGCGAGCAGCAGTAAAAGGACAAGTCTTGGCTGATCTTATTGCAGAGTTCACCGAACTCCCATACAGCGAGCAGTGCGAACAGCCTAGTGTGCCTGAGCCTCAAGAGAAAGCTCCTTCATGGAAGTTATTCATGAATGGGTCATCCAACGAATCCCACGCAGGAGCAAGAGTGATATTGATAACGCCGGAAGGGCATCGATTTCACTGCGCCATTAGGTTCAACTTCATCGCGTCAAATAATGAAGTCGAATACGAAGCACTCCTCGCTGGGTTGAGAATGGCGAAAGACATGAGCATAAAGACGCTTGATATTTACAGTGATTCATAACTGGTGGTGAATCAAGTTCTAGGGGAATATCAAGCACGAGGCCTAAAAATGGTGGCCTAATTAAATAAAACCAAAGACCTGCTAGCCCAGTTCACGAAGTATACCCTCCAGCAAATACCGCGGGATCAAAATTTGAATGCAGATGCCTTAGCCAAACTCGCGAGCGCGAAAGATGCTGACACGTTGAATATTGTGCCAGTAGAAAGATTGAGTGAGCCAAGCATACAAGAAATTGAAGCCAATATGGAAATTCGAATGGAGGATACATGGATGGAACCTTACTTGGAGTATCTGACAAATGGTGTGCTACAAAGGCAGACTGCTAGGTACATACTGGTCGATGGTGTTATGTACAGGAGAGGGTATTCAATGCCACTACTCAGATGTGTTACACCAGAAAAGGCTAAGGAACTAATGAAAGAGGTGCATGAAGGCTTCTGTGGGGATCACGCTGGGGGGCAGAGTTTGGCAAAAAAGATTCTAAGGCAAGGCTACTTCTGGTCGACTATGAATGAAGATTCAATGGAGTTTGTACGAAGATGCGATAAATGTCAAAGGTTCTCCAAAATTCCACGAGCAGCTCCAAACGAGTTGAAACAAATTCAGAGTCTGTGGCCTTTTGCAGTATGGGGGATAGATTTGATTGGATCCATGCCAACAGGAAAAGGCGGAGTAAAGTACGCAGTTGTGGCAGTTGACTACTTCACCAAATGGGCCGAAGCTGAACCACTCGCTACCATAACGACCAAGAAAGTTCTTGACTTCGTCATCAAGAACATTGTTTGCCGCTATGGTTTGCCCCAAAAGATTGTGTCAAACAACGGGACCCAATTTGACAGCGACTTATTCACCGACTTCTGCGAAAGGCACGGGATTATCAAAAGCTTTTCTTCAGTTGCGCATCCACAAGAAAACGGGCACGTCGAGGCCGTGAATAAAACTCTTAAGGACACTCTAAAGAAGAGGCTTGAAGACGCTAAAGGAGCATGGCCAGAGTAGCTGCCTGAAGTCCTCTGGTCGTATAGAACGTCTCATCGAACAGCGACATGTCATACCCCATTTTCCTTAGCCTACGGATATGAGGCCATGTTACCTGTCGAGTTAGATCCCCCCTCACATCGACGCATAACATAAGACCAGGACCAGAACAGCCAACTGATGATGGAGTCCCTAGACTCAATTGACGAGATACGGGAGAAAGCCCAACTCCGAGTTGCTGCGTACCAGCAAAAGGTCGCCCGGTACTTTAACTCAAAAGTAAAAGAAAGAAAATTCAACGTCAATGACTTGGTGCTACGACGAGTTTTCTTGAATACCCGCGACCCCACTGCTGGAGTACTCGGACCTAATTGGGAAGGACCTTACCAGATGGATGAAATCCTTCACCCGGGCACCTACAAACTTGCACGCCTAAACGGAGCTCTCGCTCCACGTTATTGGAATGGAGAACACTTGCGCAAGTATTATCAGTGAACAGTCCTTTTTAAAGGACTGGCTTGTATTAAATTTTACTTTTTACAAGTTTTGCAAAAAAGGGTTAGCCACGTTGTATGGCTAATCGCTTATATATGTAAGATCCTTTTTTAGGATCACTCGTAAAGACATGTTTAGTCCATTTTTAATACGAGATTATAAGGGACTGTGCGCAGCCAGTCATTCTTGCCAACTTTTGTAAATTTATTTTTACAAGTATTTGTTCATTACGTGTGTTGTTTTGCTGTATTACAAGTATTACGAGCAGAAATGTTCGAACAGGTCGTGGTCAAGGCAAGTGACCCAAGACCTAAAGCTCCTTGATCGCTTGGGGGGCATATAAGGCACATCGATAGAAAAGCATATCAAAAGGTATGTAAACACACGAACAAAATAAGTGAAAGCATGCTAAGGTACTTAGAGTATTTTTCAAAATTTATATTTTGTTAAATGAAACCAAAGTACTATGCTAAGTTCGGTCATACGGACAAATGTTATAGTAAATGAAAATATTATAACATTATAATGCAGTCTTTTACACCACAACCATCACTGCTTGGATGTAACTGTTCAAATAAAAGGAAAGTTTGCTGCCCATGCAGCAAATTCAAAAAGATATAGTCTTTACATCACGACCCATAGGTCGTGTAATTAAAGAAAGAAAAAATAAAAAAGTTCAAGAAGCATCAGGATCAGGAGGGTCTTTATCAACATTTTGATTGGTCGCATCCTCAATGACTCCTCCTTCCTCTGCGCCAGTGATGCTTGGGGAGGCAGGGATCCTTGCTCTTTCCTCTTCTTCAGCCAATCGAGCAGTGCAGCAGGCCAGCTCAACATTCCTGACATCTTCTGAAAGGTAGTCAAAATTGGTGCCCTGGTTGTGTTTCCAGAAGTCATAGAAACAGTGAAGTGTCGCATTCTTGTACCTTTCCAGATCTTTGGCGTTGGCAAGCTTCAGCTGCTCTATTTGGCTCTCAAGAGCAGCCATGGCCTTGTCCTTGGCAAGAAGCTCCTCTTTGAGTCTCTTGCATTCGTGATATTGGATTCGGCTGGCCTCCTTGTACTCCTCCCTCTGCTTCCTCAAAGCTGCCTTCGAAGCTTCGACCTCCGCCAGCTTTGCCACCGCAACATCCTTCTGCTGGGTGACCGCCTCCAACTCCCCAGCATGCCTGGCTTCTGTAGCCTGAAGCTCCTCAGCAGCTTTCGCCTAGTACCTCTCGATGGCCTTTGCCCGAGCTTGGTCGATGGTAGCTTGGGCATGGGTACGAGCAGCAGTTGCAGTCAGTAAAGCCTGTGGACAAAAGATAAAGTTAGAGTCTGTTGCCAAGAATAAAAGACGAAGGCCAAAGAGATAAGAAATGCTTACGCTGCCCATTTCGTTTAGGGCCCTGTTCAGAATTTGGTCGACCCCCATATTCTCTGCCTCAGCCATTGCATCCTTGCAGCGGTCGTACCTCACGATGTGTGCAAGGTGGTCCTTGGCTACTCGCAAGGCGCGGTTCGAGAGTTTGGCCCCAAGAGCTTCGTCCCGCTGGGTTTGTTCTTTGGCGGCTGCAGGTGGAGGGTTCTTCGTACCAGGCGGGGTTTCCTTCTCAACAGGAACCCAAGGCTGGGCAGAAGTTTGCCCAGTTGGCACGTCCTTGGAAGGATCTTCTGTTCGACCCTTCTTGGCAGGAGGTCCTTGGCTCGATTCGCCGTTATGCCTCCTGGACGTCTTTCGCCGAACCAGAGGGACTTCTACCTCCTCCTCAGTCTGATATAAGTCGAAGACATTGGGAGCGGCCATATCTGCATACAAGTAAACATATGCAAATGATAAGATAAAGGCAGATAAAAACTCTTGACAAAACAGGAAAGAGGTCACAAAGTTTAATACCCGAGCTACAACTACTGGTCACTATACTATTGACTCTATTAGTCATACACTCACTATCTGGCACGAAGAAGTCTGGCCCTAGATTTGGAGAATACGTAAAGTTTCCCTCCTCATCAAACAAGTGACAAGGAATTGGAAAGTTATTTAAAAGCGAAATAACTGTACCGTTTTCATCGGAGGATTCCCCCAAGTTCACAACAAATTCTGTTGCCTTCTGTTTCCCCTTGCCTTGGGGTGCAGAAGACCTTTCTGTAGAAGGATTGCCTGTGGGTTCCCTGATTGTAACCCCCGTCGGCCTCCTTCGTGGAGGGGACGCAGGGGGTTGCTGCTCGGGATCCCCCTCAGCAGTGGCATTTGCTACCACGGGTCCGCTTGTTTCATGGCGAGGAGCCAGGAGGCCAGATAGCCTCAGATTTTCATCAGTAACAAGGGACTTGACGCTTTTTTCTGCGTCTATCATCCTGGCCAATGCGGTGGACCTCAACACCATGTCTGGTGTTGGGGTCGAACGTAACCATGGGCCTGAAAGACAAAGTGTACTTTAAGAAAAATGAAGGGAAATTCGCTGATGAAAAGTATCGACCAGTAAAAACAACACTTACCTCCTCGAGCGAAGGCCAGGTTGTTGCTGGTCATGTCCGGAGTGAGGAAGTACTCCTTGCTGTACTGCCCCACGTTGGATATGTGTGTACTGTCACTCAGGAACGTCCGGTTTGTCTCCTGGTGACAAAGATGGAAGAAGCCCGTCCCATACTGTTGAGGGTTGGACTTGAGGTCGAAAAGATAATTGACCTCATGGGGGGTAGGTTCTAGCCATTTTTTAAGTTTGTACAGGATATAGAGTGCGGCCAGCATTCTATATCCATTCGGAGTAATTTGGAAAGGGGCGACACCAAAATAGTTGGCCAGCCCCTGATAAAAAGGATGTAGAGGGAGGGTAGCCCCCGCCTCTATATGATACCTAGACCAAGAACTATATACACCCCCGGGATGGTTAGCCCTTTGGTCTGCAGCAGGAATTTTGAGATTGACCCCTGTGAGAGGATACTTCCTGAGGTAGTTGGCAAGCATCTGAGGAGTCACTTGGCTGGTCGGGGAAAGATACCACTCGACATCAGGAAGATTTTGATAACGAGGGCGGGCTCTGATTTGGATATTAGGGTCAGGAGCGGGATTTTCTCGGCTGCTGGTCGAAGGAACCCTAGCCTGTGAATCAGGCTGGGCAGGAGAGTTTGGGCTATCTTCAAATTCAGGTCTTTTCTTGCCTAAAGATTTAGAATGGGCCATTTGAGGAGGTGATGGACGAGGTCTAGAGGAAGATCGTGAAAATGGGATTTCGGAAATTCGGTCGGACGGTTGTTCTTCGCCTTCGAGTAGCTGGGCAAGAAGATCGTCATCGATGGGCCGTTCACCTCCCCACAAATCTGGCATTAAAGACTGCAAACAGAAGAATGGGGAGGTGAGGATAGAGAATTTTTAAGACTTTTTAGAATAACACTGGTCAAGTATAAAAGTTAAGCTTTTATATAGCAACATTCTAACAAAAGCTAAAAATTTTCACACGAACAGTTTGATAAATGGATCAAAGGGTGAAAGCAAAAAGTTTTTCATAAAAGCTTTTTCAACTCCCCTTAGGGCGGGAAAAACTTGTTTTTTCGACTGGCCTAAAAATCGAACTCTTACTTCGATTTTACGTCCTAAAAAGTATGATCTCAACTACCAAACTAACTCGTAACTTTTTTCACCCACAAGACATTCTAACTGACAAGCATCTCAACCCAGAAATAGATGAACTCAACAGTCAACATACAGAAACATGCATTACAAAAATATGAAACATAAAGATTCAAAGACTTACCAGAAATGAGGTCGTGGAGATTGGCAAGAGTTTTTGGAGATCAGGGAACTCTCGGGCTGAGTCTTGAAAACGCAGAAGGATGGTCTCCGGAAGAAAATGGAAGCTCTGGTTTTAGGGTTTCTTGAAAGAGTAATGGCGTGCGTAAAAAGAAAAAGAGAACTTCGGAGGTGTTATATATAAGTTTTGTCTGTGGCATTAAAAGGGATTAATCATCAGCTTCCCCTTTTTCGAAGTATGGGGAAATGAGATAGCCGTCGAATTGTTACTGGGGAAGCGAAAAGTCATGATTAGACAAGAGTAGGTTGCTTTTTTCAAGAACGCACGAAGGGTTCTGACACGTATGGCGGGGTCACCGAAGGGTCGTTTCCTCAAAAGTTTATTTATTGCTCGTAATAAATAAACTTGGGCGGCAAATGTTATCCAAAAAGCTGGCATAGATGACGTGGCGAGTGATTCCTGGACACGTGGCTGACACTTGGAGGAACTCTGCTAGGATATCGACCAGAAGACAAATTATAAGCAGTAAGCAGCCAAAGTTTACCTGCGACCAGCTTGGTCGCAGGTTCCGCATGGTTCATGACGTTTCTATAAAGATCTTTGTAAATCCCGAAATTGACTCCCACAATCTCCTGAGTATCCAATTATTTAGGAGAGAATATCTGTAACAGATTTATGTAATCCCCCTTGAGCCTATAAATAGAGAAAGATAGCTCAAGGAATGGACTTTTGGCTTTCGAATTATTTGAAACTAGAGTAATTCTATTTGAGATATTGTATTGTTCTTCAGAGGTTAGTGAAACTCATTGAACCCTAGTTCTTTGATCACTCCCTTGATTCACACATCAATAACAATCTAAGTGGATGTAGGTTATTACCGGATCCTGGGGCCAAACCACTATAAAAATATCGTGTTCTTATTATTTTCGTCATCACGTTTTTTTCAACGCATTCATCCACGTCAAGCGTATTTTGATTCCATGTTAGTTGCCCAAAATCAGGGTCAACAATATGTATAAGACCCTGGCTGGTATTAATATTTAATAAAATGGGTCCATATATTCCGCTGCGCACCTTTGATTTGATAATTTAATACTAGTAGAAATTTCAGGAAAAATATGAAGTTTGAGATTAAGCTAACATTTTACGTTCAAGTCTCGTAAGGACTCAGTTCGTTTTGGTAAAGCTAAAACTTTAATCCTAATTTTGACCATGATCATATCATTTTATGGAGAGAACTCTTGAAATAAGAGTTCTAGATATATTTCTCATCTTTCTAAATCATTTCAATCAATTAATTTGGAGTTCAAAAAAGAAATTTATGCAAGTTTTACTGAGAAAGGTCGAATTAGGAAAAATGCTTTGGATAATAAGTCGTGTGTGGGCATGGGGATTCTCTACGTGGGCACGGGGAGTCGTGACTAGGGCATATTTAAATGATACTTTAAAGCCAATTTGAGGGACATAATTAATTAATCGTTCCTAGTACAATTCGCTAATTATTTTTGAAATACATGTGATCTAGATCTGGATTGCTAATGTGGATAGAAATCTTAGTTAAGGTACTTTATATAATTAGATTATATATGACAAGACCGAGGTGAATTAATTTTTTTTATAAACATGTCGTTTACCATATATATTTAGAATAAATAACATTTTTGCCCCCCGAACTATGATCACTATATGATCATGCCCCCCAAATGATTCGCGATGTTAAAAATTACCTCCGAGCTATACACATTATTGAAATATGAGACTTCTATTAGATTTCATCCTAGGTGGCTAACAGATTGATAATGTGGCATTTTGTCTATTGATGTGTCAGTGCCATGTGTAGAATAATTAGCAATTTTGCCCCCCGAACTTTGACTACTACCAAATTGTGCCCTTTTTATTAAAGAAAAATCTATTTTTTTTCTTAAGTATATTAGTTAAATCAAAAATTAAAATTCTAATTAGTAACAAATAACTCTTTTTTTACTTTTTCCTTTTCTTTTCTTTTACAATATATAAATCTAATTTTTTTAATTTAATAGGAGGCGAACCTAGGGGAAAAAACTTTTTTTTATGATTTATTTTTACTTTTTATTTTAAGAAATATTTATTTATATTGTAAAGGAAAAGAAAAATTAATAAAAAATTATTTTTTATTAAATAGATTTTTAATTTTTGAATATTTGAAAATTTATTTAATTAATTCTAAACTTTTAGTATTGTTTAATTTCTTAATCTTTCAAAATGATTTTTTTATTATTATTTTTAAGGATTTAATTATTATTTTTAAGAAAAAAATTATATTTTTCGTAAAAATAAATTAAATTAGTTTTAATAAAAATTGCACAATTTGGTTGTGGTCAAAGTTTGAGGGGTGAAATTCCTAATTATTCTACACATTGCACTGCCACATCAACAAACAAAATACCACTTCATCAATCTTTTAGCCACTGAGGATGAAATCTAACAAAAGTCTCATATTTCTGTAACATTAATAGTTTGGGCAGAATTTCTAACATCACGAATCATTCGGGGGGCACTATCATATAGTGGTCTAGTTCGAGGGAAAATTGTTATTTATTCATAGATTTAATTCATATAAACAAGATGATCATATGTAGATCAGTCTGAATCCTGAGTAGTCATGAACTCCTGAGTAGTTCATGTCTGTTGGGTTTTTTGATTCACTAATTAAGGTCTCTTAATATAATGAGGCTAGTGACTTTTGTTTTAGAGATTCAATAGCGGAGAACATATTTCTTACAATATTTGGAATCCAAGCTTTCGTAATGGATCGAATATTGGCACCCTTAAGTGTTAATTATGGATCTGAATAGTTATTGAGCTCAAATCTATAATATGATTATAAATTAAATGTTCACTAGTGACTTAATAGTACTTATGGAATAAGAGGTAATTATATGGGTAAAACATTAATTTTGACCAGCTCTAATTGGAGGACAATACAACATGAAGTGATTATATTAATAAATTGCACGATGTAATTCTATAAATATAATTCTATAATTTCTAAAAGTGCAATTCAATATTTATAGTGGAGTAATAATTGAATTAATAAATAAGATTATTTAATTAAAGAGTTTAATTAATAATTTGGTTTATCGGAACTTAGTATTATAGGTTCATGGTCCCCAAGTTATCTCTATATATAGCATTGTCTAGGTTGTGGATATTATTAATATGAAGATTGAAAAATGACTAAATTACAAGAAAATTAATTTTCTAGAGTGAAATATAAATATATGTAATTAAAAAATTATGAATTAGTTGATTAATTTGACTAATATGTTTTTATTTAAAATATATATTATTTAAGCATAATATTAATTAGTTTTGAATTAATTAATATACATAGAGAATGATATTAATTTATTATATGATTATAATTTAATTAAGTTTTATAAGACAAAGTTAATTTTAAATTAACTAATATTTATAGACAGATATGTTAAGGAAATCAAATCATAATAAAATAAAATAAAAATGATTTTATTATAGCTTTAGTATAAGTATAGTTTTATCTACTTTCCTTGTTTATAAGATTTAGTTTATTTGGTATTTATGTCATTTATTCTTTACAACCCTATAAATGTTTAATATTCTTCTTATAATAGAATAGGAAAACTATTTTCTTCATGGTATTTAGATGGTATCAGGGCCATAGTAGTTCAACATTGGAAAAAAAATTCAATCTTCTTCTTTCTACCCTTTTCTCAGAAAAAATAAATAAATTAGGGTTTGTTACTCTTGAAGTTAAATCTTAGAAAACTTTTTTTTGGAGTGGTCTTCTATTCTCACCTCCAGCACAGGGAGATTGCTCAGCCCCCAACCAACGAAACCCCGGCATCCACCCTCCAAATCATCAGAGAGTAGGCCCCATGCGTGGTACTGTTCACATGCGGTACTAATCACAAAATTTCTTTTCTCTTTTTCTGGCCAGCAACTTCTTCTTGTCAATTTCTGATAGTTCTAGGCTCCATCTGTTGATTTCTCTGCTGCACCACTTCCCAGTCATCTTATCCAATATGATTTCTCCATCTGATTCCTCTTTATCAAAAATTCAATCTCAAACTCAATCAGTGATGTTAATACTTTAGCCAATATAGCTCCACCATCATTCAGCAAAGAATAAGTTTAACACTTATACAAAGTCCTCAATCAATCCTCTTTGGTTGTGCTTCGCCCTCTATGCCCAATTTAGGTTCATGTTCTGTTGCTCACTTCAGTACTTGCTATTCTTCTCTAACTTTCTCAGTAGCATCTCAGATACCATGGATAATTGATTCTGGTGCATACAACCATATGACAAGTCATCATCATTTATTTGATTCATACACTCAATGTCCTACTAAATCTAATGTTCGAATTTCCAATGGTAAATTATCTTTTATGCATACATAGGCATCATTAGATTATGTACTGGTCCTCTCCTTAAATCAGTTCTTCATATTCCGTCTTTGATGTGTAATTTGATTTTTGTTAGGAAACTTATGTTTCATACTAACTCTGTTGCTAAATCTGTGTCCAATTCATGTCAATTTCAGGAACTATCATCAGGGAGGATGATTGGCAGTGCTAGGATTTAAGATGGACTTTATTCTTTTGAAGTCCACATTCATCGAGACACCAACATCTTATGTTTAGTTCTACTTCTGTTTCAATTTATAGTAATAGCAAAATAATGTTGTCGCATTATAGACTTGGTGTAACACTCTGCTAATCCAGGATCGTTACGATGTGTATTTAAAATAATGATTAACTTGTTATCGAGTCACACTTAAACGTGTAATTAAAGTTAAACAATTGTTTAGATACTAAAATGATTTGTCAAAGAATTTAAACTTTTCATTAAAAAGTTCGAGTATACACAAAGGATCCTAAAAAGTTTATAAACAAAATACAAATATGTTCAAAGTTACAAAATGGTCGGCCTAAGCTCAAAACTGGACTTATATCCTAGTCCCTCAAAAGAATCTCGGGCGTGAAAGTCAACCAAGATGAGTATGTGCACACTGCCCCTAGAGCTCTCCAACTCATGGCTGGTCAAGTTTCCCCTTGCCCTTACCTGCACCACAAAGCACCCGTGAGCCAAGGCCTAGCAAGAAAACCAATCCAATCAAAATAGATACTCAGTGATACATAAATCATAACTATATGCTTCACAAAGTATAGACAAACTCATGCAAGAATCTAAATCACTTGCATGGCCCGTGTCGAGTGAGTGCATACCGCATCCCCATAGTGGCGCTGTCATCACAACCAACATTCTGCATAATTATCGTCGAATCTGGCCCATGTCGATCATTCACAACAAATGCATGACAACAAATTTTATACAATTACAAAACAAGAATATAACATTTCAAACAGATTCAGTTCACGGTTATAAGCGCGTTCACAAGTCGAGGACGATGCCCTATACATGGTGAATGTGCTTGATTTCTTACCTCGAGTCCCATGTAGGTTATGGAACAACCCCGAGTGCCATCCCTTTCCCGAGCCTTGCGAAAATACTAGTCACAATGTAAATGGTATTCTCGTTAAGAACTAAGTCTGAAAACAGGTTCCAGAACTAATCCCTAGCTCTCAGGAGCTCCAATTCCATTAATTCGGGTGAGGTAATTGTCCCCCGAACCTAATTCCCAAAGTTTAGAAGAAAAAAATGTCCTGAAAGTGTACCGGTGCCGACCCCCTGGCGCCGCAACGGGCAAAGGCAACTAAAATGCCCCAAATCTTGTTTCAGCACCGCAGTGCCGAAACAAATACCCAAAATTTCTGGGTTTTCCCTCTGCGATTTCTCAAACCCAAAATCGCCAATTCAACCAAAACATGTACCAACCACAAAATCATGCACTAAAGCAGGGAAAACACTTCGTATACCCCCTATAACAACACTCCAACATCAAATTCCAAGCTTAAACAAGAATTGAAGAGGATAATGCTTAAGATGGCTCAGAGACAAGGCCATGAATCTAACTCGGAGGATGAAGATTGGGAGCCTTGCGCTCCACACACTATAGAAGCCCCATGGCCTTGAGCCTTCAAAATTTCAGACAGCACTCCGTACAGCAAAAGAAAAGATCCTACCGACCATCTCTCGAAGTTCAATAGGTTGATGTTGGTTCACCGCTTCTCCAAAGATACTAAATGCCACATCTTCCTATTAACTCTGACGGGACCAACAGACGAGTGGTTCAAGAAGCATCTGCTAGGTTCCATCCACTCATGGCAACAACTCCCCACCTCCTTTTGAAGGAAATTCATAGCTACTCAGAAGGTGAACTTCGAGGTCAATGCTTTAGCCAACATAAAGCAAGGACCCATCAAGACCTTTAAAGCTTCATCAAGAGTTTTAAGGAGGAAGCAGCCATGACCAAGAGGGTCGGCGATGGCCAACAATTGATGGCCTTACAAGCTGGCATCCGAGCAAGTTCTTCGCTATGGGATGACTTCCAGCAGAAAGATACCACAAGCTTAACGACTTCATACGTCGGGCCCAAGAATATATCAACTAGGAGGATGCCCAGATCGGAGCTTTCGGAGGACCAATCTCCTTCCCCGCTCCATTAGCCCCAAATGTTGTGACCCCGGGACCCCGACTCTCGACATACACTTCTACCCAATCGAGTAATATGAGTGTTCCACACTTCAACCTAGTTGTTCCACCAGTTGACTTCGGTACCGTTCTCACGGCTGGTTTCAGTGCCGCTCCGTCCGACTATGGAGCTGCTCCCACTGGATACAATTCTTTTTAAACTGCATTTAGTACTGGAACAGTTGCTCTAGCCCAATCAGTGGCACCCAGCAAGACTCCCAATGGGAGCAAACGTGGGGTAATGGGCAAGGGTAAGAAGCCCAAGAAAACTAGAGCAGTTACCCATTTCTCCGAGTACATGGATTTGGTGGATACTCGAGAGAACATTTTCTGCCCACAGAGCACTAGATCCACTACCGAAAGCCTCAACCAATCTGGAGGAATCGGGAGAGAAGAGATTCTACTAAGTTCTATCAGTTTCACAATGATGTGGGCACCAAACCAACGAGTATAGGCATCTTAGAGATGAGATTGAGAATCTCATCAAACTAGGGCATCTTCACTAGTATGCAGGGCCAAGGAACCCCCTAAAAAGGCACTGGCCGTAGGTCTGCCTCTACAGGTGGCACCTCACCAGGCATAAGGCCAAGTGCCTATAGCATCACCACAACTGATAGCCCAAGGATCTCCCCTGGTGAATTGAATAGTAGGGACTATCTTTGGAGGACCCCATCTGGGGGCACTTTGAGGAGCTCATAGAATCGCTACTCGCGAGCTCTAAACCACGATGATAAAGTGTTGGTGTTTGCCTTACTATCAGTACAGATGCCACAGATGATGGATCAGGTCACCACCTTCCCCGATGATGATGATTCTCAGAGAGTGCATTTTCCCAACCATGATCCTTTGCTGATTGAGAGCCAATTTTTCTACATAATGGTGGCTCAGATCATGTGGATAATAGGAGTTTAGTGAACATCCTATTCAATTCAGTATTCGAAAAGATTGGGCTTACTACCAGTGATTTGTCCCCGTGCACCTCTACTCACTATGGCTTCTGGGGGTAGGTCTTATTCCAATGGGGCAGATTAAGATGCCAGTGACACTAGGAGAAGTACCTCGCCAAGCATTCAAGTTTTCACTTTTGTGGTCGTGGATTGGTGCTCCGCTTATAACGCTATCCTGCGACGTCCGGCCCTTTTGGGGTTTTGAGCAATCACCTCTATACACCATTTATGCATGAAGTTTCCCACCGAGGTAGGAATAGGCATTGTTCGCGAAGACTAGAAAGAGGCACGCTAGTCCTAAAATGTGTCGCTTAAGAATCCAATTATGGTTGTTGAGGCGGTAGCCCCCGAGCAACCTAATCTCAGGGAGATGGAGGTCCAGCCTGTTCAAGAAGAAAGGGAGTCCAATGAATTGGACCTCAGGATTGGAGAAGAAAGGGTTGTTGAGTTAATGGAAGAAGGTGAGGAAGTTATCCTTGATGCCTCCAATCTTGAAAGAAAAACTAAGGTTGGGAAGAACCTCAAGGTAGAGGTTGGAGAGTCTCTGGTGAGCTTTCTCAAGGAAAACCAGGATGTCTTCTTCTGGCTCCACTCTGACATGATGGGCATTGACCCAAATATCATATGCCATGCCTTGAACATAGATCCAGATGTTTCCCCGGTGCAACAGAAGAGAATGTCCATTGACTCGGCTAGGGTGCAGTTGAAGGAAAAAGTCGACGAACTTCTCTCGAATGGTTTCATCTAAGACGCTCAGTATCCAAAGTTGTTGTCAAATCCGGTCGTGATGCCTAAGCCTAAGGACACTTGGAGAACATGCATCGACTTCTTCGACCTCAATAAGGCTTGTCCAAAGGACTGTTTTCCCATGTCGAAGATTGATCAAATGGTCAACGCTACATCCAAGTATGAGCTCCTGTCCTTCATAACTGCATACTCGGGCTAGAATCAAATTTCAATGCATGTCGTAAACCAAGAACAGACCAGCTTCAGAACAGATGAAGGTATCTATTTCTACAAGGTAATGCCTTTCGGTCTCAAGAATGTTGGCTCCGTGTATCAGATTAGTAAACCGGATGTTAAAAAACTAGCTTGGCTGGAACATGGAAGTTTATGTAGATGACATGCTGGTGAAGTTGAGAATAGCCCTTGACTATGTTGAAGATTTGGCGGAAGCATTCTCAGTCCTCCGTAGGTTCGGGGTGAAGTTAAAGCCCTATAAATGCACTTTCGGAGTGGCCTCCGGGAAGTTCTTGGGATTCATTGTTAGCACCTGAGTGATAGACGCTAACCCCGAAAATATATGGGACCTAATATAGATGCCTTCCCCTAGGAAGCACAAGGATGTGTAGATCCTGACTGGTCGGGTAGCAGCTCTGAGTCGCTTTGTCTCAAAGGCAACCAACCAGTTCATTCCTTTCTTTAACACCCTCTGAAGAGGTCAGAGATTTGAATGGACGGAGGAGTGCGAACAGGTCATCGAGTAGCTGAATTCCCACATGGAGAACCCTCCAATTTTTTCAAAGCTTGTGGAAAGAGAACCCCTCCTCCTGTACATGGTTATCTCTGAGAACACCATAAGTGTGCCTTTGTCTGTGAAGAAGACCGAGTTCAACATCATGTTTACTACATGAGGAAATGACTCCTCGGAGCGGAGTCCAGGTATCCGCTCATGGAGAAGCTAACATTTTTCCTGATGATAGCTTCTCGGATGCTACGACCCTACTTCCAGATGCATTCGATTAGGATCCTCACCAAGCAACCCTTAAGGAAAGTCCTCCAGAAGTCAGAGTGCTCTTGGAGACCCCTCAAGTGTGGGGTCAAACTTAGTCAGTTCGACATTACTTACCACTTTAGGACTGCCATAAAGAGACAAGCACTAGCAGATTTCATTGCCAAGTGCACAAGAACACAGGAGAGACCAGAGGAGGTCCAGAAGGTCGGACCCACATGGAAGCTATTTGTAGATGGGTCTTCCAATGATAATGGATCCAAATTAGGACTTATCTTGGTATCCCCCGAGGGGGACAGGGTTCATAGTGCTTTGAGATTTGGGTTTGACGCCTCAAACAAAAAAGCTAAGTACGAAGCACTCGTTGATGGACTCTAAGTTGCCTTAGAACAAAAAACTGAAGGCGTCAAAATTTTCAACTATTCTCAACTCCTGTTAATCAAGTCCTCATAGAGTATCAGGCTTGGGGGACAAAGATGGTTGCTTATTTGGCCAAGACCAAGGAAATGCTGTACAACTTCAAGAAGTTCACCATCCGACAAGTACCAAGGGAACATAATTCCAATGTTGATTCTGTTGGTTTTTATTGATCAAATCAGAGATTATGCACAGCGGAACAACAATCAAATTGTCAGATTAATCTCATAAGATTTCTAGATCTACTTCTTGACACTCATATATATATTGAATCAATGACAAGAATAGAAACATTACCTCAGGTCCTTCCTTGCTGCTATCTTTTCGTATGGCTGAATCCTTGAGATCTCACACCAAGATCTTCCAAAATGTTCTCAGTCACACAAAGAACGAGTGTGGGCTCGCTATACAAATAATAGGCAATAACTATTTATCAGATATTCTCAACACATGAGATCTGATAAGGTTTGGACCTAGGTTTTGTGAAGAACAATGACCTTTGTTTTTGTCACTGTTCTCTTTCTCTGAGAGAATCCTAGATATTTTTCTATCCCTGAAAACTTAGGTTCTCTGAAAACTGATATCCAATATATTAAAATATTTGTTATTTTAAACAAATTCAAAATAACTGATCAGTTATCAGATTTTTGTTTAAATAATAATATTTTAATCATATTAAAATATCTCATTATTTATTTAATATTTAAATAACTAAAATTGTGGAATCAAGAGACTCAATCCATCTCTTATGCGTGTAGCACAGTGCCTGTGCACTGGGCCACACGTGTACCACATGCATGTGCAGGCATGTGATTTTTCCCAATTTTTATTATTATTTAAATACCAAAAAATCTCAAAAATAAATTAATTCAAAATTAATTATATTTCTGATAAATCAAATAATTAATTAATTCTTAATTAATTAATTACACATAATTAATCAATAATTATGTTTGATACATAGAAAAATATTTTACTTATCACATAAGTCCTTTTTGCCCATTTTTGTATTTGCCTTTGCAAGTGATTGTTTGAGCCATTTCGGGGACCATGGACCTATAACATTAAGCTCCAATAAATTGAAACTAAATAATTAAACTCTTTAATTATAATAGTTAATTTATTAATCCTGATATTACTCCACTATAAATTCAGAATTGCACTCTTTATGTTATAGATATACTTTTACAGAAATCTTTTTCTTAAGTCGTCCATTGATATAACCATCTTGCAATAGTTCAACCCTCTAATTAATTAGTTCATAAATTAGAATGGAAGAATTTCCATTTAACCTTTCTAATTTACTTCTTATTCCTTAAGTACCATTAATTCACTAGTGAATAATTAATCTATGATCTAATTATAGATTTGAGCTCAAAATCATTCAGTTCCAGAATTAACCCTTAAGGGAACTAATATACGATCCGTTAGGAAAGATTAGATTCCGTATTGTTGATACATGGTCCCAGCCATCCATGATATTAAATCTCCAAAACAAAAGTCATTAGCCTCATGCTTTGAAGAGACCTTAACGAGTGAATCAAAAGATTTAATAAACATGAACAGGAGTTCATGAACACTCAGGATTTAGGTTGATCTATAAATGATCATCTGTTATGATATGAATTACAAGTCTTTATTGTTAAATGGTTTTTGGATAAAGATTTTAATTCATATCGGTCCATGTCATATATAATCATATTATATAAAGCACCTTTACCGAGATGTCTTTCCACATCAATAATCCGAATCTAGATTATTTGTATCATTATGATACTCAGTAAACCGTACTTACAACTCCAATTAAAGAATACCATAACTTTAATTTGTTGTTGTTGACTATTTTTATTCATTCTTGTGATCTTAATTCTCTCGTACTAATACAAGATCACACCCTCAATAATGAATATGGAATTTTTTTATGATATTTACAAAATTATTCAAACAATAATTTAACAATCTAAATATGACAATAATAATAAACCATTGTATTTATTTATTCACAGAAAAAACAAATGTCTTTACATGCTTTTAGGACACACTCCTAACAGATTCCCTAGCCAAGCTTGTTACCACCAAGGACGCTGAATTGATCAATGTGAACCTGATGGACTACTTAGCCTCTGAGAGCAACGCAACTCTCGAGGAGGTAGAAGTAGTCGAACCCAAGGATATTTTGATGGAGCCAATAGTGAAGTATCTTGTCTTTGGAGAGTTACTCCAGGATAAGAAAGTAGTTCGAAGGCTGCTTTACCAAGCACCTCGGTACATGATCATGGAAAATAAGTTGTACAGATGAGGATATTCATTGGCACTACACCTGTGCGTGTCCAAGCAGGCGGCCATCCTCATCCTCAGAGGAAATGCATGAGGGCTTCTGTCACGACCATGCTGGGGGGTAGAGCCTTGCCAAGAAAATTTTGAGACAAGGTTACTTCTGGCCTACAATGAATGGTGATGCTATGGACTATGTCGAGAAATGCAACAAGTGCCAATGCCAACATCCCCCGAGCTCCTCCAAAGGAGCTCACATAGATGACGAGTCCTTGGCCTTTCGTAGTCTATGGCATTGACCTAATTGGATCATTGCCCACGGGAAAGGGAAGAGTAAAGTAAGTTATTGTGGCAGTCGAATACTTCACGAAGTGGGTCGAGAATGAACCTCTCGCTACATTCACCTCCAAGAAGACACTGGACTTTGTAATCAAGAATATTGTTTTCTGATACGGGCTCCCAAGGAAGATAGTATCCGACAATGGCCTACATTTTGATAGCAATTCGTTCACAGACTTTCCTCAAAGGCATGGAGTTATGAAGATTTTCTTCTCTGTAGCTGATCTATAGACAAATGGAAAAGTGGAAGCAGTTAACGAGACTCTTAAGGCCATTTTGAAGAAATGTTAGAACAGACGAAAGTTTCTTGGCCCGAGGAGTTGCTTACAGCATTGTGGAGCTACTGCACCACTTCTAGGACCTCTATTGGCCACTCACCATTCTCCATTGCCTACGAGTATGAAGCCATGCTCCCAGTTGAGGCAGCAATCTCCACGCACCGAAGAGAAACTTAAAATCCAACCACGAATCATGCTTTACTCTAAGAATCACTGGATCTTGTGGAGAAGCTCTGAGAAGCCTCGCAACTTTGTGTAGCATCCTACCAACTAAGGGTGGCAAGATATGTCAACTCCAAGGTGAAGGATAGGAAATTTGGGGTCGAATACTTGGTGTTATGAAGACATTTTCTGGTAACCCGAGACCTACATGCTAGAGTATTGGGCCATAACTAGGAAGGTCCATACAAAGTCGAGAGCATCGTGTGTCTTGGGACATTCAAACTGGGCCAACTAAATGGGGAGCTAGTGCCCCACGCCTGGAATGTCGAGTATCTCTGCCAATATTACCAGTGATGAGCAATGTATTTTTCTAAATTTTGTAATCATTTTGTAGCCTCCAAGTACAATTAATGGAAATCGTGTTTGTAAAACTCGATAGATGAAATTTAGAGAATTTTCTTGTATTTTTTATTTTTAATTATTTTACTTCCCGAGGAGTACCCGCTCACTGGACTAGACAAGTGAACGCAGACTTGTCTCTGATCACTTGGGGGCATAGCTGGGTCACCTCGCAGAATGCGTTTCTTGTGGAGCATGACCGAGGAAACAAAGCTTATCATGAGTGGAGTAAGCCTAGCATCAAAACTTGCGAAAACGAACTAAAAAATCTAAGTAGCCTACAGACGAAGAACTTGAGTGATCTCCCGAGGACTATGTGCCCAACAAGTTTTCA
Organism: Humulus lupulus; assembly: GCF_963169125.1. Taxonomy (NCBI): domain Eukaryota; kingdom Viridiplantae; phylum Streptophyta; class Magnoliopsida; order Rosales; family Cannabaceae; genus Humulus; species Humulus lupulus. Next base: position 117,160,682 of record NC_084796.1, on the reverse strand, counting down.
ACTTCCAATAGGTGAATAAAACCACGAGTCACCTGTAGTCGAGGGCAAAAATACAATCATGACAAGAAATTTAGTGTAACCTCCCAAGGACTTTGTGACCATGGAGTAACACTGAGCACAACCTAGGAAACTAATCTCATCGTGAGCGGAGTAAGCCTAGTGTCGAAGCTTGCAGGAATGGGCAAACCTAGTGAACTAAAATAAACCAAATAAACTAGAGGGGAAGAGAACTTGATCCATGTCCCGAGGACCTAGAGCCAAAGGACTGGTAGTGAATTCCCAATTTTTAATAAACACTAAAAGCCCCAAGTAACTTGTACTCGGAGGGAAAAATTATGACTAATGAAAAGACCCAGCGTAACCTCCCGAGGACTTTGTGCCCATGGAATAACACTGATTTCTCGAACCCTAAGTTAATTTGGCCACCTAAGCCTCTAGTTGTTGAGAAATCAAGGACGTAAGGACACACCAAAGTGCTCACACTTGACAGCATACAAAAGTTACTTCTGTGGACTACCTGCCTATGAAGCAAAACTAAGTGCTTAGAAATTCCAAAGGACTAGGTGGATCGACAATACTCGAGTCTCCAAGACTTGAGCACAAGTCCCTAGTTGCACTAACTAGGGCAGCTAAGACATGAGTCTCACGACTGAGGCACAAATATGGTGGACAAAGTAATGATTAAATAAATCATTCTCATGATGACAAGTTACATTGAGAGTTGAAAATAAATCCTTATGAATTTTAAGACGAATTTGAAAAATTACTAAATGCCAATTAATGTGCTTAAGTGATAAGGCAAAGAAGGCAAGTAAATAGTGCACGCAAAGGCCATTCTTGAAAGAAAATTATATTCAATTATGCTTGAGGGCTCGAGCCTTAGATTGTTTATACCTCAATAAAAGAAGCAGCACACATGCCTATTTACAGAACAAAATAAAAAGAAAAAATTACAAGGGCCTAGATCTCGCCCAGCCCAGAGGAACATCCATGATAAGGTCAATCACATAATCAATTTCGTGACCTGACTCGCTTCCACTGCCGCATAGGCCTGGGCAGCCGCAGCACCATACGCCTGAAGACGTTCCTCGAATAGCAACCTTATGTTGGGGTCATTGGTGACAGTTATGTACATCTCTTTGTTGCTTTTCCATGCAACATGGAGGGTGTCCTACGCTAGTTGATCGACCTCCTCCACTTCAGCAACAGCTACTTGCACCCTTAAAACCGCCAGTGTTGTTTCTTCTCAGGCTCTAGCAGCATCCTCAACTTTCTGAGAGGCCACCTCGCAGGCAACCCGGGTCTCTTCTTGCTTTGCCCGGGTGTAAGCCATAGCCTTGTGCATGGCCTCCTCCGTGACCTTGGAACGATTTGTGGCTTCTTCCACCAGTTTTGGGGGAAATGTCCTCGAGGGCTTGAATCCTAGATCGCTCCATCACCAGGCGAGACTCTAACTCAGAGGCATGAGTCTTCTCATTTCCAAAAGCATTTTGGAGCTTGGAGTGATCCTCGAGGGAGACCGAAGGCTCCCTGAATTCCTTCAACTCAAAGGACCTCGTGATCACGACGTCCCTAAGCCTTTGGTACAAATCGGAGTTAGTACGCGAGAATGTAATACTTAGCTAAAAATTTGAATTATAGTCCACAACGTATCCCCTCCAAGTTGAGCATAGCTGGGAGAAGGCATCTCATTGAGGGATTCGCTTAATCCTTGCAAAAGCTCCACGGCTAGCGGAGCTATCCTGCTTCCAAGTCTCCCAGCAAAAAGAGACTCTAGCTCCTCACAGTTGGGAAGTGGCACCACAGTTCTGTTCTAAGGCCTATCCTCACGAAGATACTATGCTAAGGCCTTGAACTCTTCGTCCTATTCTTCCAGGTAGTGGCAGAAGTACTCCATGGCTTGCATGTGCCTATCGAGCTCTTCCCCTTCGTAATGCTCGAGGAAGATTACAAGTCGAGGTGTTCTGGCTAGAGGACAGCCAGACGCATCAAGGGACGGGGGTATTTTCCCGTGCCTGAAGACCCCTCAATGAGGATTGGAGACCCCTTGCAGAGATTGATGACTTCCTCTATTGCCCCAGTCTCGGGGGAGTAGACGGGGGAACAGTTGATGGAGCCCCTGGGACCACTGGAGTTGTGAAAACATCCGTCAAAGCCTCTGGTGCAACGAGCGGTGTGGCAGGGACTTGGATTTAGGAGGGCTCTGTAACCCTCTGGCGTTTGGCCTGAATGGAGTTAGTCGAACCCATGTAACCTGCAAAGACAAATAACAAGTGTTAGTCTTCACCAAGGGCATAATAAAAGTGAATAAAATGCATGTAAAGTTCTAGTCTGAAGCTTGTGAGCTCCTCGGGAGGCCCACCACTAGATGGCTCCTCTGGATGTAGAATGGGATGTCCATATTCCCTCATGAGCCTACCCATCTCTTGAGTGGTGTTCGTCTCATATTGACATAACCACCACAAGTGCATAGCTGTCACCTCGTCCAATGGCACGAAATTACCTTGGGGGTGTAGCCTTCTCTTTGGGTGGTGAAGGAATGCGTCAATTTAATCCTGGTAGTCTTGGAACTTTTTTGCAGTCCAATGGCGGCCCGAGATCTGTCCACTTCGAAGGATCAAAGATGAGGTCCATACGTGCTCAGGGCTTACCCCTTCTCCTACTTACCTAGAGCAATATAAAATTATGGGAGATTTACCATGGTCACACGACGAATACTCCACCTTTGCCTGGAGCTCCTCCTCGAGCTCCTAGTCGTCTTGACCCTCAGCAGCGACTCAGATTGCAAGAACATTCTTAACACGTTCTTCTCGCATCATTTGCTTGTACAGAAGAAGCGCCTAACCGTCCACGTACTCCGTGTGAAAGGCAACTTCTTCTCGGGACTTCTTTGAGTTTTGGAATGGAGAAAGGTCCATGGCGCCTAAGTGTTGTCCCTCCTCGAGAAGGCCAAACTGGCGGAGGTGAGCTTCTTTGATGATAAAGTTGAGCTCCATCTCTGCGTCCGGAAGACGCTTCATCTTCTGAAGTCGATCATCATACTCCTCGACGAACGGAGTTTGGCAGAAAGGACCTATCAAGAAAATATTTCTAAGTATGTAATGATTAACATCAAAGAGCTAAGCTAGAGATGAGGTTTGAGACACTTCCCAACCTTGGCGAATTCCAGGATAAGGGTAAGTTTGGTCCGCGTGGGAAAACCACTTTTGAAGAAGAAGTGGTTTTTGTAGTCTAGCGTGTGGCTCTCATTGTGGCAAGGAGCCTTGTACACTAGCCCCGAATAGGAGTGCTTCATTAGTGTGTAATACCCATCGAACCTCTTCTTCTGAGGACAAGCCCAAAAATTGTAAACGTAAAGTATATCAGCCAAGGAAGGCACAGGTTAACTTTGTCTTCGGTACAACACGTACAATCAAGTGAGGACTCGATAACCATTTGGAGATAGCTGGATGGGAGCTATGTCGGCATATTAAAGGAAGTTGACATAGTACTAATGCAGAGGCAAGGTCGCCCCTGCTTGGAGGTATGAAGCACTCCAAGCCTTGAAGTCGTTCATGCTCCGGTGGGCCCATATTCTGAGTCCCCGGGCAGGCGCGCAAGAATCTACAATTTGACCCCGTAGTGAGAGAGAATTTTATTTAGTGCCCCTCGATTCCTTAGCATGCTGGGGAGATGCTCTGCCCCGAAGATGTCTGCTTCATAACGTATGTCCCCATATATGGGACCCCTGTTTACATCTCCTCCGAGGTGCCACATCAGATTGGACTCTCCACTGTTGGAGGCTCATCTCTAACAACTTGTACCCAACTCTGCTTCGGGGCTGGAAACCTCCTCTCCTCTGAGATCTATCCCACTTCTCGGGCCATGTCGATAATCTCACAGTCGAAGTAATAGAAACCTTGCTAGTGGAGGTGGTGTAACTCCTCAGACATCTGAAACAAGCAAAACCAATCAGTTAGCATCACCATTTGAAAGGTAGGCCAAAACACAAGAACCCCTAAGACAACTGCTCAGGGATTGGAGGAGAAAGGGAAGCCTAAGGGATTGGGTGTCCTTGGAACCAAATACTAGGTGTCGGAGGACACCACCAAAATTCATGAACTTCATCAGAATCTGGAAAAAAAATTCAAATTCTGGTCGAATGTCCAAAATGCGAAAAATGAACCTAGAAACCACGACATCCTATTTTGGCTCTTTTTAACACCAAATGAACCTAAAAGGACTAGAGAGGTCAAAATTATCTCTAAACCCTAGAAACCACGACAACCTAAACATGCAACTACATTCTTCTGAAAAACTCGAAATGAACCTTCGATAAGTGTTGTAACGTGTCCGAACTCAAAAGTGCTTCACGTCGTTGACCCAGAAAAAGCTCGATTCTCTCCAACTGTCAAGGTCTCTGGCAAGGGAACTCTTGTCAGTTTTTTGATTGGGGAAGGATGAAGGAAATTGGAGGTCTCTGGTTTCTGAGAAAGTGATAAAATGGGAGGCAAAATTTGAGTTTTATATTAGAGAACTTGGGGAGGAGGAAACTCATTCCTGACCGTTGATCACCTACGAAGTAGGCACTTGTAACTCTATGAAATAGAGTTATTTAGCTCTTTTTGTGCATTGAATTAGTTTTGTTCTCAAGCATTTTTAGTTTAACTTAGTGACTTTTAATTAGTTTTAAGTAATTATTCATTTTAATAATTTTATATTAGTTTTAATGAATTTTTAGATTATTTTTATTTAGTTTGTCATTAAGTAATTAATTTACCTCAATTATGTGTAATTTTTTCAAAACTAAATTGATTTCAATTGCTAATTTTTGGTGCAGGTATTTTAGGAATGTTGCAGCATTTTCTGTGGCAAAAGACATAGCAAACACTTTGAAAAAGATGAGGTGAACACCATATAAGTCATTTTATGAGCTATAATCTAAAGGTGACATGGAGAGGTTAACAATGACTTATTTGGGCTAGTTTAAAGTGATCCAAAGGAGGGTAATGGGCCTTGCACTTGATAGCAAAAGAAATTGGGCAAAAAATAGGGTAGTTTCTCTAATTTGTGGTGCCCTTTCTTTATACAAAAGAGAACCCAGCAACCATTTGAGAGAGAGCTGCCATTGTACAGAGAAGATCACAAAAAATGAAGAAGAAGAACAAGAATTGAGACAAATGGAGATTAGCACTAGCAAGCATGCACATAATTGAAAGAGGAGTTCTTCTTTAACTCTTCCTTATTTTTTGTTTCTTTTAGCTTGCGCACATACTTGATGATTTTGTGCATACAAAGTTTTGGGAACTAAATTTTTCTTTTCATGTCATTTTATTTTTTGTTATTAGTTTTGCTTGTTTTTTTTTTTAAAAAAAAAGAATAAATTGAGGCATATGTGCTTTTGTTTGGTGATTTTCCACATTCCAACAATAGGGTATATGATTGATAGTGTCTGTAGCTTGTTGAAAAATGTGAATATTGTTTGGGATTGTGACTAATTATTGTGTTTGTTTCATTTTAATTGTGATATGTCCATATTTGAGCACAAATTCCTTGATCAATGAATTGTGTGCGAATTTTGTGAAAGTTTGTGTAAATATGTGATTTTGCAATCTCATAAGTCTTAGAATTTGTTTGATTCTCTATTGAGGAAAAATCCTAGGCTACACTTGACCAAAGATATGATTTAGGTCATCTTTGGACCTATTGAGCCTTTGAAGCCTACATGGATACATTTTATATCCCTAGTTAAACCTATTGAACCTAAATTATCATTTTCTTTGTTAGCCACATATTAGCCTAGCTTTTAAAATAACTTTCCTACTTTTTCACCTTCACCTATAAGAACTTTGATCTTTATGGGACATATGTTGAGTTGTGTCATTTTATGTATTTGAAAATGCTGTTATGTATTTTTGCAAATAAATAAAATAAAATAAATAAAGTAACAATTTGGTGAGAGATTGCATTATCTTCTTTTTCTTGTTTTCAACATTGAGGACAATGTTGATTTTAAGTTTGGCAGTGACGTATATGTCACTCATTGAGTTACTTCTCAATGTATATATTTCATATTATATTTTAAAAATAAAAAGCGAAAAAAAACAAAAAACAAAGAAAAGTGTGGTACACCCATGTTTTTCATTACAAAAAAAAAAAAACAAGTTTGGAGTGTAGTATCTCAAAAAAAAATTAAAAAAAGTTCAATAACTAGTATGTGGAAAGAGAAGTGACCATTGTTTTGGGGTATTTTTCTATGAGTATTATGAGATCTTTAATGGTCTCGGAAGATTAATGTGCTTAGAATGATTTGAGCCAAAATTTGTATCATTTATCCTACCTTTACCCAATCTTAACATTACAAGCTTAAAAATTTCTATTGATCTTTGGTTGTGTGTTTGTCTACATTAGTGGGGAGAGATGAAAAACCAACTTATGAGACTTTTTCATTCTAGAGATTTTGTGCTTAATTGATATTTTCATAAATTGATCTAAATTGCATGCAATAATTTGAGAGAAGGCACCACACGTACATAGAGTAATCAAAAACTGGAATGAGACATACTCTTGAATTTTTTTTATAATCTTTGGACAATCTTTGCATTTTTATTTAAGCTATGAGCATTGGACAATGTTTCACAAAAATTGTGTAGATCACCAACTTTAGTCACTTAATGTCTCTTGTTTAATTTAATTGTATTTCTTTTCCTTTTCTTGAGGACAAGCAAAATCTTATGTTTGGGGTTGTGATAACTCTACGAAAATAGAGTTATTTAGCTCTTTTTGTGTATTGACTTAGTGTCGTTCTCAACCATTTTTAGTTTATTTTAGTAACTTTTAATTAGTTTTAAATAATTATTCTTTTTACTATTATATTATTTTTAATTGATTTTTAGATTATTTTTATTTAGTTTCCCATTACGTAATTAATTTACTTCAATTATTTGTAATTTTGAAGATAACTAAATTGATTTCAAATTTTGGTGCAAGGATCTGAGGAATGTTGCAGCATTTTCTGTAGCAAAAGACACAACAAACACTTTGAAAAAGATTATGTGAACACCATATAAGTCATTTAATGAGCTATAATCTAAAGGTGACATGGATAGGTTCACAATGACTTATTTGGGCTGGTTTTAAGTGGTCCAAAGGAGGGGAATTGGCCTTGCACTTGATAGCAAAAGAAATTAGGAAAAAAATAGGGTAGTTTCCCTAATTTGTTGTGCCCTATCTTTATACAAAAGAGAACTCGGCCACAATTTGGAGAGAGTTGCCACTGTAGAGAGAAAATAAAAAAAATGAAGAAGAAGAAGAAATTCCAAGCTTGAGGGGAAGAATCCATTATTATTGTTGTGTTGGGCATCAATGGCAAGATGATTAGTTAAATTTTTGCTGAGAAGTTTGAATATAATGGAGGAACTTGAATGACACGAGTAGATAATCTTGTTATATTATATTTTGTGAATAACATAGGAATGTGTTATCTGCCTCGTGTAACAATTGTGAATTGAAGCTTAAAATTGAATTCTTAAACTTGATTGGCTTAGGAATATGTTTAATTAGGTGAAAGAAATAATACCATAGGATTTGGGAAAGTTCTATGAACTTATTTTGAATTCTTGTTAACTCTGGGAATTTCACTGAGATTTTGATGCAACAAAACGTATGGGTCACTTGACATAGAGAAATTTAATAGTTCAAGCCCATTTCACTAAATTGAATTTCTCTTGATTTTAGATTATCATTTTAGTTTATTTTTAGCATTTTAAATTTGTTATAACTAGTTTTAGTTTACAAGAATCAACCCACTTTACTTTTCACTACTATTAAATTGTTTGGTAATTGATTTGCGTACAATTATTTGCTATTTCAATCCTTGTGGAGACGATACTCAACTAATCATTATATTACTTGTTTTGTGAATGTGTACACTTGCACATTATTGATCAAATTATATCACAACAACACTCTAGCATGTTCAAATGGTCACTGATATCAATGCACAGACCGCGATCAAAACATTGGAAAATGATGCCTCGGGTACAGGGTGAAAGGACATCTCATGTCCGGATTAGTGTCTTGGGCATGGAATGGGCTCCTCATTAATTACACTAATTAACGGGCCCAGCAATGAGGAGTCAACACATGGTGTTTCCTTTTTTGAAATGTCATTGCTCGATGAGCCCAAACGTCACCCCTGAAATACGTCCTTTGAAATTACTCCTCTCAGTCAAAGTCTCCACTGTCTGAGGAAGATCTGTCTGTAAATCTAGGTTCTCATAACTCAATACATGTGTCTTATCTGATACATACTTGTGAAGCATTGACACGTAGAATACATCATGAACTCCCGAAAAAGTTGGGGGCAAAGCCAATCTGTAAGCTATCTGCCAAATCCTCTCCAGAATTTCAAAAGGTTCTACAAACCTAAGGCTCGTCTTGCCTTTCTTTCCAAATTGTCTTACTCCTTTCAATGGTGAAACTGTTTGTATTAAAATTGTAAATCATAGTTGCCAGCAGAATGGGGCTTTTAAAAAAATTTATTAATACCAGCCAGGAGCATACATATATAGATATTTTAAATCACATACAAAGAGTCTAGAGATTACCTCTTGTAGCCTATCAAGAATCCACAAATAGTTTTGTATAAATCAACGATCTTCCTATCCAGATTCTAAAAGCTCACATGTTGTTCTTCCAGACCAATCCTCAAACACACAAGGAAGTGTGTGGGTACGTAGGATTCAAAAGGTTGATTTAGAACTCTCTATATGTACTCAACACATGAGATCTAGAGAGGTTTGATTGAGAGAGGAGATTTCGAATAGTTTTCAGGTTTAGAAAAATTGTCGCTTACTTTTTCTGAGAGAGAGTCTGATAGTCAAAACTTCTGTAAAACAACTTCTTGAAAAGTATCGCTTCTTTTTAGATTTATAAAGATAATTAACTAATTTAATTATTCTTTATTTTATTTAAAATAAAATTGATCAAGTATAACCTATTTAATTATTTGATTTAAATCATATTTAAAAAGAATAATTAAATAAACAAATTATTTGAAATTTAAAATTCAAATCCAAAGGATAGGGAATATCTCTGTGTTGCGCCACTCACTATACAATACAGTGAGTGTGTCGTGTGCCACTATTAGGGTTATCCCTAAATTTCTCATTTGTTTGTTTAATTAATATTTAAGATAATATTTTTATCCCAAAATAAATATCAGTCAATTCAAAATTAACTTTATCTAAAAATATCAATTTTAAATAAATAAATATCTTATTATAAATAAGAAATTATTAAGCTCTCTCTATATTAATCCAAACCTTATTAATATTTATTTTAACATATAATTTTTATTTTTGAAAAACTATATTGCTAAATGATTAATTAATTCATAATTATCAGTTGCCCATAACTATCACATAATTATTTCATTGCCTTAGAAAATTAATTCATTTGCATGATTACTCCACTATAAATTTGGAATTGCACTCTACGTATTTATAGAATTATATTTACATAGTTTTCTCTTGTAGTCCATTGATATAATCAATAAATGTAATTATGTCCTCCATAAATTGGTTCGTTAGTTAAAGCTGGTCAAGATTACCATTTTACCCTTCTAATTACCTCTTGATCCTTAAGTACCATTAATTCACTAGTGAATAATTAATCTATAATCAAATTATAGATTTGAGCTCAATAACTATTCAGTTCCAGAATTAACCCTTAATGGAACCAATATTTGATCCGTTAGGAAAGTATAGATTCTATTATTGTAAATCATGTTCCCAGTCATTCATGATATTGAATCTCCAAAACAAAAGTCATTAGCCTCATTATACTAAAAAATTTAACGAGTGAATTAAAAGATCCAATAAATACAAACAAGAGTTCATGAATACAAAGGATTTAGACTGGTCTACGATTGATCATCTATTATGATAAGAATTAAATATTATGTCAAACGCAAAGTCTATAAAGATAATTAATTCTCATCAGTTTTTTCATATATAATCTCTATTATATACAACACCTTTACTAATTTGTCTATCCACATCAGTAATCCAAATCTAGATCACGCGCATTTCGTATGCTTAGTAAATCGCACTAGTAACCATTCATTAAATATTCCTTACTTTAATATGTTATTGACTATTTTATTCATTATATACAATCTTAATTCTCATGAATTAATAAGGAAATTTCTTGATATTACTATATAACTAATTCAAACAATAATTACAGCATTCAAATATAATAAAATTGTACTTTTATTTAAATCAATAAAATAGAAATACATGCTTTTAGGGCATTAATCCTAACAATCTACCACTTGCCCTCGAAGCAAGTGAGGGATTTCCCTTAATCCCATGTTGCATACATGACCCATAAACGACTTTGCTGGAAGTATCTTGGTAAACGGGTCTGCCAGGTTCTGTTCCGACGTTATCTTCATAATAGTCACATCACCTCTATGCACAATCTCTCTAACCAGAAGGTATTTCATTTCTATATGCTTCCCTCTCTTGTGGATTCTAGGTTCCTTGGAATTAGCTACTGTTCCACTGTTATCACAATACAGGATTAGTGGCTTATCATATCTGGAACTACTTCGAGATCAGTGTAGAACTTCCTTAACCAAACTACTTCCTTAGTTTCTTAACAAGCCGCTATATAATTGGCTTCCATGGTTGAATCTACAATACTGGATTGTTTAATACTTCTCCAGACTACAGCTCATCCACCGAAAGTGAATACTGACCCAGACATCGACTTACGAATTTCTTTGTCTAATTGGAAATCAGAATCAGTGTATCCAGTAGGGTTTAAATCACCCCCTGAATATATAAACATATAATCTCTCATTCTCCTAAGATACTTGAGATTGTGATTTACTGAAATTCAGTGTTCCAAACCAGGATTTGATTGATAACAACTCATAATCCCTACTTCATAACATATGTCGGGCCTAGTACACAACATATCAAACAACTGAGTCCTAACTATTGAAGCATAGGGATTTTTTCATGTCCTCTTCGTCCAGAGGTGTCTTTGGACATTGCTCTTTGGAAAGAGTAATTCAATGTCTGGTCGGTAACTAACCTTTCTTGGAATTCTCCATAGAGAACCTTTCAAGTACCTTGTCGACGCAGTTTTTCGCTAACAGTATGTTGATCGCGTTTTTGGCCAACGACGTGAGAACGTCAAAAACGATAAAGCCTTCAAGAGAAATTAAACGACACAAACAATTTTTAACAGAAAGTAAACAAAACACGTAATTTTTATAGTGGTTCAGCCCCAATATGTTGGTAATAGCCTAGTCCACTTAGAGATTCGATTATATATTTACACCCAAGATCAGATGAACCTGTGTCAACTGAGTTTCTTCAGTGTAAAATCTCATAATACAAGAGTTCTCTCACGAAAAAGCCCTTTCTCTCTCTAGAAAGTTCAGATCAAAACTCAAAATTTCCCAAAAAGTCCTCTTCTAATCCCGTAAGCCACATATTTATAGGCTTAGGATCATACATCTGCTATCCCCTAGAATCGGGATATTTCATTATATTTATTATATCTAAATTAAAAAAATATTCAAAATATAACAGAACACCCAATTTGTGGGAAGAATGAGAGATTCTCACGTGTGCCAAGGCCGATTCTTGTTGGAGCCGTTTCTGGGAATCTTGACGTAGTCTGTTCTACCTGGTTGATGAATATCACCTTCTGGTCGGCCACACCTCTACTTGGACAGTCATGCACTTGGCTGGTAAGACATGCACTTGCTGGTAGGACATGCACTTGCTGGTAAGACATGCACTTAGCTGGTAGGACATGCACTTACTGGTAGGATATGCACTTGCTGGTAAGACATGCATCTACCTGGTCGGACATGTGCATGGCCGATCGGCCAAGTCCATTATTGGGCAGCAAAGTCATTCCTGGGCAACAAAGTCACTACTGGGCAGCAAAGTCATTCCTGGGCAGCAAAGTCACTACTAGGCAGCAAAGTCATTCCTAGGCAGCAAAGTCACTACTGGTCGGATTTATCAACTTACCCGGTCGGACATGACACCTCTCAAGCAGTCAAAAATCTTCATTGATGCACTGGGCTACTCCTAAGCCAGGTCACCCAACCATTCCTTGCCACTTGTCATTTCTATTGCCACATCATCATTTTCAAATTTTGGGGATAACATTGGCCCCCCAAGTTTATTATATGATACCTCACATAATAAACTTTTTTCTCCACAGCTGACGGGATTATGTAAAAAAAATAACTGTTCATCTTCCCGCCATGCAGCAGACCACAACTTCACAGACCACGATCACTGCAAATAACTGCCCATGATCGTGGGGAGAAAAAATATCCCAAGAATTCCAAGGGTCCAAAAATAAGTGGTAACTCCCACTTTTTTTCCTTTAAATAATCCTTACTCTCTCACATTCCCACTTATACAAGAAAATCAACTTTTAAAACCCTTTTCTTCTTTTTTCTCTCTTGGCCGAAATTTCTTGGCTTCTCCTTCTTTTGGCCGAAACTTCAAGGGACTCCAAGGGGAAGTTCTTCATTCCTTCAAGCAATCTCCAAGCAAATCAAGGGTTCTCCAAAGTTGGGTAAGTCTTCTCCTCCATGCTCTCATATTGTTGTTATTTTCTTCAAAAACTTCATGAAATAACATGCTATGGCCGAAACTTTATTGGGAGTTTTTTCTTGAATTTTCTCATGAATCTTATAGATATAATGTGTTGGGTGGCTATTTTGATGATGTTTGTATTATGGGTAACCTAACATTATCTTAAATTTCATAAGAATTTCAAGAAAAATAGGTCAATTTAGTATAAACCATGATTATGGGTTTTGGGGATTTTGATGGCATGGATGGTTTCAAGAACATTGATGAACTTCACAATTTTCTTATTTTGATCTTGTGATTATGAGATTTGGATGAGGAAACATGTTCATGTTAGGGAGTTTAAGCTTTTATTTTCGGCTCAAAGAATATAGGGGTTTTATGGTGAGATTTGGGGGTATGGCCGAACGGCTATTGTCATTTTTATTCTTGGTAAACACATATGCACTCCTCGGACCAAGTGCAATCCGACTGGACACACGCATCGGGCTCTCCACGGGCATGCTTGGCTTGGACTCCCACGGCTAGGCACCATGCCAAGCCTAGTCCGCTCGGACCAAACTCGCACCTCTCCTCGGACACCTCCTCGGACATATGGTGTCCGACCGGACATATGGTGTTCGATCGGACACACCCCTAGCTCCTCATACGTGCCTGCTTGGACGCACATGGCTGGCCATGCATTTCCTCAGACATACGGTGTCCGACCGGACACACCCCTAGCTCCTCATACGCGCCTGCTTGGATGCATACGGCTGGCCACGCATCTCCTCGGGCCTAGGGTGTCCGACCGGACATGCCCATCAGGTCCTTGTCAGACGCTAAGTACTTGGACACTAGATGTCCGGTCGTATATACGGGCTAACGTTGGCTCCTCGGATGCTCTCTTTGGATGCCTAGGCATCCGATCGGATGCACAAGCCCTCCTTGGCACTAGGCACAATTTTCAGACCAAGCATGGTATACTCTATGCCATATGCACTTTGAACACTTTTAGGAAATCTTAAACATTTTTAGGCACTTTCAAGCACTAAAACTATTTTTTCCCATGCATGCAATATTTTTACTATTTAGATAAATTTTTCTAAGTAGAAAAATAAATTTTGTTCTTGTTGAATTTTATTTGTATGGTTACTCACCTCCCCATTTTTTATTTATTTTTGTAGATGAATCGCTTTGACTATAGGGGAGGTGACAACCATACGGACTCCAATACATCTATCCCGCAGTCAATCGAGACCCCTCAAAGCAGCGATTTCTCATCAAAATCTTCCACCAGTCGTACTCCTGAGGATCGCCTCCGCCGCTTCAAGCAGATCCTTCCCTGTTCAGCCTTGTATTTTCTTCACGAGGAACAGTTTCTTCAACAAGCTGCACAGTCGACCATGAGGGTGAAGAAATCCAATAGACTCCCCCAGGACCAAGATCCACAAGTTGCCCGCAGAGCGGTGCAAAAGGTGGTGGAACTCAGTGAGGCCCACACTGCAACTTCTTCAAGATCACCCTCTCAGGAGTTTGCCACCGAGGTCCAGCACTTGGCCATTCAAAAACCACGGAAGGGAAGAGAAGAAGCACCTTCCTGGTTCACTGCCCAGCCTTCAAAACTCAATCCTGGGATGTTCTACAAACACATCCAAGCTTTGGGTTTGAGTGGGGTGAACGTGACATGTCTGGGCCCTCATCAGAGAGCCAACAGGCCCGATGGAGCATACTGTGCCTGGTCCAGGCACCATATCCACGCAGGAGCGACACTCCCACTACACCCCTATTTCCGCTCTATAGCGAATTATTTCAACATCTCCCCTTTCCAGATCGCACCGAATGGGGTCCAGGCGTTGTCCGCGCTGTATATTCTCTACTTTCTGCAAGGTTAGGATGAGCCCACTCCTCATGAGGTACACTTTGACTTCAGGACTAACCCCAGCCACAAGAACACGAGTTTTTTTCACCTCTTTCACAGGCAAAAGGGGATTAAATACCTTAGTGGTATCGCACACAAGTCGAACCCCGGGAAATATTACAAAGAGTATTTCCTCACATCAAACATCAAAGCCAACAACTTGTCTTTTACACATGCGGGTCCGTTCAAGAAACCCTTGCCTACTCAAGGGATGTTCAAGCGAGCGAAGGTACTGGCTAACATGAGTATCGAGGAGAAAGACGTGAAAAGTTTGGTCACTATAGATAACCTTCAGATGGTGGGCCTGATACCGTGTAACCAAAATATGACGGTGGAGAGTACCACTGAGGAGAACAACACGACTGATCAGTCCAATGCGGGCACTGAGGTGGTGACTGACCAGTTTTCTCCTGGGCCATCTCTGCTTTCCCATAGACCTGGCAATCTTGTCATTAGGGAGCCTCAGCACAGATCTGCTATTCCCGCTCAGTCCGGGAAAGGAAAGGCCATCCAGACTGAGAGAGACCTCAGCTCATCTTCGGACGACGAGGATGACTTCATCAATCAGATTCTCAACTCAGGTCTAGTAATCATAGGAATATGTTTAATAACTTGGTGATTTTAGACTAATAAAATTGTAGTAGTAATATACTTATCTAGATTTTATTATATATATATATTTTTAACGAATCTTATGTTTTCCTCTTTTGCAGATCCAGAGATGTTCAGGCACTGCATCGTTCCTCCTGCTCCAAAGAGGAAGTCTAGCGAAGGAAGTGGCCTCACTCCTCCGAGGAAGGTCCCGAGGGCAGTGCCACCGAGCCAAGGGAGACAACTTGAGGGGTAAGTTACAATCCCGCAGTTGACCACTTCCTCCATCAGCGAGCCTAACTCCCCCTTGTCCGTCCGGCCCGAGCGAGGCACTCCGTACTGCTAGCACCAAACTTAGGGGGGCAGTTGATCAGACCCTACACCACTCTTCAATGATTCAAGGCTTTGAATCTTTCCCTCGACTTAGTGTTGATGTTGTCTTAGAGAGAGGGGTTGCTCAGTTGACAAATGTAAGTGCTCTACCACAAGATAGATTGTTATTTACGTTCATGCTTTGTAGTAACATTTTGTTTTTCATGCAGACGCTCATGACCATCTGTCATGCCCAGGAGCGATCAGTCGACTACAAGGAGTTGATCAAGGTCCTAAATGATCAGCTCGTGGAGGCTCAGGTGAAAACGGACGCTCTTCAATCCAAGCTGGAACGGGCGGAGAAGACTGCAACTGACCAAAATAAGTCTCTCAAGGGGTTGGCTGATGGGAATGATCAGCTAACCCAAGCCAACAAGTCCTTGACTGATCGGCTAGACAGACTAACTCGTGAGAACGAGGGATTAGCTCGCGAGAATGAGGGACTAATTAGCGAGAATGAAGAAGTGAAGCAGGAGAAGGAATTTGATCTAACCCGCTACGAGGAGACTTGCTTCAACTGCTTTTACCAGGTGTGGAAGCTAAATAAACCCCTCAAGCTCGACTTTCTCACCGATGAGATTAAGGCAGAGGAGCTCGCCAGATGTGAGGCTAGGGCTGCTGAGGAAGCTGCTAATCCTACCGGTACTACACCTGCCTCCTCTACACTGTCATTTCAAGCGAGAGGAGCAATTGATGCCGAGGGGAGGGGGGGGGGGGGTTGATCAGCCTACCAGAGCAGCCGACCAATGATCCCTCATATTCTGCACGACCAGTTGTAGTCCTACCAGTCTTTTATCATAGTTTGTTTTGTTTTTTATACTTTTGCTCATATGATTGAGCTATTTGGCACTTTCCCTTTACTTATCTTTTTTAACTAGTTTGAAACATTTAAGTCTTTTTATACTTAAGACATTACAAGTTTATTCTGAATAGTAAAGTCTCTATATGCCCTCAACTTTCACATGAGTACTTAGTTTTCTAACTTAGAAATTCTAAACATTTCATAAGTCCATACTAAATATACTTCCTCACGCTCTTATTGCTCTAACATTTTATGAGCATAACGTTTATTATCACACGAATATCTGCTTCTAACTTACAATTTTAAAAATTCCAAGTTACTTAAGCTTTGTCAAACAAGTTAGCTTAATGGCTTTTTTAGACTTCAAAAATTTACAAGTCAGCCTAAAAACAGATATCTTTGCTCGTGCTCTTATTGCCTGTGTTGAAGCGCACGCCAGTATACCTTATGTGCATGCCAGTATATTGTTAAAGTGCACACCACTATATCTTATGTGCATGCCAGTATACCTTATGTGCACGCCAGTGTACCTTATGTGCACGCCAGTATACTCTATGTGCCCCCCAAGTGATTGAGGGTTGAAAAATCCTTGATCACTTGCTACTTGACCGAATTTGTCCGAGCAGTTACTACTCGTGAAACACATAGAATATACAAACATATTTCAGCAGTTAACCACTATAAAAACATGCAACTATTTAAACGTTGGTCATTCATCTCATGGGTACCGGACAGTGTACGACCAGTTGAAGACTGTCCGGTATATATGTATATTTATTTTTAGAAGACTTGTTATGTTTAAATCGTAATGATAGTTGAACACTGCCAAGCAAGAATAATCAACACATATGCAAAATTTGTAGCAAGATTTGACCACGCTGTGTGTGATCTCTTTTATAACTCGTAATAAATAAATGACAAAACGTGTCTAATAACGAGTCTCAAACAATACAAACTTAAATAACAAGTTAAGCACTTGATACAAAGCTACTACTATGTAAGCAGTATTCATTGATAATATTTCCTCAAGTGCTCGCCATTCCAGTAATTCCTGATGAGCTCTCCATTTAACCGAGCAAGCTTGTAGGTGCCGGGTGGAAAGACTTGTTCAATTTGATACGGTCCTTCCCAGTTTGGTCCTAGCATGCCAGCTGCTGGATCTCTGACAAACACCCTTCTGAGGACCAAATCTCCGACCTGGAACTTTCGATCTCGGACTTTGGAATTGAAGTAGCGTGCCACTTTTTGCTGGTGAGCAGCAACTCTCAGGTTTGCCTCCTTTCTTCTCTCCTCGAGGAAGTCCAAAGATTCTGCTAGCAATTGATGATTCTCCTCCTGGTTGTACATGATCCTTCTATGAGATGGTGGGTCTATCTCCACGGGTAACATGGCTTCATACCCATATGCCAAGGAAAATGGGGTATGTCCAGTTGTTGTCCGGGCAGTAGTCCTATATGACCAAAGGACTTCTGGTAATTCTTCCGCCCAAGCACCTTTAGCTCGCTCCAGACGCTTTTTCAGAGTGTCCTTCACAGTTTTGTTTACGGATTCAATCTGCCCATTGGATTATGGATGGGCTACCGAGGAAATTTTTTTGGTGATGCCATGCCGAGTGCAAAAATCAGTAAATATGTCACTATCAAATTGGGTGCCGTTGTCAGACACTATCTTCTTAGGTAGACCATAGCGACATATTATATTCTTAAGCATGAAGTCTAGCACTTTCTTTGAGGTGATCGTGGATAGTGGTTCGGCTTCAGTCCACTTAGTAAAATAATCTACTGCAACCACTGCAAACTGCACTCCTCCTTTTCCTTTGGGCAATTTCCCGATCAGATCAATGCCCCATACTGCAAAAGGCCATGGGCTCTGCATTTGCTTTAAGACATTCGGAGGCGCCCTGGGCACTTTAGAAAATCTTTGGCACTTATCACACTTCTTCACATACTCCATATAATCCTCGTTCATCGTAGGCCAGAAAAATCCTTGCCGCAAGATCTTTTTAGATAGACTCTGCCCCCCAGCATGATCTCCACAGAACCCTTCATGCACTTCAATTAATAAATTTTTTGACTGGTCGGGTGTTATGCACCTGAGTAGAGGTAGGGAGTACCCTCTTCTATACAGCACTCCATCCATCATGGTGTACCTAGCAGCTTTCCTCATAATCTTCCTTGCTTCATTACGATCATCTGGGAGGGTTCCTTGCTCAAGGTAAGCAATGATGGGAGTCATCCAAGTGTTAGCTATTGTGATAGGCAAGGCTTCCTCTTCATCAATGCTTGACTCTGCCAAGTATTCCACTGGTACTATATTTAGAGTTTCGGCATCTTTTGCACTAGCTAGCTTTGCTAGAGCATCTGCGTTTGAGTTCTGCTCTCGTGGTACTAACTTGATGGTGTACTCCTCGAACTGTGCTAGCAGATCTTTGGTCTTATTTAAGTATACCCCCATGCGTAGGCCCCTTGCTTGATATTCCCCCAAGACTTGGTAGACCACCAATTGAGAATCGCTGTTTACTTCCACCGACCGGGCACACACATCTCTAGCCAGTCGCAAGCCTGCTAGGAGGGCTTCATACTCTGCCTCATTATTAGAAGCATTGAATCTGAATCTCAGTGCACAATGAATTCGTTTCTTCTCTGGTGTGACCAATATAATTCCAGCTCCTGAATGATGCTCATTTGACGACCCATCAACGAAAAGTTGCCAAGTAGGAGGCTCA
This sequence comes from Humulus lupulus, assembly GCF_963169125.1. Taxonomy (NCBI): domain Eukaryota; kingdom Viridiplantae; phylum Streptophyta; class Magnoliopsida; order Rosales; family Cannabaceae; genus Humulus; species Humulus lupulus. The sequence goes on along the minus strand of NC_084796.1, from coordinate 117,141,675 downwards.
TCTTTCTGCCCAGTGGCACGCTTTTGCTGGTCGGGAACATCAGCGATCCCGGTACATTCAGCGATGAAATCTGCCAAAGCTTGACCCTTAATAGCAGATCTCGGCTGGTACTTGATTTTGAATTGGCCCAACTCAACTGCCCATTTAAGTAGCCTACCAGACGACTCCGGCTTCTGTAAGACTTGGCGTAGAGGCTGGTCAGTAAGGACTTTAATGGGGTGTGCCTGGAAGTATGGCCGCAATTTTTGTGATGCAAGTACCAAGCTATAAGCCAACTTCTCAATCACAGGATACCGAGACTCCGCTCCTATCAAGCGCTTGCTAACATAGTACATCGGGTGCTGCACTTTATCCTCTTCTCGTACTAAGGAAGCACTAACAGCATGCTCCGTGTTTGCTAGGTACAAAAAGAGGTCTTCTCCATCAACGGGCTTAGAAAGAATAGGAGGTTGGGCTAAATGTTCCTTTATTGCTTGGAAATCTTGCTCACACTCTGCCATCCACTCAAACTTCTTGCCCCCTCTAAGCAGGTTAAAAAACGGGACACACTTGTCCGTTGATTTAGAAACGAACCTGCTTAGAGCTGCAATCTGCCCAGTCAAGCTTTGTACATCCTTTATTCTGGCTGGAGACTTCATTTCTATGAGGGCCTTTATCTTTTCTGGGTTTGCCTCTATTCCTCGGGAGTTCACAATAAACCCAAGAAATTTTCCAGAACCCACACCAAATGAGCACTTGAGTGGGTTTAACTTCATGCTGTACTTTCTCAGTATTGCAAAGCACTCCTCCAAGTCTCGCACGTGCCCTTCAGCTTCCTTTGATTTCACCAGCATATCGTCTACGTACACCTCCATGCTCTTTCCGATTAAGTCGCGGAACATACCATTCACCAAACGCTGGTAGGTAGCTCCCGCATTCTTCAGTCCAAAGGGCATGACCTTGTAGCAGTATAGCCCTATATCTGTTCAGAAGCTGGTATGCTCTTCATCAGGAGGATGCATGCTGATCTGGTTGTACCCCGAATATGCATCCATGAAGGACAATGCTTCATGACCAGAGGTTGCATCTACCAACTGGTCTATTCTCGGTAAAGGAAAGCAATCCTTTGGGCATGCTTTGTTTAGATCAGTAAAATCTACACAAGTCCTCCATTTTCCATTGGGTTTGGGAACCAACACTGGGTTTGAAACCCAGGCAGGGTAATATGCTTCCCTTATAAACCCATTCTCCTTTAGCCGCTCTACTTCCTCCTTAAGAGCTTTTGCTCGATCCTTGTCAAGCAATCTCCTCTTCTGCTGCACTGCTGGATAACTTTCATCCACGTTGAGCACGTGGCTGATCACAGTTGGTGAGATACCTACCATATCTTTATGAGACCAGGCGAAGACATCTTGATTCCTTTGCAAGAATTCTACCAGCTGTGCTCTCACCTCTTCTTTCAACCTTTTTCCAATTTTGACCCCTCTGCTTGGGTCATTCTCATCTATCAGGACCTCCTTTAACTCCTCGGATAGTCCCACATCACTTTCATAATCCCCAAAGTGAGGATCAAAGTCCCTTCCCTCACTTTGGGCAACGCCCTATTTGGTGACTTCATCACCAGATGGGGTTTTCTGCTCTTTTAGACCAAGAGTGCTTTCTTGGCCAAACTCCTCTAACATCTCTTCCTGATCGGTTACAACTGCTAAACTTCAGTCGACATCCATCTCGTCCACCTCCTCTCTCTCAGCACATACAATCATGTTGCTCTCCTTGGCCCCCTTCCTTGCCTTAGCTAGCGAGGCAATATAGCACTCCCTAGCATCCCTCTGATCTCCTTGGACATAGCCTATGCCAGCACTGGTCGGGAACTTCATGGAAAGGTGCCAGATTGAAACTACCACATGTAAGTTTGTGAGCAGTGGTCGACCAATAACCACATTGTAGGCGGACGGGCAGTCAACAATCAAAAACTCGGTCATTACCATTTCATGTTTGGGAGCCTCCCCCGTCGTGACTGGCAACTTGATTGTTCCAGTTGGTGACAATCCTTCTCCAGTAAACCCATAAATGACTCGAGAGCACGGCTTCAAGTCATTGATAGATAGCTTCATCCTCTCGAAGGATGACTTATAAATAATGTTCACAGAGTTCCCTGTATTGACCAGACATCTCTTCACTTTCATATTGGCAATTCGGACTGTCACAACAAGAGGGTCATTGTGAGGATACCTCACATGTCGAGCATCTTCTTCAGTGAAAGTGAGGGACTCACTTTCATATCTTGGGTTCTTTGGTGGTCACTCCTCCACTATCATAATTTCGGAGGTGGATGCTACATCCAACTCATGACGAAGGGTGCGATCGTACCTCTCCCTCGCCTTGTTGCTATCTCCCGCAAGATGTGGTCCTCCACATATGGTATCTAGTGTGAAGTCCACAGGTTCAGGTTGCAAAGGTGGGGATCGTTGCCACTTGAACCCAGGATTGTTGTTACTCCCCTCTCCTTGGGTCTTCTCTGCTCGATACTTTTTTAGCTTCCCCGACCGGAGGAGAAACTCTATCTCATCCTTGAGATGATTACACTCATTCGTTTCGAGACCATAGTCTCCATGGAAGCGACAGAACTTGTTCATATCTCTCTTATTCATCTCCTTCTTGATAGGCGGGGGTTTCCAGTAAGGGACCTCTTGATGACTGGCCAAGTAGATCTCTGCTCAGCTCGCCGAAAGAGTGGTGTAGTTGGTGAATCGAGGTTCATACTTAGTCGGCTTGTCGTTTGATCCCAACTTAGCCTTCTTCTGATAGTGGCAGTCAGACCCGTTATTCCCATGTTTCTTACCACCATTCTGATCGTTTCCACCATTCTTGGGAGAATTAGTCGATCTGCTTGGATTGTTCAGTCCATTCTCTCCCTTCTCAATTGCATCGTCCAACTTCATATACTTGTCCGCCCGGTCTAAAAACTGTTGTAATGTTGAAATTGGATGGCGATGGATGCTGTCCCACAAAGGACTTCGGTAGATAATGCCACAAGAAATTGCCACCATCTTCCCCTCATCTCCAACCGCAGTAGCTCGGTTAGCTTCTCTCATGAACCTTTGTATGTAATTCTTGAGAGACTCATCCTTTGCCTGTTTGATATCTACCAAGTGATTGGCATAAACGGGAGGGGTTCGATCTGCACTAAACTGCCTGAAAAACCCTTTTCTAAAACTTTCCCAAGAAGTGATGGAGTCAGGCTTAAATTTCCAATACCATTCCTGGGCAGTGTCAGACAATGTGGTGGGGAAGACTCTGCAGCAATAGTCATCACTCACCCCGAGCAGCTCCATCTAATCCTCGAACTTCCCAACATGCCTTACCGGGTCTGCCTTTTCTGTATAAACTGGCAATACCGGTGCTTTGTATTTTGCTAATGGTTGAGCTGCTCTAATTCGAGCACAAAAAGGGCTGCCACTCCTGTGGTCTACTGGATCAATCGCAGCTGGTCATTTTGACAGACTCTGAACTGCTGTTGTCAAAGCATCAAGCTGGGCTTGGATGCCTGGGGCCACTGCTAGGGACTAATTTTCGGGACCGCCTGGTCGAGTGTTCCTATTCGGCAAACCATCATCGAGTACTTCTACTCGACTGGTAGGACGAATTGGCTCTTGCCCTTTGACCGGGACGGTCCTTCTTCTATCAGCAATGACATCCCTCAGATCCTTCTGAGTAGTGTGCTTTCCCAACCGATCAAACACCGTACTCCGAGTTTTCTCGGAAGGTTTGCTGGGTGGAACATGCTCCTTGCCACTGCGCTGGTTGGGATGCAGTGGTGGCCTTCCTGTCTTAGCTGGGCGATCTTCTCCTCCTCGATGGTTATTATTATTCTTCTCCTTTGAATGGTCAGTGTGATGACTGTCAGCTTCATCACGCCCATGCCCATATTTGAAGTGGGAAGTCTCATTGCCACGAGGAGCTCTATTGTGCTCCTGCTCAAGAGGTGTTTTCTTGCTGCCTGACTTGTGACTTCCTGATCTGGAAGTCTCTGATTGGTGGCTCCTTGAGGGGGTTTTATAGTTCCCCCTTTGAGTTGAGGCTCCATCTTCCTCACGACCAGGTGGGTTACTACCACCTTTGCTTGGTCTATCAGTTTTCTTACGACCAGCTTCTATGGTCCTTGCTCCTGGAGTGCCTGCCACTCCAGGTGGAGCCTGGGCATTGGCTCGGGTTAGCTGCGTAGCTGCCTTCAGAGCGAGTGCAGCTTCGCGATGTCTCCTGTCGGCCTCCTTCTACTGTCGACGGATCTCCTCACTCCTGGTGTCCATTTCCCGTCTTTGCTGCTCGAATGCAGCATTCTGCCTAGCTATTTCTTTAGTGAACGCCTCATGCCTGGCATTGAACTATGCCATCTCGTCCTGGAAGGCGCTCATGGATTCCTGGAGCTCTTCAACTTCTGCAGCTACATCCTCGAGCACGACTCTAGGCTCAGTTTTACGATCTTGAAGGCTAGGACCTTCTGATCTAGCAGGCTCTTTAGAGGAGCCCGTCTTCTTGGAGGTTGCATTGGTGTTCTTAGGCGCCATATCACTCCAGGGACCGTCTGTTTTTCTCTTCAGGCTCTCAATGAAAGCACCAAAATGTTGACCACGTTTTTGGCCAACGACGTGAGAACGTCAAAAACGATAAAGCCTTCAAGAGAAATTAAATGACACAAACAATTTTTAACAGAAAGTAAACAAAACACGCAATTGTTATAGTGGTTCAGCCCCAATATGTTGGTAATAGCCTAGTCCACTTAGAGATTTGATTATATATTTACACCCAAGATCAGAGGAACCTGTGTCAACTGAGTTTCTTCAGTGTAAAATCTCATAATACAAGAGTTCTCTCACGAAAAAGCCCTTTCTCTCTCTAGAAAGTTCAGATCAAAACTCAAAATTTCCCAAAAAGTCCTCTTCTAATCCCGTAAGCCACATATTTATAGGCTTAGGATCATACATCTGCTATCCCCTAGAATCGGGATATTTCATTATATTTATTATATCTAAATTACAAAAATATTCAAAATATAACAGAACACCCAATTTGTGGGAAGAATAAGGGATTCTCGCGTGTGCCAAGACCGATTCTTGTTGGAGCCGTTTCTAGGAATCTTGACGTAGTCTGTTCTACCTGGTTGATGAATATCACCTTCTGGTCGGCCACACCTCTACTTGGACAGTCATGCACTTGGCTGGTAAGACATGCACTTGCTGGTAGGACATGCACTTGCTGGTAGGACATGCACTTAGCTGGTAGGACATGCACTTATTGGTAGGACATGCACTTGCTGGTAGGACATGCCTCTAGCTGGTCGGACATGTGCATGGCCGATCGGCCAAGTCCATTACTGGGCAGCAAAGTCATTCCTGGGCAGCAAAGTCACTACTGGGCAGCAAATTCATTCCTGGGCAGCAAAGTCACTACTGGTCGGATTTATAAACTTACCCGGTCGGACATGACACCTCTCAAGCAGTCAAAACTCTTCATTGATGCACTGGGCTACTCCTAAGCCAGGTCACCCAACCATTCCTTGCCACTTGTCATTTCTTTTGCCACATCATCATTTTCAAATTTTGGGGATAACACAGTAGATTAAGAAATCCAATAACAAAGATATTATTGCTCTTTTCTAAACCGTAATGAATTATATGAACAAATTCTCACACTCACAATTTTACGTGGTTCAGTGGTTAAAATCCACCTAGTCCACAAGACAACATTATTAATCTCTTACAAAAAGTCGTCCTTTTTCCTTTCTATTGTCTCTGATATTTATAGTGAATATCCTTGAATAGGTTTAGGTAACTGCGTGCATAATTATGGTAAACAATCAATCAAGATAATTCCCATTTACATAGGGATACGACTGCCTATGGAAATTACTCCCGTTGTCTTGGCCAATAAATATGTAATAGAGTCTGGGCATTAATGAGCGTATCAGGAACCTCCGAGTCTATCTGGATCCTTCATTGTGCATCCTTACCAGGTTTCCATGAGCTGAATATATTCCTCGAGCTGGATATCGAAGAGTGAACGGACTTTCATTCGAATCATGTTCAAATTATCCAGAAGGCGACCTAACCATTACATGTCTCGAAATAGGTTATTGTCCTGAGAGGTGATCTGGAGACTATCTAGATGGCACACTGTCAAGTATTAACTTGAACTACTCTTGTCGAAGTTAGCTAGGTGTTCTGCTCTCCTGTGTTCTCCATGTGTTTATCTACTAGTTGTACCCCTTAGCTGAATGCTTATTTTTGGGTACAACATTTTCCCCCGAGATCCTGCTCGTACATGATATCATTTTCTGACACCCACAGTAGGGACTTTTAGGCTTTCGTCGTGTGAAATCATGTCCACCCACTACTCGAGTGTTAGACACATGGCCATCTATAATTGGCATCTGTTCGGGTTACGAGGACTGTGACAACTATCATGTCACCTTTTTGCCGCCACAGTGGTCATTTAATCCTGGCCTTTGGATCTCGAGCTAACCTGATCGAATGGCCCATATTAATTCTCGAAGCTTACATATAAATAGGAAGGTTAGGTCTGATCTTCACCACCTTCGCGTTCAAAAAAATTCATTTTTCTTCTCAAAACTTCATAACACTTTGCCATTCTCCCATTCTTCAGAAGTTCTCAGGTGAATCTCATCGAAGCTATCACTATTTCCTCAATCAACAATTTGAACTTTAAGTGTTTCTATACTTTGCCTAAATGTCTCACTCTTATTCTTCTACATGTTCCTTTCTCTTTGTCATCTTTTTCAGTACAATCTCTTACTTTGGGTATCTGGGCTTAATAGATATTGATTATAGGCCAAAAACACAATACTATGTTTGGTTAGAAGCAATATGCGTAAGAAATGGGTAGATTTTTGGGTTTTGAAAGGGTATGTCGTATGATTAAGCATATGGGTTGCTTGTTTATGCGTAGGAATTTTAAGGGTTTTTAGGTTCAATTATGGGTAGCTTAAGGGCTACAATTCCCTGAGCAATTTTACATTAAACTGCCTTCTAAAAAGGTAGTGGGTTTCACACGCGAATCCCGAAGTATAAGGGGATTTCCCGAGTTTATAGCACGTGGCTTAGGACTGAGCATGGAAACACGCATTAGTGCTAGGATATAACTTAGCTCGCATAGATTTTTGATTAAATAAACCGCATTCAAACCATTGGGTCAATCATACCTTTATCATCATAGCTAGGCTTTGTTTTAGGTCGCTACTAATTAGGCCGCTTTGTCTTCAAGAGAGCTAGATCACGACCCAACAAAAGAAAAACGTTGCAGGCTCTTCTTCTCAAAGAAAAAATAAGGGCAAGCAGATCGCGTCCAAAACTCCTATCCCTCACTTCGGCCCAGTGGTGGACAGGGAGATCGTAGTAGATCTTGATGCCTTTTTCGAGGTCGAGCACATCATGTCTCGAATAACGACCCAAGGCAAGGTGAATAAGATTTTGCTGAGGCACGGGATTGAGATGGGACCCCGCGGCCTCATTACACGGCCTTCTCTAGAAGGAGAGTGGAGCTATGCCCCATTTTAGGATGACTTCAGGGCATGAGTAATGAGCACCTGAAAGTAGGTGTTTTCCTCCTTTTGGACCAACACTTTGTAGACTTTTTAAAATACGTCGAACTGGCTCCATTCTAGCTCCCCCAAAACTCATATCGACTTTGGGTGGGGCTGAAGTATTTATTTTTGAAGCATGAGTGGGAGGCCCCACCCTGGCTGATATTATGTACTTCTTCTGCCTCAAGTCCAACCTGAGCAGAAGGGGTGAGGTGATGGTTCTTACTACCTCACTCGACTCCTCAGTTTGGCCTCTGTCATCGACCTCCCCAGCCACCCAAATGACTATAAAGATCAATTATTTATGTCAAATGAATTTAAGAAATGCACTCACCATTACTTCAATCATCCTCATAAGTTCCCTAAGTTTTTGAATTTCATGCGTGAATTCCTTTTTATTGAGTTAATCCTTCTAACTGAGTTGCTTCCTTGTGCAGCTATATTCAAGAGGACAAAGAGATCCGATACCCTAGTTTGAGACACTGTCTCATATTCCTCCAAGGGAGAAGGAGTTCCGAGCAGTAGTGAATAATGCTACCATGGTGGCCTGTAATTTGATCTGTAAAGATCAAACGTTGGCCATCAGAGCCCGAGGGCCTCCCCCTAAACTCCATCCTCCTCAAGAAGTTATCCCCACCATTGAAGACATTGAGAAGGAAGAATAGGTGGATTTGCTGGTGCGCAAGAGAAGAGCTCCTGAGGATGGGCAGCATCCTGACCTAGACCGAGCTGAGTCTCGGGCAGCAGCTGGCACTTCCGATCAAGGTAACCCCTATAGAGAATTAAATCGGGATGCTGGAAATATTAGGATAATATGTTTCAACCATCGCCATCTCGTGAGTCATCACCCAGTTGACTCGAACGTGAACACAACCTTTCTCCAATGTGTGGATCATCTGGTGGTACGCGACAACCATAGCTACCCCAGATGCACTATTGTGGTAGACAATACCCTCCACTTTAGGTCCACCATTTTTTAGGAGTATGATAAAAATTGTAGGACGTGGCCTTCCCTACGCCAGGGCGTATTTTCCCCCAGTTTTAGGTAGCCCGTAGATAAGTCCAACTCAGAAGAAGAGCCTAAACCCCATAGGTCCCAGGGTGTAATAATATTAGAGTCCCCCCCTCCCCCAGTAGTCCACAAGTTAGAGGGTTTACCCAATCTGGTTCATGACCTCAAACTTATCATAATAGTTTCCTCCTCTAGCTCATAGGGTAGGGTTATTGCTCTGTTCTTTTTCTTTCATTATTCTTGTTAATTATTTCTTTCATCTGAATCCTCTGCTCATTTTTTTGCAGGTGAAGAGATGGATTTGTAGGGTGCCTTGGGTTTGAAGGGTGCCTTTAAGGCTTGTGGGACCAGAGTTGTACATGTGATTAAAAGGGCTAGGATATCAAAGAAAAATGATTCCAAGTCCGAGACTTCCACCGAATCTCCTGTGAAAAATAAAGGTGTCAGCTCCACCCAGAAGCAGCAACAAACTTAACTCGTAGCTCCAATAACGGCCATTACCATTCTAGAGGTTCCTCATCCTCTCCCTCAATATGCATCTGCTCTAGCCCCTCAGGTTATTCAGGGATAAGCCCACTCTGTTCAGATCCTAGTAAAGCCACTTAAGTTGGCCAGGATTCCAGAGGCATTATGAGGGACTGTTTACGAGATGGCGAGCCATATGGTGGGCCACACATATAGAGCCAATGTTAAAGACCTGAGGGCTATGGAGGAGCATACTCCTAAAGATGTTCTTGAGTCTGCCATGGGAATGAACCTTACTGTGAGCCACCTTCATTCCCCCTATAGTACTTTTAATTTTTTTGCGAACTATACTTGACCTGTGTTTTCCCTTTGTAGTCTGTATTGGCCCAACTCTGCAGTATTGATCGATCTCGAACTAGGAAGGAGGAGCTCCAAGCTTCCCTAGTTGCCTCCCAAGAGAACAAGTGGATTTCCAAGGCCGCTCTTGCCACCGCCTAAGAGAACGAGCAGATAGCCAAGGTCGCTCTAGCCGCCTCCCAAGAGTAAGAATTGATTTCCAAAGACCCGGTCGTGTAGGTGAGTGAATGACAAGACCAACTATAGGCCAATATTGATAACCTCAAAAAGAAACTTGAAGAGGTCGACATGTTTAAGAACAAGCTATCTGAGGTCGAGGCCAAAGCCAAGGAGGAGGCTGAGAAAGTGAGGCTGGAGATTGCAGACTCAACAAATGATATGAAGGAGATGCTCTACCGGTGCTAGGCTTTCAATCAAGACGGAGATTTTTCCTTCATGGAGTTGGAGTTTTGGGGACCTTATCTTACCATGTTCAAGAATTTCTTCTCACGGGAGCATTCTAAGACCGTTGATGCGAATGGAGCTGCTAACAAGGATGGCAAGGAGGTGACATCACTCGAGAAAGTTGATGGAGCTCGATGATGCTTTTATTCTATTCATTTTACTTTTTATACTATAATTAACTCCTCAAGGACTGAAACAATCGTCTTCGAGCTTAGATCGGGGTTTTTTCTCCTCGAGATAACCATATACTTTTTAGTACATGTGTTGTCAATTTGTGATCTTTTTTGTTCCCCTTAATCTTTTGTTTTCTCTTGTTTTAGGAATTTTGGATTCTTGCACACTCAAAATTGTAGGGGTTGTCTTTAGATCAGGATAGGTTTTTGATGGCTCGGCTAAACAATTTTAGTCGATACCCTGGTTAGACGCAAGAATTTTCTCGCCTAGTTGTGTTATTCCTGTTAGGAATCAGGCCTCGAACCTGGTTATGTCCACGAGTTTTATCTGCTTAATAGCATTGTACCTGTTAAGGTTCAGGCCTCGGAGCTGGTTATATCAAAGGTTTCCTAGTTGTCTTCTAGGTTTTGTTTTGTTCTTAAAAATTTCCCAACTTAGTTTGTATTTAGAATTACTTTGAAAATTCGAGCTTTAAAAAGCCATTGAATAATCAATTTTTCCAAATTCTAAGTTTTTCCAAATTCTAAGTTTCAAATTTTATCCGACTATCTACTCTTTTAAGAGCTCTTAAGTTATGTGCCCCCCAAGAGACTAGAACTTATACATGTTTCACATCACTTTCACAAAATGAGCACGTGACACTTTACAATAATAAGATAATAATGTTGAATACGTAAAATTCCAATGTTATTAAGATGAAGTGACTTTTATAAATACTCTTACATGGAATAGTACCAAAAATATTAAAGAAAAAAGTAATTATGCCAACTACTACTGATAGTATTTTTTAAGGCGCAAGGCATTCTAGGTCTGTGGGACTATTTCTCCATTCAACCGAGCTAGTTTAAAGGTCCCTTCTCATAGGATTTCCTCGATCTGGTATCTCCCTTCCCAGTTCGGTCCTAACACACCATCCTTGGGAACTTTACTTGCCAAAAACACCCTCCGAAGAACTAAATCACCGAGTTCAATTCTGCGACCTTTGACCTTCGAGTTGAAGTATCAAGTGATTCTCTGCAGATAATGGGTGAGCTGCAATTATGACACTTCTCAGTTTTCTTTGATCAGATCCAGGGACGCACTACGTAGCTCATGGTTTTGATCTTGATCAAAGGTTTTCTATCTATGGGTCGTCACTAGTGCCTCAATCGGGAGCATCTCCCCAATTCCAAAAGTCAGAGAGAAGGGAGTGTGTCCTGTGGAGGTACAATGTGAGGTTCTATAGGCCCAAAGTACTTGTGGGAGCTGCTTGGGCCATAATCCATTGGCTTCATCTAATTGTTTATTTAAGTTCACCTTTAGGGTTTTGTTTACAGCCTCGACCTGCGCATTAGCTTGTGGGTACGCTACTAATGAGAAACTCTTAGTTATGTCGTATTTCTCACAAACAATTGTGAAGAGATCACTATCGAACTAAGTTCCGCTGTCAAACACGATCTTCTTTGGGATCCCAAAATGACATATGATGTTATTTACAATGAAATCCAGGACTCTCTTCGAGGTTATGGTCGCCAGAGGCTCTGCCTCAACCCATTTCGTGAAGTAATCGATGGCAACAACTTTGTAACGAACTCCTCCTTTTCCTGTTAGTAAATAACCAACCAAGTCAATTCCTCATACTGAAAATGGCCAGGGGGTGAGATCATTGTTAGCTCAACGAGTGCTGCCCAAGCAATGGTGGAGAAACACTGGCACTTGTCTCATTTATGCATGTATAAGGCTAAATATCTTTTCAGTGTAGGCCAAAAATAGCTCTGTCTCAATATCCTTAGAGCCAAGTTTTGTCCCCCCCCCCCCCCCCCAGCTTGGTCTCCGCAAAAGCCTTCGTGTATTTCTTGCTAGATAGTCTACGCTTCCTTGGGCAGAACACAACGCAGGAGAGGTAGCGAATGCCATCATCGATATAGAGTCCCTTTAATCATAGCATAATGCAGAGCTTGATATAGCAATTTTCTGGCGTCCTTTCGATTGCCTGGTAACTTACCAGTTGTGAGGTACTCCACTATGGGGGTCATCCAGGTCGGTTTTATGTAAATCACTCCGACCTCAACCAATTATGCTATGATGATCAGTTTTTCCAAGAACTCCACCAGAACTACGTTCAGTTTGTTTGCCTCTTTGGTGGTTGAAATTCGGGCTAAAGCATCTGCATTGGAATTCTATTCACGAGGTACTTGTTCAACAAATCTGAACTCAAATTCAGACAACTCGCCTTTAACCTTAGCTAAGTAAGCCACCATTTTGATACTGTGAGCTTGATACTCCCCCAATATTTGATTAACTACGAGCTGGGAATCACTATAACATTGGATCGCTCTTGCTTTTAGTTCTTTCGCCGCCCTTATTCCTGCCAATAGGGCTTCGTACTCGGCTTCATTGGTTAATGCATTGAATCTGAACCTGAGAATTGTATGGAATCGATGCCTCTCAAGTGAGATCAGAATTATCCCATATCCTGATCTATTTTGATTAGAGGATCCATCAACGAAGATTTCCCATAACTCCTGCAGTGAATCTTTCTTCGGCTTGTCCTGAAAACCTGTGCACTCGGCCATGAAGTCAGCAAGGGATTTACTCTTGATCATCGTCTGTGGCATATATAGTATCTCAAACTGGCTGAGTTCCATGGCCCACTTTAGTAGACGTCCTGATGTTTCAAGCTTTTACAATACCTGCCTTCAAGGTTAATCGATTAAGACGTGGATGGTGTGGGACTAAAAGTACGGTCTTAGCTTTCTTGAAGCCAAAATAAGACAAAATGCGAGCTTTTCTATTAATGGATATCGGGACTCAACTCCCAAAAGTCTTTTACTTATGTAGTACACTAGTTTCTGAGCCCGATTCTCCTCTCGAACTAACACAGCGCTGACCGTATTTTCCATCACAGCCAGATATAGAAGCAAACATTCTCCAGCTGCCGGTTTCGATAGTACAGGGGGTTCAGCTATGTGAGCTTTGAGGTCGTGAAACGCCTGTTCGCATTCTTCGGTCCACTCAAACAGTTTGTTTCCTCTAAGCAAGTTGTAAAATGGGAGACACTTGTCAGTGGATTTTGAAACGAAGTAGTTTAGGGTTGCCACTTTTCTAGTTAAACTCTGTACTTCCTTACGCAACCTAGGCAAAGGCATTTCCAATAATGATATGAATTTCTCTGGGTTTGCCTCTATCCCCCTTAAGTGCACTTCTAGGGATTTAACTTCATGTCGTACCTCCCTAGTATGCCAAAACACTCTTCCAGGTCTGACACATGGTTACTGGCAGTCTTTGATTTAATGAGCATATCATCGACATACACCTCCATGTTTTTCCCATTCTGGTTAACGAACATTTTGTTGACTAATCGTTCGTATGTTGCACCGGCATTCTTTTGCCCGAATGGCATAACTTTGTAGCAGTATACGTTAAGCTCAATCATGAAGCTGGTATGCTCTTGGTCTGCAGGGTTCATTGTGATTTCGTTATATCCAAAATATGCGTCCATGAAATACGTGAACTCATGATCAACTGGTGCATCTGCCAACTGATCAATTCTAGGTAATGGGAAACAATCCTTAGGGTAGGCCTTGTTGAGTTTAGAGAAGTCAATGCAAGTTCTCCACTTCCCGTTTGGTTTCGGGACCAGAATGGGGTGAACAACCCAAGTCGGATATTTTGCTTCCCTGATAAATCTGCATTTATGTAGGGGAGCTACTTTGTAATGCCCTGAGTAACCCAGACTGTTACACTATGTGTTTAAAATAGTGCAAGACTCACTAATCAATTCATTTGAACATAAATGTGCTTCTAAAGTCACATGACAAGTTAGGGCTAAAATATTTTGATCGTAGTATGGTTAACTTTCATTAAAACAAGTGTTTGATACATGGGATCCCAAAAAAATAGTGTTTACATGGCAGATACAACCCTCAAAAGTTAATACGACAAAAGCCAGTCTAAATGGAAAAATACAGTTTTGAGCTCTAATCCCTGTAAATCCCTTGACCGTGGCGGTCGAGCAGCTACCAATGTACACACCGCCCCTAAAGCTCTCCAACTCATGGCTGGTCCAATTTTCCTTTGCCTTTACCTACACCGTGTAGCACCCATGAGCCAAGGCTCAGCAAGAAAACTATAATCAACAAGCATAGATAGCAACAAGTGTATATAACAAGCTTTAGTCCAATTAGTTCAACTAATCATCAGAATACAAGTATTAAGCTAGGCAAAGATAAACACATATACTTCCAAGCACATAATTAGATCTTTCATACAATATTTAGGTGTCGTCGCTCTTAGGTCGGGCCCTCTGGTTATTTAGCTGATCCTGGCTCGCTTAGGTCAAGCTGCGTCCAGTACGCTTATCATCAGCCTCAGCTCCCGTAGGTTGTACTTTCATATCACACATAACATATATACAAGTTACAGAACACATATGTTCCTTGACAAAGAATCTTAGTTCCATTCACAACCTGGGTGCAGTTTTCTTACCTCAAGTCCCAAGCGGAGGATAAAGAGCGGTCCCGAGCACGATCCTCAGTCTTGAGCCTTAACGGTAACCCTAGTCACAAGCAACAATGGATAACTATCAAATTCTAATCAAATTAAATGTTTTGGAAATAAATACTAGTCTTTGAGATCTTGAATTCTACTAAACCGGGTAGTAGAATTCGTCCTGAGTGCTTAGGCCTGAATCCCCGAGCCCAAAAAATAATCTAGGCTATGTCTACCTAGGCAGGCTATGACCTAGCCCTAAGGGTCGCGGTGCACTTCAAGTTAGAGGCAGCAGCCTCATGCTCCAGAGGGGAGGCGGGCCGTGACTTGCCCCCTAGGGTCGCAGCGCAACCACAAGTCAGCAAGCCCCTAGGGCTTTCTGGGGCACGCGGGTTGTGGCGTACCCCTGTGAACCCAAAACTCCCTAGGTTTCTCCTACATTTTCCCAGCTCAATTCAACCAAAAATCACTTGCAACCTTCAACCAACCCAAAACTGAGTCTAGGACTCTCAACCACATAGTTCAGGCATAATAAATCACCCCAAAACCTACTGAAATTACCACCCCAAATCAAAACTCAATCAACATCCAAAAATCAATCTAAACTCAACCTAACAATTTGAATTCCCAGTAGAAACAAGACAACATTCTTACCCAAGCTTATAGCCTCAATCCACAGCAATTGCTTGACTAATCCCATGTTAATTTCCCAGATTTTCCTGCTAAATTCCTTGAGTTCATGCAAAAGGGAGAGGGATAGAGTGTTTGAGAGTATTCCTAATGATTCTAGTCATTTCCTAAAGTATTTTGAGTTCATTCTTAACCCAAAAGACAGAAATACCCCTCTAATTAACTCAACCACCTTTATTGCCCATAAGGGCATAATGGTCATTTTTCCCCCGTTTCCCGCTAATTCCTCGAGGCATCCTACAAATCCCCAATTAATCCCGTCATGTCCAACTAATTACCAAATACTTACCCATTACTCGATAAATCTCAAATATTCATTAAACTTCCCAAAATACTCCTAAGCTCACCCTGAGCCGAGTATTATACCCTACTGTGACTCTTCCACTAATCCGCTCACTAGGATCGCCTCGAACCATATACTGCAAATATATCCACATAATAATGTGGTCTCAATCATTAAACACATATAATCACATTGATGCCCTTAACAGGGAAAAATTATAGATATGCCCTTATAAACAATAACGGGCCCACATGCATATTTAATACTCATAAGCATGCATATGAATATATTCATATTATCATATAAATCATGCATGTCACATAGTCACGCATTTAATCAATTAATCACACACATATCAAATTATGCCCTCCCAGCACGCTAATCAAGACACTAAACTCTATTAGCATTTTTGGGTCGTTACATACTTCTTCTTCTAAAGCTTATCATCGTTCTCTCCCCAAGATCCTACGTTTTTGGGATTTTGCAGGCACATTCCTATCCAAATTCAAAGTATGCATTATTACACTCAAACTGATTCCCACCATATCTTCGTGCGACCAGACGAAGACGTCCAGGTTCCTTCTGTAGAGTTCGACCAGATCCTTCTTCCTTTCAGCTCCAAGATTTTTCCCAACTTTTACAACTCTTTAATGTGTCTCTGGGTCGATACTAATTTCCTTGAGTTCCTCCAACACTTGGAGCTCAGACCTATCCTCGCCTAATCTCGGATCGATGTCCTCCTGTTGGGAAACCTCTTTCTCTCCTTCTTGAGGTTCTTTCGCTCCAAGGGTAACTTCCATTACCTGGGGCTCCTCTCCTCCCTCACCTATGACCATTGCCTACAGCCTGGGTTGTGATTTTACCCTCATAGCAATGTTGTAGAATTCTCTAGCAGCGAGTTGTCTCCCCTTATGGTACATATACCTGAATTTGAGGGAAACTTCATCGACAGGTTTCAGATCGAGGTGATGGCATCAAAAAACATCAGCACGGGTAATCCCAAAATCACATTATATGCAACAAAATAATTAATTACGATGAACTCGAGTATTTTAGAAACAGTTCCCATATCATCTCCTAGTGTAACTACCAGTCTGATTGTCCCTGTGGTTGTTGTTCCTTCTCCTGAGAATCCATACAGTGCCATTGACTTTGCCTTAACATCGGTTATGGGCAATCCCATCTTTTCTAGGGTGGACCAGAATAGCACATTTACTGAGCTCCCATTAGCAATCAATATCCAACGTACCCTTCAGTTGGCAAGCTGGACGGTTACCACCACCGGGTCATTATGTGGGAACTGAACGTGTCTAGCGTCTTCTTCTGTGAAAATGATTGGTTGTTTTTCCAACCGCTATTATTTTGACAATTGTTGCTCCGGGATAAATTCAGCGCTGTTGTGATTTTTCATCTCCTGTATATACCTCTTTTTGGCCCCACTACTCGTGCCTGCCAAATGGGGTCCTCCAGCAATAGTGGTTATATCTCCTCCAACTATTGGAGGAGGGTCAACTTGGTTCCCCTGATCTTTCTGAGCTCTAGGTTGACTAATCAGAGTTTCCAGAGCTAGATGAGAATTCTACTTGGTTGATTGATTAGGAGCGACTCGGTTTCGGGCATACTAGGCTAACAGTCCAACCCGAATGAGAGTTTCGATCTCTTCCTTCAATTGTTGATAATCATGAATGTTATGGAAAAGCTTAAAGGGATCTCCCTTCGCCCTCTGGTGCCTCAATGGATCTAGTTTCTTCCACAGAAGGCAATCAAAGTTCACCAGGAAAATATGCTCCCATGTATCTGTTAGGTCAGTGTAGGTGGCATAGATGGGCTTGAATTTCTCCTCGGGCTTGTTCTTCTTTGTGACACTCTGATCGCCCTCACAATTTCATTTCTTTTTATTGTTTCTAACTTGGTTATTCTGGGTAACAGGTTGAGTCATAGCTGCAACATCTGTCACCGCTCCAGTGGGCAGAATAGGGACTTGGCTAGTTCCTGCGACAGCAGATCGTACCTCCTCCAAATTTTTCCATTCCTGAGCCTAGGCCAAGAAATCATCTACACTTTTAACTCCTTTTCACTGGAGCTCCTACCATAAATCGCCTCCTACCATGATTCCCGTCCCCATTTCCATGAGCTTGGAGCTGTCATCAACATCTCTAGCTCGTGCTGCAACGTTGGTAAACCTGCTCAGATATGCTTTCAAGGATTCACCAGGTTGTTGCTTTATGTTGGACAATGAGTCGGCCTTGACGCGAGTTTCCTTTGAAGCTTGGAATGCTCTCTTGAACTCAGAAGAAAACTTCTTCCACGAGATGATCAAATGTCTTTTGTATTTTTTGAACCACTGTCTGACAAGTCCGGTCAGAGTTGCGAGGAACAAAATACATCTTAGGTCAAACCCAACATTGTGGGCCATCATTAGATGATTCCTCAGGTCGCTTTCAGACCTGACTCCACGCTGGCTCCCCATCCAGTAACTTCCATTAGTGAAACTTATGACCCGCGGCTGAGATCGAGGACCTAGATTATTAGCGCGATGTCGTGGGACGTAGATGTCCACTGACAGGGGAGGATTCCTCCTACTATCCCTCTAATCTAGAGGTCTCTCTGTGGGCATAGTGATGTTAGATGTCTAACCAGTGATGGGGGGTGTCCTATCAGTGAGGCTATCCTCGTCCCATGAGGTCGTACGAAATTAGCACGTCTCGGTTCTACTCCGATCTCCCGAGTTCTCTATGCCTGTGGTTCTATTCACGGTATAGATGGATTCGCTAGGGCATTTTGTCTCCATCAATTTGTTCCAGCTTGCCCTGTTGGGTTGTTGTGGACATTCCTTGGAATCTGTTCGGAAGTCACGAAGCTAGGGGTCGCAGATCTGACCAATAACATGGGGATGATAGTTCTTGTGATGATTAGCAGGCTGAGCACTCTGCTAATTTCGCTCTGAAGGTATAGAGCTTGGAGTTTTGGTTCTGACAGAACGACTGGATTGGGTCGGTTATTCTTGTGGGACCTATGGGACCCATCTTTCCTCTTTTTATCATTGACGTCCGTTGCAAGAGGGGATAACCAAGCCAGAACCTCCTCAATTTTCCTGTTAGCCCGAGCAAGATGGCTCCTTAATTGGGAATTCTCCATCTCGATGGCTATTAGATATCTTGGATTAGGTTTGGTGGGCGTGATGTTGAACTCCCAGTATCGTCTTTCCCCACCTGTTGCTTTCCAGGGCGTAGCTGAACGTCTAGGCCTTTTCTAGTGAAAACGGCCGTATGATGCACCTCTTGCTCACCAGGCTACTCCATTTCATTCGCATACATTATTCCGGTGACCACCATGATGAATATTGAATGAAACTTTTAAAGGATTAAACATTAGTGAACTCTCAACGAAAGCACCAAACTGTTGAGGTAGTTTTTCGCTAACAGTAGATTAAGAAATCCAATAACAAAGATATTAGTGCTCTTTTCTAAACCGTAATGAATTATATGAACAACTTCTCACACTCACAATTTTACAAGGTAAAGTGGTTAAAATCCACCTAGTCCACGAGATTATATTATTAATCTCTTACAATTTCTGCAGAGCTTTTGTATCACAAAAAGTCGTCCATTATCCCTAATATTTATAATGAATATCCTTGAACATGTTTGGGTAACCGCGTGCATAAATATGGTAAACAATCAATCAAGATAATTCCCATTTACATAAGGATACGATTGTCTATGGAAATTACTCATGTTGGGAAATAAATATGTAATATAGCCTGGGCATTAATGAGCGTATAAGGAACATCCATGTCCTCGAGATCCTTCACTGTGCGTCATGACCAAGTTTCCACGAGCTGAACATATTCCTCGAGATGGATATCGAAGAGTGAACGGACTTTCGTTTGAATCAAGTTCAAAGTATCTGGAAGGCGACCTAACCATTACATGTCTGGAGACTATCTACATCGCGCATTGTCAAGTATTAAGTCGAACTACTCATGTCGAAGTTAGCAAGGTGTTATGCTCGCCTGTTTTCGCCATGTGTTTATCTACTAGCTGTACCCCCTAGCTGAATGGTTGAATCCACACTTAGTTTGGGCTAAAACACACCTTATCTATATAATTAGCTTAGAAAGTTTCAAGATCTTATTCTTCCTATCCCTTAGGATTTGGATTCCCAGAACATAGCTCACCTCGCCAAAATCTTTCGTTTGGCACTTTTCGGCTAACCATTTCTTTACGTTTGATAGTTTCTCTACATTGTTGCCAATGAGGAGAATGTCATCCACATAAAGAACTAGGAAAACTACCACTTTTCCATTGGTCAGGACATTCTGTTCGAAGCCATATATTTTAATTGTTTCATCAAATGTGATATTCCAAGATCTAGATGCTTGCTTTAATCTATAAATGGATTTCAGCAACTTACACATGTTTTGATCTTCCCCATTCTTGATAAACCCTTGTAGTTATACCATTAGATACTTTCTTCAAGATAGCCATTAAGAAAGGTTGTCTTGATGTCCATTTACCATATCTCATAATCATACATGGCAGCTATGAATAAGAGGATGAGAATGGATTTCAGCATGGCCATAGGAGAAAATGTTTCTTCATAATCAACACCTTCTCTCTTAGTGTAACATTTGGCTACTAGCCTTGCTTTGAAAGTCTCCACTTTCCCATCTACACCTCTTTTCTTCTTGTATATCCATTTGCACCTAATGGGCCTACCATCTTCAGGTGGGTCTACAAGTTCCCAGACATAATTGGAATACATGGATTCCATTTCTTGGTTCATGGCTTATAGTCTTTTCTCCTTTTCAGGACCATCCATAGCTCTTTGAAGGTTAATGTATCGTCCTTGTCTGTATTAGAAACAATGACATGTGCCTCGTGTTCGTAGTGAACAAGTTGTCTCACAATCCTCCCACTACGACGTTGCACTGGGGTTTCCTTTTCAGGAATAGTGGTTTCCTCGGTTTGTTGTTTATCAATTAAATATGACAATGAATGTGATAGAATCTTATCAGTTTTGAGTTCCTCTAATAATACTTTGCTCTGAGGTTTATAATTATTCATATAATCATGTTCAAGGAAGGTTGCATTTGTTGAAAAAAATACATTTTGGTCCTTGGGACTATAGAAGTAATCACCTATTGTTTCTGGAACATGGCCCTTTAAAATGCATACTTAAGACCTTGAATCAAGTTTCCATGATTTAGGTCTAAGAACATGAGCAGGACAGCCCCAAATGCGGAAATGGTGTAAACTAGGTTTGTTTCCATTCCACAGTTCCAGTGGCATTTTTATTATGGTCTTAGATGGGACCACATTCAAAATGTAAGTCGTTGTTTGAAGTGCATGTCCCCAGAAAGAGAGAGGAAGTGAAGAGTAGCTTAACATAGACGTGACCATATCCAACAAGGTTCTGTTTCTTCTTTCTGAAACACCATTTTGCTATGTTGTTCCAGGTGATGTGAGTTGGGATAGAATACCATGCTCCAGCATGAAATCATTGAATTCTAAATCCAAATATTCACCACCTGGATCTGATCAAAGTGTTTTAAGAGTCTTACCTAATTGATTCTTAGCCTCAGCTTTGAATTCTTGAAACTTACACTACTAGAAAATTGACGTGGAACGACAGTTTAAAACTGTTGTAAGAATGTTCATACATCATTTCTAGTGTCATGCACTAGCACAAGACAACAGTTAAAATAAAAGTGTCATTCCTTGTGGTATATAAGACAATTGTTTATGGGAAAATGCCATCCCTGTAGTACATGATACAACAGTTTATGGGCAAGTGTCATCCCTTGTGGTACATGAGACAACATGTTTTAGACAAATTCATGTCATGTGGTGCATGAGACGAAAAATGTTTTAAATTGTCGTCCTACGTCTTCTAAGTAAGGGTGCACAGGATCAAAACCAATCCAATTACAAAAAATTGGATATCCAAATACAATTGGATTGGATTGGATTTGAAAAGTTGGATGTTAATTGGATTTGATTGGTTGTTGGATGACACTCTGAAAATCCAATTAAGAACCGATCCAATCCAACCTTAATTAAAAAATACATATTGTTTACCAAAAAAAGATTCACTTGATGACGTGTCAAGATTAGTATGCACGTGAGATGCGCGTGGCAACTTAAGTGGTTATGTTCTAGTCAACCATCGACCAGAGGAGAATCCACACGGCGAAAGGGATATTTCATAGGCGACCACTCGCAATATGTCAGATATTTTCTAGAGATATTTGACCTGTATTTATGTAAAAAGTGTAATTTCCATTATTATTCAGATACGTTTGTATTAAATGTAATCAAGGCCCATCGACCCAGAAGGTGATCCTTGAGCCTATAAATAGGACTCAAAGGGCTCATGAGAGGGATTTTTTTAGAGACTGGGAGAGAAAATCAATGTTCTTAGGCAATTCCCTGTATCTATTCTTAAGCTTGTGGAATTTGGTAAACTCTTGTTTTACTGATTGCAAGTTCTCATTACATTAATAAGAACACTAAGTGGACGTAGGTCATTACCATCACTTGGGGTCGAACCACTATAAATCCTTGAGTCATTTATCTTCTTGAATTGATTTCATCTAATTTCTATCGTTTTATCTGACTCCGTGTCGTTGACCAAATCGAGGGTCAACATTTTGGTGCTTTCATTGAGAGTTGAACTCAAGACCTCCAAGAAGATTAAATAGTGAAAACAACTAGGAAAAGTGGGCAAACCTCTGGGAATGTGTCAAACTAACCTCCTCCATAAGGTGTAGCTGAGGATGAACCACAGGTGGAATTGGAAGAGGAGGACATGGATGCTAAAACTTTGAGGACGAATTTAATTGTGCTACAAGAAGAATTAGCCAAATTGAGAGCTAATCAAGAGAATGTGGCTGAAACAATGGTGTCGCAGCAGAGGGAGATTGATCATCAATGCCAAGAGCTGAATGAGCGGCAGACTGGCATGGACCACCATCAAAGAGATGTCACTGCGGCCTTGAAAGTAGCCATTCAATTGGCATGAGGATAGCCTGCACCTGCCTCCCAACAAGATCAACCACCTAGTACTCACCCATAACAAAATCCACATTCCAAGCATCCCCAACATCACCACAATCTGCCACAACCAATGCATCCCTAGAGGCCAGAACCACCCCTTGCTGCTCAACAGGAGGGGCCTTTCCAGGATCCTGAGCAACAACCATTCTCTCACGCTGGTCGAGAAAACACCCAGCAGCAAGGTAGAATGGGGCCGAACAGCATCCTAGAATCCCTAGACACCAGACGACTAAACAAAACCCTCTGAGCAGGTGGAGTCAGGCTCTACAGTCAGGGGTCCCCCACAACATAATAATGCCAGGGGACCTACCGACCAAAGCAGGCCTCCACCTACCTATCGGGACATTCCAGCAGGGAAAGAGGGAAATAGTACGAATAGCAGGTCGCACCGTCATAGGTCACAATTTAGAGATGGCCATGATTATAATGAGGCGGATTCTAGCAGAATGAATGCTAGTCGACGGCAAGATTAGAGGGATGAAGGGCAGAATCCCCCGCCAATGGAGAACCAGCCAATAAGCCAGAACGCTGGGGGACAACCTAAACAGCCCAATGTCATTGACCGACTAGGTGTGAGCGAGCAAAGGCGTAGAGATGAAGATCTGAGGGATGTTCTTAATGATTGAAGAGAAAGGCACGACGAGTATTTCCCCCCATCACTGGTTGCTCTGGCAGTACTAGATGTTGTACATGCCCAGCTAGATGCTTTAAATCAGACCTTCCAACAACTGGTTGGGAACCGGACATCCCATATAGAATTTTATTGGAGAAAAGGTACTCCCTTTGTGCAAAGAATCATTGTGGCAAAGACTCCAAGAAAATTTAAAATGTCAGTCTTGCCTAACTTCACTAGATTAGGAGATCCTATATCTCACGTTAATAAATTCGAGAACAGATGGACATCCAAAAGGTGTCAAACGAATCTCGGTGCAGAATTTTTCCGACAACTTTATCCAAAACTGCTCAGGAGTGGTTTTTCAAATTCCCTCTGGCCAGTATAGTTTCTTGGGAAATGTTCGTAAAGGAGTTTTATGGAAAATTCTATGCTGGTTGAGTACATCCAACCGAGGCCAATCAGTTGGTCGAAATACGCCAGAAGGAAGGAGAGACCCTGAAGGGATATATTAAACGATTCATGCGAGCAGCTCCTGTGGCCAAGACGGTTGGGGATGAGGAAATATGATGGCTCTGAATGCTGGGGTATGACGCCACTCATCCCTTTGGAACAGTTTGCGAAAGAATGGAGTCAAGAGCACTCGGAAATTTCTGGACCGAGCAGACAGGTATATCAAGCTCAAGGAGGCCATTTCCAATGAAGGAAAATCTCCTAGAGACAACTAGGAACAAAAAGAAGATCCCACCAAGGCCGCCAATGGATCTGGGAAAGCCAATGGCAACGACAAAAATAATGGGAAGAATGGGGGAAAAAAGGGCAAACCACAAGCCGACAACATCGGATAACAAACGCCCAAAACAGAATAGATACGAGTTGAGGTTCACCAATTACACAGCCCTAGTCGATAGCATAGGGAAAGTATACCAGGCCAGTCACACTATTGTTCCCTTTAGGCGACCAGCCCCAATCAAGAAAGATATATCCAAGAGAGACACTACCAAATTTTTTCGTTTTCATAACGACTATGGCCATGACACCAACGAGTGCAATCAGCTCAAGGATGAAATTGATTTCCTTATCAGACAAGGACATCTGAGGAGGTATGTGTGAACGGCTGGAGGTTCTCAGCAAGAGGCTCTAGGAGGCAACGAGCAGGCACCAGTACGCCAACACTCGCCTCCTTTACAACCAGCTCCAGTTGCGGGTACATTGCTGACTATCTGCGGAGGACCACACATAGCATGTGACAGTGGGAAGGCAAGAGAAAGATATGTCAGAACCTTACATCACGATAAGGATATTGAAATGCTGAATGTCGAGGAGCGAACTCCCAAAAAAGCTCGAACAGAGGAAGAATCAATAGCTTTCTCCAAGCTAGACGCTCAGCATGTTCGATTTCCCCACTCAGATCCTCTAGTCATGGATGTTCAGATCGCCAACAAGATGGTCAAGCGAGTGTTGGTGGATATAGGAAGCTCAGTCAACATTTTGTATAAATCTTCACTGGAAAGGATGAAATTGTCATTGCAAGATTTGGAACCATGCAACCAAACCATTTATGGTTTTTCTGGCGAAGGGCTTGCACCGACTGGCTCGATCAGGCTTCCAGTCACAGCAGGAGCTACACCAATGAACAGGACATTACTCGCTACTTTCATAGTAGTTGATTGTCCCTCTATATATAACGTGTGATTGGAAGGCCCATTCTAGTCAATCTGCGGGCAGTGACCTCAGTATGGAATTTGGCCATGAAGTTTCCAGTCGATGCAGGAATTGGATGCGTATTGGAAAACTAGTGAGAAGCACGGAAATGTTATAACTCCTCAATCATAAAAGCAAAAAGAGGCAGATCGGGAGAAAAATCCGAGAAAAGGTTGCTGGTAACAAATGAAATACATGCCCAATCAGGTGAACAGGTCACCAAATAGGGTGTTTCCCAAAGTGAGGATAGGGATTTAGATCCTCACTTTGGGGATTTTGGAGAGAACATTGGACCCATGGAAGACCTCAAAGAGGTCCAATTAGAAGAAGCATATTCGACCATGGTTGTGAAAGTCGGTAAAAACTTAGAGACAACTACAAAAAACAAACTGGTGGAATTTTTGAGAGAGCACCAGGAGGTGTTTGCCTGGTCGCATAAAGATATGGTTGGGATAAACCCAACAATGATCAGCCATGTCTTAAATATAGACAAAAACTATCCACCTGTGTAACAAAAAAGAAGGTTGCTCGACAAAGACAGATCGAAGGCCCTAAAAGAAGAAATCGAGAAGCTAAAGGAAAATGGATTCATCAGGGTAGCGTTTTATCCATCTTGGGTCTCTAATCACGTACTGGTTCCCAAGCCAAATGGCAAGTGGAGGACGTGTGTGGATTTCACAGACCTTAATAAAGCTTGCTCGAATGATTGTTTCCCACTTCCAAGAATTAACCAGCTGATCGATGCTACATCAAGTCATGAAATTTATCATTCATGGATGCATGCTCTAGATACAATCAAATTAGTATGCATCCACCTGATGAGGATCACACTAGCTTTCAAACAAACATGGGACTTTACTGTTACAAAGTAATACCCTTCAGTTTGAAAAATGATGGTGCGACTTACCAGTGACTGGTCAACCATATGTTCAAAGAGTTTATCGGCGTTAACATGGAAGTATATGTTGATGACATGCTGGTTAAGTCAAAGAAGGCCGAAGAACACATCAAGGACCTGCACGAATGCTTCAAAATCTTGAACAAATTTTAGATGAAGTTGAACCCTCTTAGGTGTTCCTTTGGTGTTGGATCAGGAAAATTTTTGGGATTCATAGTAAACTCATGAGGAATCGAAGCTAATCCTGAAAAAATTCAGGCACTAATTGAGATGCAGTCTCCTGCCAAGATTAAAGATGTTCAAAGTTTAACTGGAAGGATCGTCGCCCTGAGTAGATTCATATCTAAGTCAATGGACAAGTGTGTTCCATTTTTTAATCTACTCAGAGGCAACAAGAAGTTTGAATGGATAGAAGAGTGCGAGCAGGCCTTCCAAGCACTAAAATCCCACATGTCACAACCGCCGATTTTGTCCAAACAGGTCGAAAAGTAGTATACTATATAAGCAAAAGGCTAGTGGGAGCTGAATTACGGTATCTGCCCATAGAAAAGTTAGCCTACTGCTTGATTTTGGCCTCTAGGAAGCTGCGACCCTATTTTCAGGCTCACCCCATCACAGTACTCACTAACCAGCCATTACAGCAAGTCTTACAAAAACCAGAAGTTACTGGTCGGTTATTAAAATGGGCAGTTGAACTAGGGTTGTTCGAAATTTCTTATTCTCCATGAGCAACTGTGAAAGGACAAGCTCTAGCAGATTTCGTCGCAGAATTCACCGGAATCCCAGTTAGCGAACCAATGGATGAAACTGAAAGTCAACATCAAGCTCCTTCCTGGAAGTTGTTCGTAGACAGATCTTCCAACGAGCACAATGCAGGAGTAGATTTGATTTTAATCACACTCGAAGGACATCGGTTCCACTGTGCAATTAGATTCAACTTTACAGCATCCAATAATGAAGCCGAGTACGAAGCTCTACTCGCAGGATTAAGACTAGCTAAGGACATGGATATAAAGTCACTAGAAATATATAGCGATTCCCAGCTAGTAGTTAATCAAATTATGGGAGAGTATCAAGCTAGGGGTCTCGGGATGGTTGCTTATTTAAATAAAGCAAAGGACTTGTTGGTACAATTTGAAAAGTATACTCTCCAACAAGTGCCTCGTGATCAGAATTAAAATGTCGATGCCTTGGCCAAGTTAGCAAGTGCAAAAGATACCAACGCCTTGAGCATAGTACCAGTTGAACATTTGTTGACACCGAGCATTAAAATATAAGAATCCTCACTAGTGATTCAGGCTACAGACGCATGGATGATGCCCATCATTGAATATCTTGAGCAGGGATTACTGCCAGCAAAAAGAAACAAAGCGAGGACGCTTCAAAGACAATCGGCTTGATTTATTCTGGTCGACATTATTTTGTATAGAAGAGGTTATTCAATGCCTTTGTTATGATGTGTTTCTAAGGAGAAAGCCAAGGAACTGATGCAAGAGGTCCACAAAGGCTTCTGTGGAGATCACGATGGGGGGCAGAGTTTGTCAAAAAAGATTCTAAGACAAGGGTAATTCTGGCCTACCATGAATGAGGACTCTAGGGATTTCATTCAAAAATGTGACAAGTTCTAGAGATTCTCCAAATACCGTGACCAACCCCAAACGAGCTCAAACAGATGCAAAGCCCATGGCCATTCGCAGTATGGGGAATTGATCTGATCAGGTCTTTTCCCACAGGAAAAGGGAATGTCAAATATGCAGTAGTTGTTGTTGACTACTTTAAAAAGTGGGCCGAAGCTTAGCCACTAGCAACAATAACAGCCAAGAAAGTATTGGACTTTGTTGTCAAAAATACCATATGTCAGTATGGGTTGCCCAGGAAAATTGTCTCGGATAATGGCACACAATTTGACAGCGATCTTTTCACTGATTTTCTGCGAAAGGCGTGGAATTATAAAAAGTTTTTCATCGGTTTCTCATCCATAGGCAAATGGACAAGTCGAGGCTGTTAACAAGACTATGAAGGACACACTGAAGAAAAGACTCGAAGAAGCAAAAGGGGCGTGGCCAAAACAATTACCAGAAGTACTCTGGTCGTATAGAACATCCCACCGAACAGCAATAGGCCATATGCCATTTTCCTTGGCATACGGGTATGAAACCATGTTGCCTATTGAACTAAATCCACCATCACACAGAAGGATCACATACGATTAGAGTACTAATGATCAAAAACTGATGGAGTCTTTGGACTTGGTCGGTGAAAGGGGCGAGCAAGCTCAACTTCGAGTGGTAGCTTACCAACAAAAGATCGCTTGATATTTTAACTCTAAAGTACGTGAAAGAAAGTTTAATGTTGGGGATTTAGTACTTATAAGAGTTTTTCTCAACACTCGCGACCAAGCTGCCAGAGTGCTCGGACCAAACTGGGAAGGATCATATCAAATTGAAGAAATCCTTCAATCAGGCACATATAAACTTGCTCGCTTAAATGGAAATGTCATTCCTCGCTATTGGAATGGAGAACACCTACACAAGAATTATAAATAAACGATTCTTTTTAAAGAATTGACTTGTAGTAATTTTACTTTTTACAAGTTTATGAACAAGGGCTAGTCAGTTAATTGACTGGTCGCTTATAAGTGTAAGATCAATTCTTGATCACTCGTACAAACACGATTCTTTCCATTTTATTACGAGAAATAAAAGGAACTGCGTGCAGCCAGTTATTCTTGCCAATTATTGTATTTATTACAAGTTCTTGCTCATTGCTTGTGTTGTTTTACTATATTATCGTTTTAATTATAAGTACGCGAGCAGTAATGTTTGAACAAGACTTGGTCATGGCAAGTGACCAAGAACCTTAAGCTCCTCGATCACTTGGAGGGCATATAAGATACTAAGCAAGCAAAGCATATCAACAGGCATATGTAAACACACGAGAAAAATAAGGGAAAGCATACTACGGCACTTAGAGTATTTTTCAAAAATTTTGGTTTAATTTTATAAAATCTAAACAAAGTGTTATGTTAAGTTCGGTCATACGAACAGATGTTGTAATAATACCACATATTATAATATCATAACGAAATGTTTTTACCCCACGAGCAATTGCTGCTCAGATGTAATTAATCATTAAAAGAAAAGTTGCCTTAAGCAGCCAAATTGTCTCAGCATTACAAAAAAAAATATATATAAATATTGTGGAGCTGGGGGAGGATTTGGCTGAGATTGCTGGTCGCCTGTTGTCCCCGCATCTTCTTCAACGCCATCAATGCCTATCGCCAAGGAAATTTTAGGGGATTCCTAAGCTTTCCTTTCCTCCTCCAGGTGAGCAGCGCATTTCCCCAGTTCGACTTGCCTCATATTCCCGGGGAGGTAGTCGAAGTTCGCCCCTGGTTTGTTCTTCCAAAAGAGGTAGAAGTAATTGAAAGTTGCTCCTCTGAACTTCTCCAGCATCTGGGCATTGTTTTCCTCGAGCAGCTTAACCCGCCCCTCCAGCTCAGTGGCCTCCTTCATGCTGGCTACCAAGTCCTCTTGAAGTTGTTCTCTGAGGCCACCCTGAATTTTTCTTTGGCAGCAACAGCTTTGTCCAACTCTCCTTGGCTCATCTTTAGCTCCTCGGTTAGGCTGGTGACTTTGTCTTCAACCGCCCTAATTTTCTCTTCGCACACCTTTTCCTCCTCGGAATGTTTGGCCTCGGTCTCCTCAGCACGACGCCAGCTATGGCTCATGGTCAGGATACCTTGCGAACAGAAAAAAAAAAAGAACTGGTTAAGGGCAATTAGAGAAAATGTTGCTCGACTGAAACTAAAGAAAAAATAATAAATACACTTACACTGAGGACTTCAAACAGCCCGCGGCTCATAACTTGGCTGCTCTTCAGCGGAGGAAGATTGGAAAAGGCTTCCTAGCTACGACGGTGCCTGGACAGCCTTTGCAGCTTCTCGTGGATAGCGTTGTAGGCGCTGCTCAGCAAGTCGATGGCAAGGGATATCCCCGCTTGCTCAGGGGAAGGGTTGCTGCAAGGAGGAGGAGGAGTTGTATTTCGAGAAGGAGTTGGAGCTGGAGGGTCGCCTGATCGAGCCTTTTTCTTGGAAGGCTCACCAATGCACTCTCCCCGATGCCTCCTGTTCAGTTTCTTTTTGCTCGCAGGAGCTTCGGTGTTGGCGTACATGTTGAAGGCATCTTTAGAAGTCATGACTGCAAAACAAAAACAAACGATCAAACAACGTAGTTTAGAGAAGTAATGGAATAATGAAAAGGGAAATTCTAAGTAATATACATGAGCTATTATTACTGGTCGATATATTATCTATAGAACTATAGCCACACTCACTATCTGCCTTGAAGAAGTCCGAATTAAAACTACTGATCATAAAATTAAAGTTGCCATCCCTATTGAATAAGTGATAAGGGATAGGCAAGTTATCTAAGAGTGAGAGATCTATACCGTTCTCGTCAGAGGATTTGGATATAGGGCCGGTGTATTCCAACAGTTTTTATTTTCCCCTCCCATGGTGGGCAGGGGTAGCAGCAGCCCGTTGGTCACTCATGTTGCCCGTTGCCTCAGGGGTTGTGATGTGTCTTGCTGCTGCTCAGGGATTTCTTGTCCGGTACCCTCTTTAGTGGAACTCCCCACGGTAGATTCCCTCACATCCTGGTGAGGTTCCAAAAGGCCGACTAGCCTTAGATTGTTGTCAGTGACCAGCTCCCTGATGCTCTTTTCAATGTTCGTCATGCTGGCCAGGGCTGTGGCCCTCAGCTCCATCTCTGGAGTGGGGTCTAGTCGGTACCATGGACCTAGACACAACACCAATTTGCTAAGGACAATGAAAGGAAAAACTAACAACAATCATCGACCAGCGATTGAAAAGTTTACCTCCTCGTGTGAAGGCCAGGTTGTCAGCGACCAGGTCAGTTGTGAGGAAGTACTCTTGGAAGTACTTCCCTACATTGGACTTGTGGATGACATCGCTCAGAAAATGGAAAAACCCCGTGTTGTTTTGGTTGTGGTTGGACTTGAGATCGAACTGATAGTTGATTTCATGTGGTGTAGGCACAGGCCACTTTTTATGGTTGCAAAGGATATAGAGTGTTGATAGTACTCTATATCCGTTGGGTGTTATTTTGAAAGGGGCGACCTCGAAGTAATTGGCCACCCCTTGGAAGAAACCCTGGAAGGGCAGGATTGCCCCTACCTCTATGTGATACCTCGACCAAGCGCTAAAGGCACCTCCAGGCACGTTTTCCCTTTGGTCGGGTGTAGGTTCCCCATCCTGGTCGATATGACACTAGGAGGCGCGACGTACTAGTCAACTTCTGCTCAAGGGCCATCGCGAGGCCGGGCTTTGGGTTGAGTATCTGGTGGTGCAAAATTTATAGGTTGAGGATCATTTGAAGGACCCTCGGTATGGGAAGTAGGTTGGTTAGAAGGTGAATCAGTTATTTTCCTTTTTCTACGAGCAGTGTAATTCACATGACCCATATTTGGTTGACTGGTTGGGGGTTTTTGTTGTGAAGATGGAAATTCGAGAAAAGGTAGTGGAGGTTGTTCCTGATCCTCGAACAACAAAGCGAGGAGATCATAGTCTGTTGGTCTCTCACCTCCCCAAGGATCGTGCATGAATATCTAAGAAGAGTAGAGGGGAAGTGAGAATCTACAACCAATAGATAGAAGAAGAGAAATATAGGGATAGCGTTGCTCGTGTCTAAAAGTTAAGCTTTTATACAACCAGTAGCATCCTAATATAAACACTACAAACATGCGAGCAGTTTGAAAAAACAGATCAAAAAGCGAATGTAAAAAAAAAATTCGAGAAAACTTTTTAACTCCGAAAACAGGCGGGAAAAACCCAGTTTTTCCAAAAACATTAAAATCGAATTTTCATTTCGATTTCGGGCCCTAAATTAGTACTCCTATGTCCCACATTAATGTCCAAACCCCACCTAGTATTTTATACTACCTAAAATCCCTATTCTAGCATGTTTTTACATATATTTGTAGGTTTTTCTCAAGAACAATAGAAGACTTAAATCAAAAAAACTCACGAAATTTATTCTAGAGTGCATAAAAGAGAAGGTGAGTTCGAAACTTACTTGGAATATGGTTTTCAAAAGAATCACGAGGATTGTTTCTTGAAGAAAAGTTGAAGGCGTCTCGGATCACAAAGGTTTTCTGGGTTTTTTCTTGAGAATTTTTTCTGAGCTCTAGAAGAGAGAGAAAGCTTCGGTAAAAAGTGAAAATTGGAAAGGTGGTATATTTATACTAATCGTGGTGCAGTTGAAAAGGCAATGATAATAACTGTCAAAATATTTTTGGGAAACTGTAAAACACATGATTGTTTACTTTTTCGAAAAAGGGCTGACAGATGTGATAGGTCAGACGAATGGCTGGTCGAGTAAGTTTATTAAATGTTGGTCACAGTAAAATAAACTTGGGGGGGAAATGTTTATCCAAAAAAGATTCACTTGATGACGTGTCAAGATTAGTACACACGTGAAATGCGTGTGGCAACTTAAGTGGTTATGTTCTGGTCGACCATCGACCAGAGGAGAATTCACACGGTGAAGAGGATATTTCATAGGTGACCAGGGCTGGTCGCAATATGTCAGATATTTTCTAGAGATATTTGACCCTGTATTTATGTAAAAAGTATAATTTCCATTATTATTCAGATACGTTTGTATTTAATGTAATCAAGGCCCATCGACCCAGAAGGAGATCCTTACGCCTATAAATAGGACTCAAAGGGCTCATGAAAGGGATTTTTTTTTAGACTGGGAGAGAAAATCATTGTTCTTAGGAAATTCTCTGTATCTATTCTTGAGCTTGTGAAACTTGGTAAACTCTTGTTTTACTGATTGCAAGTTCTCATTACATTAATTAGAACACTTAGTGGACGTAGGTCATTACCATCACTTAGGGCCGAACCACTATAAATCCTTATGTCATTTATCTTCTTGAATTGATTTCATCTAATTTCTATCGTTTTATCTGACTTTGTGTCGTTGACCAAATCGAGGGTCAACACATATTATATTAAATATAAATATATATAATTATGTATGTTCATATTGGTAGTCATTTAGTACATGTTATTATTGTTGTTCTTTTGATGCTATGTTAGCACTTTGGAGATATTATTATTATTATTTTCATGCTATATTAGTACTTTAGTTATTAGTTTGAGAGTTACTAGTTTTAAATTTGAATGGTTGTGGTGTAAGCTTAATATTTCACTTGTAAATGCATCATGTTAATGTTGGGGTTTTATGCCCTAATTAAAACCAAATTTCTTTGTAATCTCATTTATTGTCAATAAAAGAATAGAAATCATTTTTTGACTTGGTCAATCACTTTGCTCACATGTTTTATTTTCATGATTATTTGTTTAATATAAACTTCTATTAAAGCCCGAGCATATAGCTAATCGTATTTATAGTGACGTAATCACAGTGGAATATAAACATGATTATATGTTCAAAAATAAGTTAGCCCTAAGATTAGTGAGTGCACAGGATTTACACTGACTTGTCAATCTACGATATGTTCTACTTACATATTACAATGTTATGTTCTTTCCAGAACATTAGCAAAGTAGATAAGATCAGATGTATTTGTTACATTGGACTGGACCGATATTGACAGTGGATAGGAAAAGTAAATGTACCGTTATTATCTATTCTAGTCATATCATATAGTTGACCATAGGTCAATTCAATCTCAATTCTGAGTGGTTAGTATTCTAACCGATTGTATTATTTGAGTTCTTTGACTTGTTCGTTACCAGCTTACCCTACGCACTAGCCCATACTTACATTTTGGGAACTCGGTAGTATAATTGAGTGGGAGTGTTAATCATAGATATGAACATCTATAGCTTTTGTGAAGAAGTGAAATGATGGTTTCCTTTTAGTTTGGCTCAAGGTGTTAAATGATAGAGATATCATTTCAGTAATTAAATTAGTTTACTGAAATATCATTTACAAGGAACTAAGTGTTTTAAGGATATAATACAATGAGGGGTAAAACGGTATATTTTAGTCTCATCTCATTTTAGACCGTCTATAGAGGATTGAGTGAAAATTATGGTTGTAACAATGGATAATTAATAGTGAATCTATATTTGCTATAGAGTATTCTATGAATTCAAGAGTGAAATTTCGAGTCTTTAGTGGAGTCACGAGAAATTAATAAGTTAGCAAATTTATTTGTTAAATCTATGATAACTTATTGGAGCGTGATTTCATAGGACCATGGTCCCCACTATACCTTGGATAAAATCATCTATATGGTCTCAATTAATTGATTTAGTTATCAATTAGAATAATCAAAGTTTACTAGGTCAATTTTGGAAAGTTTCACAGAGTTATGTAATTTTGAGAAGAAAAGTGAAATTAGGACAGATTTATTAATTAAATTGGTATCTAAATTAATAAATAAGTTTAAATCAATATTCAAATTATAAATAATTAATTTTATAAAGGATTTAAATAATTATTTAATTAATTAAATAAATAGAAAATAATGGAGGCCTTGATTTTAATTCCAGTGGACTTATAATAAAATGGGAAATTTCACGGGCCTAAAGCCCATGATAATTTTGACCTAGGGCTGATTATTGGCTATTATTTTAGTGATTTTTTAATTAAATAAATGACCTAAATGAGTTTATAAAAGGAATGTTAAGAGAGAGTTGAAATGATAAGTCAAAAGAGAAGTTCAGAAGTAAAAAACACAAGTCTTTTTCTAAGCCTCTTAGTTCTTTTCATTTCTTCTCTCTGTATATATGTCATGTGTTGAGAACTGCCCACTCTAGTCTAAGTGATTTTAAGGATACTTTGGAAGACTGTGAAGATAATAGAAGATTGGTTCAGTTTCTTGATAATACTCTGCAACAGAAAGGATACTAGGGTTAGAGAAACTAAAGGAAGGACTATTTCATTTCGTTGCGTATAATGTAAGTATTCTTATCATTATTTCTCTTTGAATTCAATTTTATAAACATGTTCTAGGTTATCTCATATTAATTTGTTTAATATTATATCTACATGAAAATAAATAAAGATCATGTCTAAGTTTTCCCAACAACTGGCCTCAGAGACTTTGATAATCTTTATTTTCATGCATGAACATGTTAAAAATTGAATTATTTGATGTGTTTGAATAATTGGATGGATTTTCAAGTTTTTATGAAGCATATTGTTTTTATGTGATTATTAGCAATTTTTAGGTTATTTTGTTGTATTTTCTATGCCATTAATTTTTATATATGTTTTATTTTGTGTAAAACATGTTAAAATTTAATTAGAAAATGGTTTTTGTTTGAAAAATTACACACAAAAAAATTTTGAATTTTTTTGGCCTGGCCGCCATTGCATGTGAGCACACGCACATGCACCAACACGTCTGCACGCACTAGCATGCGCATGCGCACTCATCGTCTATGCGCACCCGGGCTCACCCTCGGTGTCCCCCTCTTGCGCGCGCGCTCGTCCAGCAGCCATGCATATGCGCAGTGAACAGTACCGGTCACAAAAAATATTCATCCGAATATTTTTTTTTTTTTAAATTAAAGAAAATAAAAAATTGTGAAAATTGATTATTTATAATCACAGCCAAAAATATCAGATTTGTTTTATCATTTAAAATTATTTTTAAAAAAAAAAAGATATTTTGTTGGTTGAGATTTAAATAATTAGATATTTTCTACAAAGATTCAAATTCAAATTTAAAAATAGACTAACAATTTAATTTTAAATCCTTTAAAATATTGAAATATAAGAATTAAGATATCAGATATTTAAGATATTTTCTTTTAAAAACTTGATATTTTTTATTAAATCTTTATTTGAAAATATAAATATTTGTTTATTCTATAGTTTTTAATATTTAAATTATTTGAAATTTGTTAATTAGATATTTTTATAGATATTTGAATTTGTTTAACTATTTTAAGATATTTTAAGACTGCTATAACTATTAATATTTTATTTTTTAAATGGTTAAAATATTAGCTTATAGTTGCAACAACACAAGATATTTTTTTGAAAAACAGTTAAGATATTAATTTTCAAATTTAAAATTGGTTAAATTTTGAAAAATATCATTTTTTTTCAACCAATTAATAAAATATTTTTTAATAAATGGGATTTAAATTAACTTTGGTTAATTGTTGATAAATCCTATTTAAATAAAATTAATATATTTTTTTTCAAATTAACCTAAAACCAACTTGATTGTTGATAAATGAAATTTAAATTAACTTTTGTTAATTGTTGATAAATTTCATTTAAATTGACTTATTTTTGTAAGAATTTAATTAATTCAAATTTTTTATAAATTCAAGATAATTAATTGTGGTAGTTTTGCAAATGGAATAAATTGTGGTATTTTTGCACAAATTCAAAGAGTTGCTCATATAACATGTTTGTTTGCACTATATGTGGTATTTTTGCAATTGGGCTTAGATGCATATAGTGGCTCATATGTTTGTTAGATATATGGTTTTTTTTCAAATAAAATATTCATAAAATGATATGTTTTATTTGGGTCACGAAGGTTTAAATTCCTGTCTTTTGGACCTTGTATGGAAGATTGGGGGCATTTGTAGTAGGAACGACATACTGGATCCAGCCCTCCTCCATACAAGCCCAATTGTTAAGGCCCATTTGTTTGAGTTTGACTTAATTGTATAGGTTCATTATATTAGTTAAACCTAAATATTGATTAGCAACAAATTAATTCTAAATTAATTGAATTTGTTTCAATATGACACTTTAGAATTAATAGGAAATTATAGGACATTGGTTTTAAAAATTCTAATCTTACAATTTTTGGAGAACCATAGTCATTAATTTTCAAAAATTAATAATAAAAATACTATTTTTAATTTTTTAATGAGCTTATTTTAAGAATATTTATTTGATCTCCCCCGTTGGTTTGAAAAAGTCAATAACTTAATGGGGCCTCGAGACACTTTGATTCGTCCCTCTACGGAAGGTGTTCATTAGTAATTTTGACAAGGTTAGATTTCGAAAGATAGATAATTATATGTTAAATTCTACTAGACTCACCCCTACGGTGACTACTAGGACTAAATTTATGATTATCGAAACCGTGGGTCTATCTCATAAAATAAGAGATTTTGTTTTCTTATTTTGATCAAATAGTAGGTTGTTGATAATAGTGTTCATTATTAAATGAGTTTACAACTCTATTTAACTAGTGATATTTTTTTACTCTCGCCAACCGGGACAACGATATCATAGATTAGTTAAAAACCTAAAGAAATAGAGATAAGATTATTTTGGTATTTTTTCTCATATCCTACATATTTTTGGTATATGTTGTGTTATTTCTTGAAATTTTGTGAATAGAGGTTTTATTGAGCAAATGTGATTGATTTCTATTTTATTGATAATTTGTAGTATACTTATGGTTGTGTCTACTCCCATCCTTTCTCAACTTTCGATGGAGAAACTCACTGGAGAAAACTTCCTTAAATGGAAGCAGAACATCAACATTGTGTTGATTGGTGACAACTCCAAGTTCGTCATGACTGAGGAATCCCCGGATGTTCCAGCTGAAGGAGCTACCAAGTTTGTGAGGGATAAGTATGAGTGTTGGAAGGCATCTAACAACAAGGCGCAGTACTACATGTTGACTAGTATGGGCGACACTCTCAAGAAAAAGATGGAGAATGTCGAGATGGCCTGCGAAATCATGGATCAGCTCCAAGACATGTTTGGTGCTAAGTCAACGCAGACTCGTTTTGAGGCCACCAAGAAATATGCCAATGCTCGGATGGCACATTCTCAACAAGTTTGCGATCATCTGATCAAAATGACAAACTACGTTCAGGAAGCTAAACTGCATGGAGCAATAATAGATGAGGAAACTCAAGTTGGCTTTATCCTCAATAGTCTCTCTCCAGCTTTCCTGCCATTCAGCACCAACTATGTGTTGAATAAACTCAATTACGGTCTGACGCAGCTCATGAATGAGCTTCAGTTTTGAGTCTATCATTGGTGGATCAAGTAAGGGAGGAGAAAATAAGACAACTACTGCTGTTAATCCAGCTAAGGCTGAAGCTAACCAAGCTTCGCCTTCGAAAGCTGGAAACAAGAGGAAAGGTGGACAAAAAAACACCCCAAACCTGCAAAGGCTGCAAAGACGAGTGCACAACCAAATGCATAGATGCCTAAGGGGAAGACCAAGAATAACAAGAAAGGTAAAGGTAAGTGTTTTCACTGCAAAGAGAAGGGGCATTGGAAACAGGATTGCCTCAAGTTTCTAGCAGCTAGTAACAAAGATAATGATTATAGTTCATTGTATCTTGGAAACATGTGTTTTAGAGAATGATAAATTTGTTTGGATTATTGATTCTGGATCTACTTACCATGTTTGTAACTCTTTATAGCTTCTTGAATCATGGGAGGAAGTGGACAAAGGCGGCTTAAAGTTTAGAGCTGGGAACAGAGCATTCGTTGCGGTCCAAGCTAGAAGAAGAGCTCATCTGAAGTTCGGAAATAAATTTTTAATTTTAAATGATGTATTTTTTATTTCGAATTTTAGTAGAACTTTAATTTCAGTTTCCATGTTGCAATTAGAACAATTTGTTAGGCCTTTCACAAGTTCTAATATATCTATTTCTTTCAATGGATCACAATTGTGTATTGCATGTTTGGAAAACGGGCTTTATACTCTGTGACATAACGAACCCCCCGCTCTTAACAGTGATTTATTCAAAGTAGCTAAACCTAGGACCAATAAACGTCAAAAGATCGATAACGATAATATGACGTATTTATGGCACTTGAGACTAGGTCACATTGGCTATGATAGGATTCAAAGACATACAAAGGACAGGCCTTTGAGGGAACTCACCTTAGGTGAATTACCTTTCTATGAATCTTGTCTAGAAGGCAAACTGACCAAGCGTCCATTCTCTACAAAAGGTGATAGGGCCAAAGAACCACTTGGACTTGTTCATTCAGATGTTTGTGGACCTTTGAATGTACAAGGCAGGGGTGGTTATGAGTATTTCGTCACTTTCATTGATGATGTTGACGCGGTTCTTCGCCAACAGGTAATTAAGAGAAGAAGAGAAAGGGATTAGTGATAATAATGAACCGAAATAGATATATGATCTTAGGAAATGGAATGGTGACTCAAGACACGATTTTTAAGTGGTTCAAAGGTTAAAATCCTTCTACTCCATTAGTCAATATTATTGCTCTATTCTGGGTATATGATTACAGTATATTTCTTACAAAAGATAATCCAAACCTCTATCAACTCCCAGGGTCTCCATATTTATAGGAGAAGGCACCTGGGAGTTGGTAAGAAGGTCATCCCGTGACCTTCTTACCTACCATATCAACTCTGTGACATTCATGATTAATTCCTAAACCTGACACATAAGTGTGGTCAAATCAATAGGTAAGGAGATAATGGGCCGCACGGCCCAACCCAGTCGTCGGTGTCTGAATACGCACGTTCCTGCTGCGTGTCCGAGAAGTCAGGGGCATATCAGAAACGTGATGTATGATATATGCACGTTTACCTTGCATGTGTTGACTTTACAAAGGGTCATAGCCTCCATATCCAGCTCGTACCACGAGCTGGATACTTAACTCGACCTTCGGCCTTCAGAGTCCGGACTCAGGTCTTAGGAATTCTTGGCGAACCCTTGGGTTACCTCGAGCTAAGGAGGTACGACCTTATGACGGAAGCTCCGGTCTTGGGGATGTCCACGAGATAATCATGGTTAGGTCGCAGCTCAGCCCGCTAATCAGCCCGTGGGAAAATCAGGGCGTACAGACGATTACTCTAGATACTCATGTCTTTACCTAATGCATATGAAATCAGAAACATTTTCAAAGTTTCAAGAATTCCTAGCAATGGCTCAGAACCAATTAAGTAAAACGTTAAAGATCTTGCGAACTAATAGGGCTGGAGAATATTTGGATATGCAGTTCCAAGATCATTTAACTAAACTTGGTATTTTATCACAACTTACTATCCTAGGTACTCCGCAACAAAATGGTGTGGCGGAAAGTCGAAACAGAACTTTATTGGAAATGGTTAGATGCATGCTTAGTTACTCAACTCTACCAACCTTTTTATGGGGACATGCAATTGAAACTGCGAACGACATTCTCAATGTCATGTCGTCTAAATCAATCCCCAAAACACCTTTAGAATACTGGAATGGTCGTGAACCTAGTTTACACCATTATAGAATCTAGGGGTGTTCCGCCCACGTCCTGAGGAAAAATGAGGGAAAGTGTAACGCCCTACTGCCTTAGAGTCGTTACTAAGTGAGTTAAAGAAATGTGCAACTAACTCACTAATCGAGGTTTTAGGACAAAAGTGTAATTAAATCATAATCAAAGTCATAAATTAGAAAATGAACCTTTCATTGAAAATTATAAAGCGTTTAACATTTGGGATCCCAAAAACATAGTTTAGAAATATTTACAACTCAAAATACAACCAGAGTCCACTAGATGAAAAAATTCAAGTTTAGTACAATCATCACCCAAAAACGCCCCTGGCCGTGACAGCCAGGTAGACCAGACATGTACGCACTGCCCGTCACGCTCACCATACTCAAGGTTGATCAACTTTCCCCTTGCCCTTACCTGCACCATAGAGCACCTGTGAGCCGAAGCCCAGCAAGAAAACCCTCACAAGCGGATTTTATATGCATATTAAACACATAACACAAAGTCAACCCATAATCAGGCTATACACGTATGGCCATGCCGTCCCAGGCGCTTTACCAGGCCCTGGGTTCGCGGTCTATACCGTAAGGATATCCCAGGTATCCCTTGGGGTCTCGCCCTGGCAACTCGCACTCCGCGTGCTAAACGCTGCTCCCGGCCCCTTGCCGTTCTCGGCCTTCGCCGTTCCATCATTTACATACACATATGATATAGCTAAGCAGAAATCTAAACACATATAAATTCAATCAAAGGGCCATGCCCCACAACACATTCATATAGGGACGAGCCCTGCAACTCAATCATATAGGGTCGAGCCCTTCAATACAAGCTCTATGGAAACAGTAGTTTTCTTACCTGTGTCTCGAGCTTTCTAAGCACCGATGTCCCGAGCACAGTTCCCTAGTCCGAGCCTCGCCGAAACCCTAGTCACAACGCATTAACAATTTCCACCCATCAAGATCTATACCATTAAATAACTTTGGGTCATAATTCTAGTCTCCGGAACCTTGGGTTTTATCAATTCGAGTGATAAAATCCATCCCGAGCCCTAACCATTAGGTTCCCAAGTCAAATTCCATTAAAAACCCTGCATCTTGAACTAGGGCTACGACCCAACCCCTCAAGGGTCGCGGCTAGCCTCGAAACAGAGGCTAAACACCTCCCTGGAAACACACACGGGCCGCGACATGCTTGGCCAAGCACCGCGGCGCGCCTCATGATCAGTGGCCTCCCCAGGCCTAGAGTACACACGAGCCGCGACATGCCCCTCGTAGGGTCGCGTCCCTCGCCTCCAAACCCAGAAAGACACCATTTTTCCTTGCATTTCCTTCGAGTCAATCCTTCTAAAATCATCCCAACTCTATACCCAAACCCAGAATTAAGCTTGAGCCTCCCTACCACATCATCTAAGCTCCACAATAAATCCAACACAGTCTTATAAACTCAACCCACAACAAGATTTAATTAAGCTTCTAATTCACATGCAGCTTATAGCTCTAGCTATAGCTCAACTGAAACTCAAGGGATTATAAGGTTAGACTCCTTACCTCAGCTGATGATTTCTGGCTTTCACTTGCTCCTCAAATTTCAAAGCTCACCCCCTTCAAGCTCCAAGCCTTAGATTTCTAATTAGAGTCTCCCAAACTCAGCTCCAATTTCTCAGCTTTGATTGGTTTTCCTCCAAATGTAAAAGAGATAATAGAGTGAGGGAAGAGAGTGAGTCAGTTTAGAGAGTTCCAAGTGGTTCTAGGTTTTGTTTTATTCAGCTTAAGTCTATAAGGGTACCCCAAGGCTTGGGGTACCAAAATCGTCCCCGAGGGCAAAATGGTAAAATTTTCGCCAATATTCCCTCCTAGGCGTTCTAACCTCGAATATATCTCCAAATATTTATTTCCATAACCCGATAACCCCGTAAAATGTTTAACACCCGAAATACCCCTCGACTCGCCCCGAGTCTGATTTTTGACCCCGCTATGACTTTCTAGCTAACCGCTCCCTAGGACTGTCTCGTATCATGCAACACAGATATATCACAACTATCATGTTTATACCCTCAACGGGCTAAAATTATAATCATGCCCCTAATAACCAAACGGGGTCCACATGCATATTTAATTCACCTAAACATGCATCACTAGTCACATATCACACAAATCCACATATTAAACAATAATTCACATATTGCCCTACAGGCATGCTAATTAAGGCCCTAAGCCTTATTAGCAGATTTGGGTCATTACAGAAAGCTAGAACCATGAACTAAAGTTTGCATGTTTGTTGGCTATCCTAAAGGTACTCGGGGTGGACTTTTCTATAGTCATTCAGAAAAGAAAGTGTTTACTTCTACGAATGCTACTTTTCTAGAAAATGACTATGTCCAAAACTTCAAACCACGCAGCAAAGTAGTTTTAGAGGAGATAGTTAAAGAATTGACTCCAAGAAATGTTCCATCATCATCAATGTGAGTTGATGATGAAATTCCCACTCTTCATGTCCAACTAATGCAATTCGATTTAAATGAAGAAAGTACCACTGTTCCTGAGCAAACAATCACGGAGCCTCATCGTAGTGGGAGGGTTTCTAGGAACCCAGTTCACTATAGTTTGGATGGTGAAACCAATATGGTTGTTGGTGACACTAGTGATGATCATCCGTTGTCTTTCAAATAAGCAATGGCTAGCCCTAAAAAGGAACTATGGCTCGAAGCCATGAAACAGGAAATGGAGTCTATGTACTCAAATTCCGTCTGGGATCTTGTGGAAGCACCTAGTGACTTTAGGGCCATTGGGTGCAAGTGAATCTACAAGAAGAAATGAGGTGTTGATGGAAATATCGAGACTTATAAAGCTCAATTAGTGGCAAAGGGTTATACCCACAGAGAAGTTGTGGACTATGAGGAAACTTTTAGTCCGGTAGTCATGCTCAAGTCCATTCGCATCCTCTTATCCATAGCAGCCTCTCTCAACTATGAGATCTGGCAAATGGATGTCAAGACAACTTTTTTTAATGTAAAGCTTGACGAAGTCATTTATATGGATCAGCCAGAAGGATTTAAAGTAGCTGGACAAGAAGGAAAAGTTTGCAAGTTGAATAGGTCCATCTATGGACTTAAGCAAGCTTCTCGTTCTTGGAATCTTAGGTTTGATGAAATAATCAAAACCTATGGCTTTGAACAAAATATTGATGAGCCTTGTGTTTTCCAACTGATGGCAAATCAAATAATGGTATTCCTGGTTCTTTATGTAGATGATATCTTACTCATTGGAAACAATTTTAAGAAATTATCAGATGTGAAGAATTGGCTGAGCACTCAATTCCAGATAAAGGGTTTGGGTGAAGCTGTTGGGGTTTTATGCCCTAATTAAAACCCAAATTCTTTGTAATCTCATTTTATTATCAATAAAAGAATAGAAATCATTTTTTGACTTGGTCAATCACTTTGCTCACATGTTTTATTTTCATGATTATTTGTTTAATATAAACTTCTATTAAATCCCGAGCATATAGCTAATCTTATTTATAGTGACGTAATCACAGTGGAATATAAATATGATTATATGTTCAAAAATAAGTTAGTCCTAAGATTAGTTAGTGCACCGGATTTACACTGACTTGTCAATCTACGATATGATCTACTAACACATTACAGTGTTATGTTCTTTCCAGAACATTAGCAAAGTAGATAAGATCGGATGTATTTGTTACATCGGACAGGACCGATATTGACAGTAGATAAGATAAGTAAACATACCGTTATTA
This sequence comes from Humulus lupulus, assembly GCF_963169125.1. Classification (NCBI taxonomy): domain Eukaryota; kingdom Viridiplantae; phylum Streptophyta; class Magnoliopsida; order Rosales; family Cannabaceae; genus Humulus; species Humulus lupulus. The sequence continues at coordinate 117,097,935 of NC_084796.1, read as the reverse complement.
TCTATTCTAGTCATATCATATAGTTGACCATAGGTCAATTCAATCTCAATTCTGAGTGGTTAGTATTCTAACTGATTGTATTATTTGAGTTCTTTGACTTGTTCGTTACCAGCTTACCCTACGGACTAGCCCATACTTACATCTTGGGAACTCGGTAGTATAATTGAGTGGGAGTGTTAATCATAAATATGAACATCTATAGCTTCTGATGAAGAAGTGAAACGATGGTTTCCTTTTAGTTTGGTTCAAGGTGATAAATGATAGAGATCTCATTTCAGTAATTAAATTAGTTTACTGAAATATCATTTACAAGGAACTAAGTGTTTTAAGGATAAAATACAATGAGGGGTAAAACGGTATTTTAGTCCTATCTCATTGTAGACCGTCTATAGAGGATTGAGTGAAAATTATGGTTGTAACAATGGATAATTAATAGCGTATCTATATTTGTTATAGAGCGTTCTATGAATTCAAGAGTGCAATTCCAAGTCTATAGTGGAGTCACGAGGAATTAATAAGTTAGTAAATTTATTTGTTAGATTTATGATAACTTATTGGAGCTTGATTTCATAGGCCCATGGTCCCCATTGTTCCTTGGATAAAATCATCTAGATAGTCTCAATTAATTGATTTAATTATCAATTAGAATTATCAAAGTTGACGAGGTCAATTTTGGATAGTTTCACAGAGTTGTGTAATTTTGAGAAGAAAAGAGAAATTATAGCAGATTTATTAATTAAGATAAATTGGTATCTAAATTAATAAATAAATTTAAATCAAGGTTCAAAGTATAAATAATTAATTTGATAAAGGATTTAAATAATTATTTAATTAATTAAATCAATAGAAAATAATACAGGCCTTGATTTTAAGTCCAATGGGCTTATAATCAAATGGGAAATTTCACGGGCCTATAGCCCATGATAATTTCGACCTAGGGCTTCAAAATGGTTGTTATTTTATTGATTTTTTAATTAAATTAAATGGCCTAATTGAGTCTATAAAAGGAGTGCTTAGAGAGAAGATTTCAGAGACGACAGTTAAGTCTCAAGTCAGATTTTCTGATAGTTTTATATTCTCTCTAAACACAAGTCCTTTTCTAAACCTCTTTGTTATTTTCTTTTCTTCTCTCTATATCTATCTCATGTGTTGAGAATTGCCCACACTAGTATAGGTGGTTCTAAGGATACATTGGAAGATCGTGAAGAAAATAGAAGATCGGTTCAGTTTTTTGATAATACTCTGCGACAGAAATGATACAAAAGTTAGAGAAACTGAAGGAAGGACTCTTAATTCCGCTGCGTATACTGTAAGTATTATATTATTTGTTTCTCTTTGAATTCAATTTTAGAAACATGTTTTAGGCTATCTCGTATTAATTTGTTTAATATTAGATATACATGAAAATAAATAAAGATCATGTATAAGCTTTTTCCAACAGAAGCAAGTTATGTTCTAGGTATCCAGATCATAAGGGATGGAAAGAACAGACTCTTAGCTCTATCTCAAACAGCTTACATAGATAAAGTGCTTGAACGTTTCTCAATGAAAAATTCCAAGAAAGGACGTTTACTGTCTCGCCATGGAATTCATCATTCAAAGAAGCAGTCTCCCCAGACTCCTTAAGAGGAAGATGCAATGAGAAAAGTTCCTTACGCATCTGCAGTTGGAAGTCTGATGTATGCCATGTTGTGTACTAGACCAGATATCTGCTATGCAGTGGGAGTAGTGAGCAAGTATCAGTCAAACCCAGGACCGGAACATTGGATAGCAGTTAAGCATATCCTGAAGTATTTAAGGCGGACTAGGGATTATATGTTAGTCTACAAGGGTGGTGTTCTATGTTAGGAACGGGTTTCCTAATACGCAGTGGAATGGTGGTGTGGTTGGCCCAGTATACAACAAAAATTTTGAAACATATTTAAACTACCTTTAAATATGCGGATCCATTAATATACATACATTAATCATAAGCAAGATAATAATATAAATCATACCTCTTGAAGCCTATCAAGTGTCCTTGCTATCTTTTCGTATTTAGAACGATCTTCCTATCCAAGCCGCTCCCACGTACTCACACCAAGATCTTCCAAAGCATTCTCTACACCTCAAGAAATGTGTGGGCACTTAGAGAATGAATGATAGTTTATTTGTGATTCTACTTGATGTACTCAACACATGAGATCAAGAGAATACGCCTGAGAATTGGATCTTTATTTTCAGGGAGAGAAAACTATCGTTCTATTTTTCACAGAGCGAATGTTCAGAGTTGTCTCACTCATACATCTCTGAATATTTTTCTGATTAGTCATACTTAAAAGAAAATATTCAAATTTTAAAAAATAAATCTGTAACCATTTAACAATTTACTTTTTAATTAGTCAATTATTCTATTAATGAAAAAAACCAAAAACCAATTTTTGAATTATCCATTAATTAATTAATTAAATAAATAAAAATGAAAATCTCATCCCTGAAAATTGCCCTACACGCCACACACAGTCCAGGGATTGTGTGTGAACGGGTAGCCTTCCTAATTTTTAGGGATGTTGGTTTTTCAATTTTTATTTAATTATTTATTCAAACTGCTTTGTTAGATAAGATCTAACAACCTCATAACTAATTCAAATTTGAATTCAAATTAATTATCTTTTTAATGAATTATCAAATATAATTAATTACTTGAATAAATATTAATCTTTTAAATTCAAATCCAATTTGAACTTATCACATTATTATCTCCCACTCAAATAAAGATATTTAATTAATTCTACCAATTAATTAAATCCAAAATTTTCGAAAATAAATATTTAATTTATTATAATTTCGAAAAATTATAATTAATTAATTATTTAATTAAATTTCGAAATTAATTTAATTATTTAATATAATTTCGAAAATTATACAATAATTAAATATTAATTAATTTTGATAACTACAAATAATTTGTAATTAATTAATTAATCACTATTATCATATAATTGCATATTTGACCTGAAGAACAAATTTCTTATTAAATATGTCTTTAAACTATTTTCCCTTCATATCAACTCTTACCTTGAATATTGTTGATAGAACCGCTATGGGGACCTATGGACCTATAATTACAAGCTCCAATAAATTTGAGATTATTAATTAAACTCTTTAATTAAATTATCTTAATTTATTAATCTCATGATTATTCCACTATAAATATGAGACTGCACTCTTGTAATTATAGACTTTTCATTTACTGAGTACTTTATAATCCTAAAGCATCCATTGATATAATCATTGCATACAACTTGACCCTCTAATAATGGTTCATAATTAATCGGGAATAAAATTACCGTTTTGCCCTTTTAATTATCTCTTGTTTCCTTAAGTACCATTGACTCTACTAGTGAAGGTTAATTCATAACTAAATTATGAATTTAAGCTCAATAACCTTTCAGTCCCAAAAGTCAACCCTTAAGAGAACCATCATTCAATCTCTAGCGAGAAGGCATAGATTTCATATCTGTATACTATGTCCCCAGCCATCTACATTAATGAGTTCCCAAAACAAAAGTTTCTAGCCTGGTCATTCTGACAGACCATAACAAGTGAATCAAAGAACTCATATAACATAAACAGGAGTTCATAGTAACTTCAGGATTAAGATCTATTTGTATATGATCATCCGTTGATATATTTAATTAATACTTCGAAACAGTATTTAACTAAGTATTAATAAACATATCTGGTCCAATTCTATATATTCTCTAATATATAAAGCACCTCCACTAAAGTGTCCTACCACACTAGTGATCCGGATCTAGATCACATGTATTCATAATACTAGTTGACCGTGCTTGCAGTAATTAATCTAAAGATTCCATAACTTTATTTTACTGCAAACTATTCAAGTTCATTTATCTCAAATACAATCCTCCCGTACCAATACATGTTTAAGATCACATATATGAACTTAGGAATTTTCCTAATATTTAATTAATATTATCATAGAATAATATAGTCCATAAAATATATGCATAACAAATTCAATTCATTTATTTATTTCATAAAAACAATGTCTACTACATATGCTTTGAGGGCACATTTCCAACAATCTCCTACTTGCCCTAAAGAAAATGAGGCATCTCTCTCATTCCCATGTTTCTTACATGCTCCTTAAAAGATTTTATAAATAAAGTATTTGTGAAAGGATCTGCAAGATTATGCTTTGAAGCTATCTTCATAACTGCAACATCTCCTCGATGAACTATCTCTCATAGCAAGTGCTTCCTCTCGATGTGCTTTCCCCTCTTGAGACTCCGTGGTTCCTTTGTGTTAGCTACTGCCCCATTGTTGTCACAGTATAGGACTAGTGGCTTATCCTCATCTGGTACAACTTCCAGATCGGAAAAGAACTTTTTGAGCCACACAACCTCCTTAGCTACTTCACAAGCCGCTATATACTCGACTTCCATGGTGGAGTCTGCAATGCTGGTTTGTTTAATACTTCGCCAGACTACCGCTCCTCCTCTAAGAGTAAACACTGATCCAGAAGTCGATTTCTGACTATCACTGTCTGATTGAAAATCAGAATCAGTGTGACTAGTGGGGTTCAAGTCTCCACCTGAATATACAAGCATATAATCTCTAGTATTTCTAAGATACTTGAGAATATTCTTTACTGCAGTCCAATGACACAATCCAGGATTGGATTGATAACGGCTGACTATCCCTATTGCATAACAAATGTCAGGTCTTGTACACAACATGGCGTACATTAGACTGCCTACTGCTGAGGCATAGGGATATTGTCTCATGTCTTCCTCTTCCTGAGGTGTTTTAGGACACTGCTCCTTGGAAAGGAATACTCCAGAACGAGTTGGCATATCACCCTTTTTGGAGTTTTGCATATTAAAGCGTTCTAGCACCTTATCAATATAAGTTGCTTGAGACAATGCCAAAGTTGTGTTCTGCCTATCTCTAAGATTCTTAATTCCCAGAACATACTTGGCTTCTCCCAAATATTTAATTTGGAATTGTTCAGCTAACCAGTTCTTTACTTTTGATAATGATGTGACGTCATTTCCAATCAGTAATATATCATCAACATAAAGAACGAGGAATACTACTACACCATATTTGATTTATTTATAGACACAAGGTTCGTCAACGTTTTGTTCAAAACCAAAAGTTTTAATTGTGTCATCAAATCTAAGATTCCAAGATCTAGAAGCTTGTTTGAGTCCATAAATGGACCTAAGAAGCTTGCAAACCTTTTGCTCTTGACCTTATAACTCGAACCCTTCTGGTTGAGACATGTAAATGGTTTCGTCAAGGTAGCCATTCAGAAAAGTTGTTTTGACATCCATTTGCCAAATCTCATAATCCATGCACGCAGCTATGGACAAGAGTATACGAATGGATTTTAGCATGGCTACAGGAGAAAAAGTTTCTTCATAGTTAACCCCTTCTTTCTGTGTGTAACCTTTGGCTACAAGCCTTGCTTTGAAATTCTCTACTTTCCCATCCGCTCCTCTTTTCTTCTTGAATATCCACTTGCAACCAATGGGTTTGATATTCTCAGGTGGATCTTCGAGAATCCAGAAAGAATTGGAATACATCGATTCCATTTCTTGGTTCATGGCATCTTGCCATTTTTCCTTGTCAGAATCATTCATCGCATCTCTAAATGTCAATGGATCGTCTTTGTTTGTGTCAGACACAAGCATTTGAACTTCGTGTTCATAGCATATGGGTTGCTTGCTAACCCTCCCACTACGACAAGGTTCACTACTATTCTGACTAGAACTAGCAGTTTCCTTTTGCCGTTTTTCATTGGTTGTTGCTGGTGACTTTGCAACTTCATTTGAGACCATCTCCTCCAGAACAACCTTACTGCGAGGTTTGTGGTTATTCACAGTCATGTTCAAGAAAAGTTGCATTTGTCGATACAAATGTTTTATTTTCTTTTGGACTATAGAAAATTCCACCTCTGGTCTCTTTGGAATAACCCACAAACATGCACACTTCAGAGCATGATTCCAACTTCCCGGTCTTTCCTTTAACCACGTGTGCAGGACACCCCCAAATTCGAAAATGGTGTAAACTAGGTTTACAACCATTCCATAATTCTATGGGTGTCTTTTGGAAAGACTTAGAGGGAACAACATTTAATATGTATAGATCACATTGAATCGCATAGCCCCAGAATGATAGTGGTAATGATGAGAAACTCATCATTGATCTAACCATATCTAATAACGTTCTGTTCCGTCTTTCCGAAACACCATTTTGCTGTGGCGTTCCAGGTGTTGTGAGAAGGGATTGAATGCCATGCTCACACAGATGGTCCTTGAATTCAAAATCCAAGTACTCTCCTCCTTGATCAGATTGAAGAGCTTTTAGTGACTTTCCTAATTGTTTTTCAGCTTCTGCTTGAAATTCTTTGAACTTTCCAAAAGTTTCAGATTTTCTTTGCATTAAGTATATGCAACCATATCTTGAATAATCGTCAATAAAAGTGACGAAGTATTCATAACCTCCTTTTGCTTATACATTAAGTGCACCGCAAACATCCGTATGTACTAGCTGAAGTGGTTCTGTGGCTCTTGAACCTTTGGCAGAGAAAGGTCTCTTGGTCATTTTGCCTTCTATACAGGATTCACAAACAGGGAGAGATCCAATAGATAGTTCTCTTAAAGCACCATCCTATACAATCCTATTTATTCTGTCTAGACCAATATGGCCCAATCTCAAGTGCCACAGATATGTATCACTATCGGAATCAGTCTTTTGTCATTTAATAGATCTTGGATTGGCTGTTTTAAATAATTCCGAATTATTAACAAATTTCTCTTTAGCTTGCAGTTTATAAAGCCCATCGATAGATTTTGCAGAACATATCTTAAAACCATATCTTGAAATAATAATCGAATTATTATTAAAAGATATTTTAAAATTTTGTTCATGCAACATAGAAAAAGAAATTAAGTTTCTAGAAAATCCAGGAATATAATAAACATTTTCTAAAACAAGAAATTTATTATTCTCAAATTCCAAACGGGTTGTTCCAACTGCTGCTGCAGAGACAATCTAACCACTGCCTACCCTCATAGTCACATCTCCATCAGCAAGCTTCCTCGTTGAACTAAGAATCGGAAGAGAAAAGCAGACGTGGTTACTGGCTCCTGAATCTACTATCCAGGATGAGGAATTATCTTCCACTAAACAAGCTTCTAACACAAGTAAGTCAAATTTACCTGTATTTTTCTCTTTGAGGTCAATGAGATACTTTGAACAGTTTCTCATCCAGTGAGCATTTTCTCCACAATGAAAGCAAGTCCCTTTTGGGGTCTTCCTTTTTGAGGTTTTAGTGTTCTTGTTCTCTTTGCTTTTGGATGACTTTTTAGGCTTCTCACATATTAATGCAATGTTCAAGTTTGATTTCCATTTCATGTAGTTTTCACCAGTCAACTTTTCATTAGCAAGTAAAGAAGATACAATATTTGAGCTAGACATAATTGCTGAAAATAAATAAATAAACAAAATGAATATATGCATATAATAAATATCAGTTATTTTCGGAATAGTAAACGTGATACATGAATGCAACAAAAAACACATAAAAAATAATTACTAATTCCACGATTAATTAATTTGAACATTAATGGACCAGTCTTAGGGTAGGTCTGACTAATTCCAAATTAATTTTGAGATAAGCTCTCAAATTTATAAGTTAAAACTCAAATCAATATTTCTCTTTTGACTTATAAACAACTGCTTGTTTGGTCAAGAATACACTAGTCCGCTCGAAAGCCTAATGTACCTTGTGACTGTAACCCATTATTTTAGATCAATGAATTAACTCAAGAGTGTGCCTTAGGGTCAGTCAAACTTGAAATACATCATTAAATCCTATTCTTGAAAAAAAAAAAAGTTTTCCTTGAGAATAACACAGTCGGAAGCCTTCCTTGGGGGGCCACAAGCAATGGTGTCGCGAGGCCCTCTCCATGTTACCTCGGTGCTAACTAATAATGGAGACCATGGGACTTATTGTCATAACTCCCTCTCCCACTCACTATTTTAGAACATGTGTTTTCTCAAAACATCCTATGCTTTTTAATTGGTTGTAAAAATAAAGTGATCTATTTTTACCAAATGATATTCTAATAATTACTAATCAAATTAAGCAAAATTAAAATTATAGAACTATGCCATAATTAGTTCAATTTTATTTTTCCATAATTACTAAGAATATCATTTATAATTTAATAAAACAATTTTATTAAATACTAGAAATTAAACAACTTTTAAAATCTATTTCCGCTCTTGAACTAGTTAAAAAACTAGATTTATTATTATTTGGACCAGCATATAATCACATAGGACAATCCTAAGGCATGTTTCTACTCATATGAGATGCATGGTCAATTTTAAATACTGTGTGGGTTATATGTATGGCATGTCAAAAAAATGCATGATAAAGTATTAAACAATTTAATCACATTCAAACATTTAAATAAATAAATACTAGCTAAATAAATAAATAAATGCGAGCCGGGTGTCTTGGGTATTTCTAGAAAAATTACAACACTTGCAAAAATATACACAAAAATGTAAGAAACTAAATAAGACCTAAATAGATCTCTATCTATTACTTTCGGCCTTCACAAGTAGTCTTGATCCATTAAGTCACTTATCGATTTAATTTTGAATTAAAATAACTTTTAATTATCTTAAACAGATTTTAAGAATAATTAACTTGAGTTTGATGCCCGATAAGTTATTAGGCCCATATTTGAATTTGGACTCATACAATTAATTCAAAATAAAACAATTTTTAATTATGGGTTAACTTAATTAAGCCCATAATTTAAATGGACAATTTTTGGATGCAAGCCCTAGGGTTTAGAAACCCTAGGGGCGGCTGCATATGGTGGCTCAGCATGGGGCATGCGACTGGGGTGCACAGGCTGTTGTTGGGTGCGACACACAGGGGTGCATGGCTAGGAGCAGCAACAGCTGGCGCTAGGGCACGCAGGCGTGCAGCTGGGTGAGGCACAGGGGCGCGCGCTAGGTAGGGGTGTAGGTGCGCGCTGGGCGTGCGACAGATGCAAGCGTAGGGGAGGGCTGGTGCGCGCAGCAGACGCAGGCGCAGGGGCATGGGCACTCGGCTGGGCGAGGTGCGCGGGGCGCCTGGGTAGGCAACACGCAGGGGCTGGGCACACAGCCGTCCGGCTGGGTGAGGCTTGGGCTTCGGGGCTCGGAACCCGTGGCTCGGGGCTTACAGAAATTTTCAAATAATTTTAACACAGAAAATTAAAATTACAAAAATTCCTACACCCCAAAATGGCTTACATTTTTCATCTAGAATTTTAAGAACATTTCCTAAACCCAAAACACCATATAATTAACGACCCTTAAGAATAAACTATTATCATACATACATACATCCATTCACATATATTACAATAACATAAGAATGCATATTATGCCCACACAGTAATTAATGTATGCAGAGATTAATGACCGCTCTGGTACCAATTGTTAGGAACGAGTTTCCTAATACGCATTGGAATGGTGGTATGGTTGGCCCAGTATACAACAAAAATTTTGTAACATATTTAAACTACCTTTAAATATGCAGATCCATTAATATACATACATTAATCATAAGCAAGATAATAATAGAAATCATACCTCTTAAAGCCTATCAAGTGTCCTTGCTATCTTTTCGTATTTAGAACGATCTTCCTATCCAAGTCGCTCCCACGTACTCACACGAAGATCTTCCAAAGCATTCTCTACACCTCAAGAAATGTGTGGGTACTTAGAGAATGAATGATAGTTTATTTGTGATTCTACTTGATGTACTCAACACATGAGATCAAGAGAATAGGCCTAAGAATTGGTTCTTTATTTTCAAGGAGAGAAAACTATCGTTCTATTTTTCACAGAGCGAATGTTCAGAGTTGTCTCACTCATACATCTCTGAATATTTTTTTGATTAGTCATACTTAAAAGAAAATATTCAAATTTTAAAAAATAAATCTGTAACCATTTAACAATTTACTTTTTAATTAATTAATTATTCTATTAATGAAAAAAACCAAAAACCAATTTTTGAATTATCCATTAATTAATTAATTAAATAAAAATGAAAATCTCATCCCTGAAAATTGCCCTACACACCACACACGGTCCATGGACTGTGTGTGAACGTGTAGCCTTCCTAATTTTTAGGGATGTTGGTTTTTCAATTTTTATTTAATTATTTATTCAAACTACTTTGTCAGATAAAATCTAACAACCTGATAACTAATTCAAATTTGAATTCAAATTAATTATCTTTTTAATTAATTATCAAATATAATTAATTATTTGAATAAATATTAATCTTTTAAATTCAAATCCAATTTGAACTTATCAGATTATTATCTCCCACTCAAATGAAGATATTTAATTAATTCTACCAATTAATTAAATCCAAAATTTTCGAAAATAAATATTTAATTTATTATAATTTCGAAAATTATAATTAATTAATTATTTAATTAAATTTCGAAATTAATTTAATTAGTTAATATAATTTCAAAAATTATACAATAATTAAATATTAATTAATTTTGTTAACTACAACTAATTTGTAATTAATTAATTAATTACTATTATCATATAATTGCATATTTGACCTGAAGAACAAATTTCTTCTTAAATATGTCTTTAAACTATTTTCCCTTCATATCAACTCTTACCTTGAACAGTGTTGATAGAGCCTCTATGGGGACCTATGGACCTATAATTCCAAGCTCCAATAAATTTGAGATTATTAATTAAATAATCTTAATTTATTAATCTCATGATTATTCCATTATAAATATGAGATTGCACTCTTGTAATTATAGACTTTTCATTTACTGAGTACTTTATAATCATAAAGCGTCCATTGATATAATCATTGCATACAACTTGACCCTCTAATAATGGTTCATAATTAATCGGGAATAAAATTACTGTTTTACCCTTTTAATTATCTCTTGTTTCCTTAAGTACCATTGACTCTACTAGTGAAGGTTAATTCATAACTAAATTATGAATTTAAGCTCAATAAACTTTCAGTCCCAAAAGTCAACCCTTAAGAGAACCATCATTCAATCTCTTGCGAGAAGGCATAGATTCCATATCTGTATACTATGTCCCTAGCCATCTACATTAATGAGTCCCCAAAACAAAAGTTTCTAGCCTGATCATTCTGACAAACCCTAACAAGTGAATCAAAGAACTCATATAACATAAACAGGAGTTCATAGTAACTTTAGGATTAAGATCTATTTGTATATGATCATCAGTTGATATATTTAATTAATACTTCGAAACGGTATTTAACTAAGTATTAATAAACATATCTGGTCCAGTTCTATATATTCCCTAATATATAAAGCACCTCCACTAAAGTGTCCTACCACACTAGTGATCCGGATCTAGATCACATGTATTCATAATACTAGTGGACCGTGCTTGCAGTAATTAATCTAAAGATTCCATAACTTTATTTTACTGCGAACTATTCAAGTTCATTTATCTCAAACACAATCCTCCCGTACCAATACATGTTTGAGATCACATATATGAACTTAGGAATTTTCCTTATATTTACTTAATATTATCACAGAATAATATAGTCCATAAAATATATGCATAACAAATTCAATTCATTTATTTATTTCATAAAAACAATGTCTACTACATGTAAGGACCCCAAATTCGGTATTAAGGCTTAGGGCCTGAGATAGCGTGCCTGGAGGGCATAATGGAATTCTGTGTGGGTCTTTAATGGGTTTTATGCATGATTATGATTTAGTGCACGTTTTATGATTATGTGATTAATTGTGGTGCATGATTATGTGAATTAATATGCATGTAGACCTGATTGAGCATATTTGTAATTTGGCCATGTTGGGCATGACTATGTTGATACCTGTGATCTATGACTCGAGACGATCCTAGAACGAGTGGGTTAGCGGAAAGTCAAAGTGGGAACCTGTACCAGGCTTGGATTAAGCCTGGGGAGTTAATCGAGAATTTGGGAATATATTTGGTGATTTATTAGGTATTGGGTAGCGAACGGGAATTATTAGGAACACTTGAGGAATTAGTGGGAATTTGGGTAATATGACTAAAATGCCCTTTATGGACATAAAGGCTTAGAATTAGTAAGAGAGGGTATTTTGGTCATTAGGCTTGCAAGAGATAAAATAAAGAAGGCCTTTATACTTAGTGGATTTAGTAGAGAAAATTATAGGCTGAAAAGAAAGAAAGAAAGAAGAGAAAAGAAAGAGAGGGAAAGCTGAAGGGTTGGCTTTGAAGATTTGGTTTGTGGTTCTCCCACCCTTTTTCTTTGATTTTTTTTCTTGAGGTGAAGCTCAGTGGTAAGCTAGGGTTGTGGATTTGCAAGGGATTAGCAAGATCAAATCAGAGATTTGAGGTAAGTTCTTGAGGTTTTCGGTTTTAGGGTTTTGCTAGTTTTGAACTGTGTTTTTGAGCTAAATGGATGGGGTTTTTGGGGAAAACAGGTCAAGGTTGTGAAGGTGCAAGCCAAGGAGGTCTAGGGTTCAGTTCAAGGTCGAAATTCCACCCACGGTATGATTTCTAAGACCCTATCCTTGTTGTTTGATTGATTTTTTCTGGTTTGTGGGGTTCATTGGGTTAGATTTTGAGTTGTGGGTTGCTTGAGCTTGGGATTGAGTTCTTGGGGTGCTTGGGATGAGTGTGTGGTGTATATATGTTTGTTTTTGGGCTTGGGAAAGAGTTGGACAAGTTTGGGTTCGAAATGGGGGAAGAAAATCGCAAGATGCGATTTTTGGTTTTGGTCTGCTGCAACTAGCGCTACAGCGCTAGGCAGGGGGCGCTGTAGCGCTAGCCCCTGTCTGGTGAGGGTGGTTCTGCTTATAGCACTACAGCGCTACCTTTTGAGCGCTGTAGCGCTGCACTGTTCACAGAGGGGATTTTTGGGCTTTTGTGAAGGGATTTTGACCTAGGGTTCGGGGCTCGATTCCGCCACTTTGTTTTGGGGATCTAGGACTTCCCGAGGGCTCGGGATTAGTCCCGAGGCTAGGTTTTGGACTTGAGGATTGGTGATGACTTTGACTTGTGGATTTTGCTTAGGTAAGCGCTAGGGCTCGGGTAAGATCGTGCTCAAGGAGTCAGGTTGATCAAGGCTACTTAATCTAAAGGTAAGAAAACCGTAACACCCGAGTTTAGGGCATGGCCCCACTGTGTGATTGTAGGGCATGGCCCCGGATTGTATTACGTGCAAATTCTTAACCTTAAATGAACCGTGATGTGTGTGAATGTTTATTTTGGATGTATTATATGTGTGATTATGATGAAACGAACGGCAAAGGCCGGGTACGGCGTAGGCCGGGGCGGCCGTGGGGCCGAAAGTAACACACAGCACATGGGATGCTTATATTCAGGGTGGGACCCAAGGGATACATGAGTTATCCTCGCAGTGAGAACCGAAACTCCAGGCTTTGGTAAGGCCTTGGGAGCGGCATGGCCGTACTTGTTTATTATGATGGTTTTCCTCTGTGTCAGTGAATTATTGCCAGCTATTTGTTTTGCTTATGTTATGTACTATTTGGGTTTTCTTGCTGGGCTTCGGCTCACGGGTGCTCCGTGTGGCAGGTAAAAGCAAGGAGTCAGTCAACCGGCCATGAGTATGGAGAGCGTGGGGGCGGCGCGTACATGTTCGGCCTGCCCGACTGCTTTGGTTGGGGGCATTTTGTATATGGCTGTATTAAATCATTCTTTTGATAACTGATCAAGTGTAAATCTATTTTTGAGTTGTAAATATTTTGTAAACCTTATTTTGGGATCCCAGATGTTTCATATTTAACGTTTTAATGAAGTTAAACATTTTCAAAGAGTACAGCCTTAAATTCTGATTTATCCACACTTTTGGTTTTAGAAACCACTTAGAGTCAGTCAAAAGCACGATTTCTAATTTAAACTCACTAAGTAACGGCTCTAAGGTAGTAGGGCGTTACACTACATATGCTTTCAGGGCACATTTCCAACATTCTAAACCTTGTAGGCTACACCGATTCAGATTTTCAGACTGATGTCGATGACAGGAAGTCTACTTCTTAAATGGTGTTTACTCTTGGGGTGGAGCTGTGATATGGAGAAGCATAAAGCAGTCTAAAATCTCAGATTCCACCATGGAGGCTGAGTACATAGCCGCGTCAGAAGCAGCTAAGGAAATAGTCTGGCTAGAGAATTTCTATTCGGATCTTGGTGTTATTCCAGAAATGGATAAACCGCTTATGTTGTTTTGTGACAATACAGGAGCGATAGCCAACTCGAAAGAACCTCGTAGTCACAAGAGGAGTAAGCATATAGAAAGGAAGTATCACATTATTCAAGAATATGTGGCCAGGGGAGATGCGAAGGTTATGAAGATTGCAACTGAAGACAATCTTGCAGATCCGCTTACAAAGACACTACCAGAAGCAACATTTGAGAAGCATATCAAGGAAACGGGATTAGTAGAATGAAGGCATTAGTTTCAATTAGTGCAAGTGGGAGTTTGTTGGGGTTTTACAACCTAATTAAACCTCAATTTCTTTGTAATCTCATTTATTATCAATAAAAGAATAAAAATCATATTTTGACTTGGTCAATCACTTTGCTCACATGTTTTATTTTCATGATTATTTGTTTAATATAAACTTCTATTAAATCCCGAGAATATAACTAATCGTATTTATAGTGACGTAATCACAATGGAATATAAATATGATTATATGTTCAAAAATAAGTTAGTCCTAAGATTAGTTAGTGCACAGGATTTACACTGACTTGCCAATCTACGATATGTTCTACTTACATATTACAGTGTTATGTTTTTTCCAGAACATTAGCAAAGTAGATAAGATCAGATGTATTTGTTACATTGGACTGGACCGATATTGACAGTGGATAGGATAAGTAAACGTGTCATTATTATCTATTCTAGTCATATTATATAGTTGGCCATAGGTCAATTCAATCTCAATTCCGGGTGGTTAGTATTCTAACCGATTGTATTATTTGAGTTCTTTGACTTGTTCGTTACCAGCTTACCCTACAGACTAGCCCATACTTACATCTTGGGAACTCGGTAGTATAATTGAGTGGGAGTGTTAATCATAGATATGAATATCAATAGCTTCTGATGAAGAAGTGAAACGATGGTTTCCTTTTAGTTTTGTTCAAGGTGTTAAATGATAGAGATCTCATTTCAATAATTAAATTAGTTTACTGAAATATCATTTACAAGGAACTAAGTGTTTTAAGGATAAAATACAATGAGGGGTAAAACGGTATATTTTAGTCTCATCTCATTGTAGACCGTCTATAGATGATTGAGTGACAATTATGGTTGTAACAATGGATAATTAATAGTGTATCTATATTTGTTATAGAGCGTTCTATGAATTCAATAGTGCAATTCTGAATCTTTAGTGGAGTCACGATGAATTAATAAGTTTGTAAATTTATTTGTTAGATTTATGATATTGGAGCTTGATTTCATAGGCCCATGGTCCCCACTATACCTTGGATAAAATCATCTAGATAGTCTCAATTAATTGATTTAATTATCAATTAGAATTATCAAAGTTGACTAGGTCAATTTTTGGAAAGTTTTAGAGAGTTATGTAATTTTGAGAAGAAAAGAGAAATTATGGAAAATTTATTAATTAAGATAATTTGGTATCTAAATTAATAAATAAGTTTAAATCATGGTTCAAATTATCAATAATTATTTTGATAAAAGATTTAAATAATTATTTAATTAAGTAAATCAATAGAAAATAATGCAGGCCTTGATTTTAAGTCCAGTGGGCTTATAATCAAATGGGAAATTTCATGGGCTAAAGCCCATGATAATTTCGACATAATCAAATGGGAAATTTCACGCCCTAAAGCCCATAATAATTTCGACCTAGGGCTGATTATTGGCTATTATTTTATTGATTTTTTAATTAAATAAATGACCTAAATGAAACTATAAAAGGAATGTTAAGAGAGAGTTGAAATGATAAGTCAAAAGAGAAGTTCAGAAGCCAAAACACAAGTTTCTGATAGTTTTTAGATTCTCTCTAAACACAAGTCTTTTTCTAAGCCTCTTAGTTCTTTTTTTTTTCTTCTATCTGTATCTATCTCATCTCATGTGTTGAGAATTGCCCACTCTAGTCTATATGATTTTAAGGATACTTTGGAAGACTGTGAAGATAATAGAAGATCGGTTTAGTTTCTTAATAATACTCTACGATAGAAAGGATACTAGGGTTAGAGAAACTGAAGGAATGACTCTTTCATTCCACTACGTATAATGTAAGTATTCTTATAATTATTTCTCTTTGAATTCAATTTTACAAACATGTTCTAAGTTATCTCATATCAATTTGTTTAATATTAGATCTACATGAAAATAAATAAATATCATGTAAAGTTTTCCCAATAGTTAAGAACTTAGTGTGATAATTTTAAAGTCTTAGTGTTATTACTAAATATCGTTAGTTTGTTGTATGATTTTTTTATACATTTTTACTTGTTAATCTTTTTAATATTAAAATTTAATTTAAGAGATAAAAAAATATATGATTAAAAAAACCGATGCAATTCAATTACAATCCAATAATAATTGGATCGAATCGAATTGGATTTTGAAGCTATACTAGATTGGATTGGATGCTTATTTTCAACATCCAACCTTTATTGGATTGGTTAGAGGCAAAAAAGTTGAATGATGAGCATCCCTACTTCTAAGTGCAAAAAAAATGTTAATGAATTAAATGAATTTAAATTGAAATTGATATAAATTAACAAATTGAAATTGATATAAATTAATAAAATGAAATTGTTAATTTTCATTAATAAAAATATAAATTGTTCAAAATGAGAGTGGTGATACAAACATTGCCACAAATACATTAGGTCCGAGTAAGCATAAACGAGAATGACCCTCGAGCACGATCCCGATTCTGAGCCCTTAGCGAAACCCTAAGCCACAATCATAAAATAGGATTCTATTAATATCGAGCGATCAAAGGCTTCTGGACCAAGTCCTAGCCTCTAAGGCCTCGAGTTCCACGAAACCAGGTATAATGGAAACAATCTTGAGCCCTAAGGAAAAGCTCTATTTTGAAAACAACGACCCAAGGCAAAACTGCCCAGGCGGGCTGCGACTTGCCCCCAATAGGTCGCAGCGCGCTCCCCTGACCAGCCTCTATCTCCTCTTTGTCTAGAGGCATGGGCCGCGACTTGCCCTCTCAAGTTGCGGCGCGCCCCCTAGGCAAAGGCCTCCCATGGTGCATGGCTCTGATTGAGTCGTGACTTGGCCCCACGAACCCAAAAAATCCTCCATTTCCAGCAGCCAAAACCCATCCAATCTAACCCAAAATCATTTCAATAACATAATTTAACCATCACACTAGTACTAATATGTTCCCAGCAACAAAACCCATCAAAAACTTAGCTCAAAACTCATCAAAACTACACCTTCAATCTTTGAAACTCACAAGCTCATAAACACTTAAAAACCAGCCAAGAAACATAGAATTTATTTGCTAGAATTCATAGTTTAAAGCATACCTCTACTGAAGATGGATTCCACAAACTGCTACTGAATTAATCCTCAAGATTTTAGCTTCAATTCATGTAATCCTAGCCCAAAAAAATCCCTTGGTTCTTCAAGGACTTAGCTTGGAAAGCTTGAGAGAGATAAGGGGTCGGTCTAGGTAGCAGCTTCTAGCATTTCTTTTTATTTTATCTAACTTAACTAACTTAAGCTAATTCCAAGACTTGGGGTACCAAAAACGTCCCCATGGGCAAAATGGTAAATTTCCCCAATATTCCCTCCTAAACTTTCTAACTTCAAATATATCTCCAATTATTTATTTTCATAACCCAATAAATGTTTATTACCCAAAATACCCCTTGACTCACCCCAAGTCGGGTGTCGGGTCCCGTTGTGACTTTCCCGCTAACTTGCTCCCTAGGATCGCCTCGTGCCGAGTTACCCAAAATAACCCACATAATAATGTGGTCTCTCACATATATCACATATATGCACATAAATACACAGTTATGCCTGCAACGGGCCAAATTACCAAAGTTTCTCTTCTAATAAGAAGCGGGCCCGCATGCATATTTAATACCCCTAAATTTTCGCATGTAATCATATTATCACATAATCCACATAGTTACAATTAATATAACAATTAAACACATAATTCCATATATTTCCATCCCGACCCCCTAATCAAGACCCTAAGCCTTATTAGGTAATTGTGGGACGTTACAACTATCCCTTCCTTACGGAAATTTCGTCCTCGAAGTTTTACCTGAACAGCTCGGGAAACTGAGCTTGCATATCTGCCTCTAGCTCCCAGGTTGCTTCCTCGACCCTGCTGTTCCTCCATCATACCTTAACCAAAGGTATAGTCTTGTTCCTCAAGACCTTGTCCTTTCTATCAGGAATCTAAACTGGTTGCTCCTCATAAGACAAGTCTGCCTCCAATTCCAAATCCTCATAACTCAGCACATGTGTTCCATCTGACACATACTTCCTCAACATGAAAATATGGAATACATTATGCATGCTAGACAGTGCAGGGGGTTAAAGCCAACCTACAGGCCACCTGCCATATCCTTTCTAGCATCTCGAACGGTCCCATAAACATGGGGCTCAGATTCACTGCCAGGGCGGCAATGATATCTGGAGGGCTTATCCAGAGTGCGCCAGATGCAGGAGACGCCATCTAGGAGAATGTCAGACAAAGGCATGATTTCTATGTGGGGTAGTGGGACATCTTAAGAAAGACAACCCAAGATCGAAGAAAGAGGAACCAAAGAAGGCGGACAGCTTGACTCCAGCTTGAGTGTTGGCACTAACGAAGTCAGAGGCTAAGGCTAGTCCTTCAGTAGTGACATGTCAGCTTTCTAGTGCTGGTTCATCTTTATACTGTATTGATTGATTCTGGTGTTACACATTTGTGGATGCTAAAAATTCTTCACCCGTTAAAGACCCACATCTTATGCTAAGGTCCCATGAAGGCCCAAATACGTAAATGTGCCTACATCCTTAGACGTGTGTTGGGAAGCCTTGCCAGGCAAAGCCCCGTTAGCCATATGATGCCTCATCTCACCAAGCTACAACATCTCGCGAGACCCTTTCCTCGCGCGCCAAGCACCTACACTCCCACGAGACCTCGTCTCGTGCCTCACGCGATAAGTAGCTGTACCCCGCGAGACCCTTGTATCGCGCCTCGCGCACCCAGCAGATGCACCCCGCGAGACCCTCATCTCATGCCTCGCGCGACCAGAAAGTGAACCCTGTGAGACCCTCGTCTCGCGCGCCCAGTAGGTGCACCCTGCGAGACCCTCGTCTCGTGCCTCGCGCGCCGAACAGGTGCACTCCGCGAGTCCCTCGTCTCGCACCTCACGCGCCAAGCAAATGCACCCTGTGAGACCCTCGTCTCACGCCAAACAACTACATGATGCCTCACACCATGCTGCCTCACTACACATTGCTTTCCATGGAAGGTGTCACCAATGGAGCAATTATATGAGCATATGAGGAACATTGAAAGGTTAAAAGGATAGGATGCCTTGTGAGGGTAAGAACCTACACATGACACAAAGAGATCGTACAGGTACAAAGTATGTACGGGGGTACGACCCTAAAGATCCCAGGTATCTGACCCTAATCTCCACACCAGACAAGTAGTGGTCGTACGAGTAAGGTACCCGATGTGGTCCTTCCCAGTTAACCTCTGACATTTGTACTAAACAGGTGGTGGAGGTACAACCAGGTACTAGAGTTGAGGTGAACCCGTAGACCCTTGGCGTGTACTAGAGCCGACCACCATGATCCTGACACCACTACCATCTGTAGGCTGCATATGCAGGGTCGTGTCCCCAGGGACCACCATGTACAGTGAGCCAATAGTGCTCTACTATAAATATGGCCTCCCTTCACCTGAGAAGAGGGTGGAATTTTTGGGGGAGAATTTTGTAACCAGTTATTGCTAATAAAAATAGATATTCAACATTCTCTCTAATTTTCACTCCAAAATTCTAGCATTTACATTTTGTGTTCTTGAAATCATAAGGAAGTTTGCTTGAAGTTTAGTCAGTTTAAGTTCACTTCTTTTAAAACTCACAATGTTCTTGATCTAACTTGGTTAACAAGTTCTTACCGTCAACAGTTTGGTGTTGTCTGTGGGAAGGATAAGTGTCAAGCCACTATTCTTGTGTTGATTCCAGTAGAGAAAGATGCCAAGACGTTCCAAGCGTTTGAGAGAACCACGAGAGGTTGAGGTCCACTTGGATGGAGATTAGCTGAAAGCTTCCATGAGGAATCCTCCACCACCTAAAAATGTGGATGCACCAAAGGACCCCAGGGTTCCTAAAGATGAAAGGGAGGCTTCATCCCCAGCCATTCAACCCGATGGAAACTGTCGAGGAGCAGCGGCTGCCCCTACGGGGGGTGCCGAAGCGTTTTTGTCCCCAAGGCCCTCGCGGGTACCGAACTCTTGCCGGCAAGATCCGAGTCCATCAACGCATAGACCCGAAAAAAGTCCCCGAGTACATTCCATAAGCTCGAGCTCTAGGACTTGATTCCACGAAGATGAGATACGCGAGTTACACCGAAAGAATCAAAGGCTAGAAACTACATTAGAGAATATGCAAGATGTGTTGAATGGCCTACTACAGGGAAAGTCAAGCATGCCTCTTCCTAGGTGAAAGGAAGAAGGCCATGAAGGAGGAGAAACCATAGTCCCTATAGTTGATGGGAGGACTCGACTCTCCACTAGCAATACCCCACGAACGTCCCGGACGAGCGAAGCAGCCTAAAAGGCTAGAGAGGATGAATAATGCTAACCCTCAAGATGAAGTTGATGTCACCTCAAAGGAAACATCCCCAGACTTAAGAGAAGAACTCAATAGGAAAAGGACAGATGAGAGGATCACACCTCCTGTGGCTCCTTCGGAAGGCAAAAAGGAACGAAAGGCCAATCCATACAACTTGAGAGACTCCTTGAACAAAAGGAGACAAGACTTGGATATAGAGATAAGGAGCCTACGGAGCAAGATAATCACTGCGTCTGGGTGGGCACGCTGTCAACGATGGTTTTGATTACGAATCACCCTTCATTAGGGAAATCCAAGCCGTTCGGCTCCCAGCCAACTTCAAAAAGCCTCACATGACCCCTTATGAGGGAAATACGGATCTGAAGTACCATTTGGACGCATTCAATGACCTAGTGAAGTTGAGAAGAATTAATGGCAGAGCCAGGGGCCACTACTTTGCTGTCATGTTAAAGGGCCCTGCGTACAAATGGTTCAAAAGACTCTGGCCAGGGTCCATCAAGTCTTGGCAACAATTTTCTCACAAATTTCTCCAGAAACATCACGCTGTACGTGACTACACTATGCCAAGCACCACCCTTGCTAATGTGAATCAAGGAGAAGAAGAAAGCCTGAAGAGCTATATCCATAGGTTCAATATGGAGGCAGCCAAAGTCGGAAGCCTAACCCGTGGGGAATTAAAAATGGCCATTACAGCCGGGGTGCGCCCGGGTAGTAAGCTGTGGGATAACATGCTAAAGAGGGAGGTCACTGACTTAGACGATTTCTACGAACGGGCACAAAAGTACATTCGTGTCGAAGATGGCCATGAGAACCTGAAGGCATCACTTGTCAAGCCCTCAGCCCCTGATGGTTCAAATGACGCAAAAAATAAAAGAGTGTACGAAGGGCCAAGATATGACCACCAAAGGAAGCACAAACAAAGAGGTAACCTTAGGCAAACATCCCACATCTTCTACACTGACCTAACACATACTAGGGAATATATCTTCGTAGCGAACGAGAATCAGGTCCCCTTCGGGAGACCCCCACCAATGAAGAGAGATCGGTTAAGGAGAGATCCCAGAAAGTATTGTCAGTATCATAAAGACATTGGCCACACCATTGCAGAATGCACTCATTTAAAGGTGGAAGTTGAAGAACTCATACGTAGGGGGCACTTGGGTAGATATGTTCAAAGAGAAAATGAAAAGACCAGATGATAGACCACCCTCGCTACGAGCATGGGATGTAGCCCTAGAGGTGCAAGGAGAGGTGAGGAAAATCTTTGGAGGACCAAGATTCCGAGGAGAATCGAGAAAGGGGCGAGATAGATACGCCAAGGAAGCCAGACGAAGTCCACCCCCATGCATGTTAAGTTTAGAACAACGACCCCCGAAAAACTTTAAAGGGGAAAACAATTCAATAACCTTCACTGAAGAAGATGTATGAGGTGTGCATTTTCCACACAATGACCCCTTGGTATTAAGTGTACAGCTGGCTAACATGAAGGTGCATCGGGTTATGGTAGACAATGGGAGCTTCGTAGACATCTGATATCGCCCAGCCTTGGAGAGGATGGGACTGGGCAACAGAAACCTAAAGCCCTGCAACACCTCCCTTTATGGGTTTACAGGAGACTCGATACAGCCCCTGGGCACAATCGAGTTAGCCCTCACCATGGGAGAGCCGCCTAGATAAACCACTGGAACGAAAAACTTTGTCGTAGTAAGCTATTCCTCAGTCTTCAATGCGGTTTTAGGGAGACCCTCCCTGAGAGAATTGAAGGCGATAACCTTAGTATACCACTTGGCCATAAAATTCCCAACTCCTGAGGGGGGTAGCGAGCGTGAAAAGGGAATAGAAAGAAGCAAGGGGATGTTATAACACGTCCCTTCGCACAATCATGAGACTGCCAAAACCTATGGCAATGGTAGTGCATGGGAGCACACACCCGCATGAAATAAACCCCATAGTTACTGAGGAGATTAGAATTGATGGTTGTGCATACGCGCCTAAGAGGGAACATCGGGTAAAGCTCCACTTTTAATACGATAAATCAAAAGGGTTACCATAGTTAGCCCCCCAACATAGTTGTGAGTTCTCCCCTTAGAAGCAGCTATAAATTAGAGGGGTAACCTAGATGCCCTGGTATGTAGAAAGAACAATGTTGCCATAGATACCTATGTACTCTACTCATTTTTAATGAATATGTTTCTTATTGGCATGTCACACTCCTCATTTACGTGAGCACGTATCTAACTCTCTTGTACCTATCACCAATTGGAATCATCAAAGTGCATGAGCAAAATGATCAAAGTGCCCGACAAGATAAATCTCGCCAACAACTTGGGGGGAAGAGTATACAGTCAAAAAGGGTCATAAAAGAGCCCCTTATATATAAAAAAAAAAAAAAATAAGAAAACCTTGCAAGACATCTCTTGAGTTCACGAGGATTAGCTACCCTTATGAACATCAAGAGAGTCAAAAGGTCCTATAGGAAGAACTTCCTAATAAAGGCTGAAACCTTCACGAGAGGAAAGGCCTCAAGAAGAGCATCCACCAATAAGCTTAGAGCGGCCACCAAGTCGTTTAGCCAAATAGGGTCCTAAAATAAATCCTTGTAAAAATAGTACTATGCATAATGACGAGAAAGATGCTTCTCGCAAAAAATAACAAGCGCACGCGAAAATATATAAAAGGATAGCTAGAACTCAAAGGGTCAACATATCCTTAAAAATACAATCCTGGTGCACCAAAGAGACCATAACTATCAGTCCAAATAAAGTATCAACAAGTTATTGGAAAAAAGAGAGAGACCTATCGAACCCCTTTGGCTCCTGCATACAGGAGTGGGCTCAAAAGGACCTCAAGCATAAAGAAACAAAAACAAATGATCACACACACACACACATATATATATATAGATATATAAGAAGAAAGTCGTGATAATGTTGCAGAATAAAGTTCTTCAAGGAAAAAGCAAAAAACCAGGAGAAACCTCTCCGGTACAATAAGATTCGAATAAGCATACAACCAAATCGAAGTGAAAAATAAAAACTGTAGAAATGAAATCTCAAGGCCTCCCGCTGCGAGCATTCCACTCGGCCGCCTTGGCAATGACATGGTCACCAAAGGAGGAGAAGTCGAAACTAGGATTCTGCCTCCACATTCCATATAGGCTGTGCTCTACTAACTTGTACTCAACCTCTGCCAAATCAGCCTCAAGGAGAGTGACCCTCTCCCGCAACTCCTCAGCCTTAGCTTCCGCTCTCTTCTTCTTTTTGGATGATGAAGAGGCCTTCGCCAGGGCTTTCTCTAGTTTGAGGTTGACATCAGCAAGTTGTCTCTCAAGCGCCAGAACTCTGACCGCTAGACGAACCCTTTCAAGATTGGATGAAGATAGGTCCTATGCCGAGTCTACAAAACATTGATGTAATGACCCAAATTTACTAATAAGGCTTAAGGGCCTTGATTAGTGTGCCAGGAGGGCATAATTGGAATATATGTGATTTAATCATTAAAAGTATGTTATATGACTATTTGAATATCTGAGATGCATGACTATGTGTATTAGTATGCATGTAGGCCCTGATTAGGTTAGAAGGGCATAATCATAAATCTAGCCTGCTGAGGGCATAACTGTATATATATGTGATAAATTGTCAAGACCACATTATTATGTGAATATATCTGTGATCTGTGATTTGAGACGATCCTAGTGAGCGGGTTAGCTAAAAAGTCACGACGGGGATTTATACCCGGCTCGGGGTGAGCCTCGGGTATAAATCGAAATTTAGAGAATATATTGGGATCAATTTTGACATCGAGGAATATAATTGGTGAATTATTAGGTATCGGGAAGTAAGCGAAAAGTAATAGAGACACTCGAGGAATTAGCGGGAATTGGGTGAAATGACCAAAATGCCCCTAGGTGGATTAAAAGATTTAGAATTAAAGGGGAGGGTATTGTGGTCATTTGGCTTATAAAGGATAGGTATTCCTCAAGATTTATAACTTAGTAGGAATTGTAGAAAGGGCTGGAAATTATGAAGGAAAGAAAAGAAAGGAAAAGAAGGGAAAGAAAGACAGGGCATTTCCAAGGTCGGTTTGGGATTTCTTCACCATTTCATGGGTTCCTTTGGAGGAAAAACTCAAGAGGAGTTCGGGTAAGAGCTAGAGGATAGGTTCCCTGTACTAGCTTCAGGAATTGGTAGAACAATCCATCCAGTTGAGGTAAGACTTTGAGGTTTTCTTTGGTTTCTGGTTTTGATGTTGAACTAAGATTTCTAAGCTGAATTTGGTGGGGAATTCTAGGGAAGTTGGAGCTGAGCTTTGAGGAGGTGAAGGCCAAGCTTGTGAGGAGGACAACCTAGGCTAAATTTATCCAGCCAAGGTAAGGGATTCTCGTTTGAACTTTCTGGTTTCAGTGGCTGTTTTGCTGAGTTTTTGAATTCTAGGTTTAGCTATGTTGAAATAATGGATTAAGGGTGCACGTGTTTAAGTTTTGTATGGTTGGGATGCTTGGGATGAGTTATACATGTTAGTAAGCTTGATTCTAAGATTGGTGGAAGTTTGGATAAGTTTTGGTAAGGTTTGGCTCGGGGAAAATCGAAGGAGGGAAAAACAGCATTTGTTGTTCTATGACTAGCGCTACAGCGCTAGCCTTTGGGCGCTGTAGCGCTAGGCCATATACCCTGGGATGATTTTGGGCTCTATTTGTAGCACTGTAGTGCCTTCTATAGAGCGATGTAGCGCTACCCTATTTCCAGAAATGGATTTTTGAGTTATTTTCAAGGGTTTTTGCCCGGGGGTTCGGGGTTTGATTCCACCACCCCGTTTGGTGGAATTGGGGCTTCCCGAGGGCTCAGGATTGGACCCGAGGTTATGTTTTGGACTTGAGGTTGGTGATGATTCTGATCTATGGTTGTGACTAGGTGTGCGCTAGGGCTCAAGGGGGATCGTGCTCAAGGATCAAAGTGAACAAAGCTAGCGAATTTAAAGGTAAGAAAACTGCACCCGGTTATGTGTTTGTGATGGGACTAAGTGCCCCCGATATCTATATAATGTCAAGATGGCATTATGCCATGGGACATGTGATAAACGACCTAAGGGTGCCTTATGCAATATTTGCACACAGGGCGCGGCTTGGCCACTGGTAGCCAAGGACAACTTAATATTCATTGAGCTCGGTTTAAGCGGGCCGGAGTCAGTGGAATAAATAGAGGGTGCGACTTAAAGGCATTAAGCCTAGTTATCATTTGTGAATTGATTATCGATATGTAATGATATGCTTAGTATGTTGAGTACCTTATTGTCATGAATGCTTAGTCTGTTGAGAACATGCTTATGTGATATGAGATATTTGACTGTCTGTTAATTGATTGTGCTATGTTATTGTGTTTTCTTGCTGGGCCTTATCTCACGGGTGCTACGTGGTGCAGGCAAAGGCAAAGGCAAGTTGGACCAATCCTGAGATGGAGAGCTACGGGGCTGAATGTACATAGTCAGTTGTTCGGCCGCCATGGCCGAGGAGTGGATCAGGACAAGGAATACCTAACAATCTGTTTTTCCTTAGAGTGGCTAATTATTGTATTTAAATCTTGAATCATTGTAAATGGTTCTAACCTTGTTATTTTTGGGATCCCTTGTAAACAGAAAATGTTTATTTATAAGAAATGCAGCTTTTGAGACCAAAATCTTTTAACCCTAGTTCCACTATAGTTTAGTAACACGTTTTTAATTAAATGACTTGATTAGCAAGTCCAACCCCTTTATAAACACACAGTGTAATTGTCTTGGCTATCCAAGGCGTTACAACTTGGTATCAAAGCGTCCTAGGTGTAAGGGTTCCTGAAGACTAGCTAGACATGTACATTCACCGCGAAAGACAAGCTCGACTCAGGGTTTCGTAATTGTGTACACATGATTATGTGCTTAAATGATTTGAGTGAGATATGACTGTTGATATATGTTTGATTAATAGGGAGCATGAGATACTAATAGGGCCTGGCCCTTGACTATTGCATGATGTTGTAGAGGCGTGCTTATCAGCATTGCTATTAATGTGAATGAATATGGAAGAATATTTGGATAAATTGCTACATCTTGATTGCTTGTGAATGATTGGAGTTCCAGTGATGGATCATGAAAGGATTATTACCCTGTCATTATAGTCTGATTGCCGAGTTGTTGATTGCAGATTGACTTGGATAATTATGTGTCCAAGAAAATCTATGCGACTAGCCGGCAGGTCTGAGACTAGAGATGATGATCAGGGCCAGACCCCTCCACCAGCCTCTGAGAACTGGCAGCAACTTATGGCAGACATGCAAGCTCGGCTACAGAGCCAAGATGAATAGATCTAAATTCTGCGGCAACAGGCTCCATCAGGGAGTGTTGCCCCCATTGTACCACCTGCAGTGGTACCTGTTGTACAGCCAGTTGAGGTTGGGAATTAGTGGGAACCGTTGTAAGAGCGGTTCAGGAAACAGTAGCCCCCGATCTTTGAGGGAGGACCTAATCCACTGAAGGCTAAACAGTGGATGACTATGATTACTACCATCTTGGACTTTATGAGGGTAGAGGGACATCAAAGAGTGGCCTGTGCCACATATATGCTGAGAGAGGATGCCCAAATTTGGTGGGAGGTGGCATCACAGACCAGGGATGTTACTGCTTCTACTTGGGAAGGATTCAAGGACCTATTCAGTTAGAAGTACTATAATGTTGCCATCAGGTCAGCGAAGATAAATGAGTTCGTGGGCTAGTTCAGGGCAGTATGACAGTTACAGAGTATGACCTGAAATTTGACAGACTTGCAAAATTTGCACCAGATCTTTTGCCTACCGATGCAGCTAGGGATGACAGATTCATTAGAGGGCTTAATGATATGATAGCCCGGGATGTGAGAATTACAATAGTACCTGGAGGGACAACGTAAGCCCAGGCTATAGAGAAGGCTCTTACCACTGAGGAAGCGGAGACTAAGATTTGGAGAGAGAGTGCAGTGAAGCGGGAGGGCCGCAGGGCGGTGCCTCCATATTCTGGTTCTAGTAGGGGCGGAGGCCCCAGTGATTTGAAGAGGAAGACCACTGATGCTTCGACCGTTCCTGGTCCTGATAGGAGATGTCGGGGTACTCAGGGTGGTCGTCAGGGAGGCGGTGATTCATGGAGGACTTATCTAGAGTGCACAAGGTACAGAAGACGCCATCCGAGTGAGTGCCAGGCTAAGGCCTGTTATGTGTGTGGGGTGGTGGGACACCTCAAGAAAGATTGCCCAATAGTGAAGAAGGGAGATGCGGGGAAAGTGGACAGCCTTACTCCAGCTCGAGTGTTCACCCTGACACAGGCGGAGGCCGAGGCTAGTCCCTCAGTAGTGACAGATCAGCTTTCTAGCGCTGGCACTCCTTTTACTGTATTGATTAACTCTGGTGCTACACATTCATTTGCTTCTAGTAGGGTGATTGATAGATTGTGTAGACCTAGTGAGTATTGTGTTTCAGGGTTTGGGACTATTTTGCCTACCGGGGAACAAGTAGTGTCTAGGAGGTGGATTAGAGCACTGCCAGTGATAGTTGATGGTAGGGAGTTATCAGTAGACTTGATTGAGTTGAGTATGGAGGACTTTGATATGATTCTAGGTATGGATTGGCTGGTTAGATATGGAGCTACCATAGACTGCAAGAAGAAGATGGTGACTTTTGAGCCAGAGGGCAAGGATCCCTTCGTTTTTGTAGGAGCGGTGCATGGACCCCGCGTACCCAGGATATCGGCGTTGAGAGCCAGAGACTGGTTACAGGGTGGATGCATATGCTTTCTGGATAGTGTGGTGGATACCACCAGGGTTTCACCAGTAGGACCGAAGGAGACCAGATTGGTTTAGGAGTTCTTGGATGTGTTTCCTGAGGATTTGCTTGGATTACCGCCACGTAGAGAGATTCAGTTTGTCATTGAGTTGGCGCCAGGGATAGAGCCAGTGTCGAGGGAACCATATAGGATGGCACCGGCAGAACTGAAGGAATTGAAGATACAGTTTCAGGAGCTTCTGGATTTGAGGTTTATCAGACCTAGTTACTCGCCATGGGGTGCTCAAGTTTTATTCGTGAAGAAGAAGGACGGGACCTTGAGAATGTGCATAGACTACAGAGAATTGAACAAGTTTACCATAAAGAATAAGTATCCCCTATCAAGGATTGATGACTTGTTCGATCAGTTGCAGGGTAAGACGGTGTTCTCAAAAATTGATCTTCGATTTGGTTATCACCAGATGAGGATCAAGGATGAGGATATACCGAAAACGGCCTTCCGAATGAGGTACGGGCACTATGAGATTCTGGTCAAGTCGTTTGGTTTGACCAATTCCCCAGCAGCCTTCATGGACTTGATGAACAAAGTGTTCAAGGACTTCCTGGATCAGTTCATTATTGTCTTCATCGACGACATCTTGGTGTATTCCAGTTCAGAGGCAGAGCACGAGCTTCATCTTTGATAGGTTCTTCAGAGGTTGAGGGAGCATCAGTTGTACGCCAAGTTTAAGAAATGTGAATTTTGGTTACCAGAAGTGACATTCCTTTGACATATCGTGGGTGCAGATGGAATTAAGGTGGATCCATCTAAGGTAGAGGCAGTTAGGGATTGGCCGAGGCCAAGAAACGCCTCAGAGGTGCGAATCTTTCTTGGTCTAGCGGGTTATTACAGATGGTTTGTGGAGGGCTTCTCGAAGATAGCGGCACCGATGACAGAATTGACACGGAAGAATCTGAAGTTTACCTGGTCAGACAAGTGCGAAGACAGTTTTCAAGAATTGAAGCGATGACTTATTTCTGCGCCTGTGTTGAGTCTTCCTTCGGGGGAAGGGAAGTTTGTGGTCTATTGTGATGCATCGAGGTTGGGTTTAGGCTGTGTGTTGACGCAGAATGAGAAGGTCATAGCTTATGCATCACGACAGCTGAAGGAGTATGAGCAGCGGTACCCTACCCATAATTTGAAGTTAGCAGCGGTGGTATTCACACTAAAGATTTGGTGACATTATCTGCATGGGGAAAAGTGCGAGGTATAAACTGAACCACAAGAGTCTGAAGTATTTCTTCACACAAAGAGACCTGAACATGAGATAGAGGCATTGGCTGGAGTTGGTAAAGGATTATGATTGTGATATTCTTTACCATCTGGGGAAATCCAATGTGGTAGCAGATGCATTGAGCCGGAGAGGCCCAGGTCAGTTATATATTTCCACCCAGATCTCTAGAGAGTTAGCTGATGAGATGGTCAGAGCAGGGATAGAATTGGTGGTAGGTCGGTTGGCCAATATTACTCTGCAATTGACCCTGCTAGAGCGGATCAGAGAAGGACAGTTGGCAGACGCTTAGTTACGGGGGATTAGAGAGAATGCCTTAGCAAGAGTAGCTAAGGACTATTCTATTTCTGAGGTTGGTTTGCTTTGGTATCAGGGACAAATTTGTGTTCCAGCTGATGAGGGGATCAGACGAGAGATACTGGATGAGTCTCATACGATGCCGTACTCACTTCATCCGGGTACCACGAAGATGTACCAAGATGTACTGATGTTATATTGGTGGCCTGGGATGAAGAAGGATGTGGTGGAGTATGTAGCCAGATGCTTAGCCTGTTGCTTCAGCCTTTGGGTATTCCCGAGTGGAAATGGGAGGACATTACTATGGATTTTGTGGGAGGTTTACCCAGAACAGTGGGGCTTCATGACTCAGTGTGGGTGATAGTGGACAGATACACCAAGTCAGCCCATTTTCTTTCAGTAAGATCGACATATACTGTGGATCAGTATGCTGAGTTGTATGTGAGGGAGATCGTACATCTCCATGGGGTTCCTAAGTCTATAGTGTCAGACCGGGATCCAATCTTTACCTCCAGTTTTGGAGTGGTTTGCAGAAGGCTTTGGGAACTCAGTTGAAGTTCAGTATAGCCTTTCACCCTCAGACTGACGGACAGTCTGAGAGGACGATTCAGGTGTTGGAGGATATGCTCAGAGCGTGTGTGATTGAGTTTGAAGGTTCATGGAGTAATTATCTCCCATTGATTGAATTTTCATATAACAATAGTTACCAATCAACAATTGGAATGGCTCCCTATGAGTTGTTGTACGGGAGGAAGTGTAGATCACCCATTCATTGGGATGAGATGGGTGAGAGGAAGTATTTGGGGCCAAATATGGTTCAGAGAACAAGTGAAGCTATAGAGAAGATCCAAGCTAGGATGCTCGCTTCTTAGAGCAGACAGAAAAGCTATGCTGATCCTAAGGATAGGGACGTGGAGTTCCAGGTTAGGGACCACGTGTTTCTTCGAGTCTCACCTTTGCGAAGGGTGAGGAGGTTTGGAAAGAAGGGCAAGCTAAGCCCTAGATTCATTGGACCTTTTGAGATCCTAGAAAGGATTGGTCAGGTGGCTTACAGATTAGCCTTGCCACCATCGTTTTCTAGAGTCCATGATGTATTCCATGTTTCTATGCTCCGAAAGTATGTCTCAGATGTGACTAACGTGTTGAGGTATGAAGATTTGGAGTTACAGACAGATTTTGCTTATGAAGAGCAACTAGTTCAGATCTTGGATAAAAAAGATAAAGTATAGCGGAATAAGACAATACCTCTTGTTAAAGTGTTGTGGAGGAATAGTAAGGTCGAGGAGGCAACCTGGGAGCTTGAGACAGCGATGCGGGATCAATATCCCGAGTTATTCAGGTAAATTTCGAGGATGAAATTCTCATTAGCAGGGGATAGTTGTAACGACCCAAATTTACTAATAAGGCTTAAGGGCCTTGATTAGTGTGCCGAGAGGGCACAACTGGATTATATGTGATTTAATGAATAAAAGCATGTTATGTGATTACTTGGATATCTGTGATGCATGACTATGTGTATTAGTATGCATGTAGGCCCTGATTAGGTTAGAAGGGCATATTCGTAATTTTGGCCCGTTGAGGGCATAAATGTAAATAATTGTGATAAATTGTTGAGACCACATTATTATGTGGATATTTCTGTGATCTGTGATTTGAGACGATCCTAGTGAGCGGGTTAGCGAAAAAGTCACGGCGGGGATTTATACCCGGCTCGAGGTGAGCCTGGGGGTATAAATGGGAACTTAGAGAATATATTGGGGTCAATTTTGACATTGAGGAATATAATTGGTGAATAATTAGGTATCGGGAAGTAAGCGGAAAATAATAGAGACACTCAAGGAATTAGCGGGAATTGGGTGAAATGACCAAAATGCCCCTAGGTGGATTAAAAGATTTAGATTTAAAGGGGAGGGTTTTGTGGTCATTTGGCTTATAAAGGATAGGTATTACTCAGGCTTTATGCCTTAGTGGGAAGTGTAGAAAGGGCTGGAAATTCTGAAGGAAAGAAAGGAAAGAAAAGAAAGGAAAAGAAGGGAGGGAAAAAGGGAAAGAAAGACAGGGCCTTTCCAAGGTCAGTTTGGGATTTCTTCATCATTTCATGGGTTCCTTTGGAGGAAAAACTCAGGAGGATTTCGCGTAAGATCTAGAGGCTAGGTTCCCTGTACTAGCTTGAGGAATTGGTAGAACAATCCATCCAGTTGAGGTAAGACTTTGAGGTTTTCTTTGGTTTCTGGTTTTGATGTTGAACTAAGATTTCTAAGCTGAATTTGGTGGGGAATTCTAGGGAAGTTGGAGCTGAGCTTTGAGGAGGTGAAGGCCAAGCTTGTGAGGAGGACAACCTAGGCTAAATTTATCCAGCCAAGGTAAGGGATTCTAGTTTGAACTTTCTGGTTTCAGTGGCTGTTTTGCTGAGTTTTTGAATTCTAGGTTTAGCTATGTTGAAATAATGGATTAGGGGTGCATGTGCTTAAGTTTTGTATATTTGGGATGAGTTAGACATGTTAGTAAGCTTGATTCTAAGATTGGTGGAAGTTTGGAGAAGTTTTGATAAGGTTTGGCTCGGGGAAAATCGAAGGAGGGAAAAACAACATTTGTTGTTCTGTGACTAGCACTACAGCGCTAGCCTTTGGGCGCTGTAGCGCTAGGCCATATACCCTGGGATGATTTTGGGCTCTGTTTGTAGCGCCCTCCTTAGAGCACTGTAGCGCTACCCTGTTTCCAGAAAGGGGTTTATGATTTATTTTCAAGGGTCTTTGCCCGGGGGTTTGGGGTTCGATTCCACCACCCCATTTGGTGGAATTGGGGCTTCCCGAGGGCTCATAATTGGACCCGAGGTTAGGTTTTGGACTTGAGGTTGGTGATTATTTTAATCTATGGTTGTGACTAGGTGTGCGCTAGGGCTCAAGGGGGATCGTGCTCAAGGATCAAAGTGAACAAAGCTAGCGAATTTAAAGGTAAGAAAACTGTACCTAGTTATGTGTTTGTGATGGGACTAAGTACTCCTGATATCTGTATAATGTCAAGATGGTATTATGCCATGGGACATGTGATAAATGGCCTAAGGGTGCCGTAGGCAATATTTGCGCACAGGGCGCGGCTTGGCCACTGGTAGCTGAGGACAACTTAATATTCACTGAGCTCGGTTTGAGCGGGCCGGAGTCAGTGGGATAAATACAGGGTGCGGCTTAAAGGCGCTAACCCTAGTTATCATTTGTGAATTGATTATCGATATGGAATGATATGCTTGGTATGCTGAGTACCTAATTGTCATGGATGCTTAGTCTGTTGAGAACATCCTTATGTGATATGAGATATTTGACTATGTGTTAATTGATTGTGCTCTGTTATTGTGTTTTCTTGCTGGGCCATGGCTCACGGGTGCTACATGGTGCAGGTAAAGGCAAAGGCAAGTTGGACCAATCTTGAGATGGAGAGCTGCGGGGCTGAATGTACATAGTCGTCTATTTGGCCACCATGGCCGAGGAGTGGATCAGGACAAGGAATGTCTAACAGTCTGTTTTGCCTTAGAGTGGCTAATTATTGTATTTAAATCTTGAATATTTGTAAATGGTTCTAACCTTGTTATTTTTGGGATCCCGTGTAAACAGAAAATGTTTATTTATAAGAAATGCGGCTTTTGAGACCAAAATATTTTAACCCTAGTTCCACTATAGTTTAGTAACACGTTTTTAATTAAATGACTTGATTAGCAAGTCCAACCCCTTTATAAACACACAGTGTAATGGTCTTGGCTATCCAGGGCGTTACAGCTGAGTCACCAGATAAGCCTGCAAGGAAGCAAAAAGTGAGCAAACTAGGAACCCAAAACACAAAAAAGACCAATGAGACGCATGAACTCACCCAAGTTGTGGTGTGCACAAGGGTCTCCCAAGCTCCGCCATGGTAAAATTCTTGAGACCTCTCCACTCGGTCTCGGGGATACCCAACTTGGGCATACCTTCGCACATAAGGGGCTGATGTGCAACCCACCCAGGACGTCCCCTCCAAATCAGGAGAGCCCGGGTGAGTACGGACAGATGACCCACTCTATGAGCGAGGAGGAGGCGCAGGAACATCAGACGAAGGGTACCTCAAATAGCCATGACTAGTGGAGGCATAAGGAAGATTATCAAAATCATCAAAGGAAGGCAGAACGAAGCGCCCTTGCATGGTCTGTGGACCACGGCAATGAGAAGTCGTGCCGCAGTCTGTAGGAGCAGAAGAGGGTCGTCCCTTGGAGGCTAGAGATAGCCAAGCTGGATGTTTAGATTTGGTTGAAGCCTCCTCAGGCACCCATTCAACATCACCCTCATCCATGTGAGGTTCTACCAGAGTTGCCTTCTTCTTTCGCTCAGAAATGTGCCATAGTAGGTCGGGCTCTAAAATGCTAGATATAACATAGTGATTGAGGTTGGCCACAGTAAAGAGATGGGCAGCAATTTTTGTTGCAGGGTCTGCGTCAAGGAAGATATCTACCGGTGCCGCCTCCAACTCAGGAACGTCGAGGATACTAAAACTCTATGAACAATCAACTCAGTTTTCAATATAAATATAAGTTTAACAATAACAAACTCAATATAAAAGGAAAGACTTGAAGTACTTACTTGGAGATGAACATAAATGTTCGTGGATAGAAAGGGGGCCTTTCACAAAGAAAAAGTCCTGCTTCCATGAACCCGGGTTAAAAATGGAACCCTCTATCAAGAAGACCTGACAATTGGCTTTTTGTAAAAAGTAGAAGCCCTTAGATTTAGGAGTGGGCATTAGATTGTACATGAAATTCACCTCGTGGGTTGTGGGAGAGCGACTGTTAAGCTTCATGAAAGCCATATACATGCAGCTTAAGGTCAACCAGCTGTTGGGTGCCAGCTGAAGTGGAGCAAGGTCGAATAGGACCATGACAAAGAACGGGTGTAGGGGAATGGTCCCACCCACCTTCAAAATATGTTCGCTCATAGCGACATAGCCCTGGGAGGGATTATCAACCTGACATTTATTGGAGGGTACATACAGTTTGTACTCCTTACTAATGTGGTATTTCTCAGACAACTCTAGCAACCTATTTTTTGACACGTGGGAAATGATGGTGGATGCCAATAAAGGACCGGAGTCAGGCTTCTTGGGAGCAACATGTTGTCTCGTTCTCTTTGACATGTCTACAAAACCAAAGGAAAAAGGTGAGGTCAAAACAGAGCACTTTTTCCTCCATTTTCTTCTTCTTGTGTGAGTTTTCCACTGAGGCATTGGGTGTGGAAGCATCAAACATGGGTGGATTAAGGACAAGGGTTGAGGGGAACCAGGGGTGACCCCGGGGCTACTATAGGGAGAACACAGAGCTGAGGGTTCAGGAGGGAGGTTTCCCTCCATGAACTCTAGCTCCATTTGAAGGTCAAGAAGGCTCACTTTAAGGCTTGTGATGTGATCATTAAGATCAAAGTAGAAAGGGACTCCATCACCCCTCAAAACTGAATCTACCTCTCTCTCCACCACCTAGATTTTATGCCTAAGTTCAGCCATGCTTTCAAGGTGACATATACGGGCCCTCCTCAAGGTGTCATAGTTTTGGTAAGGGTTGTTTTCGGGAGACCCCAAGTCTGAGGACAAGTCTACAAACTCGACCCCTGAGGAATGCTAGACGACCCCTTACATGCCATAAAGTCACATTTCGTTGGTGATATGGGTACAAGTGTACTACAAAACACAAAGGAATAAGCTCAAAACCTCTAGACACAAGTGCTCGAAACAACCAACTACGGGGTGCAAGGGAGGGTATATGTGCTAACGGGTGCATATACATAAATTAACTCATGAGGAGCTTCCTCCGAGACAACCCTTCCCAAGTAACGTTAATTTAGATCCATTAAGCACAAGAAAGGGTGAAGACATACCTTGAGCGGGTAAAGTCGTGCACCGTCACAGCTGCAGAAATATCAGGGGTTGAAAGTACACGCCTACAAAAAGAAAGGAGATAGATGTTTTAGTCTCCTAGCATATATATTGATATTTACATACAAAAAAAGAGAAAAGAAAGACAAAGTGCCCTTGTGAGGGATAGAACCACTCACCTCTTGGAAGTTTTGAAGACAAAAGCACCACCAAGCTAGAAGAAGTAAGTGTAGCAATTGTCTTTGAGGAGAAGGCCTATTTATAGGAGGCTCAAACTCATCCTAGCCATTGAATCCAATGCTTGACCTATGGTAAAAAATTAAGCCAAACACCCACATTGGGATCCGCAAAGCCAAATGATAGG
Organism: Humulus lupulus; assembly: GCF_963169125.1. Classification (NCBI taxonomy): domain Eukaryota; kingdom Viridiplantae; phylum Streptophyta; class Magnoliopsida; order Rosales; family Cannabaceae; genus Humulus; species Humulus lupulus. Next base: position 117,061,432 of record NC_084796.1, on the reverse strand, counting down.
CTCACATTCAATCTCAAGGGATCATGAGGATCACCACCTCCAAAAGTGTGTTTTTACATACCACTATAGCAAAGAAACACACTAACACCACCTATGCTTTGAAGACACCATAGCGAAGAGTCTACCAGAGCGCCTAAAGGCCCTCTCTTAGACTGGGGGGCAAGTATGGATGCTAAACATTCTACATCGGTTAAAGACCCACATCCCATGCTAAGGTCCCATTAAGGCCCAAATACGTACATGTGCCTACACCGCTAGACATGTGTTAGGAAGCCTCGCCAACCGAAGCCCTATTAGCCACATGGTGCCTCGTCTCACCAAGCTATAACACCTCGCGAGACCCTCTTAAAAACCATCAATGAAAGGGTGAGTATATTTGAAGAAAAAGGAATGAAAAGAATGGATGAACTATACCATTAAGAATATACTTACCAAAAACCTTATGTTCAAGATCTTAGATCTCCTAACCAAGAATAAATAATAAAGTTAGGATGTTGAGTAGAAAACTATAAGAACTTAGGGAAAACAATACCAAAATGAACTAGAGTTTGGAATACCTTGAATGCTTCTATCACCGATCTAAACCTTGAACCGAAATGTGCTATAAACCTTACTTCCCAAGTGTTTGGTAAGCTTATAATTCCCAACCCAAGTGTTTACACTCTCACAATAACCTAGCAACTTGCAGCCTCTGAACTTAGCTTGATGAATGAATAAATGGCTGGGTACTAGGTCCTATTTATAGAGTTCAAGAATGAAAAGATCTTCATTTAACTTGAATAAAAATAATGGCTTTTTAAGTGAAAAATATTTGAATTATTGTTCAGCAGAGGCTGAAGACTCGGTCAGAAAGATGCTGGACTTATCAAGAGGTTAAAGATTAAAATGGGAACGTTTTAAAAAATATTCAAAAGTATGCTAAGTGAGCCGATATATCACCCCTTGTAGGCGATATATCGCCTAGGCCAGCATGCCCGAGGCTCGTCAAGGTGCTCGTGCGAAGTTACGTGTTTTTCGTATCCCCGTACTACGATATATCGCCCCCTATAGCTGCGATATATCGGCATACGCTGAATATTTAAACACGAAATTACACATTTTAAGCTTAATTTGAATTGAGTAAACAATCTTGACTAAGTCCTCTAACGTTTTCAAAGCCGCTGACAGACCCTAGGATATTCAAATATTACTCTTAATAAACTTATTCCTCAAAAATACTTAATTATCATTAAACATACACATGACAAGTGTTACTTTCTTATTGGGTCTATCTAAACCTTATAATATAATAAATATCAACATCAATATCAGTCATATTAATCAAACCTTAGGTTAAAATTAATATTCTTAAACTATAGGTTAATCTTGGAAAATCTACAAGTGTTACTATGAGTGTCCAAATAAATCCTGGTCTGAACTAAAGTCCACAGTCATAAAAATACTACTACTGTTACTATTATACTACTATCTAACTAGCTAAGTAAAGTTCTTGGACTCTACACACCCGTAGACCCTTGGTGTGTACTGGAGTTGACCACCATGATCCTGGCACCACTACCATCTGTAGGCTGCATATGCAGGATCGTGTCCCCAGGGACCACCATGTACAGTGAGCCTGTAGTGCTCTACTATAAATATGGCCTCCCTTCACGTGAGAAGGGGTGGAATTTCGGGGGGAGAATTTTGTAACCAGTTATTGCTAATAAAAACTGCTATTCAACATTCTCTTTATTTTTCACTCCAGAATTCTAACATTTACATTTTGTGTTCTTGAAATCATAAGGAATTTTGCTTGAAGTTTAGTCAGTTTAAGTTCACTTCTTTTACAACTCAAAAATTTCTTGATCTAACTTGGTTGGTGAGTTCTTACCGTCAACAACATTCCTTTGTGTTTAGTAGAGTGATTGATAGATTGTGTAGACCATGTGATTATTATACTGTTGGATTTAAGACTTTGTTTACAATTGGGGAATTAATAATCTCTAGGATATGGGTTAGATCATTACTAGTATAGGTTGATAGTAGAGAGTTATTTGTGGGTTTGATTGAGCTAGCTATGGACGACTTTGACAAGATTTTGGGTATGGACTGGTTAGCCAAGTATGGGGCAACCATAGATCGTAAGAAGAAGATGGTAACTTTTGATCCTAAGGATGAGGACCCATTTGTATTCGTGGGTACTGTGAGCGGACCCTGTATTCCTATGATATCATCATTGAGGACTAGAAACCTATTACGACGTGGTTGCATAGGATTCCTGGCAAGTGTGGTAGGTACCACTAAGGGCGTACCAGTTGGACCTAAAAAGACTAGATTGGTCTGTGAGTTTCTGGATGTATTCCCAGAAGATTTACGAGGGTTTTCGCCGCACCGGGAGATAAAATTATTTATTAAATTGGCATTGGGGACAGAACCAGTGTCCAGGGCACTATACAGGATGGCTCCAATAGAATTAAAGGAACTGAAGGCTCAGTTACAGAAGCTACTTAACTTGGGGTTTATCAGGCCAGTTTCTCGCCATGGGGTTCACCAGTTTTGTTTGTAAAGAAGAATGATGGATCTCTGAGGTTATGTATTGATTACAGAGAGCTAAATAAGCTGACTATCAGTAATAAGTATCCACATCCAAGAATTGATGACTTGTTTAATTAGCTACAGGGCAAGACAGTGTTATCAAAGATTGATCTTTGATCTGGTTATCACTAGCTGAGGATCAAGGAGAAAGATATTCTGAAGACCACCTTTTGTACGATGTATGGGAAATATGCATTCTTAGTCATGTCATTTGGATTGACTAATCCCCCAACTGCTTTTATGGATCTGATCAACATAATGTTCAAGGACTACCTAGATAGATTTGTGATAGTCTTCATCGACAACATCCTGTTTTACTCTCAGTCAGAGGCAGAGCATGAGTAGAATCTCTGGTTGGTACTACAGAGGTTGAGGGAGCACATACTATATGAAAAGTTCAAGAAATGTGAGTTTCGGTTACGTCAGGTGAGGTTCCTTGGCCACATTATTACTAAAGATGGAATCAAGGTGGATCCGGCCTAGATTGAGGCAGTCAGATATTGGCCAAGGCCAAGGAGTTCTTCAGAGATCAGAAGTTTCCTTGGATTGGCAGGGTACGATCAGTGTTTCATTGAAAGGTTCTCAAATATTGCTACAGCACTGACAGAGTTGACACACAAGAACCTGAAGTTTGTGTGGTCAAACAAATTCCAAGAGTTGAAGCGGTGACTAATCACCACCCCCGTATTGAGTCTTCCTTTAGATAGGGAGATGTTTATGGTGTATTGTGAATCATCGAGATAGGGATAAAGCTATGTTCTAATGTAGGTTGGGAAGGTGATTACCTGTGCATCACAACAGTTGAAGGAATATGAACAACGCTGCCCTACTCATGATTGGGAATTAGTAGCTGTGGTGCTTGCACTAAAGGTATGGTGACATTACCTATATGGATAGAGGTGTAAGATATACATTGATCATAAAACTTTGAGGTAGTTTTTCACACAGAAGGATCTGAATATGAGACAGAGGCATTGGCTAGAGTTGGTAAAGGATTATGACTATGAAATCCTCTACCATCCAGGAAAACCCAACGTGGTGGTAGATGCTTTGAGTCGAAGAGGTCTGGGATAGTTATTTAGCTTAAAGCAAATATCTAGAGAATTGACAAAGGATATGACTAGAGCAGGGATTGAGTTTGTGGTGGGCCAGCTAGCCAATATCACCTTACACTCTACTCTTTTAGAAAGAATAAAGGAGGGTTAGATGAGTGATCCTCAGTTGATGAAGCATAGAAGGGACGTCCTAGTTGGAGTGGCTATGGACTATACAGTTTCTCAAATGGGTTTATTGAGATAAAAGGATCGGATTTGTGTTCCGATGGATGTTGATATTAGACGAGAGATTTTGGATGAATCTCATACTACACCGTATTCATTGCATCCAGGCACCACGAAGATGTACCAGGATCTAAAGACTTTGTACTGGTGGCCTGGGATGATTATTTGGCTAAGTGCCTAATGTGTCAGCAGGTGAAAGCTGAGAACCAGAGACCAACGAGGCTATGACAACCTTTAGGTATTCCTGAGTGGAAGTGGGAGGGCATCACCATGGACTTTGTGGTTGGGTTGCCCAAGACAGTGGATCAACATGATTTAGTTTGGGTGATTATGGATCGGTATACCAAATTAGCCCATTTCTTGCCAGTGAAGACAAATTTTACAGTAGATTAGTACGTCGAGCTGTATCTTAGGGAGATTGTACATCTCCATGGGGCTCTAAAGTCTATTGTGTCAGATCGAGAACCCACCTTTACTTCTGCATTTTAGGAAAGTCTGCAGAAGGTGATGGGTATGCAGTTGAACTTTAGTACTGCCTATCATTCTCATACAGATGGACAATCTGAGAGGAGGATTTAGATACTTGAAAACATGCTTTGGACATGTGTACTGGACTTTGAAGGGTCCTTTAGTAAATATATGCCTTTGATAGAGTTTTCCTACAACAACAACTATTAGTCGACCATTAACTAGATATATTGCATGGTTTGGAGAAGGATCGGTCTCAGGGTCGTACCATTATTCGCACAGGACCTGAGGTAAGAAAACCGCACTCGGGTTGTGATTAGGGCTTGAGCCCCGGTTATTGAACATGATTATAATCATGCCTTTGAATATTTGTTTAAATGTGAATAACTGTGTAATATCTTAATTGCATACTTGATTGAAAAGCTCAGTTTATAAGTCGTTGTCGGCATAAGCATGTGGAATGCAAGTCGTTATGGCTAGGCCACTTTGGAAGTGCGATACGCACTTGTCTGGCTCTGAAGTAGCTTGAATAAATGAAGTGCGGTACGCACTCGTGTGACTCTATGGTTGCATAATTGAGTTAAATTCCTACTTAAGTATGTTTATTATTGCTAAGCATGTTATTTATGATATGTTAATTATCTGTATCTGCTTGTTTAAGTTTTCTGGCTGAGCCTTGGCTCACTGGTACTATATGGTGTAGGTAAGGGTAAAGAGAAGCTCGAACAGCTATGAGTTGGAGAGATTCAGTGGTGATGTGGACATACGTAGCTTGCTTGACCTACATGGCCGGGATTTCTGTTGATGAGCTAGGGTTGAGCCTTATTTTACTGCTTAGGCCAGCCTCTCTTTTCTATTCTTTTGAGTTGTAATTAACTTTTAAACTATTTTTGGGATCCCATGTACAGACTCAAACTTTTAATGGAAATTGAGTAATGTTTGACCAAAAGATTTAATACCAAAACCATTAGTTAATTTTAATTACATGTTTAAGTACAAACAACTTGCTTAACGAGTTCAGCACAATTTTAAACACATGTGTAACAGTCCTGGATTAGTATGGCGTTACACTCATTATACTTAGAAACATTAACGAGTGAATTAATAGATCCAATAAACACAAACAAGCGTTCATGAATACACAAGATTTAGAGTAATCTACAAATGATCATCTATTATGATAAGAATTAAATCTTTATGTCAAATGGCAAGTTTACAAAGATAATTAATTCTCATCGGTCCTGTCATATATATAATCTCTATTATACATAGCAACTTTACTAAGATGTCTATCCACATCAGTAATCCGAATCCAGATCACTTGCATCTGTATGCTTAGTAAATCGCACTAGTATCTATTCATTAAATATTCTTTACTTTAATATGTTACTCACTATTTTATACATTATATATGATCTTAATTCTCTCGTACTAATACAAGATCATATTCTCATGAATGAATAAGGAATTTTCTTGATATTATTATATAACCAATTCAAACAATAGTGATAGCATTCATACAATAATAATATTGTACTTCTACTTAAATCAACTAAATGTCTTTACATGCTTTTAGGGCATTAATCCTAATAGAAACTCAGAGAAAAACATAGTCACCAACTTGGAACTCCACGTTCCTATGCTTGGGATCAGCGTAACTCTTTTGTATACTCTGGGAGGTGAGCATTCAAGCTCTGATCTTCTCAATGGCCTCACTAATCCTCTGAACAGCCTCAGGACCAAGATATTTCCTTTCACCCATTTCAGCCCAATGAATGGGCGATCTACACTTCCTACCATACAACATCTCATACGAAGCTGCCTTGATCGTTGACTAATAACTATTGTTGTAGGAAAACTCAATTAGAGGAAGATACTTACTCCAGGAAACTTCAAAATCCAATACACATGCTCGAAGCATGTCTTCTAATACCTAGATTGTTCTCTCACACTACCTACTTATATGAGGATGACAATTGGTGTTGAACTTCAACTCTATCCCCATAGCCTTCTGTAGGCCTCCCCAAAACTTGGAAGTAATAGTGGGATCCTGATCTGACATTATAGACTTCCGAGCCCCATGGAGATGTACAACCTCTCTGACATACAATTAAGCATATTGATCCACAGTATAATTTGTTCTCACGAGTAAGAAATGAGCTGACTTGGTATATCTATCCACGATCACCCATACTAAGTCATGCTTTCTAACCATCCCAGGCAACCCAACAAAAACCCTCCTGGCCTTTGGTGTTCAACTTTCACTTGTTGACAAGTTAGGAACTTAGCCACATATTCAACTATATCTTTCTTCATCCATGGCCACCAATACAAAAATTTCAGATCCTGATAAATCTTCATGGTGCCTGGATGCAATGAGTATGGAGTGGTATGAGACTCGTCTGGAATCTCCCGCCTAATGCCAACATCCATCGGAACACAAATCCAATCCTTGTACCTTCGTATACCAGCCTCAGAATTGGTAAAGTCCTTAGCCACTCTAGGGAGGGCGTCCTCCCTATGCTTCACTAATTAGGAATCACCCATCTGACCCTCCTTTGTCCTCTCCAGGAATGTTGACTGTAAAGTAATGTTGGCTAACTGGCCCTCCAATAACTCTATTCCCCCTCTGGTCATATCCTTTGCCAACTCTCATGATATTTGTTTAGAACTAAATAAATGTCCTGGACCTATCCGACTCAAAGCATCTGCTACAACATTGGATTTCCCTGGATGATAGAGAATCTCACAATCATAATCCTTTACCAATTCCAACCAATATCTCTATCTCATGTTCAAATCCTTCTGTGTGAAAAAGTAATTCAAACTCTTGTGATTATTGTATATGTCGCACTTCTCCTAATACAAATAATGTCACCACACCTTCAGTGCAAATACCACTTCCGCCAACTCTAAGTTATGAGTAGGGTACCGCTGCTCATACTCCTTCAACTGTCTTGAGGCATAGGCAATCACCTTCCCAGCCTGCTTCATAACACAACCTAACCCCTATCTCGAAGCATCACAATAAACTACAAACTTTTCTTAATCTGAAGGAAGACTAAGTACTTGAGCAATAATAAATCACCATTTTAACTCCTCAAAGCTGCTCTCACACTTGTCAGACCAAACAAACTTTAAATGCTTGCGTGTCAGCTCCATCAATGGTGTTGCAATCCTCGAGAACCCTTCCAAAAAATGTCGATAGTATCCCGCCAAACCCAAGAAACTTCTAATCTCTGAAGCACTACTTGGCCTTGGCCAATTTCTCACCACCTCTATCTTGGTCGTATCCACCATAATCCCGTCCTTACTGACAATATGACCAAGAAATGTCACTTGAGGTAACCAGAACTCACACTTCTTGAACTAGGTATATACCCTATGTTACCTCAACCTCTATAATACCAAATGAAGATGTTGCTTGTGTTCTATCTCTGATTGAGAGTATATAGAATGTCATCAATGAACACAATCACGAACCTATCTAGATAGTCCTTGAACACCTTGTTCATTAGATCCATGAACGCTTCTGGGGCATTGATCAGTCCAAAGGACATGACCAAAAACTCATAATGCCCGTAACTCGTGCAAAAGGTTGTCTTCAAAATATCCTCCTCTTTGATCCTCAGCTGGTTATTACCATATCGAAGATCAATCTTCGAAAATACTACCTCACTCTGCAACTGGTCAAAAAAGTCATCAATCCTAGGTAGCAGATACTTGTTCTTGTTTGTCAACTTATTCAACTCCCAGTAGTCGATACACATCCTTAACGATCCATATTTCTTCTTCACAAATAACAATGGGGCCCCCACAGTGAGAAACTAGGTCTGATGAACCCTAAGTCAAGTAACTCCTGTATGTGAACCTTAACTTCTTTCAATTTCGCTGGAGCCATTTTGTGCAGTGCCTTAGAAACTAGTTCTGTTCTGGTGCCAACTCTATCACAAACTCAATCTCTCGATGCGGCGGTAACCCTGGTAGATCATCTGGGAAGACATCTAGAAACTCACTAACCAATCTAGTCTCCTCTTGTAACGACCCAAATTCACTAATAAGGCTTAAGGGCCTTGATTAGTGTGCCTGGAGGGCATAATGGGAATTATGTGTGATTTTAATGATTAAGATGATGATTATGATTTAAAGCATGTTATATGACTATGTGTATTATGTTATGTGATAATTATGCTATGTGATTTGTACCGCGTGGGTGTGGTGGTATCAATGTGATGTACGTGCCGAGACGGTCCTAGAAAGCTAGATAATGGTAACTGGTGATTTGGTAACCTACGTAACTATTAGTAACCATAGAGAGTAACAGGTTTTGTTGGAAAAGTGGTAGAATTGTAATGTTAGTAAAGGACAAGTGTGCCCTTGAGGTTTAGCTAGGAAGGGGTATTAGTGGAGGGATAAGGTGGTCTTTTGGCAGTGGTATAGATGGCTTTGGCTGAGGGAAAAGGATATATACGATTCTTTTATGCTAAGTATAACTGAAATTAAGACTTGGAAGGCTAGAAAGATCAAGAAGGAAAGAGAGAATCAAGAACCTAGAAGGCAAAGTGGAAGAGGAATTGAGCTATGTTCTTTGAGGCTAGTAAAGGGCTTAAGGGTGTGGAATCACGCACATATCAAGGTTTATACTGAGGTAAGGATTTGGTCCCTGTTTTATTAAGTTCTGAATTTGATTTTGGAAGGAATTGAAAGATAGCCATGGCTTGTTTTGCATGAAAATTCAGCTGGTTTGTCAAGGGGAATTCAGTTTAAAGCTTGGATTGGAGGAAGCTCAAGTTGAATTTCTGATTGAGGTAAGGGTATTAAACATGTTTGCAATCTCGTAGCTGTTATGATTTAAGAATATAGAGGTTTGGTTTAGGCTTTTCTCAAGTTTTGGTTTAAGTGTTTGAGTCTGAAATTTAAGTGTGAATTCTGTGAATGGTTGTATAACTGAGCTAGATTATGATGTTTATAGGTTGTTGAATGGTTATTTGGGATTTTGAGTTGGTTTTGGGGCTTAGGTATGAGTTTGGAATGATTTGGAATGGTTTGGGTTCGGGAAAAACGTAAGAGAAAACCCAGAATTCTAGGCTCGCGAAGGAGCGCCGCGGCGCAAGGCTATTTCTGGGCAGAGCAAGCTCTCTGACTTGCTGGGCGCCGCGGCGCTAGGCCAATTTCAGGAGATGGGATTTTACAATTTTGAGCCTTTGCTCCGGGGGTTCGGGGGATGTCTTCGGTGCATTGTTTTAGGGATTTGGGGATTCCGAGAGTGTGGGATTGGTTCCGGGAAGTAGTTTTGGATTGGTTAGTGACAAAGGATGTTTCATTTGTGTTGTGATTAGGTCTTTGGAGAGGCTGGGGATAGAGGACCGTGCTCGTGGCTTCGTGGCATCAGAAATTAGTGTATTGAAAGGTAAGAAAACTGCACCCGGTTGCATGATTGTGATGGGACTAAGTGCTCCCGAGAGTTGCATCGTCTCAATGTTAGTATTACGCCATGGGACATGTAAAAGCGGTCTAAGAGTGTCGTACATGACTTTAGCGCACAGAGCGCGGATTGGCCACTGGTAGCCAAGAACAACGGGGTAACGGAGGGAGCAGCCTGAGGGCGCTAGCCCTAGTTATCATTTGTGAACTGTGTATATTGTGAACTGATATGCCTAGTATGTGGAATACTTGAATATACTGACTGATGATATGTCTGAGTTTATGTGATGCAATGTGAGATATTGACTTGTCTGCTAATTGTTCATGCTCTGTTGTTGTTGTGTTTTCTTGCTGGGCCTTGGCTCACGGGTGCTACGTGGTGCAGGTAAAGACAAGGGCAAGCTGGACCAAGCCTGAGGTGGAGAGCTCCGAGGTGGAATGTACATAGCTAGCGGTTCGACCGCCACGGTCGAGGAGTGGACCAGGACAGGGATCACCTAACTGCTTGTTTTGCCTTAGTATGGCCGGTTGTTGTACATAAACCTTGTGTCTTTTGTAAACGGTCTTTGAACTTAATATTTTTGGGATCCCATGTAACAGATGATACTTTTTAATGAAAATGTGGCTTTTGAGACCAAAACGCTTTTAACCCTAGTTCCTTTATAGCTTCAATGACACGATTTTATTTAAATGACTTGATTAGCAAGTCTGGCTCTTTATAAACACACAGTGTAACGGTCTTGGCTATCCAGGGCGTTACACCTCTGTTCTGACTGGTACATTCTTCATGGTATCCACCACACTAGCTAGGAATTTATGCAACCTTCTTGAAATCAGTATCTAGCCTTCAACGCTGAGATCATAGGAATGCAAGGCTTGTTCACAGCACCCACAAACACAATTGAGTCCTCTCCCTCAGGCTTAAAAGTCACCATCCTTCTCTTGCAATCTTTGGTTGCCCCATACTTAGCCAACCAATCCATACCCAAAACCATATCAAAATCCTCTATCACTAACTCAATCAAATCTATGGACAACTCCCTACAATCTACCTCTATTGGTAGTGATCTGACCCAGCTCCTAGAGACTACCAATTCCCCAGTAGGCAGCAAAGTCCCAAACCCCAAAGCATAAAAATTACAAGGTCTACAAAGTTTGTCTATCACCCTACTAGAAACAAACAAATGCGTAGCACCATAATCAATCAATAAAGTATAGGAGGAACCTGTGCTAGAGATATGACCTGTCACTACCGAGGGACTAGCCTCAGCCTCTGACTGAGTCAACATGAACACTTGAGCTAGAACCAAGTTGTCACCCCTCTTTGGTTCCTCCTTCTTCGACCACGGATAGTCCTTCTTGAGATGTCTAACCATACCACACATAAAACATGCTTTCGCGCGACATTCTCCCAAATGGCATCTCCTACATCGAGCGCACTCTTGATAACTTCTCTAGTTCTCACCTCTGCCCAGATGATCACCCTGAGTGGCCCTAAACCTCTTGTCTATACTGGGGTTACTAACTGTGTCTGTAGTCTTCCTTTTCTAATCATTGGGGTCTTCGCCCCTACTAGACCCAGTAAACGAAGGTACCACCCTCCGAGCATCACGCCTTGTAGTGCCCTCTCTCCAGAACTTGTCCTCAATGCCCTCAGTAGTAAGGGCTTTCTCTACTACTTGAGCATAAGTGGTCACTCCATGAACATAGGTAATTCTGACATCCCGTGCTATCGTAGAGGTTATCCCCCAAACAAACCTTTCCTTCCTAGTCACATCGGTTGGCACCAAGTCAGGGGAAAACTTTGCCAACCTATCAAGCTTTAGAGAGTACTCTCTAACTGGCATATTAGCCTGAACCAAATTCACAAACTCATCCATTTTCTCATTTTGAAATGCATCATTGCAATACTTTTCATCAAACAACTCCTTAAACTATTCCCAATTCATCACAACTACATTCTGAGTTCAGGAGACTACCTCCTACCAAAGTAAGGCATCATCCCGCAACATATACATGGCACAGGCCACCCTGTCGATACCTTCCACCCTCATGAAGTCTAAGATGGAGGTGATCATGCGCATCCAAAGCTCTACTCTAAGGGGATCTGCGCCTCTCTCAAAGGTTGGAGGGTGTTGTTTCCTAAACCACTCATAAAGCAATTCCCACTTGTTTTCAATTTATGGTTGTCCCAGAACTAGTGGTGCAGGCGGGGTAGCATTCCCTTGCGGCTTAACAAATTCCTAAAGATTAGCAAGAAAGCCTAAAAGAGAAGATAATCATTGTTGGAGTCATGAAAACCACCTGAAGGCTATTTTGTAATTTTTTTTTCAAAGGTTGTAAATTTAGAAATACCCAATAGTACTCGGTTCATCATTTATTTTTTATTTATTGTATTTATTTAAATAAATATTAATTAATGTTTAATTGATAAAATGATCATGCATTAGTCGATTACATGCCATTCATGAAACCCCACACAGTTTTCATTAATCACGCATCTTTTAGAAACATGATTATTTAGGATTGTCCTAAATGTTTATGTGAATTGTTTTGATGAAATCAATTGCATGTAAATTACTAAGTATTAAATTAGTTAAAACTTGGTAACTCACACCATAATAAAGGCAATAGTAATTGTAGGCCTTTAAGATAACCAACTTATTTGAAAAGTATTTTAGTAAAGTTAGATGAATGTAATGGGTAATTATCTAGATCACATTAATTGTAGAAACAAACTCTTTTGTAATTAAATGTATTTTGTCATTAATTACATTTATAGGTTATCAATAAACTAGTAATTAATTTTGAATGAATTGATTAGTTTAATAAAACACACTTTTTCTAAAATAGTAAGTGGGAGAAGGTTAACATCTCAATGTGACCTATGGTGTCCATTATCAATACAACACCGTGAGATATGAATAGGGCCTTGAGGCGACTTTGTTTCTTTCCCCCTAAGGAAGGTTTCTATACATATTAATATCAAGGTTGCCTTCTTATGAAGATAGGAAGGAATGATGTATTTTAGGCTTGATAGATCCTAAGGTGACACTCTCTAAGTTAAGTTAAACTTACAAAGATGCAATAAATCTTTTGCATTGGATAATTCCATCTTGACCAAACCACTAGTACTTTATTTTTAAAAGAGAAAATAAAGAGTTATTTTGAGTTTTAAATAATAAAGATAAGATTGTCTTATAAACTATTTGAATTTAACTTGACCGACCCTAAGGTGGTACTTTATTTGCAAGGTAGTTTTATTGTGGAATAGTAAATTTTTATTTATGTTTTATAATTGTTGCATTCATGCATCATATTTACTTTCTAAAAAATTGATATTTTTCAAATAGTAATATTATTGTATTTTTATTTTTAGTCATAAAATGTTGCCATCCAATTTGTAGCGTCCCAAATTTGCTAATTAGGCAAGGCTTTGATTAGCGTGCCTGGAGGGCAATAATTGAATTGTTGTATTAATGTGTGAATTTGATAAGTATGTGATTAGAAATGCATGTTTAGGTGAATTAAATATGCATGTGGGCCCCATTTGGTTATTAGGGGCATGTTTATAATTTTAGCCCGTTGAGGGCATAAATGCAATATTTGTGAATATTGTGATCTTTACCACGTGTGACTGGTGATATATTTATGATGCACGATCTGAGACAGTCCTAGGGAGCTGTTTAGCTAGGAAGTCACAATGGGACCCGATACCCGACTCGGGGCGAGTCAAGGGGTATTCTGGGCATTGGAAATTTTATTGAATTATCGGGTTATGAAAATAAATATTTGGAGATATATTTGAAGTTAGAACGTTTAGGAGGGAATATTGGGGAAATTTACCATTTTTCCCTCGGGGACGTTTTGGTACCCCGAGCTTGGGACGTAACTTAAGGGACCTAGGTTAAGTAAGACAAAACATAAGAAACACTAAGAAACTTGGCATAAACCGACCCTATCTCCCTTCTCTCTCCCTCTTGTTTTCTCTAAACTTTACCAAGGGAACCATTGAAGCTTAAGCAAGGAATTGGGGCTCTAGACTTGAGGATTAGCTCAGTTTCAACTTGTGGATTCAAGCTGAGGTTAAGGTAAGCTTTGAATTGTAATTTTAGCCATTAAATTCTGTAGTTCTTGGCTGAGTTTTAGCTTTCTTGAGTCTTTGAAGTTAAAGATTGAATTCGGGATTTGATGAGGTTTTAAGCTAGCTTTTTGTTAGGTTTTGTTGCTGGGACCATTCTAGAACTATTGTGATGATTAAATTGAGTTGTTGGATTGATTTTGGGTTAAATTGGCTGGGTTTTAATTGTTGAAATGATGGATTTTTTGGGTTCGAAGGGGTCGGGCCGTGACATTGTTCTTGGTGAGCCACGACCCTCTAGAACAGATGGGAGGCCAGGATGGAGGGCGGGCTGCGATGCCCCTTTGGTTGGGTCGCGACGCGTGTCTGCAGAAATGGGAGGCTGAGCCTCTAATTGAGGCGGGTCGCGGCACAAGGCCTTGGGGTCGCGACTCTTAGGGGGTTTTTGGAACCCAAAGAGGTTTTTGGCTTGGGAATCCAAAAGTGAAGGTTCGGGATGGGTTTTTATCACCCAAATTGATAGAATTCAAGGTCCCGAAGATTAGAATTATAACCCAAAGTTATTTAATGGATTAGAACCTGATGGATGGATGTTGTTGATACGTTGTGACTAGGTTTTCAGCAAGGCTCGGATAAGGGGACTGTGCTCAGGATATCGGTGCTCGAGAAGCTTGAGACACAGGTAAGAAAACTATTGTAACCGTAGAGTAGGGCGTGGCCCTATAGTTTATATTGCAGGGCATGGCCCTATGTGATTGTGATGCAGGGCGTAGCCCTATTGTTTATGTTTGTCTTTTTTTAAGTATTTGTTGAATATATGTTGTGTGTTGCATATTTGTGAATGAACGGCGAAGGCCGAGAACAACAGGAAGCCAGGTACGGCAAGGGGCTGAGAACGGCATCAAGCACGTGGAGTGCAAGGCCGAGTACTACAAGGGCGGGGAGCGACGTTGAGCACGCGAAGTGCAAGTCACCAGGGCGAGACCCTTCTTGGATGCCTGTGTAATCCTCACGGTGTAGACCACGAACCCAGGGCCTGGTAAAGTGCCTGGGACGGCATGGCCACTTTGTGTTTAGCCTGTTGGCTGCCTTGTTGTATGCTAATTGATAGTTATGCATATGTTGATTGTTTGTGTTAAGTTTTCTTGCTTAGCTTTGGCTCACGTGTGCTCTATGGTGCAGGTAAGGACAAAGGAAAGGTCGACCAACCATGAGTACGGAGAGCATGAAGCGACGTGTACATGTTCAGCCTGCCTGGCTGTCACGACCAAGGGTATTTTTGGGAGATGCTATGTATTAATCCAAATTTTGTCGTTTAGTCGACTTTAGTCATATTTTTGAGTTGTAAATATTTCTAAAAGGTATTTTGGGATCCCAAATGTATAAAGCTTTATAATTTCAAAAGAATGATTACATTTTCGAATTTACATGACCTATATTACTGTTTAGCCGCACTTTTAATCTAAAACCTCGATTAGTGAGTTAATTGCACGTTTAAAACTCACTTAGTAACTACTCTAATGAAGTAGGGCGTTACACAATTACTTTCCCATTATGTGGCCGATCATGCATCAAATGATTGATGATCATATAAGTAAAATTAAACTTACTTAAGAGGATGAAGGAGGACGAATAAATTCAACTTTATCTATTTTTCTGGCTAAAAGGATAAAACATATTTTTAATGAAAGATGACTTCCTCCTATGCCATCATGGGATGCAAGGAAAGAGGAACATGAAAAATATGTTGATTGGATAAGATCAAATCACATGGCAAGATTTTATATTCTTTGTACCATGAAAGAAAAGTTGTGGAATAAGTTCAAAAATATTGAATACGCCCGTGTATGTGGGATGCTGTCTATGAGGATATACAGACAAGACCACATTCATGAAAAAGGTAAATATAATTTGCCTTTACCTTAAGCTTAATAGTGGATTATAATGTATCATTCTGAATCTTTGATTTAGAACTAATCATATTTTTGTTCTTCTTTACAGACTCTTGAGCAATCAAGAGGAACTTGCAGATGGAGACATAAAGACTAGAAATAAGAGAGAGAAAGCATCTAGTTCAAGAAAGCAATGAAGAAAGTCCTTTTATTTTAAAATTCTTTAGTTTTTTTAAAAAGAAAACTTTATTGTTGTTTGAACAATGTTTTAATTTGTTTCTTTTAGTATTTTGAATTTTCTTTCATGTATTGAATTTAGAATATTTTATTTATAATTTGATTATTCTTAATTTTTTCATTAGACATGCAAATTGAATATTCAGACTTTAATGCTTTCAATAATTGAACAAACGCTAAACAACTCAGAATTATTTAAAGTAGCGAAACCGCAAGGAAACAAAAGACAAAATGTTTCAAATGAGGATGACACATATCTATGCCATCTTAGACTTGGACATATAGGACTAGACAGGATAAACTGGTTAACAAAAGATGAACCTTTGAGACAACTAAGAGTTGGAACTCTTACTGTTTGTGAATCTTGTCTAGAAGGCAAAATGACAAAACATCCTTTCTCAGCAAAAGGTAATAGAGCTAAAGAACCTTTGGAGCTTGTACACAACGATGTCTGTGGTCCAATCAATGTACAAGAAAGAGGTGGGTATGAGTACTTCGTCACTTTCATTGATGATTACTCAAGATATGGTCATACTTACTTAATGCTTAGGAAATCAAAACCTTTGGTAAGTATTAAGAATTCAAAGATGAGGCTGAGAGGGAATTAGGTAAGACTCTTAAAATACTTCAATTAGATCGAGGTGGTGAATATTTGGATTTAAAATTCAAAGATTTCATATTGGAGCATTGTATTCTATTACAACTCAAAGCATTTGGAATTCCACAGTAAAATGGTGTTTCAGAAAGAAGAAATAGGACCTTGTTGGACATGCTCAGGTTTATGTTAAGCTACTCTTTACATCCTCTCTCATTCTGGGGATTAGGGATGGAAAAAAAATATGGACGATCGAGGCGGGTCAGAGCCCCAAACCGACGGGGCAACCCCCAATCCGGATATAAGCAGGGAAAAATAGAGCGGGTCGAGATCCAACCCGACCAAATAGCGATTGAAGCGCAACGGATCACGACTCAACTCGATTGTTGTTTTTTTTTATTTAAAGAATTTTAAAAAGAAATTGAATTACTACCATTATTTAGGGTGATCCACAATCCAGATATATATAATAAGACGAAGTATATTTAAGAGAAATAAAGGAGAAAATTAATGTTTTGTTTTGAAGTATATTAAATTTTATTTTATTTTAGTATGCAAGACCATTTATAAAAAAAATTGGACAACTCATTTCTATCTGGTATGATATATATTTTTTTTCATTTATTTTTATATTGTAACATTTTTTTTAAAAAAATAAACTAATTGTTTTTATTAAAGAAAAAATTAAAAAAAAAACTTACCGGGTCAGGTCTGACCTGCTCCATCACATCTGGGGCGGGTCGAGGTAGATCTTTAGCGAGGCAGGGCCGACCCACCCCATTTACATTCCTACTGGGGATATGCACTTCAAACGATGAATTACAGTTTGAATGTAGTCTCATCTAAGACCATAAGCAAAACGCCACTGAAACTGTGGAATGGAAACAAACCTGTTTGCAACATTTATGCATTTTGGGTTGTCCTGCTCATGTTCTTAGACCAAAATTAGGAAAACTTGATTCGAGGTCTGAAGTACGCATTTTTGTGGGCTATGCTCTAGAATTAAGATGCGGTTACTTCTATATTCCCAAGGACCAAAAGGTATTTGTTTCAACAAATGCGACCTTCCTTGAACACGACTATATGAATGATTATAAAAACCTCGAATCAAATAAGTTTTGGAAGAACTCACAGCTGATAAGATTCCATCACTTTCATCGTCACCGTTATATGATAAATGACTAACCAAGGAAACCACTATTCCTGAAAAAGGGAACCCCAGTGCAACATCATAGTGGGAGGATTGTGAGACAACCTATTCGCTACAAACATGAGGCACATGTCCTTGTTTCTGATACAGACAAGGATGATCCATTAACCTTCAAAGAGGCTATGGATGATCCTGAAAATGAGAAATGACAAGAAGCCATGAACCAAGAAATGGAATCCATGCATTCCAATTTTGTTTTGGAACTTTTAGACCCACCAAAAGATGTCAGGCCCATTTGGTGCAAATTGATATACAAGAATAAAAGAGGTGTAGCGTCTCAGAATTTTGCTTTGTTAGATAGTAGTAGCTTGTGCTGTAGTATTTTAGTTTTCGTGGTTATGGGTTCAAGTCGAGATTTGTTTGGAAACTCATAGAGATGGATTTTGTAAGTTTAACCTATAGTTTAGAAATATTAATTTTATCATAAGGTTAAATTATTGAAGATGGTTCTAGAAATAATATTTATTATAACCTAAGGTTTATATAGAATAATTAAGGACGTGACATTTGTCACATGTATGTTTATTAAGGATTTTAGATAAATAAATTAATCAAGGATAAACCTAGCAAGTCTAGAACCTTCCCTCAGATGTTAGGATCTCGTATTACTCAGTCAAAGTGGTTTAAACAACTTCAAGTGTGCTGAAAGTGTGCGAAAATGTGTTTAATCTATAGGGTCGATATATTGCCTATGCTGATATGGAAAATACGTCGACTTCGTACGAACAAAACCACGGAACCTCGGGAATATGGGGGAGGCGATATATCAACTACAGGGGGCGATATATCGACTCCACTTGCATATTTTGAAAGTCCGTGGAATCTGAGCTAGAAACAGCCCTCAACAACTTGGACTTGCTCTTGAACGATTTTCACCATGTTCTGGGCATCTGTTGAGCAGAAAACTCCATTTTTATTCAATTATTTATTCATTTTAATGGGAGTTAGTTTCACTCCTTGAACTCTATAAATAGGACCCTTCACTCAGCCATTTGCATCATCTTTTAAACACTTTTCAGAGCCTCCAAGTTGTTAAATTCATTCTAGAGGGAAACACTAGGGTCTTGGGGTTGAAAGATTTCAAATCTAAGCTTTTCTAAGCACTTAGGAAGTAAGTTAGAGTGCGATTTTGATATTGAGGTGTAGATCAAAGTTAAGCTATCTAAGGTACTCTTAATCCTCAAGTTTAGTTCATTACAGTTCCTCTTATTCTTTTCTATTACCTCAAATCCTAACTTGTTATAATGACTTTTGGTTAGGTGTTTGATTTCTTTGAAAGTTAAGGTTTTCAATAAGTTCTTATCTTGATGGTTTAGATCTTCTTTTCATCTTATTTTCTTTAGGAAACTTATGGTTTTACTATTTGGTTTTAGAAGTTTCCAATCCCGCACTTGTCTCCAATACCCTGGTTTTTTGGTAAGGAAAATAAGTTCGATTTTATGTGCTATGTTTATATGCTATGTGCTTTGTGTATGTATGTATGCTGTTATGTCTTTTAGTCGCTTGGGAAATATAGTTGCTTAGATAACAAATAAGAAAATCCCGCAAATTTTATCATTATCGTACACTATAGTTGTGTTTAAACCTACCTCTAAGTAGTAGCAAGAGGACCATAGAGGGTTTCTATCACATACTACGATAATGAGTTAATGGCCAGTAATATTGTAGTCCATTTTTATGTCTTATGTTTTTACGTGTTGTGTTTTATGTTATGCTTTAGTAGTTTTTCCTTACCGAGCATTAGGCTCATTCCTTTTTTATTTATATGGTGCAGGTAAATGAACATGGAAGAAGGGATGGATCCTAGGAGGCTTTGGCATGTGTATTGGGAGAGGACTAAAGGAATGGACTAATGGAATCGATCGAGGATGACATTGACATTTGAGTCTTTTCCAAATAAAGTTATTATTTTTTAATGGCATGTATGAATTTTTGTTTTGAATGTATTTTATTAAATCATAATTAACTTAGAATAAATTCAATAAATAATGAATGAGTTCAATGAGGGTGGATACAAATCAATGAACCGGGTTCCATATTGAGAGTTTAGGGGGCCATAGTAGTGGGAATGATTTTACTGATCCCATCCCTCACTCAATATGGTTAACTTTGGAACAACGACAAGTTTCAAGCCTGAGAATTAAGTCATATAAGGTGGTTAGAAATAGACTTAGAAAATAATAAAGATGGCCTAATATTCTAACTATAGACACACACTTTAATTTAAAAAGATGACTTACATAAATTCTCATAAGAAATCTTAACTGATAGGTCCGAGTTACGTTTGCTTAGACTAAGTTTTTGCCATAGAAACTATTAGGGTAAGTTCTAACATGTTTTCTCAACTGTTAGAAATTTCCTGAAGATGTCACTCCGAAGGTCTGCACGCACTAAAGACAATGCCCCCAGCACTGCCAACGAGATACACGAGGCCCCTCCTGTTCGAAGAAGGGGAAAACGTACTACCACTGCTGCTGCTAATAGAAATGCACCACCTTCGGCTGACAACAATGCTGAGATTATTCGGTTACAACAACAAGTAGAAGAATTACTGCAGCAACAACGACAACCTCAGTCGCAACCTCAGCGGTAGCCTCAGCTGCAACCTCAGCCGCAGCCTTAGTCAGTAGCTCAAGCACCCCAGCATAGCTGAATGGAGGATATCCATAAGGGAGATGGCCGATGGAAATTTATGCACCTTATCCAGCTCAGTACATAGAGCCAGTCTACGAGCGTTTTCGTAAGCAGCACGCTCCAAAATGTTAAGCCAAATTTTAATGAATGGCTTAGGAATGTAGAGCCAATTCTGGCACACATGAACCTCGGCAACGCAAATCTCATATCTTGTGTTTCTTCTTTACTGAAAAAGGATGCCAAAATCTGGTGGGATTTTGTACAATAGACACACGATATCACCACCATGACTTGAGCTAGATTTGTGGAGCTGTTTCAGAAAAAGTACTACAACTCGGCAATCATCGCTACGAGAGTGGAAGAGTTTTCTAGTCAGAAACAGGGAAAATTGACGGTGGTCGAGTACGCTCAACAATTTGATCAGCTAGCAAAGTTCGCACCAGAGTTAGTCCTTGTTGACTGACGATTTAGCCAATGACACGGAGTCACCAAAAACGATAAATATTTGTAACCTGAATGCAAAAAACTAAACAAAACTAGGATTTATAGTGGTTCGGCCCCAGATATTGGTAATAACCTACTTCCCCTTAGTGTTGTGATTAACATATTATGAAACCTATGATCAACAAACTAGGGTTTACTGAGTTTCACAAGCTCCAAAAAAGAATACAAAGGTCTATTTATCAAGAACACTGATTCTCTCCAAATACAAATTATTGCGTCCCCCTTTCAAAGAGTCCCTTGAGTGCTATATACAGGCTCAAGAATCTACCTATGGGTTGATGGGCTTTACATAAATGTTGATTTAAGCATATTTAAGAAATAAAAGAGAACGTAATCTTTACATAAAAATAGGGTCAAATATCTTAGAAATATCTGACTTATAATTGTATTTGAAATATGGCTTCGTTATCACGACTAGACCTGGTTGCATATTCAACACATCTTCTATCGTACGGTTAAGTATTGTTATTAAATCCATTGAGAAACATCTCTTCTGATCGCTGGTCGACCAAGATGTAATCACTAAATAGTCACGTGCAACCCACGTGGACACTAATCTTGCCACGTCAGCAAGTAGTATTTTTTAGGGTAAACATTTGCCCCCCAAGTTTATTTTACTGTGATAAGCATTTAATAAACTTACTCAACCAACAACCCATCTGACCTGTCATATCTATCAATACCATTTTGAAAAAGCAAGTAATTATGACCTTTACAATTTCCCTGAAATGTTTTGATGGTTATTGCAATTTCCCATACATCGAAATCCCAGTCCTATCATTACCTTTTATTAATGCCCCGAGCAGTATAAATATAAGCCCTTTTATCTTTTTCATTTTTTTACCCAAACCTTTTCTCTCTTCCAGAGCTCAGACAAACTTTCAAGAAAACCCAGAGATTCCAGTTGGATTCGAGACGTCTTCAAGCAACTCCAAGCAAAACCCGCGCAATTTCTCCTACAATCCGTATCCAATTAAGTTTTCGAATTCACCCTCTCATTTTTGTAGAAATTTTTATGTATTCTGGTCTTGATTCACGAATTTTTGTAACCGGGTTTCAATTATTCTTGAGAAAAATCTTTGGTAACCGGGTTTAGGCAAACATACATTGAATAAGTATGCTAGAATAAGGAGTTTAGGCAGTATAAAATACTATACAATGTTTAAAAAGTAATGTGGTGTATAGGAATATTGATTTCGGGTCCAAAATCGAAGTGAAAATTCGATTTTGAGTATATCAGAAAAAATGGGTTTTTCCCGCCTGTTTTCGGAGTTGAAAAGTTTTTCTGAAAACACTTTTCACATTCACTTTTTGATCTGCTTTTTCAATCTGTTCGCATGTTTATTGTGTTTTTATCTGGATGTTGGTGGTCGTATAAAAGCTTAACTTTTATACACGAGCAATGTTATCCTTGCTTTTCTCTTTCTTCTATCTATTGGTCGTAGATTATCACTCCCCCTTTGCTCTTCTCAGATATTCATGCATGATCCCTGGGGAGGTGAGAGACCAATAGACGACGATCTTTTTGCTTTGCTTTTCAAGGATCAAGAACAACTTTCATTTCCATTTCCTGAGCCTTCGACTTCACCATCAAACCCTACGACCAGTCCTCCATACAACCAATCAAACATGGGTCGTGTCAAATAGACTGCTCGTAGGAAAAAGAAAACAACAGATTCAACTTCTAACCAGCCGGAAACCAACGCCGAGGGTCCTTCAAATGACCCTCAACCTTTAAAATTTTCACCACCAGAAATTCAACCCAAAGCTCATCCTCGTGATGGCCCTCGAGCAGAGGTAGACTGGTACATTGCCCCTCCTAGTGTCATATTGACCAGGATGGTTGAAAAATACCCCAAGAAGTACGGGATTTCTGGGATCACCCTGTACAAACCAACACCTGACCGGAGGGCAAACTTACCTGGAGGTGCCTACAACGCCTGGTCGAGGTATCACATCGAAGTAGGGGCAATTTTACCCTTGCACGATTTTTTCCGAGGGGTGGCCAATTATTTTTAGGTCGCCCCTTTCCAA
The DNA here is from genome assembly GCF_963169125.1 of Humulus lupulus. Classification (NCBI taxonomy): domain Eukaryota; kingdom Viridiplantae; phylum Streptophyta; class Magnoliopsida; order Rosales; family Cannabaceae; genus Humulus; species Humulus lupulus. Next base: position 117,038,499 of record NC_084796.1, on the reverse strand, counting down.
ATAACACCCAACGAATATAGAGTACTTTCAGCACTCAATATCCTATACAACCACAAAATCTGGCCTATGCCTACTCCACATGAGATCAACTATCTGTTTGATCTCAAATCCAACCCCAACCAGAACAACATGGGGTTCTTCCACTTTTGCCACCAAGAATTTTCTCGCACATTCTTGAGTGATATTGCCTACAAGTCCAATGTAGGAAGGTACTTCCAAGAGTACTTCCTTACAACAGACTTGGTTGCTGACAACTTGGCCTTTACACGAGGAGGGAAACTTTTAATCTCTGATCAACCTTCAACTAGTCTTTTTTTCATCTTTCCTTGTCCTTAGTTGTCTTGTGATGCATCTAGGTCCATGGTACCGACCAAACCCCACTCTAGAGATGGAGATAAGAGCCGCGACCTTGGCCAGCATGACCAATATAGAAAAAAGTGTCAAGGAGCTGGTCACGGAAAGCAATTTAAGGCTAGACGGCCTTTTAGCTCCTTACTAGGATGTCAGGGAATCAACTGCGGGGAGTGACATTGGAGAGGTCACTGACGGACAAGACATCCCCAAGCAGCAGCAAGATGTGTCACAACTCTAGAGGCGGTGACCAACGAGAGTGACCATCCAAGAACCAACTCCTAGCACTCGAGTTGCTAATACCCCTACCCAAAATGGGAGGGGAAAACAAAAACTACCTTAATACACTAGCTTTATAGTCGAATCTTTAGACGAGAATGGTATATATTTCTCACTCCTAGATAATCAACCCATCCCTTGTCATTTATTCAATAGGGATGGAAACTTTAAATTTATGACCAGTAATTTTAGCTTGGACTTCTTTGAAGCAGATAATGAGTGTAGTAATAGTTCTTTAGATAATGTAACGACCAGTAATAATAGTTCGGATATACTACTTAGAATTTCTCTTTAAGTTATTCTTTTATTTCGCCAAACTATTTCTTAACATATTTGCTCATTTGTTTTTGTTTTGCAGTCACGCCATCTGAGGATGCTTTCAACATGTATGCCTCTGCAGACTCTCCTTCGAACAGAAAGAAATTGAGCAGACAACACCCTGGAGAAGGCAGTGAAAGAGCTCGACCAGAAGACCCTCCAGCTCCTGCTCCTTCTAAATCAACTACACCTCCTCCTCCTCCTCGCACTGCTCCTTTTACCAGCCAAGCAGTGAGATCTTTGGCCGTAGATTTATTGAGCAATACTTATAGCTCAATAAACGAAAAGCTGCAGAGATTTTCTAAGAACCGTCGTACATGTCCTTGCTTGTGGGTTCAATGAACTGCTTAGTGTAAGTTTCTTCTGTATTTTGTTTTAATCGAACAACATTTCCTTTGATTAGCTCTAAAAAAATCATTCTACTATTGTTCACAGGGTATCCTAACCATGAACAATGGATGGCGTCACACCGAGGAGGTCGATGCAAATGGAGATCAAAGACTACGAGGAGAAGGTTAAGGTGGCTGAAAAAAAAGTCGCCAATTTGACCGAGGAGCTAAAGAGGACTCAAGAAGAACTGGCCAAAATTCTTGCTGCCAAGGAGAAGTTCAAGGAAGCTTAAGAGACCAACTACAAGGAAGCAGCAAAACTTCAAGAAGATCTGGAGGCTAGTATGAATGAGGCAACTATATTGGAGGAAAAAGTTACTTAGAGCCAGAGCCAAAAGGCTTAGGTGATCGTAATGTCACATGGCTTAGGGTGCGGAGCCCAAAGTTTGTAACTTATGAGTTACTTATCTGATTTAAGTTCATAAATTATTAGTTACTTATTTGGTTCAAGTTCATGACTCCATAGTCACTTATCTGATTGGGCTGCAAGCCCCAAAATGATTACCATAATCATTTATTGATGTTCACTTGTCTGATTGGGCTGCAAGCCCCTGTATGATTATCATAATCATTTATTGATATTGTATACATGAAGTAATGAGTTTTCTTGTTGAGCTTTCGCTCACGGGTGCTATGTGGTGCAGGTAAAGGGAAAGAAAAACTCATGCAGCCTTGAGTGGAGGGCTTAGGTGGCGATGTGTACATATGTGGCGGCCGCTTGACCACCACAGCGAAGGTGTTTCTTAGAGGAACTAGGGGTTAACCCCAAATTTTTCCGCTTAGGTCGGCGGCTTGTAATTTTTACACTGTAATGACCATTTTGCATTGTAAATAACTTGTAAACACTTTTATGGGCCCATGTACAGTTTAATGTTTTTAAATAAAATATGTTGATGCTCAAAATCTCATCAAGGGAAAACACGCGGTTTACAAGGTGTGGATGCTAAGATGTCATGGCCTCGCACGGCCCCGCTCGGATGCTTAGGCACGAGGCGACATGGCCTCACTTGGCTTCGCCAGCCCCCGCCGCCAAAGTGGCCTCGCGAGATGCCTAGGCCATGCCACCCAAAGGGCCTCGCGAGATGCCTAGGCCACACCTCCCAAGTGGCCTCGCGAGATGCCTAGGCCACGCCACCCAAAGGGCCTTGCGAGATGCCTAGGCCACACCTCCCAAGTGGCCTCGCGAGATGCCTAGGCCACGCCACCCAAAGGGCCTCGCGAGATGCTTGGGCCACACCTCCTAAGTGGCCTCGCGAGATGCCTAGGCCACGCCACCCAAAGGGCCTCGCGAGATGCCTGGGCCACACCTCCCAAGTGGCCTCGCGAGAAGGTCTCGGCCACGCCACCAAAGTGGCCTCGCGAGAAGGTCTCGGCCACGACACCAGAGTGGCCTCGCGTGATGCCTAGACCACACCTCCCAAGTGGCCTCGCGAGATGCCTAGGCCACGCCACCCAAGTGGCCTCGCAAGACGCCTAGGCCGCGCCACCCAAAGGGCCTCGCGAGATGCCTAGGCCACACCTCCCAAGTGGCCTCGCGAGATGCGTCCATGGTTTCGCCCATGGCCTCGCCCCTGGCCTCTCCCATGGCCTCGCCCATGGCCTCACCCATGGCCTCGCCCATGGCCTCGTCCATGGCCTCGCCCATGGCTTCGCCCATGGCCTCGCCCATGGCCTCGCCCATGGTCCCGTGCCCATGGCATTGGAGGCGAGAATACTCACAAGGGGCAAGGTACATGCATGAATATGGAATGTACCTACAAACCTAAAGAAGTCAGAGTACGGATATAGTACCCCTACCAGACAAGTAGTGGGAACGCCAGGAGTGGGTATGCAAGGATAAGAGTTATGGTACGTACGTCTACGGCCATAGGTCAGAGCCGACACCACTACCTCCTGTGCCACTACGCCTGCCACCACGCATCAGACATGGATACAGACATGTAGTGGAGACATCCTCCTGACATCCGCTCCTGTACGGGGTGTACGACCACAACCTCTAGAGCCACTCCCCTGACACAGTATGTATGTACCACTTGGTCCCCTGGACCACTATGTACCTAAGGCCATTAGAGCCTACTATAAAATGAACTCTAAGACCACCTGAAGGGGGGTAGGAAATTTTACTGTAGCAGAACCTTAAGTGTGAATGAAAGATTGATTTCTCCATTATTGTGCCATCATTGTTCTCGAGTTTTTGTTCAAGTTTTTACTGCTTTCTAATTAGCAATCTTGATTTGATAATTTTTTCCAACTTAACTTCGTTGACGAGTTCTCACTGTCAACAAAATATATCCATTCCTTTTAATAGAAATTTTCATCTTGGCCTATGAATAATACCCAGATGCACATTTATAACCTAATGACTCGTTTAGCGAGTTAAGCAATGTTTAAAGTTCACAGTAACGGTCTTGGAGTAACCAGGGTGTTACAACTTGGTATCAGAGTGTGCTAAGGTTTAGGGTTCCTGTAGACTCGCTGCGCATGTACACTCGCCACTGTAGACAAGCTCAACTCATGGTTTGGTAATTATTTATGTGGTTATGTGTTTAACTACATAAATATAACATGAATGCTTTACTTGCCTGCATGAGATATATTAATAAGGCTTGGCCTTGACTGCTACATCATAAGAAAGAATGTGCTTATTAGTACTGATATTGCTAGAACATGCTTATTAGTATTGTTCATTGTTGAATTGTCTCTACATGTTTATCTGTATGATTGTGGAATAAGGATGACTATCTTCTTGTTCTTGGACCATGAGGTGGCACGAAGTTGCCTAACTGGCTGCATTGATTGTTTCAGCATAGTATAAGCTGTAGTTATGATTCCAAGACAGACAGATTCATCAGCTGGTTAGGAAGATGAGGGCTAGAATGATAGACAGGGTCAAGAGAATGACCAAAGTTAGATTCCACAGTCAGTTCCTGAAAACTGGCAATAGTTGTTTGTTGACTTACATGCCAGAGTTTTGAGGCAGGAAGAAGAAATCTGCCTCCTGAGATAATAACAAGTTCCTGTAGGGAACGTTTTACCAGAGGCACCACCTGTAGTGGTGCCAACAATTTAGCAGCAGTCAAAGGCTGGAAGCGAATGGGAACCTCTTTATGAAAGGTTCAGGAAACAACAACCTCCAGCTTTTGAAGGTAGTGTAGATCCCGCTAAATCTGAGCAATGGATGAGCATGATTACAACCTTCCTTAACTTTATAAGGGTGTCTGGTAATGAGAGGGTGTCTTGTACCACATACATGTTTCAGGAGGATGCCCGAATTTGGTGGGAAGTTATATCCCACACTAGAAATGTTAATGCCCTGAGTTGGGAAGAGTTTCAGACTCTGTTTAACGAAAAGTATTATAATGATGCCATCAGGGCTGCTAAAGCTGAAAAGTTCATCAGATTACTTTAGGGGAGTCTATCAGTGATAGATTGGCACAGTTTGCCATGGAGCAGGTGCCCACTGATGGGACCAGAAGGGAGAGGTTTCTCTAGGGGCTACAACCTAGACTAGCCTGGGATGTCCGTATCACCATTGTGGCTGGAGTTACTACTTATGCACAGGTAGTGGAGAAGGCACTCATAGTTGAGAGCATAGAGAACAAGACCTGACAGGACAGCGCAACCATAAGAGAGTTGAGGAGGACAGGTCCTCCATTTATTGGTTTAAGTAGGGGCGGAGGCCCCAGTGATTAGAAGAGGAAGGCTCCTGATACCTTTCAAGCTCTAGGTTTTGAGAGGCGACCACATGGTATTTCAATTGGTTGCCAGGGTGGCAATGAGGCCTAGTAGCCTTATCCTGAGTGCCCTAGGTGCAAGAGGCACCATTTGGGGGAGTGTAGGGAAAATACTTGCTTCTTATGCAGAGCAGTGGGTTATTTCAAGAAAGATTGCCCAAAAGCAAGAAGGAAGAACCCAGGAAGGCGGATAGCTTGGCCCCAACTCGAGTGTTTGCATTGGGTCAAGTAGAAGTTGAGGCATCACCCTCAGTAGTTATAGGTCAGCTTCTTAGTGCTGGAACCCCTTATACCGTTTTTATTGATTATGGTGCTACACATTCTTTTGTTGCTAGTAGAATTATTGATAGACTGTGTAGACCATGTGATTATGATGCTGTGGGATTCGAGACCTTATTGCCCACTAGGGAGTTAGTAGTATCTAGGAGATGGGTCAGATCTTTACCAGTGACAGTGGAGGGCAGAGAGTTGTCAGATGATTTGATAAAGTTAGTTATGACTGACTTTCACATGATTCTGGGTATGGATTGGTTAGTGAAGTATGGGGCAACCATAGATTGCAGAAGGAAGATGGTAACCTTTGAGCCTGAAGGAGAGGATACTTTTGTATTTTTTGGCATTGTGCATGGACCTTGAATACCTATGATTTCTGTTTTGAGGGCTAGAGATATATTGCAAGGAGGTTGCATAGGATTCTTAGCCAGTGTGGTTGATATCACTCAGGCCATGATAGTGGGACCAGAGGAGAACATATTAGTCTGTGAGTTTCTGGATGTGTTTCCAGAATATTTACCAGGGTTGCCACCACACAGAGAGATTGAATTTGTGATAGAACTGGCACCAAGGACGGAGCTAGTGTCTAGAACACCTTACAGAATGGCCCCAGTAGAGTTAAAATAATTTATAGTACAGTTGGAAGAGCTATTAGACTTAGGTTTTATCAGACCTATTTCTCCCCATAGGGTGCACCAATTTTGTTTGTGAAGAAGAAAGATGGTTTTCTGAGGATGTGTATTGATTACAGAGAGCTCAATAAGTTAACAATTAAGAACATGCATCATCTGCCAAGGATAGATGATTAGTTTGATTAGTTGCAAGGTAAAAGGGTATTCTCAAAGATAGACCTTAGATCTAGTTATCATCAGCTAAGGGTCAAGGAGGGAGATATACCGAAGACTGCTTTTCACAGTAGATATGGGCATTATGAGTTCCTAGTCATGTCTTTTGGATTGACTAATGTCCCAACTGCTTTTATGGATTTGATGAATAGAGTGTTCAATGATTATTTGGACTAATTTGTGATAGTCTTCATCGATGATATTCTGGTTTATTCTCAGTTAGAGTTAGAACATGAGTAGCCTCTGAGGTTTGTTCTACAGAGACTGAGGAAGCACAGACTGCTTGCAAAGTTCAAGAAATGTGAGTTCTGGTTTTCTCAGGTAACTTTCCTTGGGTACATTGTCAGTAAGGAGGGGATTAAAGTAGATCCAGCCAAGATCAAGGTGGTTAGGGGTAGGCCAAGGCCAAAGAGTGCTTTAGAGGTTAGAATTTTTCTTGGGTTGACAGGTTATTACAAACATTTCGTGTAAGGGTTCTCTAAGATCACTACTTCATTGACTGAGCTGAAACGCAAGAATCAGAAGTTTATGTGGTCAGACAGGTGTAAGACCAGCTTCCAGGAACTGAAGCAGAGGTTGATTACAGCTCTAGTTCTGAGCCTTCTAACAGATCAGGAGAAGTTTGTGATATACTATGATGCCTCACATCAGGGTTTGGGTTGTGTTCTGATGTAGTCAGGGAAGGTGATTGCTTATGCCACACGTCAACTTAAGGGGTATGAACAGAGGTACCCCACCCATGATTTAGAGTTGGCGGCATTACCTTTATGGGGAGAAGTGTGAGATCTACACTAACCATAGAGCCTGAAGTATTTCTTCACACAGAAAGACCTGAACATGAGACAGAGGCATTGGCTAGAGTTCGTAAAAGATTATGATTGTGAGAATCTGTATCACCCAGAAAGGCCAATGTGGTAGCTGACGCTTTAAGCCGGAAAGGTCCGGGAGAGATTTACAGTGCGAGGCTGATATCTAGAGAGTTAGCAGAGGATATGACCAGAACTGGCATAGAGTTGTTAATGGACCAGTTGGACAACATTACACTACAGTCTACGCTATTGGAAAGAATCAAGGAGGATCAATTGGGTGATCCACAGCTGATCAAGATTAGAGAGGATGTTTTAGCTGGAGTGTCCAGAGAATACACAGTGTCTGATATGGGTTTGTGAGATATAAGGAACGGATATGTGTTTCGTTAGACACTACTATGAGACAAGAGATTTTGGATGAATCTCATACTACACCTTACTCTGTGCATCTAGGCACCACGAAGATATATCAGGATGTGAAATCGCTGTATTGGTGGCCTGGGATGAAGAAGGATGTAGTAGAGTATGTGGCTAAGTGCTTGACATGTCAACAAGTCAAGGCTGAGCATCAGAGGCTAGCAGGGTTACTGCAGCCTCTAGACATTCCAGAGTGGAAATGGGAAGACATCACGATGAATTTCATGGTGGGGTTACCCAAGACTGTTGGTCAACATGATTCAGTATGGGTTATTATGGATCGTTATACCAAGTCAGCTCACTTTTTACCAGTGAGGACTACATATACAGTTGACCAGTATGCAAATCTCTATGTGAGAGAGATCGTGTGCCTCCATGGAGCACCAAGGTCGATCGTGTTAGATCGAGACCCCACTTTCACTTCCAAGTTCTGGGGAAGTTTACAGAAGGCCATGGGAACATAGTTGAAGTTCAGTACTGCTTATCATCCTAAGACAGATGGACAATTTGAGAGGACGATCCAGATATTAGAGGACATGCTGCGAGCATGTGTGCTGGACTTTGGTGGGTCCTTGAGTAAGTATCTACCTTTGACAGAGTTTTCCTACAACAACAGCTATCAGTCGACCATTGGGGTGGCACCTTATGAAATGTTGTATGGTAGGAAATGAAAATCTCCCATTCATTGCGATGAGACAGGAAAAAAGAGATACTTGGGTCTTGAAGAAGTTCAGAGGACTAGTGAGGCTATTGAGAATATTAGAGCTCAGATGCTCACGTCTCAAAGCAGACATAAAAGTTATGCGGATCCCAAACACAGGAATTTGGAGTTCCAAGTGGGAGACTATGTCTTCCTAGAGTCTCGCCATGGAAAGGGGTGAGATGGTTTGGGAAGAAGGTCAAGATGAGCCCTAGGTTTGCAGGTCCATTTGAGATCCTAGAGAGGATTAGTTAGGTGGCCTACAGGTTGACCTTACCACTGGCATTGTCGGTCATGTATAATGTGTTTCATATCTCAGCTCTTTGGAGGTATGTATCTGATGTGACCCATGTTTTGAGTTATGAGGATCTGGAGCTTGAGGCAGATCTCTCCTATGAGGAGCAGCCAGTCCAGATACTAGACAGAAAGGACAAGGTCCTCAAGAATAAAATGATACCTTCAGTTAAGGTATTATGGAGGAACATCAAGGTCGAGGAAGCGACCTGGGAGCTGGAGTCAAATATGCAAGATCAGTATCCCGAGCTATTTTGGTAAATTCGAGGACGAAATTTCTGTAAGGAGGGGATAGTTGTAACGTCCCAAATTCCCTAATGTGGTTTAGTGACTCGATTAGGGAGCGGGAGGGCCATAATTTATTTATTATGCAATTAAATGATTATATGCATGTTTATGTGAATTATATTATTATATGATGACAAATGCATGCATGTGGGTCCACTTTTCATTATAAGGGTATTTTGGTAATTTGAATTGTTGAGAGCATATTTGTATATTTTCATGTATGTTGGTGACTTATGGATGAGACCACATTATAATGTGGATTTGTTCGAGCTATTCGACATGAGACGATCTTAGAATGCAAGTTAGCGATTTGGTCATAACAGGATTAAGTACCGAGCTCAAGGTGAGTCTCAAGGTAATTTGATGCTTAGTACAGTACCGGGAATAAAAGGGTCATGGGATATGATTTAATTATTATTTGAGAATATTGGGAATAACAGGAATTGGAGGACATTAATTATGATTAACGGGATTTGATGGGAAAGGATGATTTTGCCATTGGGGGCTGTTAAGAAGTGAAATAGGCTTGGGGGCATATTGGTCTTTTGACCAAGGGTTATATTTTAAACCAAAAGGCTGTAGTAGAGTCTTGGGAAAAAACAGAGACTCATTTCCTTCTCTCTCACGATTACCTCTCTCTCTCTTCCTCTTGGATTGGTGTTAAGGCTAAGTGGAGATTGAAGCTTGGGGAACAAAGCTTGAGGGTTTGGGGTTGTGATCAGTAGCTGAAAGGGATTTCATTCTATGTTTAAAGTAATGATTTTAGTTTGTTTTTTGGTTTGCTATGTTTTTAAGGATAGTTTAAAGCTTTGGATTCTTGATTGTAGAACTAGGTTCTTGAAGTGGTTTTAAATGGTTCAAAGCTTGGGTTTTGATGAGGTTGAGGTATAGAAGTTTTGGGGTTAAATTAGAAGTTTGGTTGGTGTTTGAGTTGGTTTTGAAGCTTGGTATTCAGGGGAAAATGCAGGGGAGGAAATGTTAATATTTTTCTGGTCTGTCAGCTGGCGCCCCAGCGCCACTTCTATTGCTCCAACGCTAGGCAGAGGAGATCAAGGGTGCTCTCTGACTTGGGGCAGCGCCCCAGCACTACCCAGGTGAGCCCCAGCACTATGTCACTTTCAGCAAGACCAAATTTTAGGGCTTGGGAGGACTTTGGAGGCTCGGGGGATGGTTCCGCCACCTCATTTGGGTTGATTGGAAGTTCCGAGAGCTCGAGAGTGCTCCCGAGAGCAGGGTTTTAGATCATATATCATTTATTTTGTTAATGGGATTTCATATTTGGTTATGACTAAGTGACTGCTAAGGGATCAAAGGATTAATCGTTCTCAAAGATCGTTCCTTTATTATTTCACGCTCGAACCAAAGGTAAGAAAACTGCACCCAGTATGTGACATGCATGGTTATTGATGAGGCATGTCGAGTGCTCTATATGTGGACATTGATTTCATATTAAATTCTTAGCAATCTTGCTTATTTGTGAATGGTATTGACTTATGAGTCAAGAAATGACAAGAGTCGTATGGAATTGACCTATGTGTCAAGAGCGGCATAAGCGTATCGAATGCAGAGCTGAAATGATTAGATCTAATCAACATGAGCATTGAATGAATCATAATGAGAATTAAATGCTTGACTGACCTTAAGTTCGATGAAAACAAAAGTGCTTGTCTATTCTAAAGGCTAGTTACTTAGAGCCAGAGCCAAAAGGCTTAGGTGACCGTAATGTCACATGGCTTAGGGTGCGAAGCCCAAAGTTCATAACTTATGAGTTACTTATCTGATTTAAGTTCGTAACTTATTAGTTACTTATTTGGTTCAAGCTCGTGACTCCATAGTCACTTATCTGGTTGGGGTATGGAACCCAAGTTCGTGACTCCATAGTCACTTATTTGATTGAGCTGCAAGCCCCAGAACGATTACCATAATCATTTATTAATGGTCACTTGTCTGATTGGCCTCCAATCCAGAGTATGATTATCATAATCATTTATTGATATTGTATACATGAAGTAATGAGTTTTCTTGCTGACCTTTGGCTCACGGGTGCTATGTGGTGCAGGTAAAGGGAAAGAAAAGCCCACCCAGCCTTGAGTGGAGAGCTTAGTTGGTGATGTGTACATATGCGGCCGCTTGACCACCACGGCCAAGGTGTTTCTCAGAGGAACTAGGGGTTAACCCCATATTTTTTTGCTTAGGTCGATGGATTGTAATTTTTACACTGTAATGAACATTTTGGATTGTAAATAACTTGTAAATGCTTTTATGGGCCCATGTACAGTTTAATGTTTTTAAATAAAATATTTCCATTCCTTTTAATAGGAATTTTCACCCTGGCCTATTAATAATACCTAGATGCACGTTTATAATGTAATGACTCATTTAGCGAGTTAAGCACTGTTTAAAGTTCACATCAACGGTCTTGGAGTAACCAGGGCATTACACTCAGACTCTCCTGAACTCTCTCTGGTGACATGCATCGATGGTGCTGAAGAAGATGCTGGAACTTCAGTCTACCAACATTCTCAGCAAGACCCTCCTCCAGCTGCACAATAATTTTTTCTTTATTTATGCAACTAAAACATACGAACAACGGTAGGTAATGTTAAGACAATTTTGCTGCCTAAGGCAGTTATTCCTTTTTAATATTTTAATTACATCCGAGCAGAAATTGCTCGTGGTGTAAAGACATTTCGTTGTGATATTATAATATATTTATTGCTTTCATAACATCTATTCGTATGACCAAACTAAGCATAGCACTTTATTAAGATTTCACAAAATTAACTAGGAATTTTGAAAAATACAAAGTATCGTAGTATGCTTTCCCTTATTTTGCTTGTGTGTTTGCATATGCCCATTGATATGCTTTGCTCGCTTAGTGTCTTATATGCCCCCAAGTGATCGAGGAGTTTAAGGTTCTCGGTCACTTTCCATGACCAAGTCCTGTTCAAACATAACTGTTCGCGTACTTTATATTCAATTAATGATAATATAGCAAAACAACACATGTAATGAGCAAATACTTGTAATAAATACAATAATTGGCAAGAATAACTGGCTGCGCACTATTCCTTTTATTTCTCTTAATAAAATGGACAAAATCGTGTATGTACGAGTGATCAAAGATTGATCTTACACTTATAAGCGACTAATCATTTAACTAACCAGCCCTTGTTCACAAACTTGTAAAAAGTAAAATTAATACAAGCCAACTCTTTAAAAAGAATTGTTCACTGATAATACTTGCGCAGGTGTTCTCCATTCCAATTGCGAGGAATGAGATCTCTATTTAAGCGAGCAAGTTTATATGTGCCTGGTTGAAGGATTTCTTCAATTTGATAGGGACCTTCCCAATTTTGTCCGAGTACTCCAGCATTCTGGTCACGAGTGTTGAAAAAAACTCTTCTAAGTACCTAATCTCCCACGTAAAACTTTCTTTCGCGTACTTTAGAGTGAAAATATCAAGCGACCTTTTGTTGGTAAGCTGCAACTCGAAGTTGGGCCTACTCGCGTCTTTCGTTGATCAAGTCCAAAGACTCCATTAATAACTAGTTATTCATGCTTTAGTCGTATGTTAGCCTTCTATGTGATGGGGGATCTAACTCAACAGGCAACATGGTGTCATATCCATAGGCCAAGGAAAATGGTGTATGGCCTATTGCTATTCAGCGAGATGTTCTATACGACCAGAGTACTTCTAGCAATTGTTCTAGCCACACCCCATTTGCTTCTTCGAGCCTTTTCTTCAGTGTGTCCTTTATAGTTTTGTTAACGACTTCAACCTGTCTGTTAGCTTGTGGATGAGCAACAAATGATAAACTCTTTGTAATACCATGCCGTTCACAGAAGTCAGTGAAAAGATCACTGTCAAATTGTGTGCCATTATCTGAGACAATTTTCCTCGGTAACCCATACAGATATATAATATTTTTTATGACAAAATCCAATACTTTCTTGGTCATGATTGTTGCGAGTGGCTCAACTTCGGCCCACTTAGTAAAGTAGTCAACAACAACTACTGCATACTTGACATTCCCTTTCCCTATAGGCAAATATTCGATCAGATCAATCCCCCAAACTGCGAACAGCCATGGGCTTTGCATTTGTTTGAGCTCATTTGGGGCTGCTCGTGGTATCTTGGAGAATCTTTGGCACTTGTCCCACTTTTTAACAAATTCCATAGAGTCCTCGATCATGGTAGGCCAGAAATATCCTTGTCGTAGAATCTTTTTTTACAAACTTTGCCCCCCAGTGTGATCTCCACAGAAACCTTCATGCACTTCTTGCATCAAGTTCTTAGCTTTATCCTTAGAGACACACTGTAGTAAAGGCATTGAGTATCCTCGTCTATACAAGATTCCATTAACCAAAATAAAATAAGTTGATTGTCTTTGAAGTCTCCTCACCTTGTTCCTTTTTGCTGGTAATATACCTTGTTCGAGATATTTGATAATGGGCATCATCCACATGTCTGATGTTTGTATCATTAGCAAGGATTCTTTCACTTGAATGCTCGGTGCCAACAAATGTTTGACTAGTACTATGCTTTAAGGCATCACCATCTCTAGCGCTTGCCAACTTGGCTAAGGCATCAGCATTTGAATTATGATCACGAGGTACTTGCTGGAGAGTATACTTCTCAAACTGTGCCAGTAAGTCCTTTGCTTTATTCAAATAAGACACCATCTTGAGACCCCTAGCCTGATATTCTCCCATAATTTGATTAACTACTACCTGAGAGTCACTATATACATCAAGTGACTTTATATCCATGTCCTTGGCTAGTCTTAATCCCGCGAGCAGAACCTCGTACTCGGCTTCATTGTTGGATGTCGCAAAGTTGAATCTGCTCGCACAGTGAAACCGATGTCCCTCGGGTGTGATTAAAATCAACCATGCCCCTGTGTTGTGCTCGTTGGAAGATCCATCTACGAACAGTTTCAAGGTAGGGGATTGATTTTGACCATCGGTCTCTAGCATCGGTTCGCTGACAGGGAGTCCGGTGAATTCCACAACGAAATCCGCTAGGGCGTGTCCCTTTATAGCTTCTCGCGGCGCATAGGAAATTTTGAACTGCCCATTTTAATAACTGACCAACAGCTTCTGGTTTCTGTAAGACTTGTCGTAGTGGCTGGTCAGTGAGTACTATGATGGGGTGAGGCTGAAAGTAGGGTCGCAGCTTTCTAGATGCCAGAATCAAGCAATAAGCCAATTTCTCAATGGGCGGATATCGTAGTTCTGCTCCCACTAGCCTCTTGCTTACGTAGTATACTGCTTTTTGAATGTTATCTTCCTCTCTGATTAAAACAGCACTAGTAGTACAAAGTTTCTCCTTCGATCGGCTTGGACAAAATTGGTGGCTGCGACATGTGGGATTTTAGCGCCTGAAATGCATGTTCGCACTCCTCTGTCCACTAAAATTTTTGTTGCCTTTGAGTAGATTAAAAAATGGAACACACTTGTTCATTGACTTAGATATGAGTCTACTTAGGGCCACAATTCTTTCAGTTAAGCTTTGAACATCTTTAACTTTGGTAGGAGACTACATCTCGATCAATGCTTGAATTTTTTAGGGATTAGCTTCGATTCCTCGTGAGTTTACTATGAATCCCAAAAATTTCCCTGATCCAACACCAAAGGAGCACTTAAGAGGGTTTAGTTTCATCTGATATTTGTTCACGATGTTGAAGCATTCTTGTAGGTCCTTGATGTGTTCTTCGGCTTTTCTCAACTTCACCAGCATCTCGTCGACATAGACTTCCATGTTATTGCCGATCAGCTCTTTGAACATATGGTTGACTAATCGCTGGTAAGTCGCACCAACATTTTTCAAACCGAAGGGCATTACTTTATAGCAATAAATTCCTGTATCTATTCGAAAGCTAGTGTGATCTTCATCGAGTGGATGCATACTAATTTGATTATAACCAGAGTACGCATCCATGAACGATAAAATTTCATGTCCTGATGTAGCATCGACCAGCTGGTCGATTCTTGGAAGTGGGAAACAATCCTTTGGGCAGTATTATTAAGGTCTGTGAAATCCACGCACATCCTCCACTTACCATTTGGCTTGGGAACTACTACGGGATTAGAAACCCAAGATGGATAAAATGCTACCCTGATGAATCCATTTTCCTTCAGCTTCTCGACTTCTTCTTTTAGAGCCTTAGGTCTATCTTTGTCGAGCAGCCTTCTTTTTTGTTGTACAAGTGGATAGATTTTGTCTACATTCAAGACATGGATGATCACCGTTGGGTCTATCCCAATCATATCTTTATGTGACCAGGCAAAGACCCCTGGTGTTTCTTCAAAAACTCCACCAACTTGTTTTTCGTTGTTGTCTCTAAGTTTTTACCGACTTTCACAACCCTGGTCGGATCTTTCTCTTCTAACTGGACCTCCTCGAGGTCCTCCACAGGTCCAATGATTTCTTCAAAATCCCCAAAGCGAGGATCTAAGTCCCTATCCTCACTTTGGGCAACACCCTATTTGGTGACTTGTTCACTCGATTGGGCATGTGTTTCATTTACTACCAGCAACCTTTTTTAGCTCTATCTCCCGATCTGCCTCTTCTTGCTTTTGTGATCAAGGAATTGTAACATTATCTAGCTTCTCACTTATTTCCCAACACGCACCCAACTCCTGTGTTAGTCAGAAACTTCATGGCCAAATACCAGACCGAAGTTACAGCTTGCAGACCGACGAGTATAGGTCTTCCAATCACGACATTATATGCAGAAGGACAATCAACTACTACGAAAGTAGCGAGTAATGTCCTGTTCGCAGGTGCAACTCTTGCTATGACTGGGAATCTGATCGACCCTGTTGGTGCGAGCCCTTCGCCAGAAAAACCATAGATGTTTGGCTGCATTGCTCTAAATCTTGCACTGATAATTTCATTCTTTCTAGTGAAGATTTATACAAAATATTGACCGAGCTTCCTATATCTACCAACACACATTTTACCATCATGTTGGCAATCTGAACATCTATGACCAGAGGATCTGAGTGGGGAAATAGAACATGCTGAGCATCTAGCTTGGAGAAAGTTATCAACTCTTCCTCTATTTGAGCGTTTTTGGGAGTTCACTCCTCGACATTTAGCATTTCGATGTCCTGATTGTGACGTTGGGTTCTAGCATGTCTCTCCCTTGCCTTACCACTGTCATCTGCTATGTGTGGTCCTTCAGAGATGGTAAATATTGTACCAACAACTGGAGCTGGTTGTAAAGGAGGCGAGTGTTGGCATACAGGCGCCTGCTCGTTGCCTCTGTGAGCCTCCTGCTGAGAACCTCCACCTGCTCGTACATACCTCTTTAGATGTCCTTGTCGGATAAGGAACTCGATCTTGTCCTTGAGCTGGTTACACTCGTTGGTGTCATGGCCATAGTCATTGTGAAAACAACAAAACTTAGTCGTGTCCCTTTTGGAGATATATTTTCTAATCGGTGTTGGCCGCCTGAATGGAACAATGGTATGACTTGCTTGATATACATTAGCTTAACTATCGACTAGGGCAGTGTAATTGGTGAACCTTGGCTCGTATCTATATGGGGTGCTTGCTATTAGATGTTGTCGGCTCGTTGTTTGCCCTTCCCCCCCCCCCCCCCATTTTTTCCATTATTTTTGTCGTTGTTGTTGGGTTTACTAGGCCCATGGGTGGCTTTGGTGGGGTATTCCTTCTTGCCCTGGTCATCCACAGGAGACTTCCCTTCATTAGCGATAGCCTCCTCGAGCTTGATATACTTGTCTGCTCAATCCGAAAATTCCTGAGTGCTCTTGACTCCATTCTTTTGCAAACTACTTCAGAGGGGAGAATGGCGTCGTACTCCAGCTATGAGCACCATCATCTTTCCCTCATCTCAAACAGTTTTGGCCCAAGCAGCTGCTCGAATGAATCGCTAGATATGCCCTTTTAGGGTTTCTCCCTCCTTCTATCAAATCTTGACTAACTGATTGGCTTCTGTTGGGTGTATTCGACTAGCATAGAACTGTCTGTAAAACTCCTTTACGAACATCCCCCAGGAAACTATACTAGTCGGAGGGAACTTAAAATACCACTCCTGAGCAGATTCAGATAAAGTTGTAGGAAAAATCCTACACCGAGCATCATTCGACACCTTTTGGATGTCCATCTATATCTCAAACTTGTTAACATGAGATACAGGATCTTCCCCTCTTGTGAAGTTGGGTAAAATTGGCATCTTGAATTTGCTTGGAGTCCCTGCCACAGCAATTCTATGAACGAATGGGGTGCCCTTCCTCCGATCAAATTCTATATGGGACACTCAGTTCCCAACCAGTTGCTGCACGACCTGATTCAAGGCATCTATTTGGGCTTATACATCATCTGGTATTGCTGAAGCGACCGGAGCTGGGGGAAGTACTTGTCGTACCTTTCCCTTAGATTATTGAGTACATCTCTCAAGTCTTCACCCCTTCGCCTTTGCTCGCTTGCACCTAGTTGATCATAGACATTGAGCTATTTAGGCTGGCCCCCAGTGTTTTGGCTTATTAGTCGGTTCTCCATTGGCGGAGGATTTCGTCGTTCGCCTCTCTCTTCTTTTTGTCGACCAATGTTCCTCCTGTCAGAGTCAACTTCATTATAATCATGACCATCCCTGAATTGTGACCTATGAGTATGCGACCTGCTGTTCGCATTGTTTCCCCCTCTCCCTGCTGGTATGTCCCAATTAATAGGAGGAGGCCTGCATTGGTCAGTAGGTCCTTAGACATTAGTATGTTGTGGGGGACCTCTGACCGCAGAGCCTGAATCCACCTGTCTTCTGCTTCTTAAGGGACGTTTTCCTCTACTATGAGGGTTTTGCTCCCTAGCTGTCTAGCGTTTAGGGCTTCTGGGATGCTGCTCGACCCTATTCTACCCCTGCTGCTGGGCATTATCTCGACCAATTCGAGAGGGTGGTCACTGCTCAGGATCTTGGATTGGCCTATCCTGTTGAGCAGTGGGAGGTTGCTCTGGTCTTTGAGGATTCCTTGGTTGTGGTGGATTATGGTAATACTGAGGATGTTCTGAATGTGGATTTTGTTGAGGGTGAGTGCTGGGTTGCTGATCCGGTTGTGAGGCAGGTGCAGTCTGTCCTTGTGCCAATTGAATGGCCACTTCCAAGGATGCAGTGGCATCCCTCCACCAGCGGTCCATGTCAGCTTGTTGCTCATTCAATTCAATCTCAATTTGCTACAACACCATTTTCTCAGCCACATTCTCTTGATTAGCTCTCAGACTAGCTAATTCCTCTTGCAATACAATCAAGGTCGTTCACAAGGTTTCAGCATCCATTTCATCCTCTTCCAACTCCACATGTGGCTCATCTTCTACTACATCTTGTGGAAGAGGTTGATTTGGCATATTCCAAGAAGTTTGCCTCGCTTTCCTGGTTGTTTTTGCCATTTGATTTTCTTGAAGGTCTTGAGTTCAGCTCTCAATGAAAGCACCAAAATGTTGACTGACGATTTAGCCAATGACTCAGAGTCACCAAAAACGATAAATATTTGTAAGTTGAATGAAACAAACTAAACAAAACCAGAATTTATAGTGGTTCAGCCCCAGATATTGGTAATAACCTACTTCTACTTAGTGTTGTTATTAACATATTATGAAACATGCGATAAAAAAACTAGGGTTTACTGAGTTTCACAAGCTCCAAAAAAGAATACAAAGGTTTGTATATCAAGAACATTGATTCTCTCCAAATACAAATTATTGCGTCCCCCTTTCAAAGAGTCTCTTGAGTCCTATATATAGGCTCAAGAATCTACCTATGAGCCAATGGGCTTTACATAAATGTTGATTTAAGCATTATAAGAAATAACAAACAACATAATCTATACATAAAAATAAGGTCAAATATCTGACTTATAACTGTATTTGAAATATGATTTGTTATCACGACCAGATCTGGTCGCATATCCAACACATCTTCTTTTGTACAGTTAAGTATCATTATTAAATCCATCAAGCAACATCTCTTCTGATCGTTGGTCGACCTAGATGTAATCACTAAATAGTCACGTGCAACCCAAGTGTACACTAATCTTGCCACGTTAGCAAGTAATATTTATTAGGGTAAACAATCCCAAACGACTACTTGAGGATAACCAAGTTCACTAGGGAACTCAAACCCAAGATCGAATTAGGGTTCAAGCTTGCAAACACCAGAACCACTTCATACGCCGATGTTCTAGAAATGACTATAGAGGTGGAAAGGCTCCAAGAAAATGTTAGCAAGGAGGAGGCAAGCAAGTCTGAACCCAAGCAGCAGAATCAGACTTAGAATGGTCGAAACAATAACAACCAACATAACAATAATGGGCAGAAAAGAAAGCATCTGGATGATAAGCAAACCGACGCTGACAAAAGAGCACGGACTAACAATGGTAATAAATGGTCGGGTTATGTGGAATACCCTCAATTCTCCAAGTTCCAGAAACGACATACTGGGGAGTGTTGTGCAAATATCAAAGGTTGTTACAATTGTGGCCAGGAAGGTCATCGAAAAAAGGATTTTCTGCAGCTCAAAATAGAAGAAAAAAAGGACAACAAGATGGTTCCAGCCAGAGTCTTCGCTTTGACCCAGGGAGAAGCTGAAACTAGTAACAAGGTGGTCATAGGTCAGCTTCCTGTCCTCGATAATATATGTTCAGTATTGTTTGATTCGGGAGCAACACACTCGTATATCTCATTAGGAATGATAGAGAAATTAGACAAACCTTGTGAAAGATTTAGAAATAGGTTTGTTACGAAACTGACTTTGGAAAAACCGTCCTATCATTATGAATAGTACGAGGAGTACCGATCAAAGTCAAGGGCACATAGCTAGAAGGAGACTTGATAGAGCTAGAGATCAAGGACTTCGACGTAATACTGGGCATGGACTGTCTAGTGAGACATGGCGCAACCATCGACTTTTGATGTAAGCAATTGACATTCAAAACCCCTGAGGATCAGAAACTATGTTTTATAGGAAAAGTTTCAGGACTACGGACACCTCTTATCTCATCTCTCAAATTTCAAATGATGCTAGAGAAAGGATGTCACGCATTCTTAGCAAGCATCACAGATGTGGCACAGGAAACACCATTAAAGGTTGGATACGTCCGCATTATAAAGGAATTTCCAGAGATATGTCCTGATGACTTAATAGGGTTACCCCTTACTCGGGAGATTAACTTCACAATCAAACTAGTACTCAGAATCGAGCCTATCTCAAAGTCACCATATCGAATGGCACATCCTGAACTCAAGGAGTTGAAAATGTAGTTACAAGAGCTCTTAGACTTGGGTTTCATCATACCGAGCCATTCACCATGGGGGGAGCCGATTCTATTTGTGAAGAAGAAGGATGGAAGCATGCAGATGTGTATAGATTACCGTGAGTTGAACAAGGTGACAATTAAGAATAAGTACCTGCTACCCCGGATCAGTTACTTATTTGAACAACTGCGAGGAGCAACTATATTTTCAAAAATTGATCTACAGTCCGGTTATCACCAGCTCAAGGTAAGGGAAGAAGATATACCAAAGATGCCTTTTAGGACTCGATACGGACATTACGAGTTCCTAGTTTTACCTTTTGGTCTTACCAACACTCCACCCACATTGATGGACTTAATGAACTGGGTCTTTAAGGATTACTTGGACAAATTCGTCATGGTATTCATTGAAGATAGATTGGTGTACTCCAAGGACAAAGTCGAGCACAAGGAACATTTAAGACTGACTATGGTGAGACTAAAGGAGCACCAACTTTACGGCAAGTTCAAGAAATGTGAATTTTGGCTATCACAAGTAGCGTTCCTCGACCACATAGTATCCAAGGATAGAGTCACAGTAGACCCAACCAGAGTGGAGGCTATGAAGGATTGGCCAAGACCTAAGAATGAGTCAGAAATTAAAAGTTTTCTTGGGCTAGCAGGTTACTATTGGAGATTTGTAGTAGGATTTTCTAAGATAGCCACTCTACTTACCAACCTGATCCAGAAACAAAAAAAGTTCAACTGGACGGATAAATGTCAAGAAAGCTTCTAGTTGCTTAAAGAAAAATTATGCTCAGCACTAGTACTTTGCATACCGACACCCAACGACAAGTTTGTAGTACACTGTGATGCATCCAAGCAAGGTTTAGGTTGTGTGATGATGCAAAATGACAAGGTGATAGCCTACACCTCAAGACAGTTGAAGGAATACGAGCAATGCAATCCAACACACGATATGGAGTTGGCAGCGGTGGTCTTCGCACTGAAAATCTAGCGCCACTATCTATATGGAGAACGGTGTGAGATTTATACGGACCACAAGAGCATAAAATACTTTTTCACGCAAAAGGAGCTCAATATGAGGCATCGCAGGTGGTTGGAACTAGTAAAAGAATATGACTGTGAAATCCTATACCACCCAGGAAAGGAAAATGTAGTTACGGATGCATTAAGTCATAAAAGTTACGAAAATATGGCAGCATTATCCGGAATTGAAAAGTCGTTATTGATTAACACCGGGACAGAAATAATCATGGGTTAACTGGCTAACTAGTCCATCCTGTTGAGTTTACTAGAGGATATACAGATCGAGCAATGGCATGATGACACACAATTATCGCATATGGCTGCAATCAAAGAAGGTAAGACTACATATTTTTCTATATCAGGACTAGGGTTCTTGAGATATAAGGGCGACTATGTGTGTCGAATGACCATGGGATTAAGATGAAGATTTTAGAAGAGGCACACACTACCCCATACTCTGTTCACACGAGATCTACCAAGATGACTCACGACCTTAAGGCACTATATTGGTGGCCGAGAATGAAGAAAGACGTAGCAGAATATGTGTCCAAATGCCCAATATGCCAGCAAGTAAAGGTGGAACATCAGCGACCTGCGGGCTTATTGCAACTGCTTAGTATTCTAGAATGGAAGTGGGAAGACATAGCCATGGACCTCGTGACAAGATTACCACGAAAAAATAAGCAACACGACTCAGCTTGGGTTGTGGTAGATAGACTCACCAAGTCAGCTCACTTTCTGCCTGTCAAGACTACGTACACTGCAAACCAATACGCAGACATATATGTTCAAGAAATTGTAGGATTGCATGGAGTCCCTAAGACCATAGTATCTGATAGAGGTTCGGTGTTCACATCAAGATTTTGGGGAATCTTGTAGCAAGCCATGGGTACCAAGCTAAGTTTCAGTACGAAATTTCATCCTAAGACCGATGAACAATCCAAGCATACAATACAGATTTTATCAAATATGTTGCGCGCTTCTGTACTAGACTTCAAGGGATCAGGGAGTAAGTATTTGCCACTTATAGAATTCTCCTACAATAATAGCTACCAGGAAACTATCGATATGGCACCCTATGAGCTACTTTATGGAAGGAAATTTTGGTCACCGTTACATTGGGGCGAGGTAGGAGAAAGACAACTTGTTGGACCCGAGGCTGTTAGAGAGGCTCAAGATGCAGTGAAATTGATTAGAAAATGTATGCTCGCTGCTCAGACTCGACAAAAGAGTTATGCGGAGGCCAAGCGACGAGATGTGGAATTCAAAGTCAGATATCATGTCTTCTTAAGCATATCTCCTATGAAAGGAGTGAAGTGGTTTGGGAAGAAAGACAAACTTAGTCCCCAGTTGATAGGTCATTTTAAGATATTGGACAAGGTGGGACCAGTGGCGTATATATTTGCCCTACCACCAGCTCTAGCAGATAGCCACAATGTATTTCACTTCTCGATGTTGCGTAGATATGTGTCAGACCCATCCCACGTTCTCAAGTACGATACGTTAGCACTTCAAAAAGACCTAAGTTATGAGGAACGACCAGTTCACATCCTTGAGAAAGGGATAAAGGAATTACGGTCTAAGAGTATTCCAATAGTCAAGGTCTTATGGAGTAATAGTATAGAACGGGAAGCAACATGGGAATTGGAGGAAGACAATCGATCACGGTATCTGGAATTGTTTGGTCAGTAAATTTTGGGGACAAAATTCTTTTTAGTAGGGGAGAATTGTAGCGTTTCAGAATTTTGCTTAGTTAGATAGTAGTAGCTTGTGCTGTAGTATTTTAGTTGTTGTGGTTATTGGTTCAAGTTGGGATTTGTTTGGAAACTCATAGAGATAGTAATGGATTTTGTAAGTTTAACCTATAGTTTAGAAATATTTATTTTATCATGAGGTTTAATTATTGAAGTTGGTCCTAGAAATATTATTTATTATAACCTAAGGTTTTGATAGAATAATTAAGGATGTGACATTTGTCACATGTATGTTTATTAAGGATTGAAGAATTTTAGATGAATAAATTAATCAAGGATAAACCTAGGAAGTCTAGAACCTTCCCTCAGATGTTAGGATCTCATATTACCCAGTCAAAGTGGTTTAAACAACTTCAAGTGTGCTGAAAGTGTGCAAAAACGTGTTTAATATATCAGTGTAAACCGATATATCGCAACTATAGGGGTCGATATATCGCCTATGATGATACATAAAACACGTCGACTTCGCATGAACAAAACCATAGAACCTCAGGAATATAGGGGAGGCGATATATCGCCTATAGGGGGCGATATATCAGCTCCACTTGCATATTTTAAAAGTCTGTGGTATCCTAGCTAGAAATAGCCCTCAACAACTTGGACTTACTCTTGAACTATTTTGACCAAGTTCTGGGCATCTGTTGAGCAGAAAACTCCATTTTTATTCATTTTAATGGGAGTTAGTTTCACTCCTTGAATTCTATAAATATGACCCTTCCCTCAACCATTTGCATCATCTTTCAAACACTTTTCAGAGCCTCCAAGCTGCTAAATTCGTTCTAGAGAGAAACGCTAGGATTTTGCGGTTGAAAGATTTCAAATCTAAGCTTTTCCAAGCACTTGGGAAGTAAGCTAGAGTGTGATTTCGATATTGATGTGTAGATCAAAGTTCTAAGCTATCTAATGTACTCTTAATCCTCAAATTTAGTTCATTACAGTTTCTCTTATTCTTTTCTTTTACCACAAATCCTAACTTGTTATAATGGCCTTTGGTTAGGTGTTTGATTTCTTTGAAAGTTAAGGTTTTTGGTAAGTTCTTATCTTAATGGTTTAGATCTTCTTTTCTTTAGGAAACTTATGGTTTTACTGTTTGGTTTTAGGAGTTTCCAATCCCACACTAGTCTCCAATACCCCGGTTTTCGGTAAGGAAAATAAGTTAGATTTTATGTGCTATGTGCTTTGTGTTTGTGTATGTATGTTGTTATGTCTTTTAGTCGCTTGGGAAATATAGTTTCTTAGATGGCAAATAAGCAAATCCCGCAATTTTTATCATTATCATAGACTATAGTTGTGTTTAAACCTACCTCTAAATAGTAGCAAGAGGACCATAGATGGTTCTATCATATACTGTGGTAATGAGTTAATGGCCATTAATATTGTAGACCATTTTTATGTTTTTGTGTCTTATGTTTTATGTTATGCTTTAGTAGTTTTTCCTTATTGGGCATTAGGCTATTCCTTTTTTATTTAGATGGTGCAGGTAAATGAACATGGAAGGCGGGACAGATCCTAGGAGGCTTTGGCATGTGTATTGGGAGAGGACTAAAGTAATAGATCGATGGAATCAATCGTGGATGACGTTGATAATTGAGTCTTTTATTTATGTATTTATGATTTTCGCATTTAGTATTTGAACATTTAATTCAAGGTTTTGCTTTTCTTTATGATTTTATGTAATAACAATGGGATTCCGTATTTTTAATTTTCTATAATAAAGTTCTATTATTTTATGTATATATATCCAAAAGATAGTAGTATGTCTTAGTAGTTTTCAAAGGTTCGAGGTCTTTAAGTTAGTCAGATCTTTACAGAGAGAAGGTGTTGATTATGAAGAAACATTCTCTCCTGTGGCCATGTTGAAATCCATTCGCATCCTCTTATCTATAGCTGCCACATATGATTATGAGATATGGAAAATGGACGTCAAGACGGCCTTCCATAATGTCTATCATGATGAAAGTATCTATATGGTACAACCAGAAGGGTTTATCAAGAATGGGGAAGATCAAAAGTTTTGTAAGTTGCTGAAATCCATTTATGGATTAAAGCAAGCATCTAGATCTTGGAATATCACCTTTGATGAAACAATTAATAAAATGGCTTCGAATAGAATGTTGATGAAGCATGTGTATACAAATATATCAAAGGAAAAGTGGTTTTTTTTCTAGTTATTTATGTGGATGACATTCTCCTCATTGGCAACGATGTAGAGACACTGTCAAACGTAAAGAGGTTGTAACGACCCAAATTTACTAATGAGGCTTAAGGGCCTAGATTAGTGTGTCGGGAGAGCATAATTGGAATATATGTGATTTAATGATTAAAAGCATGTTATATGACTATTTGAATATTTGAGATGCATGACTATGTATATTAGTATGCATGTAGGCCCTGATTAGGTTAGAAGGGCATAATCGTAATTTTGGCTCATTGTGGGCATAACTATATATATATGTGATAATTATTGAGACCACATTATTATGTGGATATATCTGTGATCTGTGATTCGAGACGATCCTAGTGAACAGATTAGCGAAAAAGTCACGGCGGGGATTTATACCCGGCTCGGGGCGAGCCTAGGGGTATAAATGGAAATTTAGAGAATATATTGAGGTTAATTTTGATAATGAGGAATATAATTGGTGATTAATTAGGTATTGGGAAGTAAGCGGTAAATATTAGAGACATTCAAGGAATTAGCAGGAATTGGGGTGAAATGACTAAAATGCCCTAGATGCACTTAATGGTTTAAAATTAAGAGGGAGGGCATTATGGTCAATTGGCTTACAAGAGATAAGTGTGCTGAGGCTTTATATTTAGTGGAAATTGTAGAGTAATGTATAAGTCTGAGGAAAGAAGGAAAAGAAAGAAAAAGAAAAGGAAGGAAAATAGAGCAGTTTACTAAGGGTTGGTTGGTGATCTTCTTCACCATTTTATTGAGGTATTTTGGAGTAGAAACCCAGGGGAAACCAGGGTAAGCTTAAGGCAAGAGTTCTTGGTCTGACTTGAAGATTTGGCAAGGGTTTAGCAAGGATAAGCCATTTGGTTGAGGTAAGACTTTGATGTTTCTTCAGTTCTGGTTTTGATTTTTAACTAAGGTATCAGAGCTGAATTGATGGGGAATTCTAAGGAAGTTGGAGCTAAGGATTGAGGAAGAGCAAGCTAAGGAGGTCTAGAGGCAACTTAAGGTCGAATTTCCATCAAAGGTATAAAATTCTAAGCTTTAAACTTTGAAGGTTTGATTGTCTTTGCTGAGTTTCTGAAGTCTATGAGCAACTATGATGAATTTTGAGATTAGGGATGCATGTGATTGGGTTTGGAGTATTTTGGATGCTTGGGATGAGTGGAGTGTGTTAATAAGCTTGTTTTTAAGTTTGGTGAAGGTTTGGAGAAGTTTTGGTTAAGTTTGGATCGGGGAAATCGCAGGAAGGGAAACTGTGGTGTTGGCTGTCTGTGACTAGCGCTACAGCGCTAGCCTTTGGGCGCTGTAGCACCATGCTTTCTGGGGGATTTTTGTTCTGCTTGTAGCGCTGTAGCGCCCTCCTTAGAGCGCTGTAGCGCTGCCCTATTTCTAGAAAGGAATTTTAGGTTTATTTACTAGGGTTTTTGACCAAGGGTTCATGGTTCGATTCCACCACCCTGTTTGGTGGAATTAGGACTTCCCGAGGGCTCGGGATTGGTCCCAAGGCTAGGTTATGGACTTGAGGGTTGGTGATGACTTTGATCTATGGTTTTGATTAGGTGAGCGCTAGGGCTCGAGAGGGATCGTGCTCAAGGAATCAAGTGAACAAAGCTAGCAAATCTAAAGGTAAGAAAACTGCACTCGGTTATATGTTTGTGATGGGACTAAGAGCTCCCGATATCTGTACAATGTCAATGATGGTATTATTCCATGGGACATGTGAAATCGGCCTAAGGGTGCCATACACAATATTTGCGAACAGGGCGCGGCTTGGCCACTGGTAGCCGAGGACATCTTAATATTCACTGAGCTCGGTTTAAGCGGGCCGGAGTCAGTGGGATAACAGAAGGTGCGACCTGAGGGCGCTAACCGTAGTTATCATTTGTGAAATGGTGTATGATATGAATTGATATGTTTAGTATATTGAATACTTGGTTATTCTGACTGTTTATATGATTGAGAACATGTCTATGCAGTATGAAATATTGGATTGTCTATTAATTGCTTATCCTATGTTATTGTGTTTTCTTGCTGGGCCTTGGCTCACGGGTGCTTCGTGGTGTAGGTAAAGGAAAAGGCAAGTTAGACCAGTCCTGAGATGGAGAGCTGCGAGGCTGAATGTACATTGCTAGCTGCTCAGTCGCCTTGGCCGAGGAGTGGATCAGGACAGGGATTGTTGAACTGTCTATTTTTCCTTAGTATGGCTAATATTGTATTTAGATCGTGAATCTTTTGTAAACGAATTTAATTCCATTATTTTTTGGATCCCGTGTAAACAAGAAATGACAAATAAAAGAAATGCGACTTTTAAGACCAAAATCTTTTAACCCTAGTACCATTATAGTTTCAGTTACACATTTTTAATTAAATGACTTGATTAGCAAGTCTAGCACTCTTATAAACACACAGTGTAACGATCTTGGCTATCTAGGGCGTTACAAAAGTGGTTAGCCGAGAAGTTCCAAATGAAAGATTTGGGCGAGGCAAGCTATGTTCTAGGAATCAAAATCCTAAAGGATGGGAAGAACAAGCTCTTGGCACTTTCTCCAGCTAATTATATAGATAAGGTGCTTCAAAGGTTCTCTATGGAGAATTCCAAGAAAGGTTAGTTACCGACCAGACA
The DNA here is from genome assembly GCF_963169125.1 of Humulus lupulus. Classification (NCBI taxonomy): domain Eukaryota; kingdom Viridiplantae; phylum Streptophyta; class Magnoliopsida; order Rosales; family Cannabaceae; genus Humulus; species Humulus lupulus. The sequence continues at coordinate 117,010,940 of NC_084796.1, read as the reverse complement.
TGGAATTACTCTTTCTAAAGAGCAATGTCGAAAGACATCTCAGGAGGAAGAGAACATGAGAAAGTACCCATATGCTTCAACACTTGGGAGTCTTATGTATGTTATGTTGTGTACTAGGCCTGACGTATGCTATGTAGTAGGGACTGTAAGTTGTTATCAATCAAATCTAGGTTTCAAACACTGGATTGCAGTAAAGAACATTCTCAAGTATCTTAGGAGAATGAGAGATTATGTGCTTTTATATTCAGTGGTGAGTTAAACCCTACTGGATACACTGATTCTGATTTCCAATCAGACAAAGACAGTCTTAAGTTGACATCTGCGTCAGTATTCACACTTGGTGGAGGAGCTGTAGTCAGGAGAAGTATTAAACAATCCAGTATTGCATATTTAACCATGGAAGCTGAGTATATAGCGACTTGTGAAGCAGCTATGGAAGTGGTTTGGTTGAGGAAGTTCTACACTGATCTGAAAGTAGTTCCAGATATGGATAAGCCACTAATCTTGTATTGTGACTATAGTTGAGCAGTAGCTAATTCCAAAGAACCTAGAAGCCACAAGTGAGGAAAGCATATAGAAATGAAATACCATCTGGTTAGAAAGATTGTGCACAAAGGTGATGTGACTGTTATGAAGATAGCATCGGAAGAGAACCTGACAGATCCCTTTACCAAGACACTTCCTGCAAAGTCATTTATGGGTCCTATATGAAACATGGGATTAAGGGAGATGCCTCACTTGCTTTAAGGGAAAGTGGGAGATTGTTAGAATTAATGCCCTAAAAGCATGTAAAGACATTTTATTGAATTAAATAAAAGTACAATTTTATTATGTTTGAATGTTATAATTAATGTTTGAATTAATTATATAATAATATCAAGAAAATTCCTTATTCATTAATGAGAATATGATATTTTATTAGTATGAGAGAATTAAGATCATATATAATGAATAAAATAGTCAGTAACATATTAAAGTAAGGAATCTTTAATGAATGGTTACTAGTGCGATTTACTAAGCATACGGGATGTGAGACAACTAGATTCAGATTACTGATGTGGATAGAAACTTTATTAAAGGTGTTGTATATCGCTCCCTAGTCACGCTCTAGTCTCAATCACCTTCTATTATTAGTAGGGGCCCGTGCCTTCGTTCCGTCGGTATAGGTATACTGTCAAATCCCTGCCTCAAATTGTTTGATTTCCAACATCCCCTATAGAGATTATAAATGATAAGACCAATGAGAATTAATTATCTTTATAAACTTTTCATCTAACATAAAGATGTAATTCTTATCATAATAGATGATCATTTGTAGATCAGACTAAATCCTGAGAATTCATGAACTCTTGTTTATGTTTATTGGATGAATGGATAATAGATGATCATTTGATTCACTCGTTAAAGTTTCTTATTATAATGAGGCTAATGAATTTTGTTTTGGAGATTCAATATCATGAATGGCTGGGAACATGATTTACAATAATGGAGTCCATACTTTCCTAACAAATCAATTATTGGTTCCCTTAAGGGTTAATTCTGGAACTTAATAGTTATTGAGCTCAAATCTATAATATGATTGTAGATTAATTATTCGTTAGTGAATTAATGGTACTTAAGGATCAAGAGGTAATTAGAAGGATAAGACGGTAATCTTGAGCAGCTCTAATTAACAAGCCAATAAATAGAGGATATAACTACATTTATTGATTATATCAATGGACTACAAGAGAAAACTTTGTAAATATAATTCTATAAACAAAATATAGATATGTTCAAAGTTGCAAAAATGACTAGCCTAAGCGGCAAAACTCTATTTATATCCTAGTCCCTCAAAAGAATCTCAGTGGTGAGAGTCGAGCAGTCTGAATATGTATACACCGCCCCTAGAGCTCTCCAACTATTGGCTGGTCCAGTTTCCCCTTGCACTTACCTACATAACAAATGACCTATGAGCCAAGGCCCAGCAAGACAACCAAACCAAGAAAAATAGATATTCAATGATACATACATCACAACTAATATGCTTCACAAAGTATAGACAAACTCATGCCAGCGTCTAAATCATTTACATGACCCATGCCAAGTGAGTGCATACTGCACCCCCATATGGCCCTGTCATCACGGCCTACATTACATGATTATTGCCGAATCTGACCCATGCCGATGATTTGCAACAAATGCATGGCAACAGATGTTATAGACACAATTACAGAACAAGAATATAACATTTTAAACAGATTCAATTCATGGTTATAATCACATTCACAAGTCGGGGTCGATGCCCTAAACACGGTGCATGTCCCAGTTTTCTTACCATGAGTCCTGTGCAAATAATAGAACGACTCCAATGCAGATAACAAAACGACCTCGAGTGCAATCCTTTTCCCGAGCCTTGCAAAAATCCTAGTCATAACATAAATGGTATTCTTGTTAAGAACTAAGTCTAAAAATGGGTTCCACAACTAAACCCTAGCTCTTGAAACCTCCAACTCCATCAATCTAGGTGATGGAATTGTCCCCCAAGAGTCGAGCCTAATTCCCAAATTTTAGAAGAAAAAATGTCTTGAAAGTGTACCGACGCCACAGCAGGCAGAGGCAACTAAAACGCCCCAAATCCTGGTTCAGCGCTGCGGTGCCATAGCAAAAATTCCCCAGTAATTTCTCAAACACAAAATCGCCAATTCGACCCAAATTTGTACCAACCCCAAAACCAAGCACCAAAGCAATCATAACACTTCATTTGCCCCTATAACAGCACTCCATCATCAAATTCCATGTTTAAATAAGAATTTCAAGATTTAGGTTCTAAAATCTCACTTTTTCCCAACTCCAAAAATCAACACAATTCATGCATTTCAATTAAATGTCAGAGTATAACTCAGTTATTTAACACATTTCTATCATCAATCTATTATCTAAACAACTTAACATCATCAAATATGGAAAAACACTCATGTTTCCAATTTTCCTCAAGAACACCTATGCACACCAAGAACTTAAAGAAAAATTCAGAGAAAGGTAGCTTACCTCTCTTAAAAATGAAATCTCTGGCTTGATTGAGGTTGCTAACAGCTGCTAATCCCCTTTAAAGCTCCAATTTCTACCAAAGGTCTCAATAATTGCAAGGATTGGTTCTGACCCTAATGCTTAGTCTTAAAAACCCTTTGAAGAAGGTAACTAGGAGAGCGAGAGATGTGAACGTGAATGAGAAGTGTGCTTCAACACTTAGTCCAAATTTACTTAGTTTAGTGGTCAAATTAACATTTTACCCCTCCCATCCAAATGTCCCATAATCAAACCCAAGGGCATTTTAGTCTTTTGCCTAAATTCCTACTGAACCTCAAATTTCACAAAAATTCCAAATTAACTCCATTTACCAATACATCCCAAGATATGTAAAATTCCCAAAATACCCTCAGGCTTGACCCCAGCCGGGCATTTATCCCCATTGTGACTTTTCTGCTAAAACTGCTCAAAAGGACCCACTCAAGCCGAATATCATAAATATATTCACATAATAATGTGGTCTCAAGTACATAGCATATAAAATTGCAAATATACCCTCAATGGATCAAAATGACGAAATACCTCTTTTTAACAAAAGCAGATCTTTAATCACATTTAATACACATAATCATGCATAATCAATCATATAATCATATAATTCATATAACTCAATTAATTCACACAATTACTCTATGCGCCCTCCTAACACGCTAATCAAAGCACTTAATTCTATTAGAAGTATCGAGACATTACACTTGCCCACCCAAATTTTTCTTATTTAAAACATTTGTTTCCCTCGTTATTTACTAATCCAACTCATTCTCCATCTCATCCTAATATTTCAGTTGTCCCTGTTCTACTCCTCCTTCTCTTCCCAATGATCCAGTCCTTCCTATTTCTACTCCAGTTCCATCTCATCTTACTCCAAACAACCAACATGAACCAGTCATAGAAACAATGACAAGTCTTCCTGAGCTAAATCAAGAACAAGAGCTACGTGTCTACACTAGAAGAAATGCCTCTCACAGAAATAACCAAGTCATGAATCCTCACCACACTCAAGAGCCCGGTCTGGTGATAGAACCTCCATCATCAAAAGTGTCAGGTAATCACCATTCAAATTTTGAAACTGATCTAGATATCCCTATTGCATTGAGAAAAGGAACTAGGTCTTGTACCCAACATCCTATCTACAAGTTTATTTCATATTCTATTATATCATCTTCATTCAAAGCTTTCACCTCCAGTTTGTCAAGTGTTCTTATTCCCTGGAATATTGAAGAAGTTCTTGATGTTCCCTAATGGAAAGCAATTGTTCTTAAAGAGATGAAGGCTCTTAAACAAAATAACACTTGGAGCCTAGTGGAAATTCCACACGATAAAATTATTGTAAGGTGCAAATGGGTATTCACTATCAATTATAATTTAATGGCTCTATCAAGAGCTTGGTTTGATCGTTTTTCGAAGGTGGTCAAGAATCTTGGGTACATTCAAGGACAAACTGATCATACTTTGTTTGCTAAGCACTTTGACAAAGGAAAATTAACCATCTTAATAGTTTATGTCGATCATATTAATGTTATTGGTGATGATATCAGAGAGATGAATCTTAACAAGAAAATGATGGCAAGGGAATTTGAGGTTAAGGACCTTGGTGCATTAAAATATTTTCTATGTATGGAGTTTGCAAGGAGCAAAAAGGGCATTTCCTTGTCTCAGATAAAATGCACTCTTGACCTCTTGAAAGAAACAGGCATGCTAGGAAGCAAGCCTAATAAAACTCCTATTGAACTTGGGAACAAAGCAAAAATGTTCAAAAGAGATCCAGTTGACAACGAAAGATACCAGCAACTAGTTAGCAAGCTTATCTATCTTTCACACACTCGACAAGACATTGCCTTCGTTGTAAGTCTTGTGAGTCAGTATATGCATAATCCTTGTCAACAACATCTTAATGTTGTCTATAAAATTTTGAGATACTTGAAGCAAACACCAGGGAAAGGACTATATTTAAAAAAAAAAACGAGTGATCAAAAGGTAGAAGTGTTCACAAACACCGATTGGGCTGGTTCAATTGATGACAGAAAGTCCACCTCTGGTTACTATACTCTCCTATGGGGTAACTTGGTAACCTGGCAAAGTAAAAAAGCAGTCTGTTGTTGCAAGAAGCAGTGCAAAAGCAGAGTACAAAGCTATGGCTCATGGAGTGTGTGAAACAATCTAGATAAAAAAGATTTCTTGAAGAGTTGAAGATAAAATAAGAAGACCCCATTCAACAATTTTGTGACAATAAATCCACCATCAGTATTGCTCATAATCTCGTTCACCGCGATAGAACAAACCATGTAGAAGTGGATCATCACTTCATTAAAGAAAAGCTTGAAGGAGGAATTATTTGTATCAAGTATGTGCCTACTAATCAATAATTGGCTGACATACTTACAAAGGGATTAACAGAGCAACAGTTTGATTTCCTATTAGACAAGCTTAGACTTATCAATATCTACAGTCAAGCTTGAGGGGGAGTGTAGACAGATATGTTAAGGAAGTTAAATTTGAATAAAATCAATCAAAATGATTTGATTATAGGTGTAGTATACGTATAGTTTTATGTACTTTCCTTGTTTATATGATTTAGTTGATTTGATATTTATGTCATTTATTCTATAAAACCCTATAAATGCATACTATTCTTCTCGTAATAAAATAAGAGATTATTTTCTTCATAGTTTTTAGAATACTTATGTTATTTTAAATACAAAATATTTTGTTTTAATTGATTGAATAAATAAATGAGAAAAAATTGGGTAGCACAACATGTGTTACATACCATTGACACAAACCAGTGTTTAAAACCATAAATTTGAATCATTCAAATGTATCAGTTATAAGTTTGACTTATTGTTTCATTTATTTATTAATTATTGAAAAAGATATTTTGATTTGATTAACATATTTATTAAATAAATAAAGCCTAAACCTAATCAGTTTTGACATAGAATATATATTTGATATTTTCTAGGTTATCAAACAATAGGTATGATTCACAAGAAAAGCCTTAAAATAATAGCAATACTTTTCTCTTCGTCTATCAATCTCTTAGCCTTCTCCTTCTCACACTCTCTTGATCTCATGTATTGAGTACATCAAGAGACAAAAAATTGTCCCATACATCCTACGTGCTCACACATATCCTAGCGTATTGAGAATTGTCTTAGAAGATTGTGGTGTGGATCTCATAGCATTCACTTGGATTTGATGTTCATTTATTTATACAAAAAGAAAGCGATGACACTTGATAGGCTACAAGAGGTATAGATATGTCTTGTATGTTTGATTTAATGTATAAATATATATTGATGCTGGCTCGATTTTAAAAGGAATTCTTTTGCAATACACCTTCCGTTGCACACTCCGATTTACACATTGTACAAACTATTCCTTGTTAATAAAGTGGTGATAACATACACACATCCACGATGTTCACTTGAGAACTGCTAGTTTGCTTTACACCGTTATGGCCATGTGCATAATCCATTCATAAACTATCTTAAAAGACAACTCCAATCTCTCATGAGGGGAGGCACCACCCGTATGTCTACATAAGTGGAATTCTTACTGTATCTTTGTTACCTTTAAAGTTACTTGTCATACTTGACTAAATTCCATTAAAATCTTAATAGATTCACCCTCCAATAGTAACAACAAGCACTAATCATCACAGATAAAACTCACAAATTTTAGTGTTGATACTATTCACTTATCATTGACTTGTTTTCACCTATTGAACTCGTAGGTTACCATCAATGGTTAATCTATTTTGGAATTTAGTCTCATCCCTCTAGATGTTCTTACTAAATCTTTTGTAAAAGAGTTATTTTTTTAAGACTTGTCAAGTTTTCACTTAGCCACTAAATTAAAATTAAATGATTCCATTTTGAATCATTTTCTCATTACTCAATATGTCTAGACAAAATGAGCACATGCATGCAAAATATAGTTGAGCCACTTTCTCACATTATTTTCTTCAAGTTTTATGCTAGTTTAGCTTTAATCAAATAAAATATTAGCATTCTTAATCTTATAATTAAGTCTACAAATATTTTTTCGCTATAGTGGGTTTGACCTAAGTAAAGACCCCATTATTTTCACACTTGACACCAAGATAATATGTTTCATCTTGATTAGTGAATATAAAAGCCTCTTTGTTCCTATAGCTTCTTTCATGTTTTAAATTGATTCCTACCTGAACCAAATACCTCACAAACAAGACTTTAGACATCAAGCATGTCTAGATTACTCATAATCCACTCTATCATACATATAGCTAAAGTGACTTTGTGTATATAGTTATAATATTTATTTTTGAGTTTGAGTTTATAATAATAGTCTTTTCTTCATTTGTGTAATCCCTCTATTTCCTAATAATAAACTTTTTACTTCCTCCCTCTCAAGAACTCTATGGAAATTGATAATTCTAGGAATTAGAGTTATTTTAATACTTTTAAATTTATAGTTTTATCAAGAAAATAGTAGTTTAGGGTGTTTTGTAGTATTTTTATTATGGTTTTGTGAAATATTAATTATAATTAGATAAAAATAAATATTAGATTATTGCTTGAAAAATATATCTTAAAATGTTTAATTTTTTCTTGACAGGTGATTGGTAGAGTTGTGGACATTTTGAGAAGGATTTGAAGCTTGAAGTGCAATTAGGATTTTGGGATGTCGCAGCATCGTAGCAACATCACGTTATGGTAGATATCTACTTGGCAGGCCCACATGGGAAATCAAATAACTGACTTATCCAACTCAGCTTTTGGATTTGTTTGATTTAGGCTGAGTAGTAATTAAAGTTGTATTGGGTCCTTAATTGATTTTGGTCCAATGACTTTGCAAGAAAAAGAAAAGAAATTGAAGGAGGCCCACGTGGGTATTGAAAAAAAGAAAGAAAGATGAACTAACTAAATAAATGACTTTTCTCATTATAATATACACAGACAGAGGAGAGAAAAGGCGACAACCACCATTGAAGAAAGGGAGGAGAATGAAGAAAAATAAAAAGAAAATAAAGAAATACATAAGGAATATAAGGAAGGAAGGAGAAGGAAGAAGAGGACAATTTCATCTACATACACAAGTTCTTCTTTACTCTTTTTCTCTTTTTGTATTTTATCATCTGTTTCATATTTCTGAAGCCATGGATATTATTATTTTGGGTATTTTTATATTATTGGGTATAAACTAATTTTCTTAGTAGCTAGAATACTTGTTGAACCCTAATATGTGATTTTGGTACTTTGTTATTGATGCTAAAAGTTGATTGTGTTTTATTCATTCAAGTTGTTTTAATGTTATGTACTTGCTTTTGTTTGGCCATCAATTGTGAGTAATTGAGTTAACTTTTAATACTGAAAAGGTTATGGTTTATTGACACAAACTTGAGTGGTGCAAGAGTAATTTCTTTTGAATTTAATTTTGTAACGATATATACATATATTGTTACCTTGCATAATCTTTTGGAATTGGTGCTTGGGAATGTATTCTTGTAATTAGAATGGCATAGACATATGTTAGTTTAATTAGAAAATTGATACCATAGTGACTTCGACGGAAGCCTATGAACTAAATTGGAATTCTATATTAATTATTCCCAGTTTTCCACAACATTATTGCAACATTAGCATTAGATTTACATTTAGGAGGAATTAATTATTCTAGCTCAGCATTATTGTCTTGCTCTCTCATTCGTTTGTTTATTTTATTTACTTTCTTGTTTATTTTTTAGATTTAATCAAATCATTATCAAAAAAAATTTTATTTCAATTTGTTAAGTGTTGATTTTACACAATTTATTCCTAACACAATCCATGTGGAGACAATACTCACTTATCACATTATTACTTGTTTGCCGAGTGTGCACATTTATATTGCTAATTAATTTCGCAGCAAGTTTTTCGCCATTGTCGAGGATTGAATTTAGTGAAATTTTGTTTGTTGAAATAAATAGCTTTTCAATTTTGTCTATTATTTTTCTTTTGTTTTTTTTTTCTTATTCTATTTTACGCTTGTGTTTGTTGATTTCGTGTGAGGTACTTGAGATGTCATATCAACAAGTCCTATTGAATTTCATTCAACATGACTTGAAGCCTTTGTACAAAGCATGGTGTAGATACAAGGAGTTGCTAATGAGGCTCCCATATCACAATTTCTCCAAAGAGTGTCAAGTTGAAGTCTTTCTTAATGGGTTGAATGCCACAACAAGAGAATGAGTAGAAAGAGGCGATGGTACCACCAATTTCTACCAAGTATCCATGGATGAAGCCTATCGGATGTTGGAAGACATGGCGGAATACAATGAATGGTGGAATTGGAATTGTTCTACGACCAACCATGTATGGGAGAGAAATTGCAACAATATGGAGCTGACTTTTGACACTTGCACTCAAGGACCAAATGAGGAGAATTTGGATTTTCAAGAATTAATCATAGAAGAGAAACCTCACCAAGTTGCTCAATCAAGTTCATTGGAGGCATTGATGATGAAGTTTATGGATGAAAATGATGCCTTGATTAAGAGCCAAGATGCATCCTTGAAGAAGTTGGAGAATCAAATTGGGTTATTGGGCAAAGAGTTGTTTAGTGATATGGAAAATGCAAGGGAAAATGAGCAAAGTGAGGAGGTCATTTTGAGAAGTGGTGAAGAGTTAGAGATTCTTTGGGAAAAAATTTAGCGGCAAAAGGAGCCCACTTCAATCCAAATTAGCAAAGAAAAAGGAGAGAAAATAGTGAAGTCATGTTTGTCAAGTTTTATCTCTACCCAAGATGTTGAGAAAATGTTTGAGCAAAATAATGCTGAAAAGTTAAATCTCAACCCACCACCACCCCTTATGCAACACTTCCAAGAATAACAAGTCCTCAATTCTCAACTTTGGAAGCCACTAGTCATGGAAGCATACACATATGAAGATCCTTTTTGGCCACCACCTCCTCCGCCATCTATAGGATCATATCTTGGTGTCCACGACACTCATTCATCAAAAGCAAGTCGAGTTGAGAACATGAGCCCTTCAATCCCACATCTCTCCAAGCTTGAGGAGTCCATAATGAAGACCCATATGTGAAGGCTTATGCCACTCTCTGCATGCGAAAGTCGCTCTTTGATGAGCATTTTTCAACAAAGTCAAGCTAGCGAATTTAAATGAAGCGCTTCTTGGGAGGCAACCCAAGTTTCTAAACTTTCTTTTTAGTTTATTTTTATTAATTTAATTAAGTTCATTGTATTTCCTTTATTGAATATTTTTTATGTTTATTAAAAAAATATGGTTTTTCTTGTTTTCTCAATCTTCTTTCACTTGGTCTTTGAAGTTGCATTTTATGGTGCAGGAGTTAGGTTTGGAAAGATGGTGATTTGGAGTGAACAATTCGAGTTTTGGGATGTTTTGGAGGTGAGGTATGTGAACAAAAAAAAGGTGGGGAGCTAAAGAAAGAAAATCTGAAATTCTGGGTTGCAATGCTGCGAGAAAATGCTGCAGCAATCTGGGCTAAGTGCACAACATGTTCAAGGCATTTTGTTGGTTTTGGACAGAGAGATCTACGATGTATTGCACGATGTGTCGCCACCTACTTGGCGACACATCGCAAGAATAAAAAAATCTAGTATCTAGCTCGATCTTTGTCTTCATCTTCTTCCCATCAACTTCAAGCCCTAGTGGCCTCTTCACTCACCACCATTACCTTTACTTCCAGCCGCGACCCCATATCACCATCACCATCTTCACTAGAATACGTCCCCCCAACTTGAACCACCACCCTCGCCGCCCCACCATCCACGAGCCACCTGGTCGAGCGAACCTAGCCCAGTCGTGAGCTCTTATGAACCCAGAACTCTGAGCAGCGCAACCACGAATCCAGCCCCAATCTGCACCTCCTAGGGGTGATTTCATCGCCCATGCACGATTCTAGTTGCACAAAACCCCCAGGTGTGCCACCACCCCCCTAAACTCCATCCGAGCTGAGAGCCCAACCTCCATTTTTTCCCTTGCCCAGAAACCACAGACCCGATCATCTCATAGACTCATTATCTCAAAATATTTTCCACATTTCCACTAGCTGTGGATTTGGGGAAATTTTCAAATGGGCATTTCTCAACTCATCTCTCCATTAGTTTTACTATTTTGATTAACTGTTCTGCTGATTGTGTTGTTGCTCATTGTTGTTCATGTCATTTTTTTTGGTGTTACTCATTGCTAATGTGTTGTTGTTATGTTTTGTGAATGTTGTTTGTGTTGAGTAGGCATTGCATCTCTTGAAGTTTAGGGGTGTGGATGTGTCGTTATTCTTGTATGTTTTGTTCATGTTGAGTCAATTGAGTCATTTTGTAATTTTTTTTAGTTTATATGTTTTGTGTGTGTCTTTGAGAGGAAATTGTTTTGCTTTTAGTGGTGCTTACCTTTGGGGATCGATGATGAACCATTTATATAAATAAAAATTAAAATAAAATCCATTCCTTTGCCTCTTGTTGTGTGATTTACTAATAGTACTTAAGTGTTAATGGAGTTTGAAAACTCATGATGACAGTGTTGATCCCTATTTTGTGTGCATAGCTTGACCAAAAAATTTCTTGAACCCTTATAACTAGCTAGACTTTTGGGAGAGCCTAAGTTCTTAGAATTGCCTAGTGGTTCCTTTGAGGCAAAATCCTAGACATCACTAAACTAAGGACATGATTTAGGCCATCTTTGGACCGTTTGAGCCTTTCGAGCCAACCATGCTATAATTTTTATCCATAGTCACCCCTTTTAGCTTAATTTATCATTTTTTTCTTTGCCATATAATAGCTGAAATTCCATTTTTAGTAATTACTAAATTAATTAAACCATGTGAATTAATTAAAGTGTGGAATGATAATTAAATGTTTAAATAGATTTCAGTTCTGTCCGGACAGAATCCGAACTTGTTACGACAGAAACTGAACACAATAAAAAGACAGTGCAAAATGAAAAACTTTTGGGATTTATTAAGCCTACATATACTTAGCTTAGTGCACTTTAGGATAAGCATGCCATGCTCTCAAGTGTCAAAATGACCTCCACTTATAGAGTTTGCCATCTCCTAAATTTGAAACTCATCCACAAACCCCTTGGGTGTTACAATACCATTAGTAGGTAATTATGGACATAATTTGATGATTTAGGGGTTACACAATAGTTATCATAAAATCAAATTCAAATGAATATGTTGTTGGATCAAAATCCTATTTTATGGGCACATATGTATAACATATAATGCTATCATTAAGCGTGCTACAAAATTAAGTGACCAGTTATGTTATAAATATTATAGGGTATTAAAGTGTCAAGGATTTTATGTGTAGAAATAGGAAAGTGAATTTTTAATTTTATAATGGGAAAAATTGGAAATCACTTATTGTCTATTAGGGTTGTGGTCCCCCACACATACGTATCATTCTATTATGTTTGTAATCTCATTAACAGAAAATAAAAGAGAGGCTCTTCTCTCATAGAAATATGTATCATATAGGAAGATCTAAATCTTCTGTACAATCTCCAATAACGGCTTCAAGTTAGTGTCACTCTTATGTTCTAGAAACATGTTTTAGGATTTCTCATTTATGCACTTACAAAAACACGATTTGGTTATGGATTTGTCTATTAGAATATTATTTTGTGTAATGATATGTGCACCCACATATTAAACTCAATTCTTACACCATATGATGTGATAGTGCCATGTCATTCAATCTATATAAAATTCTTTATTTACAAAATAACACTATATTTTATCTACTATCACTTTTAGAATACACTTTTCTTTCACATTTATTTTACTCTTCATTCAGATTTTCTCATTTTCTATTCTTTCAAATTATATATGTTTATATTGGTGAGTGATGACTTTCTATTTATAAAGTTTGGTCTTATCTTTTATTTTATTCTCTTTTTCAATCCCAGATTTTATTCATTATTTTGGAAGATTTTTAGTATATTAATCGTTGGTTGTATAGTCAAGACCTGTAAATGTATAATAATATACCAAAAATCTTCCAAAATAATGAATAAAAATTGGGATTGAAAAAGAGAATAAAACAAAAGATAAGACCAAACTTTATAAATAGAAAGTCATCACTCCCCAATATAAACATATATAGTTTGAATGAATAGAAAATGAGCAAATCTGAATGAAGAGTAAAATAAATGTGAAAGAAAAGTGTGTTTTGTTATACTCAATATTCAAGAAAGAAGACCACAAAACATGGGGTTCTAAAAGTGATAGTAGATAAAAGATAGGGTTATTTTGTAAATAATTAATTTTATAAAGATTGAATGACATGGCGCTGCCACATCAGATGGTGTAAAAATTAGGTGTAATATGTGGGTGCACGTATCATTACTATAATATTTTTTATGCATGTTGCTTGAAGTGTTTTATAATCCTAACATATGTAGCTCCTTTTAATATTTAAAAGAATGTTTATGTGGGACAAATTTTGTAATAACTAGCATTAAGTTTGTATCTTCCCACTATACATTCACTTTATGTAGCACACCAAAAAAAAATATTTTTTATTTGATTATGTGTTAAATTGTTATTTTTATTTATTTGAGTGTTAAGTGGTGATTGTTTGAGTTAATTTAAAAAAATTTATTTTTTATTTTATGCTTGCTTGTACATGTGTTTTGATTGTATGTGAGTGAGTGCATGGTAAGTAGAGAAGAGCGTGCATGGTTGTGTGTGTGCAAGTGCATGGCATTCATGGTAAGCATGAAACTAGTCAAGATTGAGGTAAGGTGAGTGATTTTCCTAATTTTAGAAAAACTATCAATTAGAGAGGGTTCTAGAAGGACTAGTCTTCACATTAAGAAAAAAGAAACAAAAAGGATAAGAGCTTGGTAGAGCGAAAGGAATAGTTTCCTTATTTAGTTGTTGTCATCTTTTTTCTTTGATTTATTCTATTTATTTTTAATCGATTATAGGCAAAGATAATGGGAATTAAGTTTGTGGAGTTTCCCATTGCCACTAGGAGAGTAGGGTTCGACCACTAGGTTGAATAAAAGGGAAAGTTATAGCTTGGTGGCTCATTTGTTCTAAGGCTGCCAAACCTAGAGAGAAAGAGAGAGAGAGAGAGAGAGAGAGAGAGAGAGAGAGAGAGAGAGAGAGAGAGAGCATGTGAGAAGAAAGAAAGAAGAAGAGGAAGAAGGAGATTTTTAAATTCTAGGGTAAGTGTTCTAGCTTTAATGTTCTTGACTCCTCTAAATCTATCTTCTCCTCTTCTTAATTCTAAGAGTTTTTCTTTTATGTTTGGTGTTGGTTGAACCTAGGTATCAAAGGCTTGACCATTGTTAGTGTGTTCTTGAATACTACCAAGGAGGTAATGGAAATTTTAGTGCTTTTGTTATTTTTGTTATTTTTGATGTTGTTGTATTTTTGTGTTTTTGGTTATCTTCAGAGTTAATTCCATTATTGGCTTTATTGGAAATCTTAATAATTTTAGATTATGTAAAGTTATATTCTTATTCGATCTATGATTTTATGCATGAGGTTATGGTAAAATCCATTATTGTGTTGTTATTGGTATTTTGGAAATTGATGATTTGATTACATAATAAAGCAAGCTTGATATTAGAAACATGCTAGGTTTAATTTTGGTTTTTGGAAAAATCAATGGATAGTAACATGCTATGGGTTTTGGCCTAGGGCATTATAAAAGGGTTGTGAGTGGTGTTTTGTTCCTAGATTTTATTTTTTAAATTATTGAGTAATGAGCATGTTGTTAATTGTGATATTTTCATGTTATTATGTGATATAGAATTCGGTCATGAGTGTATATTGTGGTTTAGTCTTGTTTTGATTTTTGGTTGATACTTTTGCATGTTAAATGTAATATTGAGGTGTTCACAGTGTAGAAACATGTTATGATAAATTGTTAAAGTGTTAAAAGAATTATAAGTGTTGTTTAAGCATCTTATGTGATTTTATATGCTTGCTGATTTTTATGTTAATTGACAAGAATCATTAAAAAGAGAGTAATTTCTATCATGAGTTCATGCTATATGTTAAAATGAAAAATGTATAAACTTTGTACATGTTGTCTTACATTTGTTTAAGAAACTCTATGATTTTATGTGAGAATGTATGTTTAATAGATAAGGCGATTAAATAAAACATGTGCTGAAACTTTATTTTAAAATTTGTGGAATTGGAAATCATGAATGCTTAAGGTTATTTATAATGTACATTGTTATACCCAAAATTCAGCACTTCCATGTGGAGGCCCGCGAAGCGATGATATGTCAAGATAAAGTAACAGGACACAACAGTCACCTCCAGTCATCGTAATGAGTGCCCTCACCACTTCCCTAATACTCAAGAAGAGGCAGGACTCGCCAGTGCCGACCTGCTTCTCCCATTGCGTGAAGCCAAATGAACCTAGATGACCAAACCAACACAATCATAAGAAGAAAAGGCCCTAGCCAATCACCCTAGCCAGACACATAAGTTCGACAAACGTGCACCATAAGGATCTGCTAAAGACACTATTGGACGTAGATGATCCCCGAGGCCCCTCAATTCTCGCCTTCCACACCCGAGTGCACCTTCAACACAAGGGTCTTCTAATGTCGCCATCAGACATAGTTGATCCCCAAGGCACCTTGCTAGTCGCCAATAGCCGGTCTTCAAGGCCCCTCGTTGGTCAGCAGTGGCCCTCCCCACACGAGCCTCATTCTGCACCTGAGTGCACCTTAAACCATTAAATCAATAGGACATATCAGACTTTCATTTTTGGTGAGACACAAGTTTGTCTCTAAGCCAAGTGTACAAAGATTTAGCAGGAAGCAAAGTGCCACCATCAGCCCTACCCATCTCTGCGGCTATAAATAGTGCAAATCATACAGGAAGAAGGGAGACAAGTCTAGGAATTGAGAGAAAAACAAGTCAGTTGTTATTCATTTCTGGAGAGAGCTTGTACTCTCCTTTAATGTAACTGCCATAAGAGTAAGATTGAACTGAGCTTGCTCTTGAGGGTTCAAAGTTCATAAATAATACTGACTAAAGTGGACGAAGGTCATTTTTTTTTGGCTGAACCACTATAAATATTCATCTGATTCATTTACTGCTGCATTTACTTCTCTTTTCTTTAGCTCATTGTTTATCATTAGAGATCTGCTCTAACATATTACACACAAACAACTCTCCATTTATCACTCCATGTGAGTTGATGAAAAAATGAGTCAACATATTGGTGATTTCATTGAGAGACCGAAGGGGTGATGCCCAAGGTCAGAACATGGGAAGCCAAGACAACTTACGTGACCATTTGAACGGTCGATGGGAAGGATTAGGATACCACCATGGGCAACCTCCAGTCACCAACGACTGAGAAGTCCCAGTCACCAAAGGGCGAGAGGTTCTAGTCACCTGGTCCTCGCTCAGATCGAGGAGCTAAGAAGGGCGATCAGGGAGATGGGCGAGACCAGGAATGGCGAGCCTGCTTTGAACCTCAGAAAGGCGAGCCCCTTCTCTCCCACCATCATCGACACACAGCTACCTGATGGCGACCTATGACGGCAAAGGGGACCCCATGGAGCACATCAAAAACTTTGAGATTCAAATGGAGTTCCACAAGGTTTCAAACGACGCTCAATGAAAGGTTTTCCCAGCCACGCTAGTTGGAGTCATAAAGCAATGGTTCCAGAAGTATCCTCCCAGATCCATTATCTCATGGGAACAACTCACTCAAGATTTCTACCAAATTTCTACGCTACTTGCGTCCACACTCGAGAGGCAAACCACCTCGCCAACCTAAAGCAGGGCAAGAAGGAGACTATGAAGGATTACATCATGAGGCTCCATGAAGAAGCCGCTCGTGCCAAGACCATTGGCGACGGGGGACGACTAATGGCAATTATGTCCAGGATCAAAGTCCATAGCCCTTTGTGGAATAGCTTGACCAAGAAAGAAGCCAGCTCGATGCAACATTTCCTAGATCATGCGGACAAGTTCATCAAGCTAAATGAGGCGATCAAGAATGTAGGCCAGGCAAATACTAGCAACCATGGCTGAAGAAGTGGTGAGGACTGGAAAGGAAGTGAGAACAACGGTAACAGGAAGTGATCAAGAAATCACCAGGTGTCCCACAAGCAAGGTCAAGACCACAAAAATCCTAAGCATGATTGGAGATAGCCTATATATGCGCCCCGCTTCACCAACTACACTACCTTAGCCCGGACACGTGAAGAAATCTACATAGAGATTGAATGCCAAGATCCATACAAGAAGCCTATCCCTATAAGGAAGGATCAAAACAAATGCAACCAGGCCAAGTACTGCTGCTACCACAAGGACCATGGTCATGACACTAACAAATGCTACCAGCTAAAGGACGGGATTGAATTCCTAGTCAGAAGAGGACATATGCCTTGTTTCATCGATCGCCGCCAAGGCAAGAATCAGAACGGTGCCCGAAACGACGGAAGGCAAAGGCAGCAGTTGCCAGCCTACATAGGCGAGGTACCGGGTGTGATAGCCACTGCCATCATGATCTGTGGAGGACCACCTCGTAGGGGATAGTAACATATGTCGGGAGAGGTATGCCCGTGAGCTGCGACATCAGATAGACAAAGTAATGATGAACGAAGAGAGACCAAGCAAGGTCTCACGCATGGAAGACCAAGACATTGCCTTCACTAATAAAGACTCTAGACACGTTCACTACCCGCACAATGACCCCATGGTCATCGCAGCTCAAATCACTAACCTAAAGGTGATAAGGGTTCTCGTTGACAACGACAATTCCGTCAACATCTTGTATAGGTCATGTCAGAAAAAAGTGAAATTTCCTGTCTACGACCTTGCGCTATGCTCAACCACAATCTATGGGTTAAATGGCAAGGGCTTGGCCCTTGTTGGATCCATCAAGCCCCCGGTGACTCTAGGCAATCCCCCTCGCAGAGCAACATGCATGGTGATGTTCATGGTCGTTGGCTGCCCGTCGGCGTACAAAGTCATTCTAGGACGTTCCTTACTCATTGTTCTACATGCCATAACGTCCATATGGCACCTCACCATTAATTTTCCCACATGTGATGGAATTGGTTACATGAGAGGGAACTAAGGAGATGTGTGATAATGTTATAAAGCCTCGATCAACAAGGCTAGAAAGGGAAGCGTCGTCGCGCTAACATGATCTTCCATGACCTAGGAGTTCAAGGAATGAAGGAGTTACTCAACGAGAAGAACATCACGAAGATGATGTCAAGTTTAATAAGCAAGGCCCTGATGGGCGATGCCAACATAGATGAGGCCTTGGTGGGCGAGGCTGCAATAGGCGATGCTGACAAAGGCGAGGCCCTGATTGGCGATGGCGATATAGGCGAGGCACTGGTGGGCAAGGTCGCGATAGGCGAGGCCCTAATGGGTGATGCCGACATAAGCAAGGACCTATTGGGTGAGGTCGCGATAGGTGAGGCCCTGATGGGTGATGCCGACATAGGCAAGGCCCTGGTGGGGGATGTTGAGGTAGATGATGCTCTTATGGGTGATGCCGACATAGGAGAGGTCATGGTAGGCGATTCCCTGATGGGCGATGTAGACATAGGCGAGGCCCTGGTGGGCGACGACATGATAGGCGAGGCCTGGATGGACGAGGCCACAAGGATATGCATCGTTGGAGGTGAGGCCCCGATGGCGAGGCCACCCTCGGTGTGGTCGCTAATGGTGGCCAGAGGCAGTTCCGCTAGCGATGGCAACCACGCTACAA
The DNA here is from genome assembly GCF_963169125.1 of Humulus lupulus. Taxonomy (NCBI): domain Eukaryota; kingdom Viridiplantae; phylum Streptophyta; class Magnoliopsida; order Rosales; family Cannabaceae; genus Humulus; species Humulus lupulus. The sequence continues at coordinate 116,992,150 of NC_084796.1, read as the reverse complement.
GCTCCTCTGCCAATGGTGACCGCAAGGACGGTGTCGTCATTGACGGTGACCTAAGTCCACACATCTTATGGAATGAGTCCCAAATCAGGGAGGACTTTGGTCCTCGCTTTGGGGATGAAGAGGCCAGTTGGACTAGTTGAAGAACTGAAAGAAGTGGAACTGAAGAACTGCGATCCCACACGGAAGGTGAAAGTTGAAAAGAACCTGAGTAGTGATGTGAAGGCCAACTTAATCAATTTCCTACGAGATAACTAAGACATATTTTCTTGGTCCCACACCGACATGGTAGGCATTAGCCCGTCGGTCATTAGCCACGTCTTGGACATAGATCTAAGGCATCACCTGTCCGCTAGAAGCGATGATCCATAGATGTCGAGAGATATGAAGCGCTGAATGTCGAAGTAAAGAAGTTGGAAGAGAATGGCTTCATCCATGTATCCCCTATGGGTCACTAACCTGGTGCTAGTGCGCAAACCAAATGCCACCTGGAGAATGTGTATTGACTTTAGCAACCTCAACAAAGTGTGCCCCAAAGATTGCTTTCCACTTTCCTGGATTGATCAGCTCATCGACGCCACCTCTAAACACGAGTTATTGTCATCCATGGATGCCTAATCAAGATACATTAAATAGTGATGCATCCCCAAATCAAGAACACATGTCGTTCATGAAAAACATGGACATGTTTTGCTACAGGGTCATGCCTTCAAGCTTAAAGAACGCCAGAGCCACCTACCAACGACTAGTCAATAAGATGTTCAAGGATCAAATCAGAAGAAATATAGAGGTTTAAGGCGATGATATGCTAGTAATGTCCAAAAAGGCTAGGGGCAAGTAGCAGACCTAGAAGAGGCTTTCGCCATTCTACGTCAGTACAACATGAAGATAAACCTACAGAAGTGTTCGTTTGGGGCCGCCTCTGGGAAGTTCCTAGGGTATATCTTCTATTCAAGCGGAATCGAAGCAAACCCCAACAAGATCAAGTCCCTCATTGATATGAAGTCTCCCAAGCAAACTAATGATATGCAAAGCCTGACTAGGATAGTCGCTGCTCTTAACCATTTCATTTGAAAGTCAAATGATTAGTGCAATTTGTTCTTTAACCTCCTTAAGAGAAGCAAGAAGTTTGAATGGATGGAAGAATGTGAGCAGGCCTTTTAGGCGATCAAGCAGCACCTAGCACAGCCGCCTGTTCTGTCCAAGCCCATCAATGGTGAGGATGTGTACCTGTACCTATTCATTTCTAACTATTCCTTGAGCACAGCACTAGTTCGAGAGGAGGGTGACATGCAATATCTCATCTATTATGACAGCTACTGACTTATAGACGCCAAGACTCGATACCCTCAAATGGAGAAGCTTGCCTCGATCAAGGTGTTAACAATCCAACCTCTCTGATAGGTGTTGTAGAGGCATGACGCCTCAGGTGGCCTATTGAAATGGGCCATTGAGCAAGGATAGTTTGATATTTCCTACCAGCCAAGGACAGGGATAAAAGGACAGGCCCGCACCGATTTCATAGTCGAATGCAATCGATGACCAGAGGTCGTGGATGGCAACCAGCGACCGTAGGAAGACTTTTGGAAAGTCTATGGGGATGTTGCCTCCAACGAGCACAATGTTGAGGCAGGCTTGATCTTAGTAACCCTGGAAGGCCACCGTATCCATTGTGAGTTAAGGTTCAGTTTTGCTGCAACAAACAATGAAGCTGAGTATGAGGCATTGCTAACGGGATTGCGTATGGTGAAGGAATTGAAAGCTAAATGCCTAACGATCCTAAACAACTTGCAAATGGTATTCAACCAAATCCTTGGTGAGTACTAGGCTCGCATACTTTGCATGATCGTCTACCTCAACAAAGCCAAAGACATGCTTGCCCAGTTTGACTGCTACACGATTGAATAGGTCTCTAGAGAGAAAATTTCCAACGCTGATGCATTAGTGAAGTTAGCAAGTGAAAGAGATGCGGAGACCCTCAACATTGTTTCGATCGAGTTCCTAGTGGTGACAAATGTTAGCCCCGCTGCAGACAGTGCCACTAGCAAGCACGTCATTGGCGACTGCGCCGCTGTCAACCTCTTCATTGGCGACCCTGTCACTAGCGACCACATAGTTGGCGATGCCACCGATGGTGACCACAACTCCTTGATGCCCATTAACTAGGGGGAGATATGGATAACCCCTATCATCAAATATCTAAGTGGAGGTGTCCTTCCATTGTATCAGAACTCATCAAAGCAGATGTTTTACCAAGCACCTCGCTATGTAATGCAAGACGGTGCCAGTACCGAAATGGACATTCAATGTCGCTACTGCGATGTGGCACCAAGGAGGAGGCCCAAGCCTTGTTTCAAAAATTTCATGAAGGATTCTTTGGGGACCATGCTAAGGGGTAGAGCCTCTTCAAAAAGATACTACATCAAGGTTAATTTTCGCCAACCATGAATGAGGACTTCGTGGAGTATGTGAGAAAATGTGACAAGTGCCAAAGGTTCGCCAAAATCCTGAGAGCCGCTCCGAATGAGCTAAAGCAGATGCAAAGCCCATGGCCATTAGTAGTATGGGGGAATGACTTGATAGGCCAACTTCCTAAAGGTCAAGGCGGGGTCAAGTATGCAGTCGTCATCATTGACTATCTTACTAAGTGGTGTGAAGTCAAGCCATTGGCAACCATCACTTCCAAGAAAGTACTAAAAAATTTCATAAATAACGTCATTTGTCGCTACGGGTTGCCGTACAAGATCGTGTTTGACAATGGAACTCAATTCGACAGCGAATACTTCACAAGCTTTTGTGTTTGGCATGGAATTGTGAAGAGCTTTTCTGCAGTGGCACACCCCTATGCAAATGAACAAGTAGAGGTTGTCAACAAGAACCTAAAATATACTTTGAAGAAGTGCTTAGAAGAAGCGAAAGGAGCTTGGCCCAACGAACTTCCGGAGGTGCTTTGGTCCTACAAGACCACCGCCTGAACTTCTACCGGCCACATGCCCTTTGCACTATCCTATGGCTACGAGGTCATGTTACCCATCGAAATAGACATCCCGTCGCACTAAAGAATGAACTATGATCAAGGGTGGGATGAAGCATTGCTTGCCTAATCCCTAGATATCATTGAAGAAAAGTGGGAGCAAGATAACTTGTGGGTGGCAGCCTACCAACAAAGGGTAGCTCACTACTTCAATGCTTGAGTCAAGGACAGAAAATTCTCCATTGGTGACCTTGTCCTACACCGAGTGTTCCTCAATACGCTAGATCCAACTATCGGGGTCCTAGGTCCAAACTGGGAAGGGCCCTCTTTGGTAGAGGGATTCATGCAACCAGAAACATACAAGCTAGCAAGGCTCAATGGCGAATTGGTCTCGAGGCATTGGAACGAAGAACATCTAAAGAAGTACTACCAGTAACAAGGTCGATGCCCAACTTTTGTAATCAAAGACCAGCCTCCAGGCAGACACTCTTAACATTACTATTTTGAGTTTTTGGCATCGCCCTTTGGTGACCCCCATGTAATGGCCTATTGGCAACAACTTATTGAAATCAAAATAGACATCCTCTGGTCAATCTTGATTTCTCTAAACTATGGTCGACAAAAATGGCGAGGTCGCAGACCAGCAAACGATGAAGCCATGATTGGCGAGGCCACAGACATAATGGGGAGGCCACGAATAGAATGGTGAGGCCATGATTGGTGAGGCCACGGTCAACGAGGCCATGATTATCAAGGTCGTTATCAAGGGAAATCGAAATAGACATCCTCAGGGCAGTCTTGACTTCCCCAACTCCCCTACAAGGTCTAATATAGGATGGTGAAACCTCGTTGGGTCCAATCAAACGATCATGAGAAAGTGACATTTTACAAATGACCTATGGGGCCACGACCCAACCTCATATCTGATTGTGCTACTAGAGTCAATTGTAGGCGACTGGGGAAAAACAACAAAGCAACTTGCCCTTATAGGCGAGCCAATTGCAGGCGATTGGGAAAAATAAGCAGTTCATCCCCATTTTCTCGAGTCGATAAGGTGCGGGAGGGGCCCCTTACTGGTTCCCCCATCGAAAGGGCCAGTCACATCATAAGTGATCAGGCTCCCCCGCTCTCCTAGTCACTTGGGGGAATAAGGGGTACCATACGCATGGAATAAAGCAACGATAGTGCAAATTTCATGGTAGTGCGTATGGAGCAAAGTAACTCGCACATAGAACGGAGTAGCTGACATGCAACGTTCGTGTAGCAAAGTTCATAGAATAGAGTAGCAGATATGCAGTTCGTGTAGCAAAGCAACAAAAATGGAAAGGTCATGCAGATTTCATGTAAAGTATGTACATAATGAAGCATGCAAGCAAACAATAGCCGAAAAGGTGAAATTCAGAAACTTTAGCGAAGCAACATCAAGAACAGATGCAAAAAGCAAGTAGACATTATCAACAATATACAACAAAAAGCGGCCAAGTTAAGGTTAATGTTCATACAGACGGGAGAATAGTCCAATTTAAAGAACACAAATAAAGAAAAATAGTGGTAAGGAGCCTATACATGGTCGGTGGAGCAATTGCCCTCGCCAGTGGTGCCCTCGCAAGAGGCATCCACGCCAATGGTGCCCATATCAGTGGCGCCCTCGCTAGTGACACCCTAGCCAGCGGCCCCTTCGCTAGTGGCCCCCTTGCCAATGCAACTCCCTTGGCACCAACCCGCTCTAGGGAAATCTAATCAGCGCCATCCTCATCAGTAGCATCAATAATGGTGTTCCTCGAATCCTCCACCACACCATCATAAGCCTCCTCCTCACATGTCTCATCGGCTAGGCGAATCTGACAGTATGACAAAATACTAGTGGCAACTGGCTCACCCATGAAGCTGAAGTCAAGACCGCAGTTGAAGCGCCAAAGAGAAAACAACATGTTGTTAGTCTTCTCGTTGCCACTCCTACGAGCTGCCTCGACATCACGACGAGACTTGTCTCACTCGGCCATGAGAAGCACGTCAATGGTATCATTATGAATCTTCCATGCCTCAGCATCCTGCTGGGCAGATGTTGCCGCTATGGTGGAATCCCCGTAGGCAGAATGGACCCTCGTGAGCTCCTGGTCCAAGGCAGCGAGGGTAGTGGAAGAGCTGTCAAGGTCGGAAAGGGCGCTCACGAGATCTGAGCAAGTTTTCTGGAGATCTTCAGCCTCCCAGTCAAGCTGGTGATGAAGATTAACCACAGTCAGTGCCACTTGGAAAGCACAACAAATAAATTGTGAGGCCATGCTCATAACAAAAAGGAAGGGAGACAAGTCAAAATGGTTACCATAACACTATTCTCCATCTGTTGGCACGATAAGTCCAAAGTAGAGCCAATGGTCCCTGATGGCCAGCTGGGAAGGAGGCGAGGGCCCAATGCTATGGACTCCAGCATCCCTCTTGCCATGCTAACGCCTGCTAGAAAAGGCGTGGAAGGTGGAAACTCTGAAGAATTCAGTGCGGCAGAAGGCAATATGCGTGCAAACACCGTAGGACACAACGCGCTTTCTAGAACAAGATCCGATGGAGCAGAATTGGAGGGAGTAGCAGCTTGAGGTTGGATCCTGACCCTCTTAGCTTTCCCACACGATTGACTCCGGGTCGAATGCCATTTCTTTTGCCCTCTTGAACCTCCAGGAATAGTCAAGGGTTGAGAAAAGAATTATGATGGGACCATGGGTCCTACAATTCAAAAATCAAACAGTCAAATGAGGCAGAAGCAAAATCATGACATCACATAAATAAGCTCAATAAATAGCTTTGTCAACATGTGGGAATTAAGTACCCAACAAATCCATAAAGGAAGGCCCACTAGCAAGCGTCCCTCCACTCGGATGAGTCTCGAGAGAACTATGAGCGGCCTAGTTCTCCAAGATGGACCCCACAATGCCTCGTCCTTTATATCAAGCTGGTGACCACAAAGATCAGTGGAGAAGAAATGCATAGACGCAAGCTCTGCAGTAGTGGGAGCTAGAAAGTTGTCCCATAAAAAATGGAACGAGCAGTGCAGTGAGGATCGCGAAGACTCCTCCTACGCCTAAGCAGGCCCTGACGCACTGACCTCTAAAAGCTCTGAGGCATCCCGAAACACCCAGGTTGAAGAATGGGCCGCGCTAGGAGCTGAAGGACCTCCCACCTCGGGGGTCTTTGGTCGCTGGTCGCCGACCACAACGACACCCTCAACGTCGACCGCCACCTCGTCTACAACACGAGGAGCTAGAACTCTGCATCCTACCACATAACTGTCAGCAAGAGTAATGATCAGATTGTCCTTGTCATCAATGTGCTCTAGGGGTGGGGAGGGTGTCACTACATTAAGATACTGGTCCACACCCAAGAAGCCGCAAAGTCGTAGGATGTGGTCAGGAAGAAGGAACTGTGCGGTATTGTACCTCGCTGGCACTCTAGCCTGGAGATGGTTCAGGAAACCCTCATACATGGGCCCTACCGATGGATGAGTAGGGATACCTGCTAAAGCAAACACACACATTAGTCTAATGCAAATCAAGTACAGTCGGGAAACTCCCGATGCCCCCTTAAAGGAGCTCGTTGGTCGCCAAGGGTAACGACTCCCCCATGAGGTGGAAAGAATGATGCACTAATGCTCCTAAGAAGTATCACAAAGAAAGACGGCTATAATATTTACCAACTTCCCTGAATGCACGGTGAGAGGAGCTGATACCCCTCGTGAATAGGTATTTGTATGGGTAGTCCCCGCGTTAGACTTGTCGCTGAATACCATGACCGAGACTCCACTATGGGCATGGAGATAATAGAAACCATTCATCTTTCCTCCTAGATTGAACTATAGTTGATAGAGGAAGTGGATCTCACAGGGTGTGGGAGGTTCCCAACCTAAGATGCAGTACAAAACGTGGAGCCCAAGGATGATACGATAAGAGTTAGGTGGCAGTTGAAACGGTGCCACTTGAAAATAATTGATGATGTTGGTCAAATAATCATGGATGGCAAGGATGGCCCCAGGGTCACAGTGTTGGGGGCTCCATGCCTGCCAGCTCTTCGAGGGTGATTTGGACGCTCGTCCAGCTTAGGAAGTCAGCACTCAATAGTGTCAGAAATAACATGGCGCAATCTCATCTGCGCAAGCTATGCAATACTCATAATGGAAAGGAGAAGGTGAAATCCCCCTTGATAGATGAAGGTGGCGTATAGTGAAGCTGTCGAATGGTGATGGAAGAACAACTGTTGGAAGAGGACTCCAACTCGATGATGGCAGGTCGAGCGGCGTTGCTTTGCAGGTGGGCCCTGCTCCGTGGAGACCGTTTAGGATCCATGAAATCAAAAGGGTACCTAAAATGGACAACATTCAAAGAGTCAGTATGGATGAATTACGAGAATAATCCACATTACAAGCCTGTTTCCCGCAGGCAAAAAGCGCAACAGCCCATTAAAACAAATTCACCAATAATATGCTGAGTACCTCTCCTATCATCGGAGGATTTTCAAGGGGGCTCTGGATCCCATTGGCTTAACTGGGGATAAGCGCCTTGAGGCGGTGGCAACACCGTCTACCAGTGAAGCATAAGCAGTGGAGACCAACTATGTTGTGCACACCACCGAATGGGAAAATGATGAATTACAGGGCCAAGTGCCAAGCTTGGCCTACACCAGCGTAGTAGCACCATTTGTGCCCGCACTCGCTCGCCTCACCTGTGTGCACCTTGCCAGCGAGCATGCCTCACTAGCAGGCACATTCACCCCTCACCAGTGAACATGCATGTGCGCCCCTCAAAAGCTTTCGCCAGCCGCCAAGCCCACCGCACCCCGCGCTAGTGTGCCATTCACCAGCGAGCGTGCGCACCCCCTTGCCATCACCTGTGCCCCTCGCCATTGCGTTCACCCACCAGTGCATCTAGGTCCTTACTTGTGTGCCCCTCGTCACGAGACCCACGTGCTCATTTCCGTATGTCAGCCGCCCTCACTACAAGACCTCCCCGCCTACAACCCGCAGGCCTCCATCATCAGCGTTTTTTACCCCAATCGGACCCATGGCCGATCTGAGGCTCCAAAGGACCCAAGTCGCCCTAATGGAAAAATTGGACCACCAATAGTGCAATTCCAACAAAAAATTTCCTAATTCTACCTAGCCCGCTCAATTTCTATCATCAATTTCATGAGTTAAGCAAGAAATGGAGAAATTACTCAAGAACACATGCATTCAACTAGAGCAAGGTAAATTTCAAACAATATGGAAAATTAATGGGCAAAGGATCTTACCACAACAAAAAGAGCACTTGGAGAAGACGTCCCAAAGGCGATAGACGCAACCACTTGCTAGAAGGAAACCCAAGGGGGTGGCAATCTTGAGAGGGAGAATGATGAACTTTTTGGGGCAAGACACTAAACGAGAATGGCAAGGCACCACTCTTATAGGTCATTGCTATGCTCCGCCAACTGAGTATTTCCTAATGAAGAAGGAAGATGCAGAGGTAGTGATTTAGTTTCATTTGAAGCACGAAATTGGACAAGTTAGGATGCATGGCCCCTCCCCTGTTGTTGTCTTATAAAAGGGAGCGCCTAGGAGGCTCCCTGGCACCACCTACGGACTCACTATTGAAGCAGGACCCACTCATCTTTTACGAAAAAGGGAAGTGTTAGATGCTCAAAACAACTCTGAAAAATGGAAAAACCTTGAATGACACCAATTAGAAGGCAGCGCCCGGGACCCCGTCACTGGTTGCCATTCTGGACCATGCCAATGGTGATTGCAATCATCTATAGTGGAAAAAGGCGTGAATCAAATCCACTGAGCATGGTCAGATCACATAGGTACGAGTTGAGCATCCGTCCCATCAACCATCACAAGCATCAAGACATCCATCTTTCATTGAGTTCTTGCATAGTAAAAGTGGTACGAGTCTACAATGACCAGGGATTCGAGGTCTATTTATATGAGCTGTTGGCACACCAATAGGAGAACAACTCGACAATAGGCGAATCGCCCCTCGGTGATGTAAGTCAGCCCCACGCCACCGGGGAGCCTGACTTGGGGGGCAAATGTTATACCCGAAATTCGACACTTCTACATGGCAATCCACGAAGCGATGACATGTCAAGACTAAGTGTCAGAACACAACAGTCACCACCAGTCGTCGTAAGGAGTGGCTCTCGCCACTTCCCCGATACTTAAGAAGAGGCAGGTTTCGCCAGTGCCGACCTACTTCTCCCATCATGTTAAGCCAAATGATCCCATATGGCCACGCCAACACCATTCATAAGAAGAAAAGGTCCCTGGCCAATCTTCCTAGCCAGATGTACAAGTCGGACGAATGCAGACCACAAGGATTTGCTAAAGTTTCCATCAGACGTAGCTTATCCCCAAGGCCCCTCGCTAGTCGTCGATCATCAATTGTTGAGGCCCCTCGCTTCTCGCCACCCTAACCTCCTTCCACACCCGAGTGCACCTTCAACACAAGGGTCTGCTAAATTCGCCATCAAACATAGCTGATCCCCGAGGCACCTTGCTGGTCGCCACTAGCCAGTCTTCGAGGCCCCTTGCCACTGGCCCTTGCCACCCAAGCCTCGTTCCGCACCTAAGTTTTCCATCAACCATTAAATTAATAGGACATGTCGAACTTCCATTTTTGGTGAGACACAAGTATATCTCCAAGACAATGTACCAAGATTTAGCCTGATCGAGAAACAAGGTGCTATCGTCAACCCTACTCATCCTTACTGCTATAAATAGTGAAACCCGCACAAGAAGAAGGGAGATAAGTCTGGGAATCGAAAGAAAAACAAGTCAGTACCTGTTCATTTCCGGAAAGAGCTTATACTCTCCATTACTGTAACTGCCCCAAGAGTAAGACCAAACTCAGCAATACTGACTAAAGTGGACGTAGATTATCTTTTTTGGGTCAAACCACTATAAATATTCGTCTCATTCATTTATTTTTGCATTTAATTCTCTTTTCTTTAGCTCACTGTTCATCATTAAAGATCTGCTTTGAGATATTACACACAAACGACTCTTCATTTGTCACTCCGTGTGAGTTGACGAAAAAATGAGTCAACATACATTTTATGAGTTCTTTTTACCAAGTTTAATTAATTATAAATAGGATGATTGTATGAAATTATGGGTTCTATAAAAATAATATAAAATATGTCACATTTTTAATTAGTTTAAAGAAAAAAAATGTTGTTTTCTTATTTTTATTCAAAAAGCTTGAATTTAAGCTAGGTATTTATTTTGAAAAATGGGTTTCCAAAATAATTATTAGATAATAAACAAGTTTATGCTTTTATGGGTTTAATCCATGATTATTGTGAGTTGTATAAGATTTTTGAAACAAATCTTATGCTTATTATATGAGTGATTTTAAGAGGACAAATAATAGCAAACTATTGGTAATTACTTTTCACATTTAAAAATGCTTCCTGAATTTTTGTAAAATCATCAATAAAAGAAAGAATATGATAATACCAACTTTGATTGAGTTTTTTAGAATGGTCTCACGTATGCATGTTACATGCAGGTGCACTTTTACGCACAATTATATGCTATTTGATTAAGTTTATGTTTCTTGTTTAAGATCATTGAGAATTGATGAGAAAATGACATTATTTTTTTGTGATGCTATGTGAGACTTGTGAGCATGATTTGATGCATGGATTGATGCTAGAATTAAAATTGTGGTGCGAATTGCGAAATGAAGTAATGGCCCATGCACATGTGGGATGTGCTTGAAGTGTCCATGTGTGTTTTACATGATATTAAGACGAGTGTTTGATTGTTATTCTAGGCTTTTTGTGATGTATCCTAATTTTTATATTGCTTGGACTTGAGGTAAGGAAGTTAGCTAGATTTCTGTTTTGTTTTTTAATTGACTCTAGTTATGAGATATGTATGGATCTGTTTGTGTTTGCTTAACCTAGTGGTACAGCATTATTAAAGGCAGACGTGCCTAAAAATCTAGACAATATGGGTGTCAGGTAAAACATGGACAATAGGGGCAACATATAGTGACTAAAGGAGAGTCACATGTGATATTGGACAATAGGGGTGCCATGATCTTATGTTGTATTATTTTGTAACGACCCAAATTCCCTAATGTGGCTTAATACCTGGATTAGGGAGCCAGGAGGGTCATAATTGATTTATTATGCAATTAAATGATTATATGCATGATTATGTGAGTTATATTATTATATGATGATAAATGCATGCATGTAGGTCCACTTTTCATTGTAAGGTTATTTTGGTAATTTGTCTCGTTGAGGGCATATTTGTATATTTTCATGCATGTTGGGGATTTATGAATGAGGCCACATTATTATGTGGATATGTTCAGGCTATTCGGCATGAGACGATCTTAGAATGCAAGTTATCGGTTTGGTCATAACAGGGTTATTTACTGGGCTCGAGTGAATCTTGGGGTAATTTGATGATTAGCACATTACCAAGAATTAAAGGGTAATGGGATATGATTTATTAATTATTTGAGAATATTGGGAATAACAGGAATTGGAGGACGTTAATTATGATTAACAGGATTAGAGGAGGAAATAATTAGGCTTGGGGGCATTTTGGTCTTTTTTACCAAAGGATATATGTTAAATTAGATGGCTGTGTAGAAGGGTTAAAACTAAAGCAAAACAGAGACTCTCTTCCTCTACCTCTGGATCATTTCTTCCTCTCTTTTCCTTTGAATTTTTGAAGTTGAGATTGAGGGTTCAAGCTAGGAGATCAAAGCTTGAGGTTCTAGGCTAGTGTTTAGCCATTGAAGGGGGTTTAATTCTGAGTTGGAGGTAAGGTTTCAGCCATAGTTTTTATGGTTTTTGCTCTGTTTTTCAGATGGGCTTTAGTTTATATTTTGGATTGAATAGATGGGAATATGATGAGGTTTTAAATGGTTTAAAGCTTAGGTTTTGTTGGTTGAATGTTGGGTAAGTTGTGGTAATGCTTGGGTGTGATTTCTGGATTGATTGGTGAAGGTTTTTGGCTGGTTTTAATAGAGAAAATGGGAGGGGAGTTGTGTTCGTGGGGTCAAGTCTCGACTTGGCTCAAGCAAGTCGCGGCCTGCCCCTGGTACCCCAGGCAGAGTGCTCTTTGACTTGGGGGCGCACCATAAATCACTAGACCAAGTCGCGACCTGCCCCTTCCTTTTGTGCCAGGGAGGAGTTTTCAAGGGTTTTAGGTTCAGGGTTTCAATTCTTAAGGCTCGAGATCGAATCTATTAACCATGTTAGTAGGATTTGAGGTCCCAAGAGCGAGGTTTAAACCATGAACCTTTTATAATTTATTATATTAATGGAACTCCATATTTTGTTATTACTAGGTGACCGCTAAGGGACCAAAGGATTGATTGTTCTCAAAGGGTTGTTCTTTTATTATTTCACACTCGAACTAGAGGTAAGAAAATTGCACCCAGTATGTGACATGCATGGTTATTGATGAGGCATGTTGAGTGATCTATATGTGGACATTGATTGCATATTAAATGCTTAGCAGTCTTGCTTACTTGTGAGTGGTACTGATTTATTAGTCAGAATCGGCAATGGTGTCAGTATTGACTGTGAAGCTGTGACTTATTAGTCAGGTTTGGTAGTAGTATTGAGCACTGGATTAACATATGAGTAAAGAACAGTATTAGCGTGTTTAATGCAAGCCGAAAAGATTAGATCTAATCGACATAACATTATCAACATAAGCATGAAATGCTTGACCGACCTTAAGTTCGATGAAAACAAAAGCGCTTGTCTAGTCTAAAGGCTAGTTACTTAGAGCCAGAGCCAAAAGGCTCAGGTGACCGTAATGTCGCATGGCTTAGGGTGCGGAGCCCAAGTTCGTGACTTATTAGTTACTTATCTGATTCAAATTCGTGACTTATTAGTTACTTATCTAGTTCAAGTTTGTGACTTATTAGTCACTTATCTGATTGGGCTGCAAGCCCCAGCATGATTACCATAATCATTATTGATAGTCACTTATCTGATTAGGGCTACAAGCCCCAACATGATTACCAGAATCATTATTTATATTCACTTATTTGATCGGGCTGCAAGCCCCAGTATGATTATCAGAATCATATATTGATATTGTATACATGCAGCAATAAGTTTTCTTGCTGAGCATTGGCTCACAGGTGATATGTGGTGTAGGTAAAGGGAAAGAAAATCTCACCCAGCCTTGAGTGGAGAGCTTAGGTGGCGATGTGTACATATGCGGTCGTTTGACCACCACAGCCAAGGTGTTTCTCAGGAGAACTAGGGGTTAACCCTGTATTTTGCCGCTTAGGTCAGCGGGTTGTAATTTTTTTATTGTAATGACCACTTTGGATTGTAAATAACTTTGTAAACACTTTTATGGACCCATGTACAGTTTAATATTTTAAATAAAATATATCAATTCCTTTTGATCAATATTTTTTCACCTTAGCCTATTAATAACACCTAGATGCACATTTATAACCAAATGACCCATTTAGCGAGTTAAGCACTGTTTAAAATCCACAGTAACGATCTTGGAGTAACCAGGGCATTACAATTATGCTTATGTTTATGATTATGATTTACGTTGTTATGGTTGTGTTTCCACATGATGTGACATGGACAATAGTGGAGTCATGATCATATGCTGTGTGATTATGCTTATTTTTTATATAATCTTATGTTTATGATTATGATCTTATGTTTTATGATTATGATTTATGTTATTATGGTTTTGTTTCATATGACTTATGTTGATAATGATTGCTATAAGAAAATACATTAAGCTTTCATGTTGTGTTTTCCTTTATTGTTTGTACTTCTTTACTGGGCTTTTATCTGACCCCCCCCCCCCTTACTTTCCCCCTTGCAGGTAGACACTAGGTAGACTTATTTGGCACGCATGGCGAGCTGAGTCAATTTTCAGAAAGTATGTATGCATGCTGTGGGAAGCCAATGAACGAGGAAAAGATCCAGAACGTCATAGTGTCTTAGAGTCTTTTATTATGTTAATTCATCAAAGTGATGTATCTCTCTTTATTTAAGATTGCACTGCATTAAATTCTTTTTTCGTTTTAAATATTGGATCCAAACTTTGTATTTATTTTCAATAAAGATCCACTTTATTTTTCATTTAGATTAAGTAATTCTTTTAAGAGGTTATTAAAATTAGTATTTAATAAGGATAGGTAATTAGTGCCGTTATATTTTATAAGTCATTTTTAACATATTTTATTTAATAATAATTATACTATTTTTTAAACAAATAATATAACACAAAGGCCCTAAGTGAGTAAGGCGACATATGACAGAGGGAACTTCTAAAAATGGAATTCTTCCCCGAAAAGAGGTCCAGACGATGCCGTGTTACATGTAATGCATTAAAAAAAATTGAGGATAAATTTTCTAGTGCTAAAATTTGTACAATTTCATTCCAATAAAATCATCCTTATAAGAGTGTAAAAAAACGACAATTATTGTAATGTTATAGGACATCATATAACTCCGGTAATTTATTTGAGACTACTAAACAATCCACGTCATCATACGCGAACAGTATTTTACTATTTAGTCTTCTTGATGTTACAAAACCTTTTCAAGAGTATTATTAGTTTTTTCTTTTAATGGAATGAGTAATATTGGTTGCTTTGGTAAAATATTTGAGGTTGTTTGGTAACACTTTAAAAAGTAATTTTTTATTTAATTAATTAGAAATTTGAAAATTAAACATAAAATGTGTTTGATAATTTTATTTTTATTTATTATTTTTTTAAATTTTAATTTGAAAATAAAAAAAATTTACTTTCAAAATTTTTTTAAACAGTTTTTATTTTTTCCTTTCATTTTTTTCTTCTCTTCTTCAAATCAACACCTTATATTGTTAAACAAAAAATAAAAATAAAAGTTATCAAACACGTTTATTATTTTTTGTTTTTAAAAACAAAAAACAAAAATAGTTGCCAAACATATTTTCATTTTTTAAAAATAAAGAAACAAAAATAAAATTTTATTTCCTTTTTTGTGTTTAAAAAATTCAAAAACAAAAATTTTACCAAACACAACATTTGTTTTTAAATTTTTTAAATGCAAAAATAAAAATAGTTTTTTGTTTTATGCTTTTTTATTTTTCTAAAATAAAAATGTGTTTGGAAACTATTTTTGTTTTTAGTTTTTAAAAAATAAAAATAAAAATGTGTTTAGTAACTTTTATTTTTAATTTTTGTTTAAAAAACTAAGAAAGAAAAAACATGTTTGCTTGTCACTTTATTTCTTTTTTTTCTTTTATCATCAAGCAACTCCCAAGTTCTACTTCTTGGAAAGAGCATGTCATTATATTCAGTTGTACGTTTCCTTCTATTTTGAATAGCCTGAAAATCCTTCTAGAAAAAAAAAAAAAAAAAGGGGTGGTTAAGGAGGTCATTATTGGCTAGCTAAAAAAAATAAGGAAAGGAAGAGATTAACATACGACTTCTAATTGTTGAGCGAAAATCTTCTTGTCAAACAAGATTGACTGCTGGTGGGAGCTATTATCAATAACATCTAGAAAAGCTATAGAAAAATAGTGTGTTGGTCAATTGTTCAGATAGAAATTTTTACATATTTATAAGTTTTTTGAAAAGGATAGTTGACAAAGATAGAGAAAGATAAGGAACTTAAGCAGAGCTGAGAAAAAAGTTGTTTAAAAAATATTAGTAGAAAGAGAGAGTGAAAATGTATTAAACCTTGTTGATAGGTGACAAGGGATGATGGTTAAAAGGGAATTGAATGTTCGTCAACTCGGTTGTGATTGTCATTGTCTAAGTTGAGAATATGTTCCATGCAAAACCCATAACTGTTGTGAGGATTAATGACACTAAACATATGGAGATCATAATTAATGTTTCCTGAAACATATCAAATAAGATTAACACTTAATCAAAGTAAAAATAAATTCCAAAAACGAATGAAAAATTATTGGCTCCCATAAGGCTCCGATGAGGCTAAACTTGTAAGTGTAGATGAGGCTAAACATGACTCCAAAAATAATTGTTAACAAAACTATACACTATCATCAAATTCAAGCAAACAAATATATATATATATATATATTAAATTATTCTTCTACTTTGATCAAATAACACTAATGGTCAAACTATTTTCTATAAGGTGCATCATATGATATGCACAATAGTAAAATAAAGAAGAGTAATCTTATGTGATTTTCAATTTGGCAAGTGTACAAGTTCTGTTTTGGATGGGATCACTTATTAGCTCAGTTGTAGAAGTCAAGAGTGGAAGAAAGTGTTTCGCTTTGACTATCACCCCTGAACTAAATATGTGTACTTAGTAGAATTATCAATATATCTATTAAGTTGAACCTTTTGACTAGTCTCAATCCAACCATTGTACCACACACTTAGATATTCCTACCGTATGTTGAACCAACAACAGATAAGGCAAAAAATTTCTCTAAATATTATTTAATAAGACAGAAAGAAAAAAAAAACATATTAAGAGGCTGAAGCCAAAGATCTTAAGTCCATATTCTTTCCTATATTATTTCTCTATCTTTGATTCCAATTCTATTTCATAAACCATCACGATGTCATTTAAAAACTAAACAGCACTTAATGTAATGTAATGTAATTAAATGTAGACAGAATTTCTTAATACTCTTATTAAAACACACACACACACACACACACACACATATATATATATATATATAATTACAACTTACATATAATTGGCTGGTTGGAGGCTACTAGTCCAGTTACATATCCCTCGCCTAACTATCACATGAAGAATTTTACTAACACAACAATATCTAATCATCATGAAAGACACAACAAGACCACCGTCATGAATAAAAGATTATTAACCAATGGAGTCACTTGGTACAAAAACAAAACCATTGGAGTCAATAATGAGAACAGATTTGTTCAAATCCTGAGAAGTAATAATAAGATCCAGAATAGCAAGTGAATGGTAGCACTACACGGTAATAAAAAATAACATAAAACCAAAATAGATTTTGTGATCAAACGGCATTTGTCTGCTACCCGTGAATCATTTCGTTCTTGGATTCACAAGATTCCAAACCAATTGGAAATTGTTAGCTTCTATGTGTTGATCACTAAAAGTTAACATAATTGATATTTCCAAATGTGTTAATACAATTGTGTGTGTGCTTAACTGATATAACCCTTAGATTGAGTGATATAATCTACCCTAATGTAATGAGTCAAGTCGAGTGTATGTAGGATTAAAAGAACAAAAGTTGCCATTTACATACAAAAGAAAAAAATATATTATAGCCCATTAAAAAGAAAGCTAGCGTTTTCTTACATCAATAGGCTAAAAGATAGTGAAAGACACAACAACATCATAATCATGAATAATAATCCAACTCTACCAAGGAGACATTTTCATTTGAGTAGTGAAATCATGAGATTTATTAATCCGTTAGACCAATTTAACAACTAATTAGCAATATTTCTTAGGCCATAATTAACTAGACATGCAATCAAATTAGTAAAAGTAAAAACTTCCCTCTATCTCAAACACACGACAAAGAGCTTCAATACATCATTCTCTGACAACACCACTACCTCATTGGTCATAGAACTTTAATAAAAACAATCATAAAACTATAATCCAATGAAAAATTAAAACAAATATCGTGAACAATCAAGTGTCATGGAAACAATTCGAACAAAAAAAAAATACAAAATACAAAACCTAACTCCAAAAAAATTAGAATTAGATTCATATAGAAAAATTAAACTCTAAGAATGCGATTCATTCATTAAGTTATTTTTATATAGATCCAAGAAACTTATATCCAATATTAAAGAAAATGTTCGAGATTGAGAGAAAAAAAAAAGGGTAAGTTCATATAAAGAAGAGAATAAAATTGAGCATGAAGAAAAAGAACACCAGAATTGGTAGCAAGAGATAATGGAGTAACTAACAATGGCGTCTTGAAAAGAATAAAAAAAATAGAATCAATAGAGGAAAAAGTGTTTAAAAAAATTAAAAGTACAAAAAAGTTACTTTCAAGATTTTATTTAAAAATTGAAAAAATAAAAAATAAAAAACTTACGGAACGTATTTTTAAATTTTGTTTTTACTTAAATAAGTATAAAATTATTTATTTCATCGTTACCAAACAACCCCATTATTAATTAATCCCAAACAATCTCTCTTTTTACAAAACTTCTTATAAAAACAGTAGTAAACGCATTTGCATAATTACATTTTCGTTTCTTTTACAACCGACATTTTCGTTTCTTTTACAACCGACATTTTCGTTTCTTTTACAACATGTCTCGTTAATGTAGAGTACCACAGCCGACAGCTTAAAAGGTCATTTGCAAAACTAGACCTTAAACTCACACTATTTTCATTAATAAATATACATAGAACCGCATTCCCAAATTGCCAGTACTGCTCATTTGGGCCATAGGTAAGTAGAGTACTTGGTCTAGATTCATACTAGTATTAGTTATTCTCACGTGATATCTTGTCATGGTAGGAAGATATATTACATTTCTCACTCGTCAAGGCAACTATTTTTTTTTTTAATAAATATAATTTTTTAATCTTGAACTTTTTACATTATCAAATTATATCTCATTTTCCCGTAACTATCCATAATATTACATCATTACTTCATAATATAATTTGCATAAAATAATTAGTATTTTTACCTCTCAAAGTTTGACAGCTACCAAATATTACTTCATTTAATTATAAAAAATTTTAAATATATTTTTCTATTAGTTTTTAAAAAATTAAAGAAAAATGATTAAAAAATTCAATAAAAGACTAAAATTATTTAAAATTCTTTTTAAATACATTTAAATTTAAAAATATTTTTTAAATCAAAAACTAAATTGCTACAATTAAAGAAAGACATATTCCATTCTTCTTCTTTATTCTTTTTTATTAATTTTTCTATCAATAAAAGACTAAAATTATTCAAAATTCTTTTTAAATACATTTAAGTTTAAAAATATTTAATAAAAAAAAAACTAAATTGTTACAATTAAAAATATATATATTCCCTTCTTCTTCTTTATTCTTTTTTATTAATTTTTCTAATTACTTTCTATTCTTTCTTTTTTGCCCCCTAAATTTATTTTAAAAATTAAATATATATAAAATATTACAATTTAAAATGTACTAATTTAAAAAAAAATACATCAAACTTAATTAATTAAAAACATTGGAAAAATATGAAAGAATAGAAAGTAATTAAAAAAATATTAAAAGAGAATAAAAAAGAAGGGAATATGTTTTTTTTTATTTGTAACAATTTAGTCTTTCTTTTAAAAAAAATTAAACTTACATGCATTTAAAAACAATTTTAAATAATTTTACTCTTTTATTGAATTTTTTCTTAATTTTTTAAGAATTAATTAGAAAAATAGATTTACAATTTTTTATAATTAAAGGGGGCACAATTTGATAGTTGTCAAAGTTTGGGGTAAAAATACTAATTATTTTATGCAAATCGTAATTGGGAGCATGATCTCATAATATCAATAGTGCAGGGGGAAATTTTAACAAACCGTATATTTTAGGGGACACAATCTGGTAGTGTTAAAAATTGAGAGGGGAAAATGTTATTTATTCTGTTTTTTATATATATATATATATATATAAAAGAACTCATCAAGGCTACTATTATTGACCAATATTTCCTACCAACATAGATTTGTACATTTTACTTACAGTACTGCTAAGAGGAATGAGTAGTGCCCAACACCACCTAATACGGTAAATCGTTATTAGTGTAATTTAGTATTGAGTCTCACATATATATTTAATTTACAATATAATATATGAGACTTGATACTAAATTGAACCAATCAATGTAAGGTGATTTTGTTTTCATGTTCTGTTACTCCTCATCAGTCCAAGGGCGTTCTGAAACTTGCCCACACTCAATGAGTGATGGCGAGAATAAGGAGTGGTCGGGACTAGTTCCCTCCCCTACGTGACGAGCATAGTTAACAACTATTGGGGATTTACCTTGAGGCACGGAGGATGATTCGATCCCAACCTCGAGCTCGGCTTCGAGCTCCTCGTCTTCTTTCGCCTCCATGGCGGCTTGGATCGCGAGTATGCTCTCTATATGCTCCTCGTGGAGACGTTGTTCGTACTCGTATTGGGCCCTCGCCACGATATACTACATATGGAGCCTCGCCTAGTTAAGTGATTTCTTTGAGTCACAAAAGCTGGTGAGGACCACGGGGCTTATCCTTTGATCCTCCCGAAGCAGGCCATCTGCCAAAGATGGGCCTCGGTGACGAGGAAGTCAAGATTCATCTCTTCCTCAGGTAGTGCATTCATTTTCATTAACCTTTCATTGTAGGCATCAACGAAAGGCGTGCGGCGAAAAGGACCTGAAAAGAAACGGTTGAGACTAAGGAACAACTATAGGCGGAGGACTAATAAATTGAATAACCCGAGAAGTGACACTTATCAACCCTGACGAAGTCCAGGAGAAGAGTCTGGTTGATTCGTGTGGGGAAGCCACATGTCTAGAAGAAGTGGTCCTTGTAGTCCCTCGCGTGGTTCTCATTGCCACACGAGGCCTTGTACTTCATCCCTGGGTGTGTATGCTTCATCGGCGAATAGTACCCATCCCGCTCGTCCTTCTTCGGGCATGGTCAGAAGCTGTAGATGTAGAGTATCTCAGCTGGAAAAGGAGCGAGCCAGTTCTGCCTCTTGTACAGAACATATAGCCCGACCAGCACCCGATATCCATTCGGGGATAGCTGGAATGGAGCTAAGCCGACAAACTTTAAAAAGTCGACATAGTACTTGTGCAATGGTAAAGTTGCACCGGCTTGGAGATGAGACTCACTCCAAGCCCTGAGGTCATGGATGCTCTCATGTGCTCTCTCGTCTTCCCGAGACAGGTGCACCCACATCGCAATGGTGTCCACCCCATGGTGGGTTAAAATTCTATCAAGAGCTCCTCGGTGTTTGAGCTTGCTGAGGGTCACCTCCACCTCAAAACCCGTGGTGGTATATGTTTTGTCTGATAGCAGAGGGTACGAGTTGGCCTCTTCCTCTGAGAGTCTGTGTCGGAGAGGCCTCGTCACCGCCGGGGGGTTATCTTCCCTTACCGTGAGAGCCTGACTACTCTCCGCCAGTTTTCTGTTCTCAGAAGTCTTCCTGCCTCTCGTGACATCTCCAGTATCTTAGAGTCTAATGCGTAGATTGCGTGTGGGTGTAGTTGTTGAAGCTCCTCAGACATCTGAAATAAGAAACCAAGCAGTTAGCATCATGACCCAAAGAAAATAGGCCAGGGAAGAGAACCCCTAAGACTACTGCTTGGGAAGATGAGAAGGAAAATTTCTAAGGGGACTGGGGTGTCTTCGGGGCCAAAGGATGGCCGCCGGAGAGCACCACCGGAAATTATGAACATCACCAGAATCTTAGAATTTTTCAGATTCTGATTGGATATCCTGAAATGCGAAAAGTCGCATACAGAGCGTAGGGGGCCATTTTGACCATTTTTAACGTCAAAATGTGCCCAAAATGGGTCTAAAAGTGGTCAAAATGATCTCTGTAGTGTAAAAGTTGAAAATCCTTGGCATCATCTAAAACCCTCAACAAAATTAAAAAATGTGCTCAGAGCCAAACAGGAGACAAAAGTAAAACTTACTTGAAATGAACCGCTTGTACGTGCTGAAGTGAGTCTGGACTTTGAAAAATTGTTTACCGTCTAACCAGAAGTATGATGATTCTTGCTAGCCTTCCAGGGCATCGGGAACTCGAAAAATGGGAAGGATGGGAAACAAGGGAGTGAAGGGGAAGAGAGGTTTTGAATTTCAAATGCTAAAAGTGATTTATGAGAGGCGGTTCTCAAAGTCTTATACTCGAACAACTTAGGGTGGAAGGAACTCCACCCCGACCATTGATTACCTAGGACATAGGCACTCGAGAGCAATCCAACAGTTAGAAATGAAGAGGCATGTATCGTGATCATTAACATCGGAAAAGGACGCCTCAGATATCGAGCAAAATGACACCTAGGGTACGGATTAGACATTTTGGGAGTGGAATGGACTCCTTATTAATGGCACAGATAGATGGGCACAAAAATAGGGAGTCGACACGTGGCACTACTTTTTCCAAGAGTGAGGCCATGAATAGTCCAAGTGTCTCCTCCCAAAGACCTTTTAAATTACTCTTTCTCAGTCTAAGTCTCCACTTCCGAAGACAATTGAAGACTTGGGGGGCAAATGTTCTCCATGTTTTCACCAGAGGACATGTGGCATTCATTAGAGGAGTAATTAAGCTCCTCAAGTGCTAATGAGGTTATGTACTATGATCAGGCCAAACACCATTGTCTCCAAATAAAGCCACGCCCCAAGCTTTGTCCTCAAGGCGCAGATGTCTCAAGGCGAGGCCACGTCCTGTGACCCATCTCCAATGTGTGGATGTCTCCCAGTGAGGTCACACTCCGAGGACCATACAGATGGCCCTGACTCTCTTCATTTTCCTATCTCCCAAGTTTAGGATTCTTGTCCTCAAGCCTGGAGTAGCTGGCAGGTGTCAGTCACCTCAGTTGTGGCCCACCAAATCATCTAACAACTTTTGGTGAGCCTCGATTAGTGGTGTCAAGGTCGTACCCTTGACAATCGGCATTTCCCACAATGTTGCCTGACATGGGCAAACACACACCATATCCTGACATGGTCAGATACCTGTTCCCCATAAAGTTAGTAGGGAACTTTCTGTAAATGGGCCCCGTGCGATTCGCCTGGGCCCATGATCTTTGTTAGTGCATCCCTATGCAATTAATTAGAAATTTACTCCCCAAATGATGGGGAATGTTGTATTAAATATTCATCAAGGGCATTAATGACCCAGGCTTCTATAGACAGGGTTGGGGTATCTCCTTGTAAAGGGTTTAGAACTTTGGCTAGTTAAAGCATTGTAAACTCAGAGCAATATATACGCTGTTGAAGCTCAAACAAGCTTCAAACTCACTAATATCAAAGAATCGTGGACTAGGGTTCTTTATAGCCTGAAACACGTAAAATCCCTTTGTTATTTTCTTCAGGTTTTTGTCAAGTTCTTAGATTAGGTTGATAGCAAAAAAGGCAATCAACACCTTATATTTTCCCTCATAAAAATTTTCCTTGTTAAAATCCAAAGTCCAAACAAGGCCTAAGTGATTTGGAGGTGAAGTTTTTCTATTCTTTTCTCTGTTCTCCCACCAAGTTTTCTCATTCCTATTTTAGGAAACATGTGAATGGAAATCATTTGTCATTCACCTTAGTTATATATTTGCTTAGTCAATCCTATTTTCATGGGGATCTTTTGTATTTCAAATTTAAATTGTATATTGTTGTAACTTCCCTAAAAATATGGCAAGGAATATGATAATCCAGTCTATAAATATTGGGTCTTTTTATTTGTAAAGTACGTTGAATAATTGTATTCATAACTTCTATGAAATTGCTTTCAAAGCTTTAGCGCAGATTACATTAATTATAGTGACTCGTGGACTAGGTAGATTTAACTACTAAACTACGTAAAAAATATATGTTTTTTATTTTCTTCCTAATTCTTTGAAAAAGCTTAATTGCTCTTGTTTATTTTTTGGTTGGCGAAAAATGTCGTCAACAGTTTGGTGCTTTTATTTAGAGCATTAAGCATTCTTTCAAACCTCACATTTGAATTTGTGTTTGTTGACCCTCGAATTGGCCAACGACACAGAGTCAAATATACGACAAAATATGGAACGACACTTGAAAAGATAATCTAATGGAAAGGGAAAAAACACCAAGGAATTATAGTGGTTTGGCCCCAATGATTGGTAACAACCTACGTCCACTTAGTGTATTGTTATTATTGAACTTCAAAGTCGTGATAAAAAAACTAGGGTTCTTTCAGTTTCACAAACCTTGGAAGGATTACAATAGAATGAATAACAATCACTATAGCTATTTTTCTCTCAATATCAAGCGAAAAAGCTAATGAATCCAAAAGTCCTTTCCTTGAGCTATTTCATGCATATTTATAGGCTCAAGGAGGGTTACACATGGTAACGTGTCCTATCTTTCCTTAATAATCGCATATCAAGGATAATTATAAAGAAATATTCAAATGCAGTTAATATTATATTACAACTTAAGAAGGAAATAAATCAGGTTTCACGATCAGCCTGGTCGTATCAAAAATTAACACTGACGATGATGTGTGCTTCTAATCGATAGTCGAACAACACCTTTGCCCTTTAATTACACCACGTGTCAATCCACGTGTGAGAAATATTTGCCCCATCATCAATAGCGATTTTTGGGTAAACATTTGCCCCCCAAGTTTATTTATTGCGACCAACAATAAGTAAACTTAGGAAACCGACTCTTCGAATACCCCACGAAATCTGTCAGAACTGCCCATGCTCTCTCGAAAAAGGTGACCAATCATGTCTAATCAGGTCTTTTCGGTTTCCCAAGAATGTATCCAACGGCTATCACGCTTCCCCATTCCTTGAAAAATTACCCTTTATGATTACCTTGGTAATCGCTCCTTGGCTAGTATAAATGACCCTTCAGAATCACTTTTCACTTTTTACATACTTTTGCCTTCCTGAAGAACATTGAAAAACTCGTGCTCTAGAGCCCAGAAATTTTCAAGCATCTACGCTCGGACGTTCAAAATATTTCACCTTCGGACTTCAATCTTTATCTGAGTAAGTTTCACGAACTTTCTTGTCTTTTGAGTTACCATACGAAACTGCCTTATGCTTGCTTTCATCTCTAAACCCTTTCGTGTTCTTGGCTGAAAATGTATGGAGATTGTTTGCATGTTTACAGATGATTGATAGGGTAGTGAAATATTGTTCCATAGGAGTTAAGAGCCAGTTTGGTAGTCGAGATTGTAGATTTAGGGCGTAAAATCGAAGTAAAAATTCGATTTTTAAGCTAGGTGAAAAACTGGGTTTTTCCCACCCCTTCGGAGTCGAAAAAGCTTTTTCCTGAAAAACTTTTTACTTCCTCTTTTCAATCTGTTTTTCAAACTGCTCGTATAGAACTTAGTGTTTTTGTTAGAATGCTGCTGGTCGTATACGCGAGCAACGTTATTCTAACTTTCAACACAAGCTTTTAAGCTTTACGTCTTATCTCCCTTTTTCTCTGTTCGCAGCTTTCATACAAGATCCGTGGGGAGGAGAAAGACCCATTGACGACGACTTACTAACTTAGCTGCTTGAGGACGAGGAGCAACCGTCATCGCTAATACCTAACATTCCCTTTTCTCGTGCCACTTCAAACACTTCATCTATCCTCATCCAAAACATGGCCTGAGCAAAAACTACAGCCCAGAAAAAGAAAACTCCCAATCCTCCAAATCAGCCTGCTCCTTGGGCTGAAATTCCCCGACTAGTGGTCGAGCAGAAAATATTCCTGACCCCAATATCCAAACTCATGCTCAGCCCTGAACTACCATTCAACCAAATGTTGAATGGTATGTTGTACCTGAAAGACGGGTGACGATCAGGATGATTGCCAACTACATTAGAAAATATGGACTCTCGGGGGTGACATTAGTTCGACCCAATTAAGACCAACGGGCGAACTTGCCTGGAGGTGCTTTCAGCGCCTGGTCGAGATACCATATTGAGGCAGGGGCTACCTTGCCTCTTCATCCATTCTTCCAAGGGGTGGCGAACTACTTCGGGGTTGCCCATTTCCAAATAACTCCCAATGGGTATGGAATGCTTGCAGCACTCTATATCCTTTATAGCCACAAAAAATGGCCTGTGCCAACACCCCATGAGGTTAATTACTTGTTCGACCTCAAGTCTAACCCCAACCAAGAAGGTATGGGGTTCTTTCATTTTTGTCATCAGGAAACAGGGCGCACCTTCCTGACCAACACCACCCACATATCGAACGCGGGGAGGTACTACCAGGAGTATTTCCTTACGACTGACATGGTCGCGAACAATTTGGCCTTTACTCAAGGAGGTAACACCTTTGTACCACTGATCGTTAATCTTTCTTTAATTTTTCCTCTAAACTTTCTTAGACTTTTAATGCCTTTCAGGCCCATGGCTGCGACCAGACCCTACCCCTGACATGGAGTTAAGATCATCCCTCTTGGCCAGTATGACTGATGTGGAGAAAAGCGTCAAGCATCTGGTCACAGAGGCTAACCTTAGGCTGGTCGGCCTTTTGGCCCCTCATCAGGACATGAGGGAGTCAACAACGGGGAGTGCTACTGGCAGAGAAGTTCCCGAGCGGTACCCGGACATGGAACAAACCCTTCCGAGGAGGGCCACTAGAGTAGCAATTAGGGAACCTTCCAGCACCCCGTGGGCTGCTGCTCCCCTCGCCCCAAAGGGAAAAGGGAAAAAGAAGGCCACCGAACCTCTCGTGCCCCTCAACGAATCTTTGGACGAGAACGGTACTGATCTCTCGCTCTTAGATAACTTGCCAATTCTCAGTCACTTATTTGATGGGGACGGAAATTTTAAGTACGCTCCAAATTTAAATTCAGCCTTCTTCATGCCAGAGAGTGAGTGTAAGACTAGTAGAGTATATAATGTAGCGACCAGTAATGATAGCTCGGGTATTTCACTTACAATTGTCTTTGTTTCTTTTCCTGACATAACATACTTAATTGTTTATAGTATCTCACTGTTCGAATATTTGCTTCTTTTCCAGATATGGACTCTGAGTGCGTGTTCGACATATACAGCGCCCCTGAGGCTCCCGAAGCTCCCTCGAGCAAAAAGAAAGCGAGCAAGAGGCATCCCGGAGAAAGCAGTAAAATTCCTCAGGCTAAGAAGTCTCGCACTACAAGCCTCCCAAAGGACGGTCCCTCAGCCAATGCAACACCACCCTCTTCTCCTCTTGAGCAGCAGACTTCCCCTGCTCCTGCTGGATCGACACCATCTCCACCGGCCCCAACCGATCAAACTCAGCAGGTTGGTGCTGCCTCCACTGGGGGCGATAAAACAAGTCGCGCCTTCAGATTGGTGAAAGACAGGATCGCAAAGATTGTGAAGAACGATCGCTTCCAAGAGGCAATGGCTGTGACTGAGACAATGGATGTCGACCAGATCCTAACCCGTGCCTTGAATGAATTTGCCAATGTAAGTTATATTTTTCTGTGGAGACAGCTTCTTTTATACTCTATAGTCAGTCTAATCTTTGCTCTGATCGTAGGCATTTATAACCCTCACTGTCAGTCAGCTACACTCGGGTGCCGTCACTGAGCAGTCCAAATCTTTGGAACAATAGCATGCTGACGAACTCAAAGGTGCCGAAGCGAAATACGCTGAACAGCTTGAGGCGGTGCTCGGGGAGAAGATCAAACAGGCTGAGGAGTTGAAGGAGAAGCAAAGTGCTCTGGATAAGGCCATCGAGGAGTGAGACAACTTCAAGCAATCTAACTGCGTCAATTACCGCGCGGCTAAAAAGCTCGAGGAGGATTTGATTGCGAGTAGACAAGAGACTACAACTTTGGAGGGCCGGATCGAGGAGCTTGATAAAGCCAATGCCAGCAATTTGGAAAGGTACAAGAATGCCACGAGTAAGTGTTTTTATGACTTCTGGAAACACAACCAAGGGGCAGACTTCAGCTACCTTCCCGAGCGCACAAGGCAAGCCGAGATAGCCCGCTACGTTGCTCGACTGGCAGAAGAGGAGAGGGCAAGGGTACCTGCCTCGCCCGAAATCTCCTTGGTGACTAGCATGGACAGGGCGGACAATGAAACTGCAGATGTCATTGACCAGGGTACCCCTCAAGATCCTCCAGCTTCGTAGTCTGCTATTTCTTTTAATCTTTCAAGTACACGACCTACGGGTCATAATGTAAAGACATTAATTTTTTATTGCTGGATGTGCAGCTATTTCCCTTTTAATCAAACAATTACATCCGAGCAATACTGCTCACGGTGTAAAGTAATTCATTTTTGATATTATAACACATTTTCATTTTATTATAACATCTGTTCACATGACCGAACTTAGCATAGCACTTTGGTTTGATTTAACAAAATACAAAATTTTGAAAAATACTCTAAGTACCCTAGCATGCTTTCACTTAATTTGCTCATGTGTTTACATACCTTTT
Organism: Humulus lupulus; assembly: GCF_963169125.1. Lineage (NCBI taxonomy): Eukaryota > Viridiplantae > Streptophyta > Magnoliopsida > Rosales > Cannabaceae > Humulus > Humulus lupulus. Next base: position 116,964,096 of record NC_084796.1, on the reverse strand, counting down.
AATGATATGCTTTGCTTACTTGTACCTTATATGCCCCCCAAGTGATCGAGGAGCTTTAGGTCCTTGGTCACTTTCCTTGACCAAAACCTGTTTGAACAATTCTTCTTGGAGCAAAATAATTGAAATTGTAATACAGCAAAACAACACATGTAATGAGAAAATACTTGTAATAAATACAATAATTGGCAAGAAATGACTAGCTGCGCACAGTCCCTTATATTTCTCGTAATAAATGGACGAAACATGTCTGTATGAGTGATTAATAAGATCTTACATTTATAAGCGATTGGTCACATAAAATGACCAACCCTTTTTCAAAACTTGTAAAAAGTAAAATTAATACAAGCCAATTCTTTAAGAAGAATTGTTTATTGATAGTACTTGTGCATGTGTTCTCCATTCCAATAGCGAGGAACGAGATCTCCGTTTAAGCGAGCAAGTTTATAGGTGCCTGGGTGAAGGACTTCTTCAATCTGGTATGGTCCTTCCCAATTAGGTCCGAGTACTCCAGCAGCTTGGTCGCGGGTGTTTAGAAAAACTCTTCGGAGTACAAGATCTCCAACGCTGAACCTTCTTTCTCGCACTTTAGAGTTGAAATACCGGGCGACCTTTTGCTGTTACACAGCTACTTGGAGTTGGGCTTGTTCCCGTTTCTCATCAATCAAATCGAGGGATTCCATCAATAGCTGGTTGTTTGAGCCTTGGTCATACGTTATTCTGCGATGCGAAGGTGGATCTAACTCAACAGGAAACATAGCTTCATATCCATAAGCCAAAGAGAACGGAGTATGACTCGTTGTTGTTCAGTGGGAAGTTCTGTACGACTAAAGTACTTTAGGCAATTGTTCTGGCCATGCCCTCTCAGCTTCTTCTAGTTTGTTCTTTAGTGTATCCTTCAACGTTTTGTTGACTGCTTCAACTTGTCCATTTTCTTGGGGATGAGCGACTGAAGAGAAGCTCTTAATAATACCATGTCGCTCGCAGAAGTCTGTGAATAAATCACTGTCAAACTGGGTGTTGTTATCCGAGACGATCTTCCTTGGCAATCCATAGCGACAAATGATGTTTTCGATTACGAAATCCAACACTTTCTTGGTCGTTATGGTTGCAAGCGGTTCAGCTTTGGCCCACTTGGTGAAGTAGTCGACGGCAACCACAACATATTTGACACTGCCTTTTCCCGTGGGCAAAGATCTGATTAGGTCGATACCCCAAACTGCAAACAACTATGGGCTTTGCATCTGTTTAAGCTCATTAGGGGCTGCTCATGGGATTTTGGAGAATCTCTGGCATTTGTCACATTTCCGGACAAATTCCATCGAGTCTTCATTCATTGTGGGCCAGAAGTATCCTTGCCTTAAGATCTTTTTTGACAAACTCTGCCCCCTAGCATGGTCTCCACAAAAACCTTCGTGCACCACTTTCATCAATTCTTTGGCTTTCTCCTTTGTAATACATCTGAGGAGTGGCATTGAGTATCCCATTCGGTACAAGATTCCATCGACCAAGATATACTTAGCAGCTTGCCGTTGAAGGGTCTTGGCTTTGTTTCTGTCCGTTGGTAACACGCCTTGCGTCACATACTCAATGTATGGTGCCATCCACGTATCCGCAATCTGGATCACCAGAGTAGCCTCCTCTGCTTGGATGCTTGGTACCGATAGTCACTCAACTGGCACTATGTTTAGAGTATCAGCATCTTTTGCACTTGCTAGTTTGGCCAAAGCATCAGCGTTCGAATTCTGGTCGCGAGGTACCTGCTGAAGGGTGTACTTGTCAAACTGTGCTAACAAATCCTTTGTTTTGTTCAAGTAGGCAACCATCTTTAAATCTCGGGATTGATACTCTCCCATGATTTGATTCACCACCAGCTGAGAATCACTGTAAATGTCAATAGAATATTTTATAAGGTTATGGTTGGTTGGGAGGAAAGGAATGGAATAGAATAAAAAGAAATCATTTTCATTTCATTTCTTACTTTGATTTTTTTTTATTAACATATTGGAATAGTCTGATAGGATTTTACACACAACAGAATAATGGGGAAAAAAAAAAGAAAACTTGGGGAACAATCGCTTTTTTATCCAAGGAAAACTGCTACAAAACAAGAACACCCCAAACCAGTCAAAGAAAACCCCCTGGGTATTCGAGAGACACAGAACTCTTCTAAGAGCAACCACCCTCAAAACATAATCACACCAAAGCATATCCCTTATTCTATTCATCTTCCATATATGTCAAGCACTTTTATATTCATGTCCTTGGCTAACCACAATCCAGCGAGTAGTTCTTCATACTTGGCCTCATTGTTAGAAGCAGTGAAGTCAAATCTGATTGCGCAGTGAAATCGATGCCCCTCCAGCGTTATCAATATCACTCCTGCCCCAGCGTGGCACTCGTTAGAAGAACTGTTTGTAAATAATTTCCACGTGGGTGCTTGGCTTTGACATTCAGGCTCATTAGGCTCTTCAATCTACTCACCATTCATAAGTTCAGTGAATTCAGCAATGAAGTCAGCCAGGGCTTGTCCTTTTATCGCTACTCGCGGCCAGTAAGATATGTCGAACTGCCCGAGTTCGACTGCCCATTTTAGCAATCTACCTGCAGCCTCTGGTTTTTGTAGGACTTGTCGAAGAGGCTGGTCAGTCAAGACCATAATTGGATGAGCTTGAAAGTAAGGCCGCAACTTCCTGGAGGCTAAAACTAGGCAATAGGCTAGCTTCTCGATGGGTGGGTACCGCTGTTCTGCTCCAATCAGCCTTTTGCTTACATAGTAAACAACCTTTTGCACACCTTCTTCTTCCCTTACTAAAACGGCACTAGCAGCGTACTCCGTGATCGCCAGGTAGATGAATAAAGTCTCTTTATCGACTGGCTTTGACAGGATGGGTGGTTGCGCCATATGTATTTTTCTTGAAAAGCCTGTTCGCACTCCTCCGTCCATTCAAACTTTTTATTTCCCCTAAGTAGATTAAAGAATGGGACGCACTTATCTGTTGACTTTGAAATGAATTTACTTAGAGCGGCAATTCTTTCGGTTAAGCTTTGAACATCCTTAATCTTTGCTGGCGATTTCATGTCGATCAGGGCTTTAATTTTCTCGGGATTGGCTTCAATTCCTCTCGAGTTAACTATAAATCCTAAGAACTTCCCTGATCCTACTCCGAAGGAGAATTTAAGGGGATTTAGCTTCATCTGATATTTGTTCAAGACGTTGAAGCACTCCTGCAAATCCCTTACATGTCCTTCTGCTTTCTTCGACTTGACCAGCATGTTGTCGACGTAAACCTCCATGTTTGTGCTAATCAACTCCTCAAACATGTGGTTTACGAGTCGCTGGTAAGTCGCACTAGCGTTTTTCAAACCGAAGGGCATCACTTTGTAACAGTAGAGCCCTGTATCAGTCCGAAAGCTGGTGTGATCTTCATCAGGGGGATGCATACTAATTTGATTATACCCAGAGTATGCATCCATGAATGAGAGGATCTCATGTCTTGCAGTGGCATCGACCAGCTGGTCGATCATTGGGAGTGGGAAACAATCTTTGGGGCAGGCTTTATTTAGGTCTATAAAATCCACGCACGTACGCCACTTTCCATTCGGCTTGGGCACTAGTACGAGATTAGAGACCCACGATGGATAAAACGCCACCCTGTGAACCCATTCTCCTTCAACCTCTCGAATTCCTCTTTTAAGGCCCTTGATCTATCTTTGTCGAGCAGCCTTCTTTTTTATTGCACCGGTGGAAAACTCTTGTCGATGTTTAGGACATGGTTGATGACTGCAGGATCTATCCTGACCATGTATTTGTGCGACCAGGCAAAGACCTTCTGGTTCCTCCTTAAAAACTCCACCAGTGCTTGTTTTGTTGTTGTCTCTAAGTTTTTACCGACTTTCACAACTCTGGTCGGATTTTCTTCATCGAGTTGGACCTCTTCAAGGTCCTCGATGGGTCCCACTTCTTCTTCAAAATCCACAAAGCGAGGATCTAAGTCCCTATCCTCACTTTGGGCAACGCCCTATTTGGTGACATTATCACCCAAGTGGGGTTGAACATCAGTCACCATTTGCAACTCCTTTCCGGTGGAGTCTCTCAATACACCCTTCTTCGCCTTGGTGATCGAGGAGTTGTAGCACTCCCTTGCTTCCCTCTGTTTTCCCAATACGCAACCTATCCCTGTGTCCTTTGGGAATTTCATAGCGAGGTGCCATACCAAGGTGACGGCTCGTAGGTCGACCAAAATTGGTCTCCCAATTACAGCGTTGTATGCCAAAGGACAATCAACTACTATAAAAGTAATGAGTAATGTCCTATTAGCAGATGCGGTGCCTGCTGTAATTGGGAGTCTAATTGACCCTGTTGGGGTGAGCCCTTCTCTGGAGAAACCGTAAATGGTTTGGTTGCATGGCTCCAGGTCCTTCACGGACAACTTCATTCTTTCCAATGAAGACTTGTATAGGATATTGACCGAGCTTTCTGTATCAACCAACACCCTCTTCACCATCATGTTTACAATCTGCACGTCCACGACTAGCGGATCGGAGTGTGGGAATCGCACGTGCTGGGCATCGTCGTCAGAGAAGGTTATCAGTTCCTCCTCTGTTCAAGCCTTTTTTTGTGCTCGACACTCATCATCTCGATGTCCTAGTCATGGCGTAGGGTTCGAGCGTATTGTTCCCTTGCCTTCCCACTATCTCCTGCAAGATGCGGGCCTCCGCAGATGGTGAGTAGAGTGCCTGCCACAGGAGCTGGCTGTAAAGGTGGCGAGCGTTGGTGTGCAGGCGCCCGCTTGTTGCCACCTTGAGCCTCTCACTAAGAACCTCCTGCGGCTCACACATATCTTCTTAAATGTCCCTACCTTATCAGGAACTCAATCTCATCCTTCAGCTAGTTACACTCGTTGGTGTCGTGCTCGTAGTCATTGTGAAAACGATAGAACTTTGTTGTATCTCTCTTGGAGATATCTTTCCTTATAGGTGCGGGTCGTTTGTAAGGCACGCTTGAGCTGGTCGCCTGGTAGACCTCAGCTCGACTTTCAACAAGGGCAGTGTAGTTGGTGTATCTCGGTTCATACCGATTGCCTTTGGGGCGCTTACTCTCGGAGGTCGAGGGTTCATTGTTCTCCCGCTTTCCACCATTTCTACCATTGCCATTCCCGTTGCCTTTGCCGTTTCCATTGGGTTTTTCTGACTCGTTGGCGGCTTTGGCGGGCTCTTCTGTGGGCCCCTTGTCTTTTGTTGGCAATTTCCCTTCGTTGGCAATCGCGTCTTCGAGCTTGATGTACCGATCAGCTCGATCTAAGAACTCTTGGGTGCTCCTTACCCCATTCTTTCTGAGGCTGCTCCAGAGAGGTGAATGGTGCCTTACCCGAGCAGTTAGGGCCATCATCTTTCCTTCATCGCCCACAGTCTTGGCTCCAGCTGCAGCTCACATGAAGTGCTGAACATACTCCTTCAAGGGCTCTCCCTCTTTCTGGCGTATCTCGACTAGCTGGTTGGCCTCAGTGGGGTGCACGCGACCCGCATAGAACTGTCCGTAAAACTCCTTTACAAACATTTCCCATGATACTATACTAGCATGAGGGAATTTGAAGAACCACTCCTGGGCGGTGTCAGACAGTGTTGCAGGGAAGATGCGGCAGCGGGCATCTTCTTACACATTTTAAATATCCATTTGTATCTCAAACTTATTAACGTGAGATACCGGGTCTCCATACCCATCAAAATTTGGCAATGTTGGCATCTTGAATTTACTGGGGGTTTCAGCCACAACAATCCTCTGTACAAAGGGGGTGCCTCTCCTCCGATCGTAATCAATGTTGGATGTTCGCCCCCCGACCAGCTGCTGCACCGCCTGGTTCAGGGCATCGATCTGAGACTGAAAAGCTTCTGGGATTGTTGGGGCCACTGGTGCTAGGAGAATGTACTCATCGTGCCTTTCACGGCAGTCGTTAAGTACGTCCCTCAGATCATCGTCTCTGCTCGCTGGCTCCCAACCGAATAAAAACGTTCTGCTGCCTGGGCTGCCCCCCAACGTTATGGCCCGCTGGTCAGTTCTTTCTAGGTGGGGGGCTCCTGCCTCAACCTCTTTCTTCGTTCCTCCGACCAACATTTCTTCTGCCGGAATCGACTTCATTGTAGTTGTGGCCATCTCTGAATTGTGGTTGACTATGGTGTGACCGGATATTCACTTTGTTGCCTCCTCGGGCTGGCATTTCCCGAGCATCAGGGGGAGGCCTGCACTGGTCGGTGGGTCCCCGGGCATTGTTATGTCGTGGGGGGCCCCTGACCGCAGAGCCGGTCTCGGAGTTCCTCTTGTTGGCAGAAGGACGCTGCCCCCTGCTCGGTAGATTCGGCTCTTCATCCCCTGGGCGTCTAGGGCTGTGAGGCGGTTGCCTGACCCTATTCTGCCTCGGGCGCTGGGGATTGCCTTGACCAGCCTGAGATGGAGGCTGCTGCTCAGGATCCCTAGGTGGGACATCATCCTGAGCCACAGGCGGCTGCTCCAGCCTTTGAGGGCTTGCCAGCTGGAGCGGAGGGCTAGGATTGGGACCCCTTTGAGGCGGCCCGTTTGGTGGCTGTTCTAGCTGGGAGGCTGGCGCAGCCTGATTCACAGCCAGCTGGATGGCTGCTTCAAGGGCGGCCATGGCATCCCTCTGCCGACGATCCATCTCAGCCTACTGCTCGCTCAGCTCCTGACGCTGGCGTTCTATTTCTCTTTGCTGCGACACCATTATCTCTACAACATTCTCTTGATTGGCCAGCTCATCCTCTAACAGCCCCAGCGTTGCCTTCAGAGTTTTAGAATCTAACTCCTCCTCATCAAACTCCAAATGTGGTTCATCCTCAGCCACATTTGGGGGAGGAGGCTGGGATGATGTAGCACAAGCGGCCTGTCCGGTCCTCTTGGATGTTTTCGCCATTAGATTCTTTCACAAGCTCTCAATGAAAGCACTAGAATGTTGACCCTCGAATCGGCCAACGACATGGATTCAAATATACGACAAAATATGGAACGACACTTGAAAAGACAATCTAATGGAAAGGGAAATAACACCAAGGAATTATAGTGGTTCGGCCCCAATGATTGGTAACAACCTACGTCCACTTAGTGTATTGTTATTATTGAACTTCAAAGTCGTGATAAAAAAAACTAGGGTTCTTTGAGTTTCACGAACCTTGGAAGGATTACAATAGAATGAAGAACAATCACTATAGCTCTTTTTCTCTCAATATCAAGAAAAAAAGCTAATAAATCCAAAAGCCCTTTCCTTGAGCTATTTCATGCATATTTATAGGCTCAAGGAGGGTTACACATGCTAACGTGTCCTATCTTTCGTTAATAATAATGTATCAAGGATAATTATGAATAAATATTCAAATGTAGTTAATATTAGATTACAACTTAAGTAGAAAATAAATCAGGTTTCACAATCAGCCTGGTCGTATCAAAAATTAACACTGACGATGATGTGTGCTTCTGATTGATAGTCGAACAACACCTTTGCCCTTTAATTACACCACGTGTCAATCCACGTGTGAGAAATCTTTGCCACGTCATCAATAGTCATTTTTGGGTAAACAGTGTTCATCACAAAAATGGATGCCCCCGCTGGAAACATCCTCGGATCTGGAAGTGGACGACCGTGACCGAAAATTTCATAGGAAAATACCCCACAAACTGAGGAACACCCCTGACGGGTTGGTAAACAACCAATGAATGAGGATTAGACTCCAAATGAAGGAAGTGCTTCCTCCACTGTAACGTCCTACTACCTTAGAGTCGTTACTAAGTGAGTTTAAAATGTGCAATTAACTCGCTAAACGAGGTTTTTAGAAAAAAAGTGTGACTAAGCAAAAGTCAAGGCTGTAATCTTTGAAAATACTCTATTTCATTGAAAATCTCAAGTATCTAACATTTGGGATCCCAAAACACAGTTTATAAAATATTTACAACCCTAAGAGATTTTACAGATAATTAACCAACAAAAATTATAGTTTAATACAGCCATTTCTCAAAATGCCCCCAACCAAAGCAGTCGGGCAGGCCAAACATGTACTCGCCGCTTCATGCTCTTTGTACTCATGGCTGGTTGAATTTTTCTTTGCCCTTACCTGCAACACAGAGCACCCGTGAGCCGAAGCCCAGCAAGAAAACTCACACAGCACATAACATAAGCATTTCAGACAATCAACATATCAGATAATTCCTCAAATAAACAGATAGTCCATCAGACTAAACAAATACGACCATGCCGTCCCAGAAGCGTTACCAAAGCCTGGGTCTCAGTTCTCACCGTAAGGATATCCCATGTATCCATTAGGGTCTCACCCTAACAATAAGCACTCCATGTGCTAAGTGTTATTCCTGGCCCCACTGCCATTCTCAGCCTTCGTTGTTCTCGGCCCTTCGCTGTTCTCGGCTCCTTGCCGCTCCCGGCTCCTTTGCCGTTCATTCTACTATAATCACATATAGCATAACTCAAACAACATACAAGCATATAATAATTCAAGCAAGGGCTGCGCCCTAACAGGTAATACATTCTAGGGTCGTGCCCTGCAACAACACTACGGGCTCATGCCCTGTTCTACGGGTACTACAGTTTTCTTACCTGTATCCCGAGCTTCTCAATGCACCAGAGTCATGAGCACGGTCCTCTATCCCAAGCTTCTCCGAAAACCTAGTCACAACACATATAAAACACCCTTTAATACTAACCAATCCAAAAACCACTTCCCGGGACCAATCCCACACTCTCAGGACCTCCAATTTCCCAAAATAATACAACGGAAACATCCCCCGAGCCCCCGGGGAAAATGCCCGAAATTGCAAAATTTCACTACCCAGAAAATAGCCTAGCGTCACGGCACTACCCTTTAAGGGCCACGGCGCCCAGAAATTCCCCCAGCTCCTGATGCAGCCTTGCGCTGCAGCGCCAAAGAACAGGACCGCGGCGCCCCTTCGCGAGCCGAGAATTCTGGGTTTTCCCTTGCATTTTCCCCGAGCCAAAACACCTCCAATCCAACCCAAACACAAACCTAAACCCCAAAATCAATTTAAAACCCCAAATGAACCATTTAACAACCTATAAACACTAACAATAAGGTCAAACACACAATCACACCCATAATCCACACTTTGGTTTCATATTTCAGAAACTTAAACCATAGCTTTTAAAACTTAAACCAAGGCTTGAAAAATGTAAACCATGCTTCCAAATTCTTAAACCACACCAGAAACGAAAATTCAAAGATGCTTAGGACCCTTACCTCAGACAATAATTCAGCTTGAACTTCCTCCAATCCCAGCTTTAAACCAATTCCTCTTGACCACCAAGCTGAATTCCATACAAAACCAGCAATAACTATCTTTAAATTTCCATACTTACTTTCTAGAAATCAAGCTTAAAACTTAAGCAAAACAGGGGATAAACTCTTACCTCTGAACAATCTTGGTTATGATCAACTTTAATTGCCTCAAACCACTTGATTCTCCTCCTAGGTCTCCCAATTTCAGCTCTCTTCTCCTTTTCCTTTCCTTCCAGTTTTTCTTCCAATTTTCAGCATAAACAAGATATGCCCAAGTGTTAACACGTAAATCCTCTTTCCCCTCAGCTGGAGGTTTCTATATCCCTGCCAAAAGACTATTTCACCCCTCCATGCAATTCCTTTCCTAACTAAACCTCAAGGGTATTTTTGCCATTTCACCTTTCTTACAAATCTACCATTTTTCTCACCTAAAGTAACTATCTCAGTGGTTACCAATGGTCACTCAAGTTACTAGATTACTATTAACCATTAACCATTAATTCTCAAACTCAATTTATAAAATTCCCAAAATACCCCTAGGCTCCTCCCGAGCCGGGTATTTAATCCCGTTGTGACTTTTAAGCTAATTAGCTCCCTAGGACCGTCTCAGCACGTGCATCACAATAATATCACCACTCACACGTGGTACTAATCATATAATATAATTATTACATTTATGCCCTCAGCGGGCTAAGATTACCAATTTACTCCTAACAATAAAATGAGGCCCACATGCATATCTATTCCACCTAAACATGCATTCTAATCACACATTCATTTAAATTCATATATTAACATGTTAATTAACTTATTTCCCTCCAGGCGCGCTAATCAAGGTCCTAAACCTTATTAGCAAATTGGGGTATTACATCCACACCACGAGATCCTGGCCAAAGTTCCAAGCCATCACGTTAGGATTACTACAATCTTGAGAGGTACGTCCCAATATTGGAGTTGGAGAACCAAAGGCTGCAATAGAGGCTAGTTGAAACCACTCGACTGAACGAAGAAATGGCGAGAAGGGCAGCTGAAGCCCAAGCACCCCCACAAAGGACTAGGGGACATCCTCAGGGTAGTACCGCGGCTCGAAAGGCTGAGCAAAGGGCTCAATATAACAAACAGGAGGAGTTGGAGTAAATATTAGAACTAACCAACCAAGGGTTTCATCTCGAAATCCCCCACATGCGAACCAAGCGATGGAAGCTCCTGCCAATACTAGGAATAATGCAGCTGCCCCACAAGCAGGTTGGAGCAATAACCAAGAACCTACAAGGCTAGCCTCGAATAACGAGAGATCGCTACCATCATGCATCCTCCTTCTCCCATGAGACATCCATCACCAGTTTGAGACATACCGCAGCACGCCCTAGGCGAACCTCGAACTGGCGAGGGGATACATAAAAGGCCAATCTGAAGTTCAAGAAGTGCCAGTTAAGACAGAAATCCTCAGACTAGGCATGGACAAATAATCATGAGGTCCCAGTGGGAGCAAACCAAGGGGCAAGGCAGGCAAGATAGCCCCAGCCTTATGGAAGTCACTTATCGAGATCCCAAGCTACTGGGATCAAGGTGCACATAGATAACCCACCTCGAAATTATGTACAACACCAACAGCAACAGAGGATGATTAGTTTTCTTGAAGATAGACATGATATCAGTAGGTCGGTAAGTGTGTACGATATTGAGCCTAGGTACTACAAAAAATATCCTAATAATGATACTGATCTCCGGGGTCAACTAAATCAGAATCAGGGGCAGTACAACCAGTCAAACCTAGATCTGAGGGCACACTTAAATGCCCAAAGAGAGCCTTTACAACTGATTTACGGGAATAACTATAACCCGATACTACAATAAGGAGTTGGAGTTCCTTTGAACAATAACTAGTTCCCAGTAGTGTAGGCTCAGCCCCTAGTAGATCCGTCCAGGCTCCTACAAGAAGAAAAAAATAAGTACAGAGCATATGACTCAGGTGAAGATCTCGAGGCCTTTGCCCCTCACCTTTCGAGCACACCATTTCCAAATGGTTTTAAAATATCCCATGTGGCGCCTTATGATGGAAATACTGACCCCGGTAGTCACTTGAGCAATTTTAATACAGTAATGAGGGCTAGTAACGTGGGTTTCGAGCTTAGATGCATGTTGTTTCCAACCACATTATCGGGAGCAGCAAATAGCTAGTTCGATAAGTTCCATAAACATTTTATCTCGTCATGGGAACAGTTTTTGAAGGATTTTAAAAAGCAATTTCAAGCTGCAAGAAGCATCAAACTCGTAGCATCGTCCTTGGCAAACATCAAACAATATCCGAGAGAATCACTCAGAAAGTATATTGGGATATTCAATATTGAGGCTGCTCGGACTCAAGATGTTGATGACAGTAGCCATCTAATGGCTATTCGAGCTGGAATCTTGCCAGCAAGCGCCTTTTGGGATGACTCAAACTATAATGGAATTCACGAAGCGAGCGCAAAGGTTTATCAATGTAGAAGAGGTAAAGTCATCATTACAGCTAGCACCTCTGGCCCCAGTAACTATAACGATGAATGTGAACCCTACTGCAAGCTTGGTAGCGCCAACCACTGCATAGCCCTCTGGTGATAACTCTTCCAAATGGAAGAAGAATGAGGGAAATACTCCCGAGGTAGAAGGGACTAAGAAGAAAAAGGGAGACAAATATATCTCCATTTACATTGTGTACACCAAGCTAACAGAGACTCAGGGGAATATCTACGTGGAGAACGAGACTCATGTCCCTTTTCGACAACCTAAACCAATGTGCAATCAACATGCCAAGCGAGATCAAATAAATACTGTCGGTTCCATAGGGACATCGACCACATGACCGAGGAATGCAGACAGTTGAAGGACGAGATTGAGGGACTGATCTCGAGAGGTTACTTTGGGCAATATGTTCGAAATATGGGAAATAACCAGGGGCAGGCTCCATAAAACCAAGGAGTGGCACCGGCCCAACCTGCACCACCACCTTAGCTCACAGCACCCCCTGCTCAGGAGGATAATCAGCCACCTCCAATAGATGGAGAGGATGTAATAACCATCTTCGGAGGACCCCATATAGCTGAAAGATCAGGAATGCTCAGAAAAGATACGTACAAAAGCTTAAAACTAAAGATGGATCGCCTTATGTTTCAAAGCCCTGAGCTCCAAAACAACAAAGGGTCGAAACCCAATCAATAACTTTTACAAAAGAAGATGCCTTTCATGTACAGTTTCCACACAATGACCCTTTGTTCATAACTATTCAGCTTGCCAAAAAAAGAGTTTAGCGGGTACTGATTGATAACGGGAGCATGGTGAATATCCTGTACAAGACAACATTGTAAAAGATGGGCTTATCAGTTCAAGACTTAAAAGCTTGTGTCACCACCTTATGTGGAGTTTTAGGAGAAGGAATAGCCAGCTCAGGAGTTATCGAGCTCCTTGTAACTCCTCGGGGGGGGGGGGGGGGGGGGAGGTATCCAGTCTCGACAACCAGGATGTTTGAGTTCATAGGGGTAGATACACCAACTGCCTACAATGTTTTGCTCGGAAGACCAGGCTTTATTTGGCTGGGGACAACGACATTTGGCAATCAAATTCCCAACACCAAGTGGAATTGGGACATTAAAAGGAGACCAGATAGCCACTCAAGAATGTTATAGCATCTCTATGAAAGGAAAAGGTCAGTCCAGTGCCTAGACATTGGTTGTAATCAAGGAGAACAAAGAAAGGATTTTCAAAGTCGAAGATGAAATTGACCCTAGGCTAGGTGAGGACCGTGCTGAACTCGGACCAATAGAGGAGCTCGAAGATGTCCAGCTCGATGAAAAGGACACAGCTAAAGTGGTGAAGATTGGGAAAAATCTTGCTAAAGAGGCGAAATTGCAATTAACCCGCTTCTTGAGAGAAAACCAAGATGCTTTCGCTTGGTCCCATGCATATATGATCAGGATCAATCCAAACATAATAAGTCATGCTTTAAATATAAATAATATTTTTCCCATGAAACAGCAAAAAAAGAGGCTAATTGATGATGAAAGGAAGAAAGCCCTAAAAGAAGAAATATATAGGTTAAAGGCTAACCGTTTCATAAAAGATGTTTTCTGCCCAGATTACATTGCTAACCCAGTATTGGTTCCCAAACCAAATGGGAAATGGAGAACTTGTGTTGATTATTCCAACTTGAATTAAGTGTGTCCAAAAGATTGTTTTCCATTGCCTCAGATTGACTAGCTCATGGATGCAACTTCTGGACATGATGCCATGTCTTTTATGAACGCTTATTCTTGATATAACCAGATAGTCATGCATGCTCCCAACCAAGAACATACGAGTTTCATGAAAGATATTGCTACAACAAAATGCCCTTTGGGCTAAAAAAAAATGTTGGAGCAACATATCGAAAATAACATGGAGGTGTACGTAGATGACATGTTGGTCAAATCCAAGCACACTAATAACCATGTTGTTGACCTCACAGAGTGTTTCACTATACTCAAGAAATTTAATATGAGGTTAAACCCGCAAAAGTGCTCCTTTGGAGTATCTTCAGGAAAATTCCTCAGTTTTATAATGAATGCTCGCGGAATCAAGGAAAATCCAAAAAAAAAAATCAAGGCCTTATTAAAAATTCCTTCACCTCGAAAGCACAAAGATGTCCAGAGTTTAACTGGATGCATGGCAGCATTGAACTAGTTCATCTCGAAATCAATCGATAAATGCCTGCCATTGTTTAACCTTATACCTTGCTGCAACCGAGCATGCAATCAATGCTGCGTTAGTTCAGGAGGACAAAAAGTACAAAAACCAATGTATTACATCATTAAAAGACTCTTAGGAGCTGAATCAAGATACCCTTTAATGGAGAAGCTCGCATTATGTTTCGTGCATGTTTCGTGAAATTTGTGACCTTACTTCCAAGCACACCCCACACATGTGCTTACTGACCAACCATTGAGGCAAATATTGGAAAAACCTGAAGCATCGGGTCGACTATTAAAATGGGCAGTCGAACTCGGGTAATTCAAGATAACATATCACCCGTGAATAATAATCAAGGGTCAAGCATTAGCTGACTTTATAATTGAATGCACCAGCATATCCAATGAAGAAGTGATAACCCGAGCTCAAGAGATGTGGAAACTTTATGTTGTTGGGTCTTCAAATGAGAATGGATCGAGGGCAGGAATCATACTCATAACCCCCGAAGGACATAGATTTCATTCTACGTTGAGATATGGATTTGATTCATCCAATAACGAGGCAAAATACGAGGCGTTACTGGCAGGGCTACAGGTGGCTCGAGAATTAAAATCCAAGGCCATACATTGCTATAGTGACTCCCAGCTCGTAGTCAACCAAGTATGAGGTGAATATCAGGCTCGAGGGACATCATACGTAGAAAAAGTGAAAACAATATTTGAACAATTCGAATACTACACGATAAAACAAGTTCTGAGGGAACAAAACTCGAATGCTTATGCATTAGCTTGACTTGCAACAACTAGGGAAGCTGACACACTCAATGTGGTTCCAGTGGAATTTTTGCCACAACCTAGTATATCCGAGCTAGAAACGGGTGAGGTTGAAATGATTGATTCACAACCAACATGGATGACGCCTATAATTGACTACCTCGAAGCCGGTAGTCTCCCTAAAGACCAGAATGAAGCTAAAAAATTACTATACAAGATTCTGAGATATAGTATCTTGGAAGGAAAATTGTATTGAAGAGATTATTCCACGTCGTTGCTATGATGTGTAACCCTGCCTGAAGCAAGAAGGATCCTTGAAGAAATCCATGAAGGATTTTTCGGAGATCATGCAGGGGGCATAGCCTCTCAAAGAAAGTAATAAGACAAGGATAATTTTGGCCCACATTGAAAGTTGATGCATTCACATATGTTAAGCATTATGACAAATTCCAATGGTTTGCACCGATACCCCAAGCTCCACCAACCGAGCTCACTATGTTAACTTCCCCATGGCCATTCGTAGTATGGGGCATATACCTAATAGGATCACTCCCTATGGGGTGAGGTAAAGTTAAATACGTTGTGGTCGTAGTCAATTATTTCACAAAATGGACCGAGGTTGAGCCATTATCTACAATCACCTCGAAAAAGGTCCTAGACTTCATGGTAAAGAACATTATATGCTGATATGGGATACTGAGGAAGATTGTTTTCGGTAATGGAACTCAATTCGATAGTGAATTATTCACTCAATTTTTTAAAGAAACGGGATTATAAAAAGCTCCACTTCAGTGGGGCACCCTCAGGGGAATGGACAAGTTGAAGCTGTGACTAAAACTCTGAAGAGCTCTATCAAAAAGTGGCTTAAGAGGCAAAAGGAAAATGGCATGATGAATTACCCCAAATACTATGGGCTTATAGGAATATAGCTCGAACCTCGACAGGGCACATACTATTTTCACTAGCTTATGGGTGTGAAGCAATGTTACCAATCGAGGTCGAAGTACCGATGTTGCGACGCAAAACATCTGCACAGGATTTAAACCAGTTACAGCTCGAAGAATCATTGGACCTACATGAAGAAAAGCAAGATGATGCTCAGTTTAAAAATTTCGCGTCCCAACAGCATGCCATAAGATACTTTAATAAAAGAGTTTGAGATAGGCGTTTTGGAGTGGGGGATTTGGTACTCAAATGAGTATTTCTGGGCACACAAGATTCGATGGTAGGTTTCCTTGGGAAAAATTGGGAAGGACCTTATTTAGTTGAATCTATTATCCAACCAGGTGTTTATAAACTGGTTTGATTAAATGGAGAATTGGTCCCGCGAGCTTGGAATGGTGAACATCTATGACCATATTATCAATGAATTTTCGAAGATGTTTATTAATGTAACATAGTTTCTATTTATTTCAGTATTATCAATAAAATACTTCTCATTTCCATTTTTATTTTTATTCTCTTAATTTTTTGCTTGCAACTCAATAACTAAACAACCCAAGATATTATAATCTTAGGAGTTTAAAGAGGGCATATATGGTAATAAGACTATACCATGAGCTCTAAAAATAATTAAACAATGGAGATAAATACAAGGAAAACAACCAAGCACATTTTTACAATTTCAGAATAACCAAATTCGAGTTAGGAATAACTTCTAATAAAAATTTTGAAGCTCGGATTTACCTTGGGCATTAACTAAGTAGGAAAATTACAATTTTAAACAAGTTAAACGACTGAAATAATTTCATACATTACTATGAATTTTTGTAAAGCAAATTTAAATTAGTTGACCTTGTGTTTAACGAGATCGATTTGGAGCATAATCGCAAAATCAAACTATGCATGACAAGTATAGATGTTTGTAATAAGCTCCAAAAATACTTGTATTGATAAACAAGTATAATCACTGCTCTAAATAGTGTAAGCCTTTGTAAAATCCAGTACTTATGAAAATTTATAGCTCAAAATAAGCATAAATTTGAAGCTCAAAATATTTTGGTACTTGATAAATACTAAGCATACTATAAACTAAGGTAGAAATGTACATAAATTAACAACTAAGGTGTTTTAAAGTGTATAACATCAAAATATAAAATGACTCGACTATTTGAGCTACAAAATTGTCACGGTCACCAATGCCTTAAATATTTACAATCCAAAAATAAGGGTCAAAGCCTTTGTAAGATAAAAACAAACACGACATATATCATTGTTGAGCGGCCCCAGATTCCACCTCGTCTCCCCTCTCATCATCAGTCCTTACCTCCTGAGTGGTGACCTTGGTAGCTTCCTCCTCAGCGAGGCGAACCCGCCATTTCTCCAAGAAGGATTCCTCCTTGTCTCCCAAGAAAGAGGTGTCAAGGTCAGGATTCATGGACCATATCTTATACATGGCCATGTCAATTGCACCATATTTCTTGGTAGTAAACTTCTCAAGGAGTCGAGCCTTCTCTCCCTCCATCACTTCGTAGGTGGCCTTCTTGTCCTCTTCAAGCTTTGAATTTTGTCTCTGCAATTGTCAAGCTCAGATTTCCAAGAGGTAAACTTAGAGGTCTTGGCTTCAAGCTCCACTTCTCACAATCAAGCTCGGCCTTTATGTTATTATGTACAGCCTAGAACGGTCAAGCTCTACCTTTTAACATTCAGACTCAACCTCCACAGTCACCAACATGCCCTTGGAAAACTTAAGGGCATCCTCAACTTTTGTATGGGCATTTTTGGCCTCGTAGGCAAGCTTATGACTGATGGCCACCTGGGCTTCTGAATCATGCAAAAGTATTATTAGTAACATATATATATATATGAACTAAAACTTATAAAAGTTTCGAGCTTGGTGATATTTACCGAAGCCAATAACTCTTCACCCCTATCAAATATGGAGGTGGAGTTATCACCCTGCAGAAACCCAAGTCAGAGTTCTAGTGTTTTCTAAAGGTGCAGCCAACTCGAGTCAAGGCTTTCGAGCCTAGGTCAGCCCCAGAGGCACCAACCACATTGGCTAATGCAAATTCTCTCTCATGAGTCGAGATCGTGAATTTGCGAACCGAGGTCGGAGCATTAATAGGCTGAGATTTTGAAGTGTCGGAAACCTTCTTTCCCTTATCCAATGATATGGCCTTGCTGGGAGGAGGGGTCTTTGCCACAGGGGTTGGAGATGGAACCTGCCTTGAGGTAGCAGGAGGAGGCCCCGAGGTGACTGAAAGGGATGTCTACCACGAGGCTGTTGGAATGGCTAGAGAATGGCTCTCAGTAACCTTTGATAATTTTGGAGGAAGTGGGGGAGGCATAACTATCTTCGAGGATGCTCGACCTCACTTCATGCCTCTTGCTTTTAGTGGTTTGCTTAGGAGGTTCTCGAGGTCAAAATCCATATCACTTGCAAAATGTAGAGATAGGATAAATATCTTGCATAAATACTTGAAAGAGAAGTTTTCATACTATAAGGAGGGAAACCTAACTAGAAGACAAAAAATCTAATGAAAAGTCATCTAAGGATATATTGATGACTTGGGAAGGTTCTCCAATTATTCCCGATTCTTCATCTCGAAATGTGGGAGATAGCTCAGAGAGATCTCGCAAATCATTTGAGCCATACTAGGACCCTAGACCTTCCCACACTTTCTTTATATAGTACATAGTTTGAAACTTGGACAAAAAACTTATCGTCCCTATGCACTATAAAGTCTACCCTCGACTAGGTCATGAAATTATTTTTGGGGTCTTGGAAAGAAACTGAAATATTGCGCTCTTGTTTAAAAAGTGTGGGAGACCAACCCGATTGATCGAGAATTAGTTTACCTCAAACTGTCAAGCTTATGGATGCCTCTTCTTAGGCCTCGTTACCCGAACTAGATTACTCTGCGAGGGAGGTGATGGCGAGGCCTGAGCTCGAGCCTATTTTTCTCTTCTTTCAGGTTGGATCAGAGGGAATGGGAATAGACACTTCTTCCCACGAGGAATACTTGAGAATCCCATCATTGTAATGCCCTAGTACCTTAGAGTTGTTACCATGTGATTTATAAATGTGCCATTAACTTTCTAATTGAGGTTTTAGATTGAAAAGTGTGATTAAATCAAGATAAAGATTCATTTGACGAACATTAGTTATAAAGATTTGGACATTCATTTAAATTCGTAATAGTTATACATTTGGGATCCATAAATAATGTTTCAAAAATGTATTACAACTCAAAAGTGTAGATACAGTCGACCTAAGCGACAAAACTAACTATGACAACATATCCCACAAAACAACCTTGGCTGTGCCAGTCAGGTAGGTCAAACATGTACACACCGCTCCACACTCTCCAACTCATGGTTGATCGACCTTTCCCTTGACCTTACCTACACCATAGAGCACCCATGAGCCGAAGCCCAGCAAGAAAACTCAACTCATAACATATCACAATTCAATCCAATAATACACAGTTTAAACAAACAACAGATTAAACATATAGCGACCTATGCCGACCCAGGTGCTTTACCAGGCACTGGGTTCACGGTCTTCACCGAGTGGGTGAATACTGCACCCTTAGAGGGTCTCACCCTAGCGGCCTACACTCAGCGTGCTTAACACCGATCCCAGCCCTTGCCATCCTCAGCCTTCGCTGTTCCCAGCCTTTGTCGTTCTCATCCTTCGTCGTTCTCGGCCTTCACCGTTCATTCACAATCATGCACAACATAGCATAACAAATCATAACTTTCACATAAAGCATTAAGCACAGTTAATTGGCCCCATGCCCTACTCTACGGGCACAAACAGTTTTCTTACCTGTGTCCCGAGCTGATTGATTACTGTGATCTCGAGCACGAACCCCTAAACCCGAGCCTTGACATATAGCCTAGTCACAACACACCAATAAATAGACATCCACCAAGCCCTAATCAATTGAGAACTTCAGATTAATATACTAGCCTTCAGGACCTTGAATTCTACTAAACCGAGTAGTAGAATCCTTCCCGAGTCCTAACATTTGGGTTCCCAAGCTTAAAACCAGACATTGGCCATAATTCCTTATTTGAGCTGTGGCCTAGCCCATTAGGGCCATAGTGCGCAACAAGTTAGAGAGCCTTGGGCTCTCTTCAAGGGGACATGGATCGCGACATGCCTTAGCCTACGCCACGACACTTGGGAAAAACCAGAGGCTTCCCAGGCCTCTTCGCACACACAGGTTGCGGAGCTTGAAGAACAAGACCACGGATCGAGCCTAAAACCCAGAAATCCTCAAGCATTTTTAGGAGCTAGACTCCCTAAAATTTACCAAATTCAAACCATAAATGTAGAATTCAATCTAGAATTCATATCCAAGCTACCTAATTAGTATGAACACCTCAAAATTATCCCATATGCTCATTAAAACCCTAAACTAATCTAGACCTCAAACCTCATGCAAGCAGTGGATATCGAAATTTTAGTCGCACAAGACCCCGACTCATGAACCTCAGGGTAAAGGCCTGGAAGTCGAGTAGCCAAGGTCGGCCTTGCATCCTGCACCAAGGGCCTCATACGGCATGCACCCCTCTTATAGAGCCTCACTTCATGCACAGGCTCAGGTAGGATTACCCCTCAAAATTAATGGCACATTTCGCACTGAGGGTTACAAGGAGACGGATAAGTCTTTCTAGCAATAGACCACCTCGCCCCTAGGCGTCTCGCGAGGCTCAGCCTCACCCTTAAGCGTCTTGTGAGGCACGACCTCGCCCCTAGACGTCTCGCGAGGCACGGACTTGCCAAGGCGTCTCACGCCACCACTTTCTAGCGAAGCATAGCTGCGCCAAGGTGTCTCACGCCACCTCCATCTCGCGAAGCACGACCTTGCCAAGGTACCTCACGCCACCACCGTCTCGCGAGGAACAACCTTGCCAAGGCACCACACGCCACCACTGTCTCGTAAAGCACAGCTGCCCCAAGGTGCCTCGCGCCACCACCGTCTCACGAAGCACGACTATGCCAAGGTGCCTCGCGCCACCACCGTCTCGCAAGGCACGACCTCGCCAAGGCACCTTGTGCACCTGGGTCCATGCCGCGAGAAGGGCCTCGCCTCACCCAGGCATGCATCTCGTGGCCCCCAAGCAACCCCGCCTCGCCTCGATGGTCTCACGGCCCCTCGCGCACCTAGGCCTATACCACGAGAAGGGCCTCATGCAGAAAGGTACACCTCGCCTCGCCCAGGCATGCGTCTCGCAGCCCCTCGCGCCTGTGCCTCACGCCTGCGCCTCGCGCATGGGGACCGCGGGGCATCGACTCACGCATGGGCATCAAGTCTTATCGCATACATAGCAAGCCTCGTTGAAGAGGCCTTAACTCTCTCCCTAAGATAAGCGCCACCAACGGGGCACCTCTCTCCCTATGGGTCTCACGGGACGTAAAGTCGAGGACTTCTTTATCATGCGTTAAAGGAAGGATAGGGAAGGCCTCACAACGATTCGGTATGAAGTCAAAAGAGGTATAGAGTGCGTTTACAAACTAAGAGGAGTTAGAGTACATACATGGTGTACATGCTAGACAGGTAGTGGTCGCATGAGTAAGGTACCTGATGTGGTCCTCATCAGTCAATCTCTGACACTCGTACTAAGCAAGCAGTGGAGGCACATTCGAGCACTAAAGTGGAGGTGATCCCACAGACTCTGACCATGTACTGGAGCTGACACCACAACCCTTTGCTCTACAATGACCTGTGCCACGACCCTGAAAATGTATCAAGGGCCATTAGAGCCCCACTATAAATGGATCTCCTCCTCTCCATTTGAGGGGGGGGGGAGAATTTTTGTAAGATCAGGCTATTCTAAGAGCCATATAAGAATTTTTCTTCTATTATTCACTTGCAATTTTCCTTCATATTTCTACAAGTACTTTTGCATTCATTAAGTTCTGATTAGTATTTTGAGTTTTCATCCATATTTCGTTGACGAGTTTCCGCCGTCAACAGTTTGGTGCCAACTGTGGGAAGGATAGCTTCCAAGCCACTGTTCTTCCATTGATTCTGGAAGGAAAAGATGCCAAGATGCTCTAAGCGAGTGAGAGTTCCATGAGAGGTGGAGGTCCACCTCGACGGAGATCAGCTGAAAGCCTCCATGAAAATTCCTCCGCCACCCAAAAATGTGGATGCACCAAAGGAGCCCACAATTCCTGGGAATGAAAAGGAGGCTTCATCCCTAGCTATCCAACCTGATGAGAACCATCCGCGATCTGCGACTACTCCCGCGAGAGATGTCAGAGAGCTTCCATCCTCAAGGCCACCACGGGTGCCGAACTCCAGCTGGAAAAATCTGGGTCCTTCAACGTGCAAGCCGGGCTAGAGTCATCGAGTGTATTCTATAAGCTCGAGGTCTAGGTCTCAATTTTTATGAAGAGGAGATACGCGAGTTACACCAGAAGAACCAAAGGCTAGAAACCACCTTACAAAATATGCAAGAGGTGTTGAACGACCTGCTACAAGGAAAATCAAGCGCGCCCCTTCCTAGACGAAAGGAAAAAGTCCTAAAAGGTGAAACCACGTTCCCTTTGGATGATGGGAGGACTCGACTCTCCACTAGTAATACCCCTCGGACAAAGTAGCGTGAACATCCTGGGAAGGCGAAGCAGCCCCAGAGGCCAGAGCAGAAGAACAACGCTAACCCTCATAATGACGCCGAAGTCACCTCTAGGGAGGCGCCACCTGACCTAAGAGAAAAGCTCAATAGAAGGAGGTCTGAAGTAAGGACAACACCTCCTGTGGCCCCTCCGCAAGGTAGTGAAAAAAGAAAGGTTGACCCTACCGAGCTAAGGGACTCCTTGAATAGGAGGCGACAGGAGCTAGACACTGAGATGAGGAGCCTTATGAGCAAGATCATCACGACGTCTAGGGGGCACATTACCAATGAAGAGTTTGACTACGTGTCGCCCTTCACGCAAGAAATCTAGTTGGAACGGCTCCTGGCTAACTTTAAAAAGCCTCATATGACCCCCTATGAGGGAAATATGGACCCCAAATACCATCTAGATGCATTCAATGACCTAGTGAAATTGAGAGGGATTAATAGCAGGGGCAGGTGCCACTGCTTCGCTGTCACATTAAAGCGTACAAATGGTTCAAGAGACTCCGACCAGGGTCTATTAGGTCATGGCAACAATTTTCCGACGAGTTTCTCCAACAACATCATGCCGTACGCAATTATACCTTACCAGGAACTAGTCTCGCTAATATAAAGCAAGGTGAAGGAGAGAGCTTGGAGAGCTACATCCACAGTTTCAACATGGAGGTGGCTAAAGTGGGAAGCCTGACTAGGGGAGAACTCAAGATGGCAATCACGGCTGGAGTGCGCCCAGGCAGTAAGCTTTGGGATAATATGCTCAAAAGGGAGATCATAGACTTAGACGATTTCTACGAGCGAGCACAGAAGTACATTCATGTCGAAGATGGCCATGAGAACTTGAAGGCATCACTTGCCAAGCCCTCAACCCCTGAAAGTTCGAATGACGCAAAAAATAAAAGGGTGTATGAAGGCCCAAGAGATGACCACCAGGGGAAGCACAAACCTGGAGGTAATCCTAGGCAAACATCCCACACCTTCTACACTGACCTGACACATACTAGGGAGCATATCTTCATAACAAACAAGAATCAGGTCCCCTTCAGGAGACCCCCCCCCCCCCAAATGAAGAGAGATCGGTAAAAGAGAGACCCTGAAAAGTACTGTCAGTATCATAAAGACATTGTCCACCACCACGGAATGCACTCATTTGAAGGTGGAAATAGAGGAACTCATACGTAGGGGACACTTGGGTAGATACGTTCAAAGAGAAAATAAAAGACTAGATGATAGACCAACCTCGCCACAAACGCGAGACGTAGCCCCAAAAGTGCAAGAAGAGGTGAGGACGATCTTCGGAGGACCAGGATTCGGAGGAGAATTGATTAAAGGGCGAGATAGGTAC
This sequence comes from Humulus lupulus, assembly GCF_963169125.1. Lineage (NCBI taxonomy): Eukaryota > Viridiplantae > Streptophyta > Magnoliopsida > Rosales > Cannabaceae > Humulus > Humulus lupulus. The sequence continues at coordinate 116,940,390 of NC_084796.1, read as the reverse complement.
GCCAAGGAAGCCAGACGAAGTCCACCCTCATGCATGCTAAGCTTAGAACAACGACCCCCGAAAAACTTTAAAGGGGAAAATGACTCAGTAACCTTCAGCGAAGAAGACGCGCGGGGTGTGCATTTCCCTCACAATGACCCCTTGGTGTTGACTGTTCAACTTGCGAACATGAGGGTACATTGAGTCCTGGTGGACAATGGAAGCTCCGTAGACATCCTATATCGCTCGGCCTTAGAGAAGATGGGACTGGGTATCAGGAACCTAAAGCCTTGTAACACCTCCCTGTATGGGTTTACAGGAGACTCGATACAACCCCTAGGCACAACTGAGTTAGCCCTCACCATGGGAGAGCCGCCCAGACAGTCCACTGTAATGACAAAATTTGTCGTAGTAAATTGTTCCTCGGCCTTCAACGCGGTATTAGGGAGACCCTCCCTGAGAGAATTGAAGGCAATAACCTCAGTATACCACTTGGCCATAAAATTCCCAACTCCTGAGGGGGTGGCGAGTGTGAAAGGGGAACAGAAAGAAGCAAGGGAATGTTATAACACATCCCTTCGTACAGCCATGAGACCGCCAGAACTTATGGTGATGGTAGTGCATGGGGGCACAAACCCGAGAGAATTCAACCCCAAAGTCACTAAGGAGATCAGAATCGATGGTTGTGCATACGCGCTTGAGAGAGAACATCGGGTAAAGCTCCACTTTTAGTATGATAAATCAAAAGGGTTACCATAGTTGCCCCCTAACAGCTATGAATTAGAGGGGTAACTTAGATGCCTTGATATGTAGTAAGAACATCGTCACCACAAATACCTATGTACTTTCCTTATTTTTAATGAATATGTTTTTTATTGGCATGTCACACTCCTCATTTACATGAGCACGTATCTAAATTTTGTGTACCTATCACCAATTGGAATTATCAAAGCGCATGAGATCCATGATCAAAGTGCTCGACAAGATAAATCTCGCCAACCACTTGGGGGGTAAGGTACACAGCCAAAAATGGTTCTAAAAGAGACCCTTATAAAAAAAATAAGGAAGAAAACCTTGCAAGGCATCTCTCGAGTTCACAAGGATTAGCTACCCTTATGAACATCAAGAGGGTCAAAAGGTCCTGCAGGAAGAACCTCCTAATAAAGGTTGATACCTCCACAATAGGAAAAGCCTCAGGAAGAGCCTTCTAGTAAAGGTTGATGCCTCCACGAGAGGAAGAGCCTCCTAGTAAAGCGCCTCCACAAGAGGAAGAGCCTCCTAGTAAAGGTTGATGCCTCCATGAGAGGAAATGCCTTAGGAAGAGCATCCACCAATAAGCCTAGAGCGGCAACCAAGCCGTCTAGCCAAAAAGGGTCCTAAAAGAGACCCTTGCAAAAGTAGTACTAGGCATAATGATGAGAAGGACGCTTCTAGCAAGAAATAATAAGCGCGCGCAAAAGTATATAAGAGGATGACTAGTTCCCAAAGGGTCAACATATCCTTAAAGATACAATCAAGGTGCACCAAAGAGAGACCTATCGAACCCTTTCACATGGGCTCCAAAGACCTCAAGCATGATAAATAAAAAAGTATATAAAAAAAGGACCTATCGAACCCAATTTTGCAGGCTCAAAAGGACCTCAAACATAGAGGAACAAAAGCAAATGATCGCATATATATACAGAAAAAAAGGAGTTACGATAATGTAGCAGGACTTATAAAAGCTCCAACAAAATAAAAAAAATGAATGATAGGCTCAAATGAGCATACAACCAAATCAAATTAAATGATAATGTTGCAGAAGCAAAATCTCAGGGCCTCCCGTTGCGAGCATTCCACTCAGCCACCCTGGCGACGACATACTCACCAAAGGAGGAGAAATCGAAGTTAGGATGTTGCCTCCACACTCCATAGAGGGTGCACTCTATGGATTTGTACTCGATTTCAGCCAAATTTGCCTCTAGGAGAGTGACCCTCTCCTGCAACATTGCGACCTTAGCTTCTGCTCCCCCAAGATCGGCCTCTAGGCAAGCAACCCTCTCCTGCAGCATCATGGCCTTGGCATTCGCCCTCTTCTTCTTTTTCAACGATGAAGAGGCCTTCGCCAGGGCCTTCTCAAGCTTAAGCTTGGAATTAGTGAGTTCCCTCTTGAGCTCCTGAACCTTGATGTTAGACGGTCCCTTTCAACATTTGACAATGAGAGGTCCTGCGCCGAGTCGGCGAAGCGTTGAGCCACCAGAGAAGCCTGCACACAAAAAACTCGTATATAAAAAATAATGATGATGAGAAAACAAAGAATCCAAAAAAAGGAGAGTATGGACAATGTAAGACTCATGAACTCACCCAAGTTATGGTGCGCACAAGAGTCTCCCAAAGCTCTGACATGGCGAAATTCCTGAGACTTCTCCACTCAGTCTCAAGAAGACCCTCGGCGACCCGGGTATACCATTGCCCATAAGAGGCCACCATACGACCCACCCAAGGTGCCCCCTCTGAGTCGGGGTGCCCGACTGAGCAGGGACAGATGACCCGCTCACCGAAGGAGGAGGGGGTGCGGGAACACCAGGAAAATGAGCCCCCGAAGAACCAGTATTGATGGGAGCATGAGGAAAAGTATCGTATTCCTCATAATAGGGATAGACTAAGCACCCCGGCATGGCCTGCAGACCACGGGAGTGAGAGGCTATGTCACGGTCAATAGGGACCAAAGGAGGGCACCCCCTGGGAGACGAAGATGATTGGCGTGGTCGTCTAGGCTTTGGGGAAACCTCCTCGGGCACCCACTTCACGTCGCCCCCGCCAGAGTGATGCTCAACTAAAGGCGCCTTCTTCCTTCACTTGGAAACGTGCCACAATGCATTAGGATCCAAAACCGCGGATGAGTTGTGGCGGTTCAGGATTGCCATGGTAAAGAGGCGGGCGGCCATTTTCTTAACGGGGTTGGCATCGTGGAAGTTGTCCACTGGTGCTGCCTTCAACTTAGGAACGTCAAGGTTACCAAAATCCTCTACACAATCAACACAATTACAAATATAAGCATAAGTTCCAAAATAACCAATTCAAAGCAAAAGGAAGACAAGCTTGAAGTACTTACTTGGGCACGAGCGAAAGCGTTCACGTACGAAAAGGGGACCTTTTACGAAGAAAAAGTCCTGCTTCTAGGACCCCAGGTTTGATACAGAACCCTCTTTGAGGGAAACTTGGGAATTGGCCTTCTGTAAGAAATAGAAGCCTTTGGATTTAAGGGTTGGCATGGGGTTATACATAAAATGAACCTCTCGACCTGTAGGAGCGCATTGGTTGAGCTTAGTAAATGCAATGTATAGGCAACTTAAGGTCAGCCAGCTGGAGTGGAGCAAGGTCGAAGTGATTAAGCATCATGATGAAAATTGGGTGTAAAGGAATGGTCCCACCCACTTTCAAGATATGCTCGCTCATGGCCACGCACCCCTGAGGGGGATTATCGGCCCGGCAGTTATTGGAAGGAACATACAACTTGTATTCCTCGCCAATGCGATATTTAGCGGATAGCTCCAACAGCCGATTCTCCAACACATTGGACACAATAGAGGACTAGAATCTTGCCCCTCAGAAGCCACCTACTGTCGTGCTCTCTTTGCCATATCTGCAAAACCAAAGGAAAAAGGTGAGGTAGGAACATGGCACTTTACCCTCCATTTTTTCTTCCTAGCAAGTGTCTTCCACCGAGGCACTGAGTGTGGGAGTGCTAAGCAAGGGTGAATCGAAAACAAGGGTTGAGGGAAACTGGGGGTGACCTCATGGCAACCATAAGGGGAGAACGGTGCAGGAGGTTCAGGCAGGAGATTTCCCTCCATGAACTCCAACTCTATCTGTAGATCATAAATTGTCACCCTAAGGTTTGCAATGCGGTCGCTAAGGTCAAAGGGGAAAAAAAAACTCCATCGCCCCTAAAAACTGAGACTATTTCACTCTCCACCACCCATATTTTACGCCTAAGTTCAACCATATGCTCAAGGTGATGTATACGGGCCTGCCTCAAAGTGTCATAGTCTTGGTGAGGGTTGTTTTCGGAGGACTCCGAGTCTGAAGACAAGTCTACAAACTCAACCCACGGAGGAGCACCAAACGATCCCTCACATGCCATGGAACCTCGTCTCGTAGGTAATAAGGGTGAACATGTAAATGAGGGGATTGCTACAAAACACAAAGGAATGGGCTCAAAACCTCTAGACACGAGAACTCTAAATGACCAACTACCAGGTACAAACAAGGGCATGTATGTGGATTAGCTCACTAAGAGCTCCAGCCAAGGCAACCCATCCCGAGTAGTGCTAATTTAGACCCAATGAAATAAGAAAGAAAGTATACCTTAAGTAAGAAAAATCGGGCATTGTCACGATTGAAGGGAGGCCGAAGGTCGAATGTACCGTCACAGTCGAAAGGAGGATAAGGGTCAAAAGTACTGCCCCAATCGAACAAATGCGAAGGGTCTAAGATTTGCGCCTGCAAAAATGAAAGAGAGAGGAGTTTTAGTTTCCAAGTACTTGTATGGATATTGACATAAAAGAAATGAATTCAAATAATCAAAAGGAGAGGACAATTAAAGTGAGGTTGTGAGGAATTGAACCCCTTACCTCTTGAAGGAAGTAAGGACACCAAAGCCACTAAGCTAAGGAAATAAAGTGTAAATATTAGGCTAGAGATGAAGGTCTATTTATAAGAACCATAGGCTCATCTTAGCCATCGAACCCGATGCTTGATCAATGGTCAAGGAGGGGGCTTGGCACTCGCCTTGGGCTCCGCGAAGCACAACGATAGGCTCAAATTCACTCTTAACATCTCATAATAGTCTCCACCTCCAAAGTCTGCCATACTGAAAAGTCTACCAGAGAGCCTAAAGACCCTCCCATAGACTGGGGGGCAAGTGTGGATATTGGAAGTTTAGTCACACAAGACCCCGACTCGTGAACCTTAGAGTAAAGGCCTGGAAGGCGAGTAGCCAAGGCCGGCCTTGCACCCTGCGCCAAGGGACTCGTAACGCATGCGCCCCTCATATAGAGCCTCGCTTCATGCATAGGCTCAAGTAGGATCACCCCTCAAAATTAACGGCACGTCTCTTATTGAGGGTCCCAAGGAGGCAGATAAGCCATTCTAGCAATAGACCACCTCGACCCTAGGCGTCTCGCGAGGCACGTCCTCGCCCCTAGGCATCTCGCGAGGAATCAAGGCATCTTGTGCCACCACCATCTCGTGAAGCATGGCCATGCCACCACCGTCTCGCAAAGCACAACCTCACCAAGGCGCCCCGCGCCACCACCGTCTCGCGTGGCATGGCCTCGCCAAGGTGCCTCGCGCCACCACCATCTCGCGAACGACGGCCGCGCCAAGGTGTCTCGCGCCACCACCGTCTCACGAAGCATGACCATTCCAAGGTGCCTTGCACCACCACCATCTCTTGAGGCATGGCCGCGCTAAGGTACCTCGGGCCACCACCATCTCGCAAGGCACGAACTCACCAAGGCGCCTCGTGCACCTGGGTCCATACTGCAAGAAGGGCCTCACGCAGCGAGGCACACCTTGCCTCACCCAGGCATGCGTCTCACGGCCCCTCACACCTGCACCTCGCGCAGCTGGGTCCATGCCGCGAGAAGGGCCTCTCGCAGCGAGGCACACTTCACCTCGCCCAGGCATGCGTCTCGCGGCCCTAAGCAACCCTGCCTCGCGTCGACGGTCTCGCGGCCCCTCGCGCATGGGGACTGCGGGGCATTGGTCTCGCGAAGTGAGACCATCGACTGAAGTATGGGCATCAAGTCTTAACGCATACGTAACAGGCCTCGTTGAAGAGGCCCTATCTCTCTCCCTAAGATAAGCGCCACCAACGGGGCACCTCTCTCCCTGTGGGTCTCACAGGACGTAAAGTCAAGGACCTCTTTAACATGCATTAAAGGAAGGATAGGGAAGGCCTCACAACAATTCGATATGAAGTCAGAAGAGGTACAGAGTGTGTTTACAAGCCAAGAGGAGTTAGAGTACGGACACGATGTACATGCCAGACAGGTAGTGGTCGCACGAGTAAGGTACCTGATGTGGTCCTCATCAATCAATCTCTGACACTTGTACTAAGCAAGTAGTGGAGCCACGTTCGAGCACTAAAGTGGAGGTGCTCCCAGAGACTCTGACCATGTACTGGAGTCGACACCACAACCCTTTGCTCCACAATGACCTATGCCACAACCCTGACAATGTACATACGTACAATCTTATTCCATGGGACAACAATGTATCAAGGGCCATTAGAGCCCCACTATAAATGGATCTCCTCCTCTCCATTTGGGGGGGGGGGGGGGGGGGGGAATTTTTGTAAGATCAAGCTATTCTAAGAGCCATGTACGAATTTGTCTTCTATTATTCACTTACAATTTTCCTTCATATTTCTACAAGTTCTTTTGGGTTCATTTGAGGTAGGGTCCCTGTCGGATACTATCGATCTCAAATCCCCATGAAGTCGCACAATTTCCTTCACATAAAACTCAGCATACTGCTCCACTGTATGAGTTGTCTTAACAGGCAAAAAGTTGGCTAATTTAGTGTACCTATCCACAATCACCCACACAAAATCATATTGTCCTACTGTCTTTGGTAATCCAACCATGAATCCCATGGTGATATCCTCTTATTTCCACTCTAGAATCCCTAAAGGCTGCAGCAACCCTGCTGGCCTTTGATGTTCATCCTTCACCTGCTGACAGGTTAAGCACTTGGCCACATAATCCACTACGTCCCTCTTCATCCCAGGCCACAATACAAAGTTCTCAAGTCTTGGTACGTTTTCATCGTACCGGATATAAGGAGTAGGGAGTAGTATGAGAGTCATCTAAAATCACTCGCCTGATACCGGAATCCATCGGAATGCAAATCCAACCCTTGTACCTCAGTAAACCCATCTCTGAAATAGAATAGTCCTTAGTTACTCCGGCCAAGACATCCTCCCTATGCTTCCTCAACTATGGATCCTTCTTCTATGCTTCCTTGATCCTCTCAAGGAGTGTGGCGTAAAGAGTGATATTGGCTAGCTTACCAACTACCAATTCAATTCCTTCTCTAGCCATCTTCTCAGCTAACCTCTCTTATATTTGCCTCGAACTGAATAACTGCCCTGGGCCCTTCCAACTACATGCGTCGGCCACAACATTGGCCTTCCATGGATGGTATAAAATGTCACAGTCGTAATGCTTGACCAATTCCAGCCAACGCATTTGGCGCATATTCAGGTCCTTCTCAGTAAAGAAGTACTTCAAGCTTTTATGGTCAGTGTATATTTCGCACTTCTCCCCATACAGATAATGCCTCCAAACCTTCAGTGCAAATACCACCACTGTCAATTCCATATCGTGAGTGGGATACCTCTGCTCATACTCCTTCAGCTGTCTCGATGCATAGACTATCATCTTTCCAGCTTGCATCAAAACACAGCCCAAACCCTGCCTCAAAGCATCGCAGTAGACTACAAACTTTTCATTGTCTGATGGTAGACTCAATACTGGAGCGGTGATCAGTCACTACTTCAACACCTTGAAACTATTCTCACATCTATCTGTCCAAACATACTTGGTCTTCTTACGCGTCAGCTTAGTCAACAGTGTGGCTATTTTAGAGAATCCTTCAACGAACTACTGATAGTACCTTGCTAATCCCAAGAAACTCCTAACCTCTGGTACACTGCTTGGCCTGGCCAATCTCTCACTGCCTTAATCTTACTTGGGTCCACCAAAATTCCCTCCTTACTAACAATATGGCCCAGAAATGTTACTAGGGGTAACCAAAACTCACACTTGTTGAACTTTGCATATAACCTATGCTCTCTCAATCGTTGTAATACCAAACAAAGATGTTGGTTCATGCTTTGTCTCTAACTGAGATTGCACCAGTATGTCATCGATGAATATGATCACAAACTTATCCAAATAATCCCTGAAGACCCTATGCATCATGTCCATAAAGGTTGCTGGGGCATTGGTTAATCCAATGGACATGACCAGGAATTCGTAATGTCCATACCTCGTGTGGAATGCGGTCTTTGGTATGTCCTCCTCTCTAATCCTTAACTGGTTTTAGCATGACCGAAGGTCAATCTTGGAGAACACTGTCTTCCCTATAGCTGATCAAACAAGTTATCGATCCTAGGTAGTTGGTACATATTCTTAATGGTAAACTTATTTAGCTCTCTGTAGTCAACGCGCATCCTTAAGGATCCATCCTTCTTCATGACAAACAACACTTGAGCACCCTATGGCAAAAAACTGGGTCTGATGAATCCTAGATCCAGTAACTCCTGCAACTGAATCTTCAGATCCTTCAACTCTATTGGAACCATTCTATAAGGTGTCCTAGATATTGCCTCTGCCCCTAGTGCCAACTCTATGATGAACTCGATCTCTCGATTTGGTGGCAACACTGGTAGGTCTGCTGGGAATACATCCAGAAACTCACACACTAGTCTAGTCTCATCCGGCCCAACTGAAACAATCCTAGAGGTATCTACTACGTTTGATAGGAATCATATGAAACCTTCTTGCATTAGGTCTCTAGCCTTCAGTACAGAGATCATAAGTACTCGTGGCCCACTCACTGTCCCCACAAATACAAAGGGTACCTCCCCTTTCGATTCAAAGGTCACCATTCTTTGCTTGCAGTCTATCGTCGCCCCATACTTTGATAACCAATCCATCCCCAGAATCTTATCAAAGTCATCCATCGCTAGCTCAATCAGATCCATAGACAACTCCCTACTGTCTATCTCTACCGGTAATGCTCTAATCCATCTCCTAGAGACTACCAGTTCTCCAGTTGGAAACAAAGTCCTGAATCCTCTAGCATACATATCACAAGACCTACAAAAATGATCTATCTCTCTAGCAGATACAAACAAATGCGTAGCTCCTGAATCAATCAATGCAGTAAATGAAGAACCAACACTAGAATTCTGACCTATCACGATCGAGGGACTAGCCTCAGCCTCGGTCTGGGTCAGGGTAAGCACTCTAGTTGGAGTGAGGTTATCGCTCTTCTTCAGTTCTTCTTTCCTAGCTTGTGGGAAGTCCTTCCTCAGGTGACTGATACTACCACAAGTGAAGCATGCTCTGACTCTGCATTCCCCTAGATGTTGTCGCCTACACCAAGGACACTCTAGGAAGCTCCTCCAATTCTCTCCCCCACCCTGACAGCCACTGAAAGCGCCCCGTGCCCTCCTATCTGAACTAGGAGGAACAAAAGAATATGGGGCCTTTCTCTTCTACTCACTGGGGCCACTACCCTGGGTGGAACCAGTGAAAGGAGGCACTGACCTTCGAGCATCGCGCCTTGCGGCGTCCTCTCTCCATATCTGGTCTTCAGCACCCTCAGCAGTAAGGGCCTTCTCCACTACCTGTGCATAGGTGGTAGTTCTCGGATCTAATGTTTCCTTGACATCATGAGCTATCATGACGTTCAATCCCCCATAAATCGATCGCTCCGTACCATATCAGTAGGCACCAAGTCTAGCATGAACTTTGCCAACTGGTCAAACTTTAGTGCATATTCTATAACCGTCATTCGGTTTTGAGTCAGATTAACAAACTCATCTACCTTTGCAGCTCAGACTGCAACACTGTAGTATTTCTCATTAAAGACGTCTCTAAATTCTTCCCAAGTCACAGCTGTCACAACTTCCCACTAGATGTGGGCGTCTTCTCTCAACATATAGCTGGCACAATTCACCCTCTCATTCCCTTCCACCCTCATGAAATCCAGGATGGCAAAAGTCATATTCATCCACTGCTCTACTCGTAGTGGGTTTGGACCACCCTCAAAGGTGGGAGGGTGCTGCTTTTTGAACCTCTCATATAAAGGCTCCCACTTGTTCTCTATCACAGGCTGGGCTGGCACTGGTGCCACAGCCTATGGAATCTATAACCCAACACCCTGAGGAGGGGCCTATTGCCTCAATTCTCAGAGCTCATCTTCCATTCGCTGAAGCCTTGCATCCATTTTGGCAAACAACTATTGCCAGTTCGGTGGGGTAGGTGGAGGATCCTGACCCTGGTTGTCATCTTCGGCCACATTGTCGCATAGTCAATCGATCGCCGAGGCATAACTTCAATATGCCTGCAATCAATGATGTCGCACATGAGGCATGATAACAACATCAAAAAGCCACCTCCCAGTCCCATCAATCCAATACAAACATCAATTCAACACGTCGCATACATTGCACAAGCATATAACAATCAAGGGATCATGCCCTGACATCATACATATATACAAACATATTCATCATGCTCTATCTATAATATTCAGGCAAACATGGCAAATTTAAACAAGCAAGTAAACACATAATTCACTTAATACCGGCCAACCCTGAGTCGAGCTTGTCTCTAGCAGTGAGAGTACATGTTCGGTCGATCTCGAGGAACCATAAACCTTAGCACGCTTTGATACCAAGTTGTAGCACCCTACTACCTTAGAGTCATTACCATGTGATCTATAAATGTGTCATTAACTCGCTAATCAAGGTTTTAGGTTGAAAAGTGTGGTTAAATCAAGATAAAGACCCATTTGATGAACATTAGTTATAAAGATTTGGGCATTCATTTAAATTCGTAAAAGTTATACATTTGTGATCCCAAAATACTATTTCAAAAATGTATTACAACTCAAAAGTGTAGATACAGTCGACCTAAGCGAGAAAGCCAACTATTACAACATATCCCGCAAACACAACCCCGGCCGTTGCAGCCAGGTAGGCCGAACATGTACACGCCGCTCCACGCTCTCCAACTCATGGTTTATCGATCTTTCCCTTGCCGTTACCTACACCATAGAGCACCCGTGAGCCAAAGCCCAGCAAGAAAAATCAACGCATAACATATCACAATTCAATCCAATAATACATAGCTTAAACAAACAGTAGATTAAACATATAGCAGCCTATGCTGACCTAGGTGCTTTACCAGGCACTGGGTTCACGGTCTTCACTGAGTGAGTGAATACTACACTATAACGACCCAAATTCAGTGTTAAGGCTTAAGGGCCTGGAGTAGTGTGCCTGGAGGGCATGATGGGATTTGGTGTGTGTTTTTATTGAGTTTTATGCATGATTATCATTTAATGCACGTTATATGACTAATTGATTAATTGAGATGCATGACTATGTGAATTAGTATGCATGTAGACCTGATTATCTTAGAATGAGCATGATTGTAATCTGGCCATGATAGGGCATAACTGTGATAATTGTACTATGTGAATTGTGCCATGTGAGGTGGTGTTTTTATCAGGATGCACGCATCGAGACGGTCCTAGTGAGCCATTTAGTCCAAAAGTCACAACGGGATGTTGTACCCGGCTCGGGAGGAGCCTAGGGGTACTTCGGGAATCTTATAAGTTGAGTTGAGAATGAGTGGTTAGTTATTGGTAATTGGGTAACCTGGGTAACCGTTTGTAACTGCTGTGGGTAACAAGTTTTAAGATAGAAAGTGGTAGAATTGAAATGAAAGTGTAAAGACTTAAGTGCCCTTGAAGGCTTAGCTAAGAAGGATTAGTAGGAAGGGGTAATTTGGTCTTTTGGCAAGGAAAATAGGCAAGTTTCAGCTGGGTATATGGGGTATACGGTTTGGGCATTGGATCATTTAGTGTTTTGATAAAATTAGAAGAGAAGGAAAAGAAGAGGAGAGAAAGGCTAGGGCAAGCAAAAAGAAAAGAAGAAGAAGAGAAGGAGAAGTGGGAGTCTAGGAGAAATCAAGGAAGCTTTGTGTGGATTCTCCATTTGAGGTAAGGGTTTATACATATTTAAGTTTGGGTTTTGTTTTGATTTGATGAATTTAAATGCCTAAGCTAAGCATTGTTGAGTTTTGGGTTAGTTGCTGAAATTTAAGATCAAAGGTGTGAATCTTGGGTGTGTTGATGTTTTGATCTTGTTTTTAGTGTCTATAGGTTGTTAGATTGTTCATATGAAGTTTGGATTTGAGTTTTGGGGTTTAGGTATTGGTTTGGGGTGATTTGGAGAGGTTGAAGCTCGGGAAAACGCAAAGGAAAAACCCAGAATTCTGGGCTGCGAAGGCGTGCCGCGGCACAGGTTTTTCGTGCCGCGACGGGGGAGCTCCTGACTATGGGTGCCGCGGCACAAGAAAGTTGTGCCGCGGCACAAGGCCAATTTCAGGATAGCTTTTTTTGGCAATTTTAGGCCTTAGCTCCGGGGGTTCAGGGGATGTCTCCGGGGTGTTGTTTTAAGATTTTGGAGGTCCCGGGAGTACGGGATTGGTCCCGGGAAGTGGTTTTGGGCTTGGTTGGTATTAAAAGTGTTTGATGTGTGTGTTGTGACTAGGATTTCGGGGAGGCTCGTGCTAGTGGACCGTGCTCGTGACCGTGGTGCATTGGAAAGCAAGGGATACAGGTAAGAAAACCGTGACACCCGAGAATAGGGCATGGCCCCCACTGTGTGAATGCAGGGCATGGCCCGAGAGTGTATTATGTGCAAATGTTTAATCTTAAATGAATCATGATGTGTGTGAATGATTACTTCGAATGTGCTATATGTGTGATATAATGTAATGAACGGCATGGGCCGAGAGCGGCATAGGCCGGGTACGGCCGTGGGGCCGAAAGTAACACTCAAGCACATGGGATGCTTATAGTCAGGGTGGGACCCAATGGATACATGAGTTATCCTCGCGGTGAGAACCGAAACCCCAGGCTTTGGTAAGGCCTCTGGGGCAGCATGGCCGTACTTGTTTAATATGATGATTTTTCCTATTTATCAGTGAATCATGCCAGCTATATTATTTGCGTATGTTATGTATTATTTGGGTTTTCTTGCTGGGCTTCGGCTCATGGGTGCTCCGTGTGGCAGGTAAAAGCAAGGAGTCTGTCAACCGGCCATGAGTATGGAGAGCGTGGAAGCGGCGCGTACATGTTCGGCCTGCCCGACTGCTTTGGTTGGGGGCATTTTGTATATGGCTGTATTAAATCATTCTTTTGGTAGTCAACCTGATGTAAATCTATTTTGAGTTGTAAATACTTTGTAAACCTTATTTTTGGGATCCCAGGTGTTTGATACTTAACGTTTTCAATGAAACTAAACATTTTCTAAGAGTACAGCCTTAAACTCTGGTTTAATCACACTTTTGGTTTTAGAAACCACTTTGAGTCCATTAAATGCACAATTTCTGTTTTAAATTCACTTAGTAATGGCTCTAAGGTAGTAGGGCGTTACAACTCCCTTAGAGGGTCTCACCCTAGCGGCCTACATTCAGCGTGCTTAACACCGATCCTGGCTCTTGTCGTCCCTAGCCTTCGTCGTTCCCAGCCTTCGTCGTTCATTCACAATCATGCACAACATAGGATAACAAATCATAACATTCACATAAAGCATTAAACACAGGTAATCGGGCCATGCCCTACTCTACAGGCACAAACAATTTTCTTACCTGTGTCCCGAGTTGATTGATTACTGGAATCTCGAGCAAGATCCTCTAAATCCAAGCCTTGACGTATAACCTAGTCACAGCGCATCAATAAGTAGACATCCATCAAGCCCTAATCAATTGAGAACTTCAGATTAATATACTAGCCTTCGGGACCACGAATTCTACTAAACCGGGTAATAGAATCCTTCCCAAGCCTTAACATTTGGGTTCCCGAGCTTAAAACCCCACATTGGCCATAATTCCCTATTTGAGCCGCGGCCCAACCCATTAAGGTCGCGACGCGCCACAAGTCAGAGAACCTTAGGCTCTCTTCAAGGGGACACGGGCCCCGGCGTGCCTTAGCTTGCGCCACGTGCCTAGGCAAAACCAGAGGCTTCCTAGGCCTCTACGCACACATGGGCCACGGCGCCTGAAGAACAAGATCGTGACTCGAGTCCAAAACCCAAAAATCCTCAAGCATTTTTAGGAGCTAGACTCCATAAAATTTACCAAATTCAAATCTCAATCTTAGAATTCATATCCAAGCAACCTAATCAGTATAAACACCTCAAAATTATCCCATAAACTCATCAAAACCCCAAACCAATCTAGAGCTCAAACTTCATGCAAGCCTTTGGATCACAGGAGAATTCAACAAAAAAAGATCAAATTGAAACCCTTACCTCACTAAGAATTTTCCCTGAGCTAATCCCCAAGCACTTCAAGCCTCCAATTCTTCAATTCTTTAGCCAAACTCCTCAAAATTCACTAAGGCTTCCAACCTTAGAGAGGGGGAGAGAGAGTACCGAGAGAGAGAGAGAGAGAGAGAGAGAGAGTGTGTGTGTAACGACCAAAAATTACTAATAAGGCTTAAGGGCCTTGATTAGTGTGTAGGGAGGGCATAATTGGAAGTTATGTGAGTTATTGGTGAAAATGCATGATTATGTAGTATGCATGATCATATGACTATATGGATATGTGGAATGCATGTTTATGAGCATTAGATAAGTATGCGGGCCCTGTTTAGTCTTTAAGAGCATAAATGTGATTATTTGTGATAAACTGTTGAGACCACATTATTATGTGGATATATGTTTACAGCCTTCGGCACGAGGCGATCCTAGGGAGCAAGTAGCGGAAAAGTCACAACGGGACCCGATACTTGACTCAGGGCGAGTCAAGGGATATTTTGGGTATTAGATAGTTATTTGGGTTATCGGGTTATGGAAATAAATAATTGGAGATATATTTGAGGTTAGGAAGCCTAGGTGAGAATATTGGGAAAATTTACCATTTTGCACTCGGGGACGTTTTTGGTACCTCGAGCCTAGGAATTTACTTAAGTAACTAAGGATAGATAAAACAAATTAAGAAAATAGTAGAAGATACCCAAACCGACCCTTCTCCTCTCTCTCTCCTTCTCTCTTAAGGGAAACCACAGAAACAAAGGAAAAGCTTGGCTGGAAACTCAGGGAATTGGGTTGAAGCTTTGGAGATTAGCTTAGTTTAGCTAAGGAATTCAACAGGAGTTGAGGTAAGACTTGAATTAGAATTTTGTTCATTTGATTATGTAGCTTTGGACTGGTTTCTAAGAGTTCTTGGGTTTTGAATTTAAGACTGAATTGATGCTAAAGACTTGGGAGTTAGCTCAGCAATCTCTTGGAGGATTGGTCCTTCAGTAAAGGTAAGCTCTAATTTATGGTTTAGTGTCTGAATTATGTGTTTTATTAGCTGGATTTTGGTGTTCTTGAGCTTATTGGTTTCAAGATTAAAGTATTATATTGGTGAGTTTCTAAGCTAGGTTCTTGTTGGGTTTTGTTGCTGAATACATGTTAGAATGTTTGTGATAATTGGATTGTACCATTAGGATGATTTTGGATGGATTTAAGTGAGGTTTGAGTGTTAAAAATGGTGGATTTTCTGGGCTCGAAGGGGTCGGGTCACGACTCAGTTCTTGGTGTGCCGCGGCACTTTGAAGTAGATAGAGCTGGGGAAGAAGGGCGGGCCGCAGCATGGGGAGTGCTGGGGAAGAAGGGCGGGCCGCAGCATGGGGAGTGCTGGGTCGTGGCCCGTGTCTGGTTTTTGGTTAAGCTGAGCCTCTGGTCAGGGGCAAGCCGCGACATAGGAAGCTTGGGCCGCAACTCTTAAGGGCATTCTTGGTCTTTTGGAGGTTTAAGGTGCGGGGACTTGACGTAGGGTGCTCGGGATCGATTCCACTATCGTGCTTGATGGAATTGGATGTCCCGAAGGCTAGAACTTGGTCTGGAAACCCTTAATCCTTTATTATTGATGGAATCCTTTATCATGGTTGTGACTAGGTGTACGCTTGAGCTCGGGGCAGGATTGTGCTCGGGGGTTGTCTTTCTTAATCAAAGCACTTGGAATTAAAGGTAAGAAAACTGCACCCATTTATATGGATAGGTTGTGACTAAGTGTTCCCTATATTTGTATGCACTGTCATATGATTGTGATAAACCATGTGAATATGTTGGGACTAAGAGCTCCCTATAATTGTATAAAAGTCATGAGGTGGTATTATGCCATGGAGGATATGTGATAAACGACATAAGAGTGCAGGAATCAATACTTGCGCACAGGGTGCGGCTCAGCCACTAGTAGCTGAGGACAGCTTATTAATCACTGAGCTCGGTTAAGCTGGCCAGAGTCAGTGGATATAACACTAGGGGCAGCCTAAGTGAGCCGAAGATAGTGGGTTAAATAGAGGATGCCGCCTAAGGGCGCCGACCTTGAATATTGTTTAATGGTTGCTATAAACTGCTTGTTATGAACATGGTTATTGTTGTTAATCCGATGGATATGATATGTTGATTCTCTTAATTACAAATTGTTAATTTGTCGATTGTTATCACTGAATAAGTGAATGTTATGAATTGTTGAGTACTTGGTTATGCTTTGTGGAATAATTGGTTATTGATACTTATCATGTTATGATATTAGGTTTTCTTGCTGGGCCTCGGCTCATGGGTGCTACGTGGTGCAGGTAAAGGAAAGGGTAAGATGAATCGACCATGGGTTGGAGAGCTTTGGGGGTGAGGTGTACATTGTCAGCTGCTCGGCCGCCACGGTCGAGGGGTTGTACAAGGATTGAAACCTAAATTGTACATTTTTCCATTAGATAGGCTTTGATTATTTATAACATTTGGAAATCTTGTAAATATATCATTTAAACCCTGATTTGGGATCCCATCCGAACATTTATTTTAATGAAAATTACTCGTTTATAACCAAAATCTTTTAAACCTAACATCATCATGTCTTTAGATTCACATTTTTATTTAAATGACCTGGTTAGCAAGTCTCGCACTACTTTAAAGACACAGTGTAACAGTCTTGGTTATCCAGGGCGTTACAATTTTGTATCAAAGCGGTCTAGGTTTAAGGGTTCTTGAAGATAGGCTGGACATGTACACTCGCCGCTAAAGACAAGCTCGACTCAGGGTTTTGTAATTGAATATATGAGATTATATGCTTAAGTTCTTGATTGAAATATGAATGTATTATGTTGTATGATTATAGGGAGCATGAGATACTGATGGGGCATGACCCTTGACTATTGTGTGGTGAGATTGAGGCATGCTAATCAGCATTGCTATTGCATGTGAATGAATATTTGAACAATAGTTTGTATACTGATTGTATGTGGTGAACTGCCTAAATTGAATTTATATGTTGTACCTGTTTATAGTATGTAGGAAGCATGGTAAAGTGTGAATGTACCTGGTATCAATGAAATTTGGTAGCTAAATGCATAGAATTGTGGATTAGTGTTTATTATGCTTTTGTGTGCTTGATTATTGTGGTTATTTGGACTTGGTTGTGGATTGGTTTGGAGTGTGAACCTCAGGGCTGAGGAGTTTAGTCAGCAATGGCAGATGAATTAAAATTGTTTGCGTTCAAAATGGTTAAGTGGACTTAGCATTGTATTATTGGGGGGGGGGGGGGGGGGGGGGTTGTAGATGATAGCTGGGGTTGGAAACCTTCGTCTGCCCCTGGAAGTCGCAGCAAATGATCGCTAGTATGTGAGTAAGCTGTGGGGTCTAATGGCTGAGACTAGATGGACGAATAACAGACTTTTCTGGAGAAAGAGCTACTTTGTATACTTTGACAGTGAGATTACTAGTGTTGGTTTAATATGAGGGTATAGACAGATAGGGGTATTATATGGAAGGCTTCGAAGGTGTTATCCTTCGGTTTTGAGGAAAGTTTGGGTTTGCCTAAGAATCGGTCAGTGGATGGGCAAAGCTAATTCCATCTTTGGTTATATGAAGGTGGGAGGTTATAACTAAGGGGTTGCACTAAGTATTTGTGGCAGAAGGATGCCTGGAAAGGGTACTCAGACCGAGGCATTGGCATGATGAGTTGAGAGGAACTCAGATGGAGGTTTGATAAAAGAGGTTACAAAGATGTAGTTTGAACTGCGGAGGTTAGTAGGTTTATGAGCTCGATTTGGAATGGTAAGGTAACGAAAATGTATGTCAATGAATTTTGGGAGTTGGACAATTCATTTTGGAAATTTATACAGGCAGGTGTAGCTGGAAATGATGACCCATTTAGGGATTAAACTCTGGAATGGTCCAGAGCATCAGGGCCGCTCCGATGTTTGAGATCTTCATCTGTATTCAGGTTGCCGAGAGGGCCATGTTATTTGAGATATATGGAATGAAGTATAGGGTGTGAATGTCGTCGAGCAAGAGATGCAAATGACAGTATTTCTATTGGCAGAATTTAGTAAGGACAGATTCTCGGTGATCGAAGTAGAAGAACCCTAGATAGTTATATGGCTCCTGGTTTTGGCAGGAAGGGGTCTGATTTCCAAGATAGCCATTACGATAGTGATGGGAACCAGTGGGGTTATTTATTATGCACCAGAGGCAGGGGACGCCACCTGGAAAGATGTCAGGTGAGGGCATGACTTCTACAGGGAGTGATTCGATATGTTAGGATAGATTTCTCATGGTTATGGAATGGAAGACTGGAATGCCTTGTTACATTCGAAGCCCGAGGCTAGTTCCTTGGAGATGATCAGTTGACTAGATAGTTCACGTTTTTTATTATAAAACGAGCTGGAAGAGTTCGGTGTTGAGAATGTCCCAGGAAAGGTTCAGACATAGAGAATATGCCTCAGGGGTATTATATGAGGGACTGGAGATATTAGTATTTTTTGAGGAGGAATTAGAAACTTCTGGAAAAAGAATTGGAATACAAGTAATAAAGAGGTTCGTAGTGAGAGCAATAGAGCTCGTCATATGGGAACCTTGACATGAGTCAGAGTGAGAGTTAAATTGTTAAGAGACATCCATGGGTTGTAGGGGATATCACTTGGGAATGTTAATTGGACTGCATGGAAATTGAGCGAACTAGTAGGAATTTAGATGGGTGTACAACGAAGGATTGGGTACACTTCAGGACTAGGCTACGGGTAGGTTCGGTATCAGGGACATTATGGAAGATGGTAATGGTTTAACATAAAATATTACTGAAGCAGTCGAAGAAGTTTGACCTCAGGGTGGATCAGACAGAGCATTATATTGTGGGAATTGTTGGCATCATCTGTTAAGGATGAAGAGTTTAAATGCCCAGTTACGAGATAGGACAATGTCTTCAGGAATTGATCTACGATCTAGTTATTACCAGCTGGGGATCAAGGATAGAGACATTTTAGGAATTACTACTTGTATCAAGTAGGGTGTGATGAATTGGTAACAAAGGTTCTTAATTGATTCAAGCTTCAGCAACACAGGTAGGTTCTACAAGTAGAAAGTATAGGAACAGTGTGAACAAGTTACCTTCAAGTTTATTGGCGATATGTTGGACTACTCTCCAGTTAGAAATGGGATGCGAACGACTACTACGTTGATGATGTTAATACTAAAGAAGCAGGGTCACAGGTAAGGCTCCAGGAAGTGTTAGTTTTGATCTCGCTAGGGGTATTCAAGATAATGCTACAAGAAGAGAAAGGGTCAGGTATGAAGAAATTTGATTTGAAGCCACAGAGAAGCTACTAAAGAACATCTGAAGGATAGGAAGCACAAAGAGGCTGGTAAACGCGTCATCTACTACGTAAGTATCTTCGCAGGCAGCTACACCAGAGATTAGAAGGACAATAAAACTTGAAGTTAGACTGAATGGATAGTGTCAGATCAGAAGTTCAGAAGACAGAGTGAGAATTGATTAGCGCTTGGTGATGTAGGATTATGCGTGTTATGGATGAATACAGGAGGGTAGCATGAAGGACCTAATTTTTTATAAAGATATGAAACTGTGAGGGGTGCATCACAAGTTGGGGCACGCCCAGGCTCAGACTGACGAGAGGATGGATTGAGCCTCATGGGAGGTAAAAGAGTGGGAACATGGTCGATATACATGGAACGTTAAGTTGACAGTGTATGCATAGCGTAAGGTATTTGAGCGTTCGGTCATTTGTAAGAAGGATAACCTTGGGACCAAGATTTAGTGAAACGTAATGGATGGATGGTTGATGTTAGAAGTCCTCGACTGTATGAGGAGAAGATTTAATTGGAGGCAGATCTCTTACTTGGGAGGTGTATGTCACTTGAACAGAGTGCCACAGGCTTCAGTGGAACGAACAAGATAACGATTGAGATTGGTATAGCAACAGTGTGTGGTGATGAACAAATACGTATTCCTTTGGACAATAGAATCCAGAGTGATGGTTTTGTGGAGACGGGGAAGAACCCTATGAGTGTAATACGAGTTAAGGTATAAGGATCGGATGAGTGGTCCGATGGGAATTTGGCATGGAGATGAGAATTCTAAATGGATATCATTCCACCTTCTAGGGTATATTGCACCGGGAGGTTTAAGTGGGTGACAAAATTTAATATACTTGGATATAGGAAGGTAAAGTGATATGGTGGTGGATCATAGGAATGGACCACGTTAGACTATAAGTAGGGTGATTGGACAGGGAAGGTTATAACTCAGCTAAATGAGTTAATGTAATTTGGTTCATATGAACTGGTAATGGGGTAGAGCATTGATAATGCTGAGTTAAGACCCTTTAGTTTTCCAAGTTTTGGAAAGGAAATAGAGAACGAAGATAACAGAGTGGGAACCTGGAGTTATTGGTTGATTGTAGATGGAATAAAAATCTGAAGACTTAACAGTTATTTTAAGGGATTAAGCATTGAGTGTGCGAATATTTGAGATATTAAGGTGTATGCCATGATTTTCCCACGGGCTGATTAGCGAGCTGAGATACGGCCTAATCGTGACTACCACGAGGACATCCCCAAGACTGGAGCTGCCATTGTAAGGTCCTATCTCCTTAGCTCGAGGTAACCTAAGGGTTCGCCAAGATTGCTTAAGGACTGTCTGGACTCTGAGGGCAACAGGTCGAGAGAAGCATCCAGCTCGTGGTACGGGCTAGAGTTGGAGGCTGTGACCTTTAATAAAGTCAACCACGCAAGGTAAACGTGCATATATCAGACATCACGTGTATGATATATCCCTGACTTCTCGGACACGCTGCAGGAACGTGCGTATTCAGACACCCACAACTGGGTTGGGCCGTGAGGCCCATTATCCCCTTACCTATTGATTTGACCACACTTGTGTGTCAAGTTTAGGAATTAATCATGAATGTCACAGAGTTGACATGATAGGTAAGAAGGTCACGGGATGACCTTCTTACCAACTCCCAGGTGCCTTCTCCTATAAATATGGAGACCCTGGGAGTTACAAAAGGTTGGATTCTATATTGTAAGAAATACCCTGTAAAAGAATACCCAGTATATAGCAATAATACTGACTGGTGGAGTAGAAGGATTTTAACATTTGAACCACCTAAAAACGTATTTTGTGTCACCATTCCATTTCCAAGATCATTCATCTATTTCGGTTCAACATAAGCACTAATCCCTTCCTCTTTCTTTTCTTAATTATCTGTTGGCGAAGAACCGCGTCAACAGTTTGGTGCTTTCATTGAGAGCAAGTTAGATTGGTGCTGTCGCAAACATCCAACTATGGTGACTACTCGATCCAGACACGGTAACGAAACAGAACAACATGATGGGCAGGAGGCTCATCATATTGCCATCCCCGACGAACAAATTCCTGAAGTCCAACAGCGGCCATGAAAACAGCCGGCGGGCCAAGATGACACTGGAAGTTCGGCGCCCCGGCCACCTAATCCAAACCTAGGTTATTACACGGCTGTGGAGATGGAGAATGCTCAGCTGAGGAGCTAGCTAGCAATAGCTAATCAGCAGATCAAGGATGTGCTGGTCCGATTATCCCCTCTCACAACCGACGCTAATGTCGGAGAGAGGCAAGGCGAGGCTCCTAAGTCTCGCCGGGGTAATCGGTCCAGGCATAGCCGCTCGGACAGACTTCCGACAGCCAACTCCACTCCTTCATCGCACCGTCGAGAGGCAAACTTCGGAGAAATGCCTAGAGCCGGACAACAGCAGTATAGCCGTTCGGTCAGAACTTCAACTCCTAGCTCCCAACCAGCCTTGAGCATGCCCAGGAGAGCTCGAGGAAATTCCAGAAGGAGATCCGGGGAGGGCTCGCAGCATCAGCCCGTCCCCAACAGCTGTCCTGTGTCTTGTCCTGATCGCCAGGCGCGGGACCCGCAGGTTGGCAGGGCCGAGAGGCCCCCACCTAACCTCATCCGTCCTGACAAAACCAGGATCGCCTCTCCGGTCAGGCATCCTCCCTCTCCAATCAGATATCCATCTCCTCCTCGACCCGTCCGAGATATTCCAGCCTACGGAAGTAGCAGGAGAAACCCGCCTTCCGCAGGGCCCTCCCGACGTAGCAGGGCGCCAAGGGAAAGCCCAGATCCTCACCACCAAAGGCGGACTCCGAGCCTATCTAACAGGAGCTACTGGACCAGTAGTCGCTGGAGTGACCTTTCTGGCGGAGACCTGCGCCAGCGTTTAAGCTCGGCACAAAGTCCTCAAACCACTCAGGGAGGCGACCTGCGAGATCGCCTTAACTCTCATAGAGGGGAGCAAGTAGGAGGTGACAGCCATGCTCGCTCAGGGGGAGCCTTGTCCGAAGTACATAACGGCGGGAATGCCCCAAATAACCTTTCTCAAGATAGGAGGGGCAATAACCCACCAAATATGTACAATGGATCCGGAGTTGTTGAACAGCCCCGGAATAACCAAGGAAATCAGGACAAAACCCTCGAGCGCCTGGCTCAGATGGAGGAGCTGATGAGGAAGCTCCTGTCGGAGAAAGAGAAGGATGAATACGATTCAGGGGACGAGATGGAGCTCTTCGCCCCCAGCATAGCAGCAACGGCGTACCCACTTGGTTTCCGTATGCCGCACCTGTCCAAGTTCAATGGAGACGGAGATCCGTCAAATCATCTGGGGATGTTCAACACCCTGATGATGGCCCACAACATTGGTCCCGAGCTACGGTGTTTAATCTTTCCTTCCACACTGACTGGACCAGCCAGACAGTGGTTCAAGCAAGGCAAAAGACAGTCAATCAGCTCCTGGAAAACTTTCTCAGCTGATTTCAAGAGGGCAATCCGAGCTTCCCAGGCTGCCTGCATCAAGGACGATTCTCTGGCTAACGTGAGGCAGCAGCCCGACGAAACTCTGAAGGCTTACCTGAGCAGGTTTGCAAATGTCGCTGCTCATGCCAGAGACGCAGATGACAGCTCCAAGCTCATGGCCCTGAGAACTGGAATCCTCGTCGGAGGGGAGCTCTGGAAAGATATACAAAGGAAGAGAGTTAGCTAGGTGAACGAATTCCTTAACAGGGCCCAGGAATGGATCAACTTGGAGGAGGCCGAAGCCTCAGCTGCAGGAACCAGCCAGGTCCCTGAGCAGCCCGCTGGAGTGGGGACAGAGGTCGTGGAAGCGACCCAAAATGTCACACAGAACAACCAGCCCGGTGGAGGCAAGAGAAAGGGGAATGGCGAGGGCAGCCAACACGGCCCAAAGAAGAACAAGTCCGTAGACAAGTTTAAGCCTGTCTACGCGACTTATACAGAGCTCACCCAGTCTAGGGAGAATATCTTCCTAGCCAACTCTACTCGCCTCCCCTGGAAGAGGCCAGAGCCGTTGAAGCACCAGAAGGGGAAGAGAGGCACCTCCAAGTTTTGCTGTTTTCACAACGATATTGGCCACAATACCGATGATTGTAGGCACTTGAAAGATGAGATCAAGACTCTCATCCGAGTCAGCCCCTTGGCCCAGTACGCGAGGAACAGGGTTCCAGCAAGTCGATCTGCTCCGGAAGTCCCAGTCAGTCAACCCGGGTCTCGGGTAGATCAAGACGTCCCTCCTCCCATGATAGGAGGAGAGATATCCACCATATCTAGAGGTCTGCATATGGCTGGCACGGGCAGGAACGCCCAGAAGAGGTACGTAAACGAACTCAAAGCACATAATGGAGTAGAGTTCGTCCCGGAGCAGCGTCTGCCAAAGCAGCAGCGATTGGAGAGACAACCGATCATTTTTATGGAAGAAGATGTGGGCCATGTCCAGTTCCCTCATAACGACCCTCTGGTCGTAGCAGTTCAGCTCGCTAATCGGAAGGTTAGGAGGGTGCTGATCAACAATGGGAGCTCGGTGAATCTTCTATTTAGGTCCACACTGGAGAAGATGAGTTTGACTGTCGCCGAGCTGAAGGCGACCTCCATGATGCTGTATGGTTTTTCAGGAGAAGGATCAGCGGCTATAGGGACTATCGAGCTGGTGATCACCCTAGGAGAAGGACCTCGGACAGTCTCCAAACTCCTCGAGTTCGTGGTCATCGACTGCTCCGCTGCCTACAACGCACTTTTGGGACGACCCACACTCATAGCCTTTGAGGCCGTCACTTCCATTTGCCACCTCGCGATGAAATTTCCTACCTCCACAGGAATATGCACTGTCCATGGAGATCATCTCGCTGCCAGGGAATGCTACAACATTTCCATGAAGGGAAAATCGAAACCCGGGCAGCAGGCAATGGCCATCCAAAGTGGTGAAGAGGAATCTCAGGAACCCTTAGCTGATACTGAGATTGAAAAACCTCAAAGCGCCGAAGGGGAAAATATCGTCTTAAGTGAGGATATTGACCCCCGAATAGGCGAGGACAGGTCCGAGCTCCAGGCTATTGAGGAGCTCGAGGAAGTAAACATCGACCCGCAGAACCCGTCACGATGGTCAAGCTTGGGAAAAACCTTTGTAGCGAGAGGAAGGCGGAGCTGACTAAATTTCTGCAGGACAACCTGGATGTGTTTGCGTGGTCGCATGAGGACATGGTGGGAATCAGCCCGAGTGTCATCATGCACACCCTTCATTTGGATAAAAGCGTTCCTGCAAAGTCCCAGAAGCAAAGACGCCTAGGAACAACCCGGGCTGAAGCCTTAGAGGAAGAAGTAGCCCGGCTCAAGAAATGCGGCTTTATCCGTGAAGCCAAGTTTCCGATTTGGGTCGCCAACCCCGTGCTGGTCCCGAAGCCCAACCGGAAGTGGCGGACCTGCATCGACTTCTCCGACCTGAATAAAGCCTGCCCCAAGGATTGTTTTCCATTGCCAAGGATTGACCAACTGGTGGATGCCACAGCGGGGCACGAGCTCATGTCCTTTATGGACGCATACTCAGGCTACAATCAGATCACCATGAATCCGGCGGACCAGGAACACACCAGCTTCATGACCCCGACTAACGTTTATTGTTACAAGGTCATGCCGTTCGGGCTGAAGAACGCCGGTGCTACATATCAAAGGTTAGTAAACAGAATGTTCGTAAACCAGATCGGGAAGAACATGGAAGTGTACGTTGATGACATGCTAGTCAAGTCAAAGACTGTCGATAACCATGTTTCCGACCTGGAAGAGTGCTTCAAGATACTACGGGAGTATGGCATGAGGCTTAATCCACAGAAGTGCACTTTTGGAGTCACATCGGAAAAAATTCCTGGGTTTCATCGTCAATACCCGAGGAATCGAGCCAAACCCCGACAAGATCAGATCATTGCTCGAGCTTCCCTCACCCAGGTCGTGCAAGGATGTCCAAGGCCTGACAGGAAAGGTGGTAGCCCTCAATCAGTTTATTTCAAAGACCACCGATAAGTGCTTGCCATTCTACAACCTGCTCCGAGGAAATAAGAAGTTCGAATGGACAGAAGAATGCGAATGCGCTTTCCTCGACCTGAAGGCACATCTGGCCGAGCCACCCGTATTATCCAAACCAAAAGCAGGAGAGCCTCTTTTTCTCTACCTAGCTGTCACAGAGGATGCAGCTAGTGCCGTATTAGTCCGGGAAGAAGACCGGGTTCAGAAACCAGTCTACTATGTCAGTAAGAGACTTCTCGGAGCTGAATCCCGGTACCCGTTGATGGAGAAAATGGCGTTCTTCCTTATCACGACCTCGCAAAAGCTCAGGCCGTACTTCCAGTCCCACTCAATACACGTCATGACCGATCAGCCTTTAAGGCAGGTTTTGCAGAAACCTGAAGCATCGGGACGTCTGTTAAAGTGGGCTATCGAACTCAGTCAGTTCGAGATTTTGTACATCCCACGAACTGCTATAAAAAGTCAGGCCCTCGCCGATTTTGTAGCGGAGTGCACAAGATTCCGGGAGGATCCTACAGAAGACTCACCCCAGGTCACCTCGGCCCAGACATCGTGGAGGATCTTCGAGGATGGTTCATCCAACGAGAACGACTCCGGGGCTGGAATCATTTTGATATCCCCTGAGGGACACAGGTTCCACTCGGTGCTGAGATTCGGATTCAAGGCCTCCAACAACGAGGCCGAATACGAAGCTTTGCTGGCCGGGCTGAGGATAGCCCAGGAGCTGAAGGCAAGCTCTGTCCAGTGCTTCAGTGACTCCCAGCTCGTGGTAAACTAGGTTCTGGGTGAATATCAAGCACGGGGACCCAAGATGGCTGCCTACCTGGCAAAGGTAAAAATGGAACTGTTTGCGTTTGGGCGAGGCTCGATCGAGCAGATAACTCGGGAGCAGAACGCCAACGCAGACGCTCTTGCCAAGCTCGCCACCTCCAGAGAGACAGAGACCTTGGGGTTAGTGCCAATAGAATTCTTGGAGAAACCAAGTGTAGAAGAAGTCAGGACGGAGGTCGAGATGATCGACGCCAGGCCGACCTGGATGACCCCCATCCTCGAGTATCTCACCGAGGGAAAGCTACCTAAAGGACGTAATGATGCGCAGCGAGTGCTGTATCAAGCTCCTAGGTATACGATGGTAGACGGGGTGCGATATCGACGTGGGCACTCCCTACCTCTCCTACGATGTGTTCTTCCAGGCGAAGCAAAGCCCATCTTGCAGGAAGTGCATGAGGGTTTTTGTGGAGATCACACTGGGGGGCAAAGCTTGGCCTTAAAGGTCCTGAGGCAAGGATATTACTGGCCCACTCTGTCCAAAGACTCGATCTCATACGTGAAGAAATGCGACAAGTGTCAGCGGTTCGCCTTAGTTGCTCGAGCTCCCCCAGTCGAGCTGAAGATGATCCCTTCCCCATGGCCATTTGCAGTTTGGGGAATCGACTTAGTTGGCGCCCTCCCTACTGGAAAAGGCGGGGTCCGCTACGCCGTGGTGGCCATCGACTACTTTACGAAGTGGGCTGAGGAAGAACCTTTGGCAACGATAACTTCCAAAAAAGTCCTTGACTTCATGGTTAAGAGCATTATCTGCCGATTCGGGCTGCCCAAGAAGATTGTTTCCGACAATGGGACTCAGTTCGACAGCGACCTCTTCACCGAATTTTGCGAAAGGTACAGAATTGTGAAAAGTTTCTCCTCCATGGCCTATCCTCAGGCGAATGGCCAGGTCGAGGCTGTCAACAAGACTCTAAAGGCGAGCCTCAAGAAGAGACTAGATGAAGCCAAGGGGGTCTGGCCAGAACAGCTCCCCCAGGTTCTTTGGGCATACCGGACCTCGCATCGGACTCCTACGGGTCATACTCCTTTTTCCTTGACCTTTGGGAGTGAGGCAGTCCTCCCCGTGGAGAATAAGGTACTTTCGCATAGGGTCCAGTCATACGACCAGGACCGCAACCATGAGCTACTTTGCACTTCCTTAGACTTGATTGATGAAAAACAAGAAGATTCGCAGCTCCAGCTCGCACATTATCAGCAAAAAATCACTCGTTATTTCAACTCAAAAGTCAAAAAGCGCGCCTTCAGCATTGGCGACCTGGTCCTCAGAAGTGTTTTCTTAGCCGAGAAGGATCCCAAAGATGGAGTATTGGGACCGAACTGGGAAGGACCATATCAAGTCATCGAGGTCATTAAAGAGGGAACTTATAAATTAGCTCGGCTAGATGGAGGGGCAGTCCCATGGACTTGGAACGCCATCCATTTGAAGAGATATTATCAATGATACCCTTGTAAGGCCAAAAAGGTCATTTTTTATGTATTGCGCAATGAGAATTAACTTTTTCGTTTATGATTGTACATATTTACGGGTGTAATCCTAAGTAACCACGAAAGACCCTTTTCGAGTTACTTGGGGGGCATATGGTACCTGGATATAACCAGGTCGCCTTAATGACTTAGAAGTTGATTCATATCGATTGATCGTTGTTTTTCTTAAAAAACGCGAGATATTGATAAGGATTAACGTGAACTAAGTCCTATCCTAGATTTAACCAGGTCGCCTCAAAACTTAGAAGTTGATTTAAATCTATTGATCGTTGTTCTTCTCAAAGAGCACGAGATATTGATAAAAATTAACACGAACTAAGTTTTCAAATTAAGTTCCTGGATATAACCAGGTCATAAAACTTAGAAGTTGACTTAAATCGATTAATTGTTGCTTTTCTTAAAGAGCACGAGATATTGATAAAAGTTAACACGAACTAAGTTTTCAAATTAAGTTCCTGGATATAACCAGGTCATAAAACTTAGAAGTTGACTTAAATCGATTGATTGTTGCTTTTCTTAAAGAGCACGAGATATTGATAAAAGTTAACATGAACTAAGTTTTCAAATTAAATTCCTGGATATAACCAGGTCATAAAACTTAGAAGTTGACTTAAATCGATTGATTGTTGCTTTTCTTAAAGAGCACGAGATATTGATAAAAGTTAACACAAACTAAGTTTTCAAATTAAGTTCCTGGATATAACCAGGTCATAAAACTTAGAAGTTAATTTAAATCTATTGATCATTGTTCTTCCTAAAGAGCACGAGATATTGATAAAAATTACACGAACTAAGTTTTCAAATTAAGTTCCTGGATATAACCAGGTCATAAAACTTAGAAGTTGACTTAAATCGATTGATTGTTGCTTTTCTTAAAGAGCACGAGATATTGATAAAAGTTAACACGAACTAAGTTTTCAAATTAAGTTCCTGGATATAACCAAGTCATAAAACTTAGAAGTTAATTTAAATCTATTGATCGTTGTTCTTCCTAAAGAGCACGAGATATTGATAAAAATTAACACGAACTAAGTTTTCAAATTAAGTTCCTGGATATAACCAGGTCATAAAACTTAGAAGTTGACTTAAATCAATTGATTGTTGCTTTTCTTAAAGAGCACGAGATATTGATAAAAGTTAACACGAACTAAGTTTTCAAATTAAGTTCCTAGATATAACCAGGTCATAAAACTTAGAAGTTGACTTAAATCGATTGATTGTTGCTTTTCTTAAAGAGCACGAGATATTGATAAAAGTTAACACGAACTAAGTTTTCAAGTTAAGTTCCTGGATATAACCAGGTCATAAAACTTAGAAGTTAATTTAAATCTATTGATCATTGTTCTTCCTAAAGAGCACGAGATATTGATAAAAATTACACGAACTAAGTTTTCAAATTAAGTTCCTGGATATAACCAGGTCATACAACTTAGAAGTTGACTTAAATCGATTGATTGTTGCTTTTCTTAAAGAGCACGAGATATTGATAAAAGTTAACACGAACTAAGTTTTCAAATTAAGTTCCTAGATATAACCAGGTCATAAAACTTAGAAGTTGACTTAAATCGATTGATTGTTGCTTTTCTTAAAGAGCATGAGATATTGATAAAAGTTAACACGAACTAAGTTTTCAAATTAAGTTCCTGGATATAACCATGTCATAAAACTTGGAAGTTAATTTAAATCGATTGATTGTTGTTCTTCCTGAAGAGCACGAGATATTGATAAAAATTAGCGCGAACTAAGTTTTTTCAAAATAGTAACTAAAGTGCGCAAAGACAAGGAAATAAGTAAATTAAAAATAAAATTGATAATTGGATTGTCTCGAGGTGGAAACACCTCGTGCAAAAGTTACACAAAAAAAATAATAATAATAAGAATAAAAAAGTGGGAGCAAAAAAGGAAGGCCCTAAGCTCCGCCAGGCTACCCCGTGGAGGTCGCCGTCTCGCCCTCCTGCTCAGCTGTACCGGAGACTTCCCTAGCCTCGGAAGGTGCTTCTTTCTCAAGGCGTGCTTTAAACCCTTCCAGCAAGGGCTCCCAGACGTCCGCTGCCAAGAAGGAGAAGTCGTCGTTCGGGTTGTAAGCCCAGCAGTTATAGAGCATGTCCTCCAGGGCGGTACCGAAAGCCGCCTGCTCGGCTTCCAGGGCGGTTTTGGCCCCAGCCTTCGTAATATCTAGCTCCGCCCGTGCAGCAGCGAGGGCGGCCTTGGCCTCCTCGGCCCCAGCCTTCGCAGCATCTAGCTCCGCCCGCGCGGCGGCGAGGGCGGCTTTGGTTGCCTCGACCTCTTGAAGCTTGGGACGAGCATCTTCCAACTTGGCCTGCGCAGCTGCTAGGGCGTCCTTAACCACCTGATGCTCGCCCCGCATATCTTCGAGCTGGGCCTTGGTCCTGGCTATGCTTCGATGAAGGGCGGCGGCACTCTGCGAAAATGGAGAAGCAACTGCCTTAGAAAGAAAAAATAGAAGGGAGAAAGGAAAAACAAGGTAAGGCATGATAGTCCAGAAACCATAAAAGGTTGAGGTCAGCTTACCATTAGGGCCATGCCCAGTGAAGATTCCTGCACACCCACCGGGCTCCTTATTTCGATGGCCCTGAGCTCCTTCTCGTTGAATTTGTAGATGTGGCTGACGGCGTAGTTCGCCGTCTCATACACTGTCCCCCGGAAAGCCTCTGGAATCTTCTCCAGGTCCTGTGGGTCAACCGGGATGCGCACCTTGGAGGTTGAAATTGCCGAAGTCCCGAGCTCCACCCATGTGTCCCGGACGAAGGCCGGAGCTCGCGGAGGGGGTGGGGGCATGCTGCTCCCCCCTGCAACAGGAGGAACAGTTCCCACGACCTGAGCGGCTGGGGGCTACTCTTTCTCCTTGGCAGGAGACTTGGTTGGGGTCCCAGCGGCTTTCTTCGCCATCTGGAGCTTCTTCATTTTGGGCCCAGAGGCCCCAGTTGGGGAGTTCCCCCCAATGAGCATAGCCCGCAGACTTTTACCCCCGGACTGAGACATCTCTTCTGTCTAAACAAAGATATGGTTAACAAACAAGTCAGCATTCATGCAAAAAAAAAAAGAAAAGATTTCAGAAAAGGCGACCTAAGCATGAGGAAGAATCAGGAGTGTTCATTGCACAAGCTGAGGTAAGCCCAGCCCGTGGAGAATGAGAGCACGCGGTTCTATGAACACGCGCCTGTGCTCCCAACAGATCCCTGATTACTCGGAATTCGTGTGTCAGGAGGGTCAGGATAGAATTTTCCTTGGAAGGAAAGTTTCAATAGGCAAGGAAGGCAAAACCGCCTATGAAGCGTATCCCCTAAGCTACCCGGTTTCGCACCCAAAATACTGAACACTTTAAACCAGCATACCGAAAATCCTACCCAGAAATTTTCCCCAAAAAATGCATCCTATAAACCATGCCCCTAAATGGTTTTCTACTGCAAAGATACCCTAACCTAAAAGGCTTTCACCCTTCATTCCCACAAAACCCAGCAAACCCTTGCATGCGGCTACAGTAAATATTTACCTAAGCTACAGTGAAAAATAATTTCAAAACAAGCACAGCCAGGAGACTTACAAAGTGTTTTGGTTGAGAAGAGGGTGAAGGGATAGCCTGGGTTGGGGCTTCACCGGAGCAGTTGGTTCCAATGCTTCGAAGGACTCTTTGCACCTGAACTTCTTGAACGCTGGGAGAGGCGGTCGGAAAGAAGAGGGTTTCTCTTTTGAAGATAATGAAGAGAGAAGAAGAGGAAAATTTCTGAAAAATTTCAAAATGAACGAGTGGCCCATGAGTAAGGTGGCCACCCCTTTTTTATACGTGAAGGGCCACATGAAGAGGGTCGTTGGATTTCCCTGATGTAGGATCCAAGGCCCTCTTCTCGAAAGACAAAACGACGGCTGAGTATAGGCTAGGCCATTAAATGCGGTTCTCGAAAGACGTACCGTCACCAACCACGATGTTCCACATATTCGGCGTCTGCGTAAAATGTGGAATATGAAGAGTTCAGGGGGAAGCCTAAAAGCCCCTACTGTGGCCCTGTGCGACGTCGTGCACCACGAGCAGGGGCTTGGGGGACAAATGTACGCCCTGATTTTCCCACGGGCTGATTAGCGAGCTGAGATACGGCCTAATCATGATTACCACGTGGACATCCCAAAGACCGGAGCTGCCATCGTAAGGTCCTACCTCCTTAGCTCGAGGTAACCTAAGGGTTCACCAAGATTGCTTAAGGACTGTCTGGACTCTAAGGGCAACAGGTCGAGAGAAGCATCCAGCTCGTGGTACGGGCTAGAGTTGGAGGCTGTGACCTTTTATAAAGTCAACCACGCAAGGTAAACGTGCATATATCAGACATCACGTGTATGATATATCCCTGACTTCTCGGACACGCAGCAGGAACGTGCGTATTCAGACACCCACGACTGGGTTGGGCCGTGCGGCCCATTATCCCCTTACCTATTGATTTGACCACACTTGTGTGTCAGGTTTAGGAATTAATCATGAATGTCACAAAATTGACATGATAGGTAAGAAGGTCACGGGATGACCTTCTTACCAACTCCCAGGTGCCTTCTCCTATAAATATGGAGACCCTGGGAGTTACAAAAGGTTGGATTCTATATTGTAAGAAATACCCTGTAAAAGAATACCCAGTATATAGCAATAATACTGACTGGTGGAGTAGAAGGATTTTAACCTTTGAACCACCTAAAAACGTATTTTGTGTCACCATTCCATTTCCAAGATCATTCATCTATTTCGGTTCAACATAAGCACTAATCCCTTCCTCTTTCTTTTCTTAATTACCTGTTGGCGAAGAACCGCGTCAACATAAGGAAAGTGTGATCCTTGATGAGACAGTCAAGGTGATGAATGCTGAAATACAGCTAAGGTGACATGGCATAGGTCATAGTAAGATAAAAAGCAAAGGGTACTACTCTAAGTAAAGAAGGTAAGGTAATGGATACTACAGTTCAATATTGGTTCGGGGGGGAGAACCAAAGAAGTTGTTGGAAATTCTTAAGGCAGGAATATCTGCCTATTTGAAAGGACATAAGAGCTTGTAAATTGTTAACTTTGGAATACAAAGTTCCAGGATGAGAGATTTGTATTTCTTCAAGTAGTGCAGACAAGGAAGAGTATGATATTCTGAAAAGAAAGGGGAGTTCTTACTCCCGATTTAACAGGAATTCTGAGGTTGTAACAAAGGTTAGGTTGGGAGCCTATAACTGATCTCACCCTAGTAGGGGTGATGACTCATAAGTATTTCTAGTATCAATGTTAAGATAATAAAGTGAACGCTGATGAAATAAGAAAACCATTAAGTTTCAGCGGATTTGATGTGCAAGCGAAGGTTAACGAAATTATAGTTATCAGACAAGATCTTGTGGAACAAGATTGTTACTCTCGTGAGAGTGTTAGCGAAGAGAAAAGAAATAAAGGCATTAGACCTTGGAATTATAGTCAAAGGTACGAGATCTACTATCTGATGTGTTCGAGTAAATTTCGAGGATGAAATTGTTATAAGGAGGGGATAGTTGTAACGACCCAAAATTACTAATAAGGCTTAAGGGCCATGATTAGCGTGCCGGGAGGGCATAATTGGAAGTTATGTGAGTTACTGGTGAAAATGCATGATTATGTAGTATGCATGATCCTATGACTGTATGGATATGTGGAATGCATGTTTATGACCATTAGATAAGCATGCAGGCCCTGTTTAGTATGTAAGGGCATAAATGTGATTATTTGGGATAAACTGTTGAGACCACATTATTATGTGGATATATGTTTGCAGCCTTCGGCACGAGGCGATCCTAGGGAGCAAGTAGCGGGAAAGTCACAACAGGACCCGATACTTGACTCGGGGCGAGTCAAGGGGTATTTTGGGTATTAGATAGTTATTTGGGTTATCGGGTTATGGAAATAAATAATTGGAGATATATTTGAGGTTAGGAAGCCTAGGTGAGAATACTGGGGAAATTTACCATTTTTCCCTCGAGGGCGTTTTGGGTACCCTGAGCCTAGGGATTTACTTAAGTAACTAAGGATAGATAAAACAAATTAAGAAAATAGTAGAAGATACCCAAACCGACCCTTCTCCTCTCTCTCTCCTTCTCTCTTAAGGGAAACCACAGAAACAAAGGAAAAGCTTGGCTGGAAACTCAGGGAATTGGGTTGAAGCTTTGGAGATTAGCTCAGTTTAGCTAAGGAATTCAACAGGAGTTGAGGTAAGACTTGAATTACAGTTTTGGTCATTTTATTATGTAGGTTTGGACTGGTTTCTAGGAGTTTTGGGTTTTGAATTTAAGACTGGATTGATGCTAAAGACTTGGGAGTTAGCTCATCAATCTCTTGGAGGATTGGTCATTCAGTGAAGGTATGCTCTAATTTATGGTTTAGTGTCTGAATTATGTGTTTTATTGGCTGGGTTTTGGTGTTCTTGAGCTTATGGGTTTCAAGATTAAAGTATTATATTGGTGAGTTTCTAAGCTGGGTTCTTGTTGGGTTTTTTTGCTGAATACATGTTAGAATGTTTGTGATAATTGGATTGTATCATTATGATGATTTTGGATGGATTTGAGTGTTAAAAATGGTGGATTTTCTGGGCTCGAAGGGGTCAGGCCGCGGCTCAGTTTTTGGTGCGTTGCGGCCCTTTGAAGCAGATAGAGCTGGGGAAGAAGGGCGGGCCGCAGCATAGGGAGTGCTGGGCCGCGGCCCGTGTCTGGTTTTTGGTGAGGCTGAGCCTCTAGTCAGGGGCAAGTCGCGGCATAGGAAGCTTGGGCCGCGACTCTTAAGGGCATTCTTGGTCTTTTAGAGGTTTAAGGTGCGGGGACTTGACCTAGGGTGCTCGAGATCGATTCCACTATCGTGCTTGGTGGAATTGGATGTCCCGAAGGCTAGAACTTGGTCTGGAAACCCTTAATCATTAATTATTGATGGAATCCTTTATCATGGTTGTGACTTGGTGTACACTTGGGCTCGGGGCAAGATCATGCTCGGGGGTCGTCTTTCTTAATCAAAGCACTTGGAATTAAAGGTAAGAAAACTGCACTCGTTTATGTGGATAGGTTGGGACCAAGTGTTGCCTATATTTGTATGCATTGTTATATGATTGTGATAAACCATGTGAATATGTTGGGACTAAGAGCTCCCTATAATTGTATGAAAGTAATGAGGTGGTATTATGCCATAGAGAATATGTGATAAACGACGTAAGAGTGCTGGAATCAATACTTGCGCACAGGGCGCGTCTCAGCCACTGGTAGCTGAGGACAGCTTATTAATCACTGAGCTCGGTTAAGCTGGCCAGAGTCAATGGATATAACACTGGGGGCGGCCTAAGTGGGCCGAAGACAGTGGGTTAAATAGAGGGTGCGACCTAAGGGCACCGACCCTGAATATTGTTTAATGGTTGCTATAAACTGCTTGTTATGAATGTGATTATTATTGTTAATCTGATGGATATGATATGTTGATTATCTGAATGACAAATCGTTAATTTGTCGATTGTTATCACTGAATAGGTGAATGTTATGAATTGTTGAGTACTTGGTTATGCTTTGTGGAATAATTGGTTATTGATATTGATCATGCTATATTATTATGTTTTCTTGCTAGGCCTCGGCTCACGGGTGCTACGTGGTGCAGGTAAAGGCAAGGGTAAGATAAATTGACCATGGGTTGGAGAGCTCTGGGGCTGAGGTGTACATTGTCAGCTGCTTAGCCGCCACGGTCGAGAGGTTGTACAGGAACAGAAACCTAAAATGTGTATTTTGCCATTAGAGTGGCTTTGATTATTTATAACAATTGGAAATCTTGTAAATATGTCATTTAAACCCTGATTTGGGATCCCATGTACCGAACATTTATTTTAATGAAAATTACTCGTTTATAACAAAAATCTTTTAAGCCTAAACTGTTCATGTCATTAGATTCACATTTTTATTTAAATGACTTGGTTAGCAAGTCTCAAACTACTTTAAACACACAGTGTAACGGTCTTGGTTATCTAGGGCGTTATAGAGAGAATGATGAGCTTGAGAGAGTATGTTTTTCCTTTTAATTTCTGGTGGGTTCTGGTGTCTAAGCCTAAGTTCAAGTTTATCCCCAGCCTCCAAATTGACCAAATTACCCCCTAGGATCAATCCTAGCCACTTAATGCCTCCAAGGGTAATCCTGCCATTTTCCACATCCCGCTAGTTCCTCAAGTATTCCTATAATTCCCCAATTAATCCCGACATACTTAAATAATCACTAAATTACTACCTGTTACTTAGTAACCCTAAACTCGTGCAACATTCCCAAAATACCCCTAGGCTCACCCAAGTCGAGTATTCGACCCCGTTGTGACTATTTCGCTAATCCGCTCCCTAGGACCGTCTCAGATCACACATCACAAATATATCACCACAATCTTGTGGTATCAAGCATAACACACATATAATTTACATTTATGCCCTCAACAGGCCAAAATTACAATTATGCCCTTACTAACCAAAATGGGCCCACATCCATATTTAATTCACCTAAACATGCATTTCTAATCACATAATCATTTAATCCACGTATTAACATAATTAAATTAGTTATTGCCCTCCCGGTACGCTAATCAATGCACTAAGTTTTATTAGCAAATTTGGGACGTTACTATCATCATTTGTGGTCAAGCCTTCGCTAAGCAAACCACATAATCAGAGCTTATCCCCATGTAGCAAGTAATTTAGAGATCGCCTGTCGTAGAGGAGCTTTAATATTTCATCTTGACGGTTTTCCGTCTCCTTTGAAGCCTCGGGACGATCAAAATTTGCTACAGAGAAGCATATGGATAAATGTTTGAACTACAGGATTAAAACTAGTCTTAGAGTACTAAGACAAATAATTGCGGATCTGGTGGAAGGAGTAGAACTTGGATGGTTAGGTATGTCCTCGAAGAGCCTCCTCTCTCGAGGCCAACTCGATAGATAGTAGAATCCATCTCCACCCCAAGCTTGAGTTGGGTTGCTTTTGAGGCAGAAGAGATAGAAAATCTCATATGTTGAAGGCCCTTCCCACTTCATCTCGTGGTATAGCGACTTCAGTGCCGCTAGAACTCTGTATGAGTTAGATTGTAGCTGGAATGGAGTGATACCGAATCAGTCGGTGAATTTCATGAAATAGTCATTTAAGGGCAATATTGTCGTAGCCCTCATATGCTCCAGACTCCAAGTCGTGGGCTTATATTTTTTGTCAGGCTTATCCTCGCCTGGAGCATAACTGCTCCTGTCTTTAGGTGTTGTAGCTTGGCACACCAGCTTAGTAGATAGTTTATGGCTTTGGGCAGACAAGATATTTGAAACTTGTCTGGCAGTTTTAACCGAGCTTTTATAGAAGTCGGCCTCAAAAAATTCACTGTAGGAGGAGGGAAGAGACGATACTTGGGGAGGGGCTGGGTAGAAGAGAATTGAGGATGGCTCGAAGATCTCTCCATGAGTTCAAAGGAGAGTTCGTTTGGGTGAAATGCAATGGTTACCGTGAGAGAAAGATTTAATGTATAGGACAAATAAAGGAATCAATCTTGGGATGAACAACTAATCCGAGCCTTTTCCTTTTTCCCTTTTGGACCTCGATAATCTGACGTCGAAAGTGAGAACATATGTCTTCACATTCTACCCGCTCTTTGTACTCGTCAATGAGTCTTTGGTTTCATGGAAACAAAGACTCAACTCAAGGAGAGGGAGTTCGATAAGGAATGGCGTAGTTAAACCGCCACCAATACTTCTCAAAAGATTGCATCATCTAACAATAAAGAGAAAGGTGAGGGCCCGTCACTTAAAATAAAAAGTAATTGAATAAATTTATCTCAAAGCATTGAGGTAAGCCCACTTGAAGTGGGTGTTTAATTTCCATTTTGGGTTGTCTCGATTTTCTAGGGAAAATGGGCAGTTACCCAAAAAGGGGTTATTATCGGTTTGTGTGCAAATAAACCCTACTTATAAAACTCTATTTCTTGTACCACACGACACCTATAACTTATACCCTATTAACCCAAGATAAACCATTTTTTGTTCAAAATCCTTCGCTCAAAATAGATCAAAACCTCATATTTATTCATAAACTTTAAGAACATCTCAAGAACAAATTTTGAAAAATAAATGGTTCGTGTACGTGGATTATTTTTTGATAAAAAAATTAGAGAAAGATGGATAAAACTTACATGAAAGTAATTGAGGAAAGGATTGAAGCATGAATTGGAAAATCTCGAACAGAAAGAACCTTGGAGATTCATAAGAATGAGAGAGCTCTGGTCTTTTTCTTTTAGAAAACATGCAAAGATGAGTTTTTGAAGAAGTAAATGAAAAAAATGGAGAAGGAAGGGCTTAAATAGCCATAAGGTGGTAATCGGTGGAATAATCAGGGCCCTTAATTCAAGGTTGACACCAATCCAACGGACCACATTTAATCTCAAAAGTGGCAGCAACTAGGTATGTGAAAGGACATGGGCAGAGGCTATAACACTCGAGTACTATAGCTACCCATTATCTAGTTGACATGTGTGCCTACTCGAGTGTGGTAGGTGGGCACGTTTCCCGAAAGAGAAGTTCAAAAGTTTATATCTCTCAAGGCTCGAGCAGATACTTTTGAGGGGGCAAAATATTGTACCCCAAATTTCGAGATGAATTTAAATATCTTGAAATGTAGGCTTGCAGAGATAAGGTTCGAAGGAATAAGTTAAATGAACGTATTGATTTATTCAAGTGTCATCCACACTAATGCCACTTCATTTGCCTGGCTCGAAATAAGGAGCTAGCTTGAAAGGAACGGACTGTCCCAATGGTTGACTTTGATAGCTCGAAAGATGGTGACGTGGATAGAACCGCAACTGTCAGCCCGAACCATGGTGTAGGCTCAAAAGCGTATATTCGGAGGACAACAAGCAGTTGTGTTTACGAATTAAAAGCCTACAATTGTGGGCTTAATTATACATTTGCTTAGTCAATCCTATTTTCATGGGATCTTTTGTATTTTAAATTTAAATTGTATATTGTTGTAACTTTCCTAAAAATGTAGGAAGGAATATCATAATTCAGTCTATAAATACCATGTCTTTTTATTTGTAAAGTACGTAGAATTCTTGTACTCAAAACTTCTGTGAAATTGCTTTCAAATCTTTAACGCATATTACATTAATAACATTGACTCATGTACTAGGTAGATTTAACTACTGAACCACGTAAAAAATATATGTTATTTTCTTCTCTTCCTAATTCTTTGGAAAAGCTTAATTACTCTTGTTTATTTTTTTATTGAAGAAAAACGTCGTCAACACTTAACATGTCATTACTTTTTTCACAGTTGTAACAAATATGATTGGTTAGAGATATTCTCTTTACCAATTAAAATTATTATATACTTTTATTTTTTCTTAATGAAAAGTTATGGTTGTTTTGTGAAAGAAAAAAAAGCAATAAATAAAGATTTCAAAAATAGTTTACAGATCAAACATACAAGTTAAACCTTCCAATAAAATATAAATCACCGAGAGATTGGTTCAATAAAACAAAATCTATTTTATTATAAATAATTTGTATTTCATTCCATAAGAAACTAAACGAAAGAAAAAATTATAATGATGAATTACAAATAATCTACAACAAAATTAATTATCAAATAATTACATCATATCGTCAAAAAAAAATCCAAATCGTCAAAAAAAAATCCAGATATTACTAGATACTACTTTTGCTTAATTGCGTATTACTATTTCAAAATAATAATAATAATAATAAAAGTATATACCATTTTGAATCATGTATTTTGCAAAAGTTACCGAACGGATCCTCTGTTTTATTAAATGACAATTTGGACCATATGTTTTGCAAAATTGAACATTTTAATACCCTGAGCCCGACTTTTGTCAAATAATTTTTTAATATGACCAAAATACCCTCAAAATTATTAATTATTGAATTGATTCAATAATTAAAAATATATTTTAAAAAATAAATTAAATTGATTTTAAAATAAAAAAATATTTTTAATTAAACATCTATTTTAATTCAAATTATAATTTAAACTTAAAACTAAAATTAAAATCAAAATTAAATATAAACCCTAAATTTATCAACCAAAAAAAATTAAGATGAAACCTCAAAATTAACATCCTTATAGAAATACAAAACAAAAAATAGAACTTTTTTATTTTCTCTCTTCTCTTCTTCTTCTTCTTCTTCTTTTTCTTCTTCTTCTTCTTCTTCTTAACCGTGACCCTCACATTCTTCCTCAATCGTGACCTTCTTCCTCCTGAATCCTACATTGAAGTTGTTGTTGGTAAGAAAATATTGTCAAAGTTTGGAAAAAAATAAGAACTTGAAAATAAGATCATTTTTACCTCATTGTGGGAAAATGATTTCACCTATCAAAAATGCTCATTTTGACCTAAGATTTTACAAAGACCTAAATGGCATACCAAAAATGGAATTGGAAAATTTTGGTAACAATTGGGTAAGTAAATTTCAAGTTATGAACTAACGAAGTATGTAGTTAAAAATGTGAAAAATAAGTTTTTCACACTTAGTGTAAAACTGAGATTTTGGAACATAAGGTAAAAAGTAAAATTTTGCTTATTTCAAGATATAAACTTGGTAAGTCTTGAAAACATATTTTCACTAAAATTACCACTTTGAGTTTAGTGTGAATTATTTTTATTAAAGAATTTTTATTCTTTTTAAAAATAAGAGATTTAATTTATTAATAGTTAATAAATTAAAAGAGGGTTTAAAACCCTATATTTTGATAAAATAATTAAGTGAATTATTTTTCTAGTAATTAAAATTGATTAATTGATTTTAGATTATTAACTAGTAAAGAAGGGAAATTTTTAACGGTTTTCCTAATTAAGTCAAATTAGGCAATTTTCTTAAAACAGTTTTAGAGATTAAAACCTTAAGAAAAATAAAAGGAAAATTAAGAGTTTATTTTCTTTAAAAATAATTAAGGAATTTATTAGTATTTTCTTAATATAATACCGGCTAAAAATCTCACATATTTTAACCGACTTGTCGAAAGTGCTGATTAATAGCGATACCTTTAAATAATAAGATTTTTAGCAGATTGTGGGAAAATACTATTGTGATAGCCGAGCCTATGTATTGAGACCATAGGATAGGTCTCCCCAAGACTTAGAGTGTAGTCTCAAATATTTTTGTATGAATTTCCTTAATGGGTTTAAAACCAAATAAGGATCATAAATCCTTACAAATGATTTTGAAAATGACCAAACTGCCCAAAATAATAATAATAATAATAATGAATTATGTGCCATAATTAATCCGAGTATACTGTATGGATAACTACAGTATTGGCTAAGCATAACTGGACTGAACGTTGGAGGGTGAAAACCTACTGAGTGCTAAAGACTCCAAGTAAGTCAACTTATATTGTGTGGCTGCAACATGAAATGACTATTGTATTGTATGTTAGTATAGGGACACATGCACATATATACACGGTCATAGAAAGTTGCTTAGAGACGTTAGTCTAGTGGGTGCTGAGTTAGAAAATATGAACGGTAGATATCCGTCATATCCTAGACGGCTGATCCCGGTCACACTGCTTGATTTTATTATGTCCAGCTCATTACCGTGACGAGTGGCCAAGAGGTGAGGATTAGCTGGTTAAACCTAGGGGCGCCAAAATAAATGGGACCTAGGGGCCCTCATGCTTACTTAATCAGTGAACGGTTAGAACCCGAGCAAGTGCTCTGATAAGTTATTCCCGGATAGCAGCTGTGAATATTGGCCATTCAGTGAGAGTGCCTAGAGATACTAGGGGTTGCCAGATTGAGTGAGGCTGAACACCCTAGGGGCAATTGCTCACCAGCACCAATGATTAGCATAGAAGTCTCTGTAAAATCGTGTAAACTCGATTACACTCTTGGATAAGTAGCGATGCCTTAGGTAACACGATAGTTACCCTTGATAGGGATATTTATTGGCTAGATCTTAGTGTTAAGACTCGGTTCTCTCTTACAGATGAACAATTATGTTGGAGGGCGTGTTACGCCCGAATTGTTGGAAATTGTCGAGTGTTGGTCTCGAATTATATTGTGAAACAATATATCTGCTTGCTCTGGGATTTTCTGAGTGTAGGGATATATTTGTTAATAAGAAATAGTTGCAGTATAATATATCTGCTTGTTCTGGGATTTTCTGCGTGCAGCGTTTTATCTTTTTATAGGAAATAATTTATCATTGGTTATCAGGCATGACCATAAGTTTGCCAGGACGCTTTGCATTCTTGAAATTGATTGTGTAGGGTCCGGTCCGGA
The DNA here is from genome assembly GCF_963169125.1 of Humulus lupulus. NCBI lineage: Eukaryota > Viridiplantae > Streptophyta > Magnoliopsida > Rosales > Cannabaceae > Humulus > Humulus lupulus. The sequence goes on along the minus strand of NC_084796.1, from coordinate 116,898,307 downwards.
TGGATCCGGAACCCTAATTCTCCACATGGTTTTGTTTGAAAGTTGAACTTACTAACTGTTTTCGCTTACCTAGTTGTTTCATGTTGTAGGTAAGAACAAGGGCAAGGCAGAGCAGTGAGCGCTGGAGTCTACCTTGCAAATGTACATGTGGACCGACCTTTTGGGAAAGTCGTTTTATTTTGGAAATGTTGTGTAATTTTCCTAAACTAGGCTCACTCTACTATTTATAAAAGATGTTGTAAATAAATGTTAAGTATGGCCATACGACTTTTTAAAAAAGTTTTTTTATACAAGTTTTTGAGACATTTATTAAATGAAAACATTTATATTTCTGCATTATCGAGTCTTGAAAATCAAGGTTGTTACAGGAACCCACTACTCTCTACTAGAATCAAAGGAATGCTCAACTTTCTCTCTCTCTCATCTCTCTCACGATTTCTCCCCTTTCTCTCTCATTTGGTGATTGAATTTGAGTTGCTGAAGGAATTGAAGGGTTGAGGAGCTTAGGCTTGAAGCTGGAACTTGGATGAATTGAGGCTTGGAAACCAGGAAGTTTAGCTAGGACATACGTTCAAGGCTTGGAGGTTGTAGCTTGTCGGAATCAACTATAATTGAGGTAAGTTTTCATCACAGATCATGTTAAGGAATTCTGGTATTTGTGTGGGATTAGACTGAATTTTGGGTATTAAAATAGCTGAGTGTTAAGTGGTAATTTCTACTAAATTAGGGTATTGATTTTAGTATAGTTGTTAGGAGATTAATGTTTAAAGTATGTGATTTAATTCTGAACTCGTAGCTGGGTTTAGTTATAATTGAGAGGCCTTATTGGGTTTGAGTTCTAGAATAGTTGGTTGGGAGAAACATGAGGAAAACCCAGAATTTCTGGGTTCGAAGAGGGCACTCCACGACCCAGCTCTGGGGTGTCGCGTCGCGTGTGCCCAGAAGGGCCTGGGTTACTCTCTGAGATTGGGGCACGCTGCGACCCACTAAGCCAAGTCGCGGCCCACCTCCTCTTTGGCTTGGGACCTTGCTCTCTAACTTGGGGGCAAGTTGTGACCCACTAAGCCAAGTCACGACCCGCCTGGGGATTTTAACCTTAAAATTGTTTCTAGAATTGGTAAGGCCCGGGGGTTCGAACCTAGGTGCTCAGGACAATTTCTACTACCCGGTTTATTAGAAATTGATGTCCTGGAGGCTAGTTTCTGCCTCCTAAGTATTTATTTGGATTGGAAGTTAACAATTACCCATTGGACACTGTGACTAGGTTTATCGCCAAGGCTCAGGACTGAGGATTGTGCTTAGGACCATTCCATTATCTCCGTTCGGAATTAAAGGTAAGAAAATTGCACCATTGTGTGGCTATGTTGGGATTGAGATTCCCTGTATTTGAATAGAGATGTTGTATAATTGTGATAATGCCATGTGAGCATGAAATGAACGACGTAAGAGTGCCGGGGCTAATAATTTGCGCACAGGACGCGACTCGGCCACTGTGAGCTAAGGTTAACTAAATAAACACTGGACTCGGCCTAAGCGAGCCGGAGTTAGTAGGTTAAACAGAGGGTGCGGCCTAAGGGCGTCGACCTTGAATATTGTATGATGATTGTGATAAACTGGTGAATATAAATATGTTTTATGTTGTTAATCTAATGCTTATGGCTAGTTGAATATCTGGATGATTGACTTCTGATTCATTGATTGTCATCACTGATTATGTGTCTGTTGTGCTGTTATGGTTTTCTTGCTGGGCCTTAGCTCACGGGTGTTACGTGGTGCAGGTAAAGGCAAGGGTAAGATGGACCAACCATGAGTTTGAGAACTCTGGGGGTGAGATGTACATTTTCAGATGCTCGTCCACCATGGCCGAGGGATTGTACAGGGACAAAAAACCTAAAATGTATATTTTTCCATTAGAGTGACCTTTTCTTGTGTATAACTTTTGGAAGTTTGTAAATTCATCCTTTAAACCCTGGTTTTGGGATCCCATGTGCTAAACATTTATTTTAATGAAAATTGTCTGTTTATGACCAAAATATTTTTAACCCTAACTTGATTATGACTTTAGGATCGCATCTTTATTCAAATGACTTGATTAGCAAGTCTTGCACTATTTTAAACACACAGTGTAACTGTCTTGGTTATTCAGGGCGTTACACATCGTCAATGGCTGGATCGAGAATCTGGTGATTGAGGCTGGAAATCAACAAACGCTTGTTCATGGTGCTTGGGTCGAAGGGTGGAAATCGACGTACGCTCGTTCGTTCAGATATGAGTTGGGACGATGTCTCAGAGGAGTATTCGACCTGCTTGGTCGACACAAGGATGACAGAATGGGGCTAAGGCCTTCATCCATCTTCTAGGGATGTTCCATTCTCGTTTTTCTTTGATTTTGATTTTGACTTGGCATTGATTTTGGGATTCCATGAGTTGATGCAACCCACACCTACAAACTGATGATTATGTTGACAATAAAGAAGTCATTCTCTAGAGCTGATAAGATGGTAAACGGGGTGGAAGATTTGTGGGTTTGTTTCTATTTTTTTATGGGTTTTTAGTTATGTCAAATTTGTGGGTTTGGAGCTTGGTGACGAGGGTTTATATTTTTTTTCTGGGTTTTTGTTGTGTCAAAAATGAGAGAGAAAGAGAGAGAGAAAGGATTGAAAATGAGAGAGGGAGAGAGAGAGTGTGAGGTACTGGCATGAGAGGTCTAGGTTTGGAGCGATTTTGGATTGATGCTTGAGAAGAAGATGAACAATACTAGTGCAGTCATGAATTCCATTTGGATTTGTCGAAAATGTTTCATGATTTAGTTTTTTATTTTAATGAGTTTCTACATATGATATTGTTGGAATCCTAATTTGAATATGCATTGAATCTTAATTTTTATGTAGGTATATTTTTTGTACGCCCTGATTTTCCCACGGGCTAATTAGCGAGTTGAGCTGCGGCCTAATCATGATTATCTCGTGGACATCCCCAACACCAAAGCTGCCATCATAAGGTCGTACCTCCTTAGCTCAAGGTAACCCAAGGGTTCGCCAAGCTTGCCTAAGAACTGAGTCCGGACTCTGAATGCCGAAGGTCGAGTTAGGTATCCAGATCGTGGTACGAGCTGGATCTGGAGGCTATGACCCTTTGTAAAGTCAACACACGCAAGGTAAACGTGCATATATCAGACATCACGTGTCTGATATGCCCCTGACTTCTCGGGCACGCAGCAGGAACGTGCGTATTCAGACACCCACGACTGGGTTGGGCCGTGCGGCCCATTACCTCCTTACCTATTGATTTGACCACACTTATGTGTCAGGTTTAGGAATTAATCATGATTGTCACAGAGTTGATACGATAGGTAAGAAGGTCACGGGATGACCTTCTTACCAACTCCCAGGTGCCTTCTCCTATAAATATGGAGACCCTGGGAGTTGATAAGGGTTGGATTCTCTCTTGTAAGAAATACCCTGTAATCAAATATCCAGTATATAGCAATAATACTGACTAGTGGAGTAGAAGGATTTTAACCTTTGAACCACTTAAAAAACGTGTCTTGAGTTACCCTTTCATTGCTAAGATCATATATCTGTTTCGGTTCAACATTAGCACTAATCCCTTTATCTTCTTTTCTTAATTATCTGTTGGCGAAAAACCGCACCAACGATTTGGTGCTTTCATTGAGAGCAAGTTTGGTTAGTGCTGTCGCAAACATCCAACTATGGTGACTACTCGATCCAGGCACGGTAACGAGACAGAACAACATGATGGGCAGGAGGCTCATCATACTGCCACCCCTGGTGAACAAGTTCCTGAAACCCAACAGCGGCCAGGAAAGCAGCCGGCGGGCCAAGATGACACCGGAAGCTCAGCGCCCCGGCCATCTAATCCAAACCTGTGTTATTACACGGCGGTGGAGATGGAGAACGCTCAGTTGAGGAGCCAGCTAGTGATAGCTAACCAGCAGATCAAGGATGTGCTGGCCCGACTACCCCCTCTCACAACCGACGCTAACGTCGGAGAGAGGCAAGGCGAGGCTCCTAAGTCTCGTCGGGGTAACCGGTCCAGGCATAGCCGCTCGGATAGACTTCCGACAGCCAACTCCACTCCTTCATCACACCACCGAGAGGCAAACTTCGAAGAAATGCCTGAAGCCAAGCAACAGCAATACAACCGTTCGGTCAGAACGTCAACTCCTAGCTCCCAACCATCCTCGATAGCGCCAAGGGGAGCTCGAGGAAATTTCCGAAGGAGATCCGCGGAGGGGTCGCAGCATCAGCCTGTCCCCAACAACCATCCTGCGCCTCGTCCAGATCGCCAGGCGCAGGACCAGTAGGTTGGCAGGGCCGAAAGGCCCCCACCAAATTTGATCCGTCCCGACGGAACTAGGATCGCCTCTCCAGTCAGGCATCCTTCGTCTCCAATCAGATATCCATCTCCTCATCGGCCCGTCCGAGATATCCCAGCCTATGGGAGTAGTAGGAGAAACCCGCCATCAGCTGGACCTTCCCGGCGTAGCAGGGCGCCAAGGGAAAGCCTAGATCCTCACCACCAAAGGCAGACTCCAAGCCTATCTAGCAGGAGCACCTAGACCGGTAGTCGCCGGAGTGATCTCTCTGGGGGAGACCTGCGTCAACGTTTGAGTTCTGCACAAAGTCATCAAACCACCCAGGGAGGCGACCTGCGAGATCGCCTTAACTCTCATAGGAGGGAACCAGCAGGAGGAGATGGCCATGCTCGCTCAGGGGGGGCCCTGTCCGAAGTACGTAACGGAGGGAATGCCCCAAACAACCTATCTCAAGATAGGAGGGGCAATAACCCACCAAATATGTACAATGGGTCCGGAGCTATTGAACAGACCCGGAATAACCACGGGCATCAGGACCAAACCCTCGAGCGCCTGGTTCAGATGGAAGAGCTGATGAGGAAACTCTTGTCAGAAAAAGAAAAAGATGAATATGATTCAGGGGACGAGATGGAACTCTTCGCCCCCAGCATAGCAGCAATGGCGTACCCATCTGGTTTCTGTATGCCGCACCTGTCAAAGTTCAATGGGGACGGAGACCCATCGGACCATCTAGGGATGTTCAACACCCTAATGATGGCCCACAACTTTGGCCCCGAGCTGAGATGTTTAATCTTCCCTTCCACACTGACTGGACCTGCCAGGCAGTGGTTCAAGCAAAGTAAAAGACAGTCAATCAGCTCCTGGAAGACTTTCTCGGCAGATTTCAAAAGGGCATTCTGAGCCTCCCAGGCCGCCCGTGTTCAGGCCGACTCCCTGGCTAACGTGAGGCAGCAGCCCGGTGAGACTCTGAAGGCCTACCTGAGCAGATTTGCGAACGTCGCTGCTCGAGCCAGAGACGCGGATGATAGCTCCAAGCTCATGGCAATGATAACTGGAATCCTCATCGGAGGAGATCTCTAGAAGGATATACAAAGGAAGGGAGTCAGCTCGGTTAGCGAATTCCTTAACAGGGCCCAAGAATGGATAAACTTGGAGGAAGCTGAAGCCTCAGCTGCGGGAACCAGCCAGGTCCCCGAACAGCCCGCTGGAGTGGGGACGGAGGTCGTGGCAGCGACCCAAAACGTCAGACAGAGCAACCAGCCCGATGGAGGCAAAAGAAAGGGAAATGGCGAAAACAGTCAACACGGCCAAAAGAAGAATAAGTCCGTAGACAAAGTCAAGCCTGTAACGACCCGGATTTTCAAGATTCGATAATGCGGAAATATAAATGTTTTCATTTAACAAAATGTCTCAAAAACCCATAGAAAAAAAAAACTTTTTGAAAAGTCGTATGGCCATACTTAACATTTAGTTACAAACATGTTTTATAAAGATTAGAGTGAGCCTAGTTTAGGAAAATTACACAACATTTCCAAAAATAAAAAGGCTTCCCAAAAGGTCGGTCCACATGTACATTTGCAAGGAAGACTCCAGCGCTCACTGCTCTGCCTTGCCCTTGCTCTTACCTACAACATGAAACAACTAGGTAAGCGAAAACGCTTAGTAAGATCAACTTCCAAACAAAGCAGATAGAGAAATAGGGATCCGGACCCATCCGGACCCTTCACAATCAATTTCAAGAACGCTAAAGCGTCCTGGCAAACTTATGGTCATGCCTGATAACCAAGGATAAATTAATTCACATCTAGATAAAAATCCTGCACTCAGAAAATCCCAGAACAAGCAGATATATTATATCGCAACTAATTCTTACCAACAATTATATCCCTGCACTCAGAAAATCCCAGAGCAAGCAGATATATTATACCACCATATAATTCGAGACCAACGCTCGACAATTTCCAACAATTCAGGCGTAACGCGCCCTCCAACATAATTGCTAATCTGTAAAAGAGAACTGAGTCTCCACACTAAGATCTAGCCAATAAATATCCTCAACAATGGTAACTATCGTGTTACCTAGGGCATCGCGACTTATCCAAGAGTGTAATCCAATTTACACGGTTTTACGGAGACTTTTATGTTAATCAGTGGTGCTGGTGAGCAGCTGCCCCTAGGGTGTTTAACCTCACTCAATCTTGGCAACCCCTAGTATCTCTAGGCACTCTCACGGAATGGCCAATATTCACGGCTGCTATCCGGGAATAACTTATCAGAGCACTTGCTCGGATTCTAACCGTCCAATGATTAAGTAAGCATGAGGGCCCCTAGGTCCCATTTATCTTGGCGCCCCTAGGTTTAACCAGCTTATCCTCATCTCATGGCCACTCGTCGCGGTAATGAACCGGACATAAATAAAATCAAGCAGTGTGACGGGGATCAACCGTCTAGGATATGACGGACTTCTACCGTTCATATTTTCTAAATCAGCACTCACTAGACTAACGTCTCTAAGCAACTTTCTATGACAGTCTATATATATGCATGTATCCCTATACTAACATACAAGACAATAATCATTTCATGTTGCAGCCATACAATATAAGTTGACTTACTTGGAGTCCTTAGCGCTCAGCAAGTTTTCACCCTCCAACGTTCAGTCCAGTTACGCTTAGCCAATACTGTAGTTATCCATACAGTATACTCGGATTAATTATGGCACTCATAATTCATTATTATTATTTTGGGCAGTTTAGTTATTTTAATAAAAGTCATTTGTAAGGATTTACAATCCTTATTTGGTTTTAAACCTATTAAGGAAAGTTATACAAAATATTCTAGACTAAACCCTAAGTCTCGGGGAGACCTATCCTAAGGTCTCGATACCTAGGCTCGGGTATCACAATGGTATTTCCCACAATCCGCTAAAAATCTTATTCTTTCCAGATATCGCTATTAACCCGCACTTTCGACTAGTCGGTTAAAATATGTAAGATTTTAGCCGGTATTATATCCAGAAAATACAAATAAATTCCTTAATTATTTTTAAAGAAAATAAACTCTTTAAATTTTCCTTTTATTTTTCTTAAGGTTTTAATATCTAAAAACCGTTTTAAGAAAATTGCCTAATTTGTCTTAATTAGGAAAACCGTTATAAATTTCTCATCTTGACTAATTAATTTTCCAAAAGCAATTAATCAATTTTACTTACTAGGAAAATAATTTATATAATTATTTTCTCAAAATATAGGGTTTTAAACCCTCTTTTAATTTATTAACTATTAATAAATTAAATCTCTTATTTTTAGAAAGAATAAAAACTCTTTAATAAAAATAATTCATTTAAACTCAAAGGGTAAATTTTAGTGAAAATATGATTTCAAGACTTACCATTTTATATCTTGAAATAAGCAAAATTTTACTTTTTACCTTATGTTCCAAAATCTCATTTTTACACTAAGTGTGAAAAACCTATTTTTCACATTTTTAACTACATACTTCGTTAGTTCATAACTTGAAATTTACTTACCCAATTGTTAGCAAAATTTCCCAATTCCATGTTTGTTATGCCATTTAGGTCTTCGTAAAATCTTAGGTCAAAATGAGCATTTTTGATTGGTGAAATCATTTTCCAACAATGAGGTAAAAATGACCTTATTTTCAAGTCCTTATTTTTTTCCAAACTTTGACAGTTAATAACTTTCAAACCGTTTAATATTTTCTTACAAAATTTTACAGTGGACTAATAGGTTATTCCAGAAATATGTCCACAAAATTTTAAAAAAAACTGGGTTCATTTTCCCTATACAGTGGCTGTCCAAATTTGGTTCCGAAAATAAGAATACGAAAAAACAGTTTTTTACCTAAACTTTGAAATATCATAACTTACTCATTTCTAAACATTTTTTAGTGTTTCAAAAGCTCAATTTTATGTACTCAATCTCAAAAACATCAGAGTACAGTTTAATTTTACAAAAACAATATACAGTGGCTGCTTGACCCCTTGGAAGTCACAGCTTAAAACATGTTTTGTTTTAGGGTATCCTACAAAACCCTTGGGGGTTTTGGTTCCCATTTTCAAAAATCAATACACATGCATCATAAAAATTATTAAACAACTACCATAACCTTATTACATCATCAACAAGAAACTCTAAGCATTAGATATACAAAATAATACTTAAAACTAAAAACCCTACAACAAACTCATCAAAAGTAAACTTTTTACCTCTTTGGTGTTCTTGCTTAAGGTTTGGACCTTCCTATAAGCTTTGACTCCTTCAAAACCTTTCAAAAACCCTAACAAACTTCCCCCAACAACATAGTCAATTAGCTATTTGAAACTCTATGCTTAAAACTTTACAAAAACCTAGATTAGTAAAAGTTTACCTTAGGGAAAATACTTCCTAGACCAAGACTTAGCCTCCAAGTTTTCCTTGGTGTTCTTGAGGTTGAATATTGAGAGAACACTTTGAATGGTCTTAAAAAATCAGATGAGAGTGAATGAGAGAGGGAGAGTGGTCGGATTTGGGGGTTAGAATGGCTCACACAACTCTTCAAAATATCACAAAACACTTGAGTGCTTTTCTACCCACTTGACTTCTTAATTAAAATGGGAGTTAAACTTTATAAAATTGGGTTCACACCACTCTAAAACACCACATGGCCGGCCACCCTTTCCCATATATGATCATTTCATTATTTTTTTATTTTTTTATTTTTTTATTAAAGGTTAATAAAGGTTTCATAAGAAGAAAAGTCCAAATTGGCTTTTGACACCTTTTTTTTCACTCTTATTAAGTTTTAATCACCAAACTTAACATTAATTAATTAAATTAAATGTCTCTCACATTTAATTTAATTAATCACATAGTAAAATTTAACCTAAGGTCCATTCATGGAATAAAATTCCCCATTTTGGTAAAATTAGGCATTTAACACAAAATGCCCTAAAATTTCCATTTTCTTTTAGGTTTATTATTTTTGACCAAACTTTAACTTTTATGAATGTATTTTATGCCCAAAATATAATTGCCATGATTTTTCATTTTATTTTCCGAGATTTTTACCCGATCAGGGTTTTTGTGTCGGTCCAGGACCGAAAGTCTTATCTTGACTTTTAAAATCACAAAATTCATATTTTGGCTAGCAATAACTCATGGAATACTTACAAACAAAATATAATATTATTTAAAATAATATTCTTAACCCGGGGGAAAATCCCGACCCGAGTCGTTTAAAGGTACCCGAAAATGCAGGACGTTACAAAGCCCGTCTTCGCGACTTATACAGAGCTCACCCAGTCTAGGGAGAATATCTTCCTAGCTAACTCTACTCGAGTCCCCTGGAAGAGGCCGGAGCTATTAAAGCACCACAAGGGGAAGAGAGACACCTCCAAGTTTTGCCGTTTTCATAACGATGTTGGCCACAATACCGACGATTGTAGGCATTTAAAAGATGAGATCGAGACTCTCATCCGAGCCGGCCCCTTGGCTCAATACACACGGAACAGGGTTCCAGCAAGTCGACCTGCTCCAGAAGTCCCGGCCAGTCAGCCTGGGCCTCGGGTAGATCAGGATGTCCCTCCTCCCATGGTTGGAGGAGAGATATCCACCATCTCTGGAGGTCTGCATATGGCCGGCACGAGCAGAGGCGCCCAGAAAAGATACGTGAACGAACTAAAGGCTCATAACGGAGTAGAGTTCATCCCGAAGCAGCGTTAGTCAAAGCAGCAGCTATTGGAGAGGCAACCGATCATTTTTACGGAGGAAGATGCGGGCCATGTCCAGTTCCCTCACAATGACCCTTTGGTCGTGGCAGTTCAGCTCGCCAATCGGAGGATGCAGAGGGTGCTGATCGACAGTGGGAGCTTGGTGAACCTCCTATTCTGGTCCACCTTAGAGAAGATGGGTTTGACCGTCGCCGAGCTGAAGGCGACCTCCATGATGTTGTATGGTTTTTCGGGAGAAGGATCAGCAGCAATAGGGACGATCGAGCTGGTGATCACCCTAGGAGAAGGATCTCGGACAGTATCCAAACTTCTCGAGTTCGTGGTCATTGACTGCTCCGCTGCCTACAACGCCATTTTGGGACGACCTACACTCATAGCTTTTGAGGCCGTCACTTCCATTCGCCACCTCGCGATGAAATTCCCTACTTCCACGGGAATATGCACTGTTCGTGGCGATCATCTCGCTGCCAGGGAATGCTACAACATTTCTATGAAGGGAAAATCTAAACCCGGGCAGCTGGCAATGGCCATTCAAGATGGTGAAGAGGAATCTCAGGAACCCTTAGCTGATCCTGAGATTGAAAAACCTCAAAGTGTCGAAGGGGAAAATGTCATCTTAAGTGAGGATATTGACCCCCGAATAGGCGAGGACAGATCCGAGCTCCAGACGATTGAAGAGCTCGAGGAAGTGAACATTGATCCGTAGAATCCATCACGGATGGTCAAGCTCGGGAAAAACCTCTGTAGCAAGAGGAAGGCGGAGTTGACTAAGTTTCTGTGGGATAACCTGGACATGTTTGCATGGTCCCATGAGGACATGGTGGGAATCAGCTCGAGTGTCATCATGCATACACTTCATCTGGATAAAAGCATTTCCGTCAAGTCCCAGAAGCAAAGATGCCTAGGAACAACTCGGGCTGAAGGCTTGGAGGAAGAGGTGGCCCGGCTCAAGAAATGCGGCTTTATCTGTGAAGCCAAGTTTTCAATATGGGTCGCCAACCCCGTGCTGGTCCCGAAGCCCAACGGAAAATGGCGGACCTGCATAGACTTCTCCGACCTGAATAAAGCCTGCCCCAAGGATTGTTTTCCACTGCCAAGGATTGACCAGCTGGTAGATGCCATGGTGGGGCACGAGCTCATGTCCTTTATGGACGCGTATTCAGGCTACAATCAGATTGCCATGAATCCGGCGGACCAGGAACACACCAGCTTCATGACCCCGACTAACGTCTATTGTTACAAGGTCATGCCGTTCGGGCTGAAGAATGCCGGAGCTACCTACCAAAGGTTAGTAAACAGAATGTTCGCAGGCCAGATCGGGAAAAACATGGAAGTTTACGTTGATGACATGCTAGTCAAGTCAAAGACTGCTGATAACCATGTTTCCGACCTGGAAGAATGTTTTAGGATACTACGGGAGTATGGCATGAGACTTAATTCGCAGAAGTGCACTTTTGGAGTCGCGTCCGGGAAGTTCCTGGGCTTCATAGTCAATACCCAAGGAATCGAGGCAAACCCCGACAAGATCAGATCCCTGCTTGAGCTTCCCTCGCCCAAGTCGCGAAAAGATGTCCAAGGTCTGACAGGAAGAGTGGCAGCCCTCAATCAGTTAATTTCCAAGTCCACCGATAAGTGTTTGCCATTCTACAACCTGCTCCGAGGAAACAAGAAGTTTGAATGGACAGAGGAGTGCGAAAGCGCATTCCTCGACCTGAAGGCACATCTGGCCAAGCCGCCCGTACTATCCAAACCCAAAGCAGGAGAGCCTCGTTTTCTCTACCTGGCTGTCACTGGGGATGCAGCTAGTGCCGTGTTGGTACGAGAAGAAGGCCGAGGTCAGAAACCAGTCTACTACATCAGCAAGAGACTTCTCGGGGCTGAATCCCGGTACCCGTTGATGGAGAAATTGGCGTTCTGCCTTATCACGGCCTCGCAAAAGCTCAGACCATATTTCCAGTCCCACTCGATACACGTCATGACCGATCAACCTTTAAGGCAGGTTTTGCAAAAACCTGAAGCATCGGGACGTTTGTTAAAATGGGCAATCGAACTCAGTCAGTTCAAGATTTTGTACATTCCGTGAACTGCTATAAAAAGTCAGGCCCTGGCCGATTTTATGGCAGAATGCACGGGATTCCAGGAGGATCCCGCAGAAGACTCACCCCAAGTCACCTCGCCCCAGGCGTCGTGGAGGATCTTTGTAGATGGTTCGTCCAACGAGAACGGCTCCGGAGCTGGAATCATTTTGATATCCCCCGAGGGACATAGATTCCACTCGGCGCTGAGATTTGGATTCAAAGCCTCCAACAACGAGGCCGAATACGAAGCTTTGCTGGCCGGGCTGGGGATAGCCTAGGAGTTGAAGGCGAGCTCCGTCCAGTGCTTCAGTGACTCCCAGCTCGTGGTAAACCAGGTTCTGGGCGAATATCAAGCAGGGGACCCAAGATGGCCGCCTATCTGGCAAAGGTAAAAGCTGAGCTGTCCGCGTTTGAGCGAGGCTCGATCGAACAGATACCTCGGGAGCATAACGCTAACACAGACGCTCTTGCCAAGCTCGCCACCTCTGGGGAAACGAAGACCTTGGGGCTAGTGCCAATAGAGTTCTTGGAGAAACCAAGCATAGTGGATGTCAGGACGGAGGTCGAGATGATCGATGCCAGGCCGACCTAGATGACCCCCATCCTTGAGTATCTCGTCGAGGGAAAGCTGCCTGAAGGGCGTAATGATGCGCGGCGAGTACTCTATCAAGCTCCCAGGTATACTATAGTAGATGGGGTGTTATACCGGCGTGGGTACTCCCTGCCTCTCCTACGATGTGTTCTTCCAGGTGAAGCAAAGGCCATCCTGCAGGAGGTGCACAAGGGTTTTTGCGGTGACCACACTGGGGGGAAAAACTTGGCCTTAAAGGTCCTAAGGCAAGGGTATTACTGGCCAACTCTGTCCAAGGGCTCGATTTCATACGTGAAGAAGTGCGACAAGTGCCAGCGGTTCGCCGCAGTTTCCCGAGCTCCTCCAGTCGAGCTAAAGATGATCTCGTCCCCATGGCCGTTTTCCGTTTGGGGGATAGACTTGGTTGGCGCCCTCTCCACTGGAAAGGGCGGGGTCCGTTACGTCGTGGTAGCCATCGACTACTTTACGAAGTGGGCAGAGGCAGAACCTTTGGCAACGATAACGTCCAAAAAAGTGCTTGACTTCGTGGTTAAAAGCATTATCTGTCGATTCGGCCTGACCAAGAAGATCGTTTCCGATAACGGCACTCAGTTCGACAGCGACCTGTTCACCTAGTTTTGTGAAAGGTATTGAATTGTGAAAAGTTTCTCCTTCGTGGCCTATCCTCAGGCGAATGGCCAGGTCGAAGCTGTCAACAAGACTCTAAAGGCGAGCCTCAAGAAGAGATTAGATGAAGCGAAGGGGGTCTAGCCGGAACAGCTCCCCCAGGTCCTATGGGCATACCAGACCTCGCATCGGACTCCTACGGGTCATACTCCTTTTTCCCTAACCTTTGGGAGTGAGGCAATCCTCCCCGTGGAGGTTAAAGTGCTTTCGCATAGGGTCCAATCTTACGACCAGGACCGCAACCACGAGCTACTGTGCAATTCCCTTGACCTAGTTGATGAAAGGCGAGAAGAGTCGCAACTCCAGCTCGCCCATTATCAGCAGAAAATCACTCGCTATTTCAACTCCAAAGTCAAAAAGCGCGCCTTTAGCGTTGGTGACTTGGTCCTAAGGAGAGTTTTCCTGGCCGGGAAAGATCCCAAAGATGGAGTCTTGGGACCAAACTGGGAAGGACCGTACCAGGTCATCGAAATCATTAAGGAGGGAACTTATAAGTTAGCTCGGCTTGATGGAGGGGCAGTCCCGCGGACTTGGAACGCCATCCATTTAAAGAAATATTATCAATGATTCACTTGTAAGGCCTAGGAGGGCCATTTTTTATGTATTAATGAGAATCAGCTTTTTGTACATGTTTGCTAGTGTAATCTAAAGTAACCACAAAAGACCCTTTCCCAGTTACTAGGGGGGCATATGGTACCTGGATATAACCAAGTCTCCTTAATGACTTAGAAGTTGATTCATATCGATTGACCATTGTTTTTCTTAAAAAACGCGAGATATTGATAAGGATTAACGATAACTAAGTCCTATCCTGGATATAACCGGGTCATAAAACTTAGAAGTTGATTTAAATCTATTGATCGTTGTTCTTCCTAAAAGAGCTCGAGATATGGATAAAAGTTAACGCGAACTAAGTTTTCAAAATAAGTTCCTGGTCATAACCGGGTCATAAAACTTAGAAGTTGATTTAAATCTATTGATCGTTGTTCTTCCTAAAGAGCTCGAGATATGGATAAAATTTAACGCGAACTAAGTTTTCAAAATAAGTTCCTGGTCATAACCGGGTCATAAAACTTAGAAGTTGATTTAAATCTATTGATCGTTGTTCTTCCTAAAGAGCTCGAGATATGGATAAAAGTTAACGCGAGCTAAGTTTTCAAAATAAGTTCCTGGTCATAACCGGGTCATAAAACTTAGAAGTTGATTTAAATCTATTGATCGTTGTTCTTCCTAAGAGCTCGAGATATGGATAAAAGTTAACGCGAACTAAGTTTTCAAAATAAGTTCCTGGTCATAACCGGGTCATAAAACATAGAAGTTGATTTAAATCTATTGATCGTTGTTCTTCCTAAAGAGCTCGAGATATGGATAAAAGTTAACGCGAACTAAGTTTTCAAAATAAATTCCTGGTCATAACCAGGTCATAAAACTTAGAAGTTTATTTAAATCTATTGATCGTTGTTCTTCCTAAAGAGCTCGAGATATGGATAAAAGATTAACGCGAACTAAGTTTTTCAAAAAATTGTAACCAAAATGCGTAAGGGCAAGAAAGAGGATCAATTAAAAGAGTTGAATCAAATTTTCTCGAGGTGGAAGCACCTCATGCAAAGGTTACACAAAAAAAAATATTAAAAAATAGTGAAGGGCGCAAGAGAAGAAACACCCTAAGCTCCGCCAGGTGACCTCTTGGAGGTCGCCGTCTCGCCTTGCTCAGCTGCACCAGAGCCTTCCCTGGCCTCGGAGAGCGCTTCTTTATCAAGGCGAGCTTGGAACTTCACCAGCAAGCGCTCCCAGAGGCTCGCCGACAGGAAGGAGAAGTCAGCGTCCGGATTGTAGGCCCAGCAATGGTAGAACAGGTCTTCCAGGGACTTTTCCGAAGTTGTCTGCTCGGCCTCTAGGGCGGCCCAGGCGGCCTGAGCCTCAGCCTTCGCGGCATCTAGGTATGTCCGCGAGGTGGCGAGGGAGGTCTCGAGCTCTTGGACCTTCGAGCGGGTTTTTTCCAACTCGACCTGCAAGGCCACCAAGGCATCCTTAGCCGCCTGCAGGGTCATCTGGTGCTCGCTCCTCATGTCCTCGAGCTGAGTTTTGGTCCTGGCGATGCTCCGGTGAAGGGCAACGGCGCTCTGCGAAGGTGAAAAGACAATTGCCTTAGAAAAAAGAGAAAAAAACAGGGCAAAATGTAATGATAAAAACCACAAAAAGGTTAGTTAGCTTACCGTCATGGCCATGCCCAGTGAAGACTCCAGCACGCCCACTGGGCTCATTGTCTCGATGGCCCGGAGCTCCTTCTTGGTGAACTTGTATATATGGCTGACGGCGTAATTTGCCGACTCATACACCGTTCCCCGGAAGGCTTCGGGGATCTTCCCCAGGTCCTGGGATTGACTGGGATGCGTACCTCAGAGGGTACAATCGTCGAGGTCCCGAGCTTCATTCCTACGTCCCGGGCAGCGGCCGGAGCTCGCGGAGGGGGTGGAGGCATGTTGCTTCCCCCTGCAGCAGCAGGAACCGCTCCCATGACCTGGGCAGCTGGGGCTTTCTCCTTCTCCTTTGCAGGAGACTTGGCGGGGGTCCCGACGGCGTGCTTGGACGTCTGGAGCCTCTTCATCCTTGGCCCGGCGGCCCCTGCTGGGGGGTTCCCCCCGAAGAACGCACCTCGCAGGCTCTCCTCGGGCTGAGACATCTCTTCTGTCAAAACAAAAACATGGTTAGTACGAGAGTTAGCAATCATGCAAAAACAAAAACAAAGGGGTAAAGAGAGAAATTCGAGTATATGAATACTAAGGGAATCCTACCCCCCGAGCTAGAAGAAGAATCTAAGTTGATTACTTCCCAAGCTGGCGCAAGTTCTGGGTCCGAGGCTGACTCAGGGCTAGATTCCTCTACATATTGCCTAAGCCCCGGAGCTACGGCACCCCTCCGGAGTGATGGCCATGACCGAAGGTTGGTCCCATACTCCTCGAATAGGATCGACCTAAAAGCTAGGGTGTTATCTACTACTACGGTACCCCTAGGCCGACTATCTTGGTAGTCTAGCACAAGCCGGTCGACACAATGGAGCAGGGTTGTGTTCAAGTCCGGATCACTTCGGTGACGATGGACGAGCTGCCTAGGATTGAACCTAGCCAGCCGGGGGTCTGCTGTGGCCCTATCTAGATTCCTAAACATGTAAGGGTTACCTTGGCCAAAAGGACCCGCGGCTGCTCCGGATTAGATCCTCTCCTCGCCCGTCCTTTGGGCAGCCTCCAAAGCCCGCTTCCTGTTCCTCACGAGGGGAACTTCGTCGTCCTCGTTCTCCTCATCTTCATCCCCCGCGACCTCCTCCACGATGATGGGTCTGGTGTCGCGAGTTGGGGGAAGCCCCCGGGGCCTCTTTAGGTTCAAAGTCTGATTTGGGAAAATCAGCTTGCAGGCCACCATCGTCTCGTCCGTTACGAGCACACGATAATCTTTCTCACTGGGGGGCAAGCCCGCCAGTGTCTCGTATTGGGCCCCGAGGGTCACAGATTTCTCTGTCCTCGCGAAGATGGCTGCAGGATTAGTCTAAGTCAGAAAGGGATACGGGAGGAGCTAAAACGACACTTAACTTACGAGCTAAGGATAAAAAAAAAACACTTACGAGGACGATTGAAGTAGTGGAGCTCGCAGTTTCTGAACCCCGTCGACATGAAGAATTGATCCTTGAAGTCATTGGGGTGGCTGGGCAGCTCGATGACCGCAGCCGTATTGGGAAATCGGGTTAAGTAGTAAAACCCGTCACCTCGCCCCCGCTGATCCGGGCTGGCCTTGAGGCAGAAGAAGTACAAAATGTTCGCTGGAGTGGGGACCTCCCACTCGTGCTTCAAAAATAAATATCTCAACCCCGCCAACAACCGATAAGAGTTGGGGGGGAGCTGAAATGGGGCCAACCTCACATAATTCAGGAAGTCAGCAAAATACTGAAGGCCCCCGCCTTAAAATGCTCACCGCTCCAGGCAACGAACGATTCGTCGAGCGGCGCACAGCTCCGCTCGCCTTTCGCGGGAGGTCGGGCAATCACTGACGTCCTCCCCAGTGCGATGTTGTGGGAGAGGAATATCTTATTGATCTTTGTCTGGTCGGTAATCTTTGAGACGATCCTCTCCGCCTCAAAAAATGCATCAGGAGCCACCTCGAGCTCCTTCTCCACTGCCGGCCCAAAGCGGGGGATCGGGGAGTCAGGCATCACCGCTTTTCCTTTGTCCTGCTGGGAGGCCGAGTTGCTGATGGTCTTCTGTGGGGCATTCCTCTTTGGTGCCATCTGGTCGCCTAGCAAACAAAAGAAAAGATTTTAGAAAAGGCTACCTAAGCATGAGGAAGAATCAAAGTGTTATTTGCACGAGCTGAGGTAAGCCCAGCCCATGGAGAGTGAGACCACGCGGTTCTATGAACACGCGTCTGTGCTCCCAACAGATCCCAGATTACTCAGAATTCGTGTGTCAGGAGGGTCAGGATAGAATTTGCCTTGGGGGGAAAGTTTTAGCAGGCAAGGAAGGAAAAACCGCCTGTGAAGCGTGTCCCCTAAGCTACCCTGTTTTGCACCCAAAATACCAAAACTTCTACCCAGAAATTTTCCCCAGAAAATGCATCCTGTAAACCATACTCCCAAACGTTTTCCTACAGCAAAAATACCCTAACCTAAAAGGCTTCCACCCTTCATACCCACAAAAACCAGTAAACCCTTGCATGTGGCTACAGTAAATATTTACCTAAGCTACAGTGAAAAATATTTTCAAAACACGCATGGTCAGGAGACTTACAATGTTTGGCTGGAAGGTGGATGAAGGTGTCGCCTAGGTGGGAGCTTCGTCGGAGTGTTTGTTTCCAAAGCTTTGAAGAAGTCCTTACGCCTGAGCTTCTTGAGCAACTGAGAATGGCAGTCACGAAGAAGAGGGTTTCTTTTTCTTCTGAGATGAAGAGAGAAGAAGGAAGGAAGTTCTGAGAAATTTCAAATGAAAGGGTGGCCCATGCGTAGGGTGGCCACCCCTTTTATATACGTGATGGGACACATATAAAGGGCCGTTGGATGGCCCTGATGAGGGATCCGAGGCCCTCCACTCGAAATACGAAACGACGGCTGGGCATAGGCTAGGCCATTAAATGCGGTTCTCGTAAGACGTACCGTCACCAACCACGATGTTCCACGTATCAGGCGCTTGCGTAAGATGTGGAATGTGAAGAGTTCATGGGGAAGCCTAAAAGCCCCTACTGTGGCCTTATACGACGTGGTATTGTTGGAGATGTGCCCTGAAAGCATATGTAGTAGACATTGTTTTTATGAAATAAATAAATAAATTGAATTTGTTATGCATATATTTTATGGACTATATTATTCTATGATAATATTATGTAAATATCAGGAAAATTCCTAAGTTCATGAATGTAATCTCAAACACGTATTAGTATGAGAGGATTGTGTTTGACATAAATGAACTTGAATAGTTCGCAGTAAAATAAAGTTATGGAATCTTTAGATTAATTACTACAAGTACGGTCCACTAGTATTATGAATACATGTGATCTAGATCCGGATCACTAGTGTGGTAGGACACTTTAGTGGAGGTGCTTTATATATTGAGAATATATAGAACTGGACCAGATATGTTTATTAATACTTAGTTAAATACCGTTTCGAAGTATTAATTAAATATATCAACTGATGATCATATACAAATAGATCTTAATCCTGAGGTTACTATGAACTCCTGTTTATGTTATATGAGTTTTTTGATTCACTTGTTAGGGTCTGTCAGAATGATCAGGCTAAAAACTTTTGTTTTGGGAACTCATTATTATAGATGGGTGGGGACATAGTATACAGATATGGAATCTATACCTTCTTGCAAGAGATTGAATGATGGTTCTCTTAAGGGTTGACTTTTGGGACTGAAAGGTTATTGAGCTCAAATTCATAATTTAGTTATGAATTAACCTTCACTAGTAGAGTCAATGGTACTTAAGGAAACAAGACATAATTAAAAGGGTAAAACGGTAATTTTATTCCCGATTAATTATGAACCATTATTAGAGGGTCAAGTTGTATGCAATGATTAAATCAATGGACGCTTTATGATTATAAAGTACTCAGTAAATGAAATGTCTATAATTACAAGAGTTCAATCTCATATTTATAGTGGAATAATCATGAGATTAATAAATTAAGATTATTTAATTAAAGAGTTTAATTAATAATCTCAAATTTATTGGAGCTTGGAATTATAGGTCCATAGGTCCCCATAGCGGCTCTATCAACACTGTTCAAGGTAAGAGTTAAAATGAAGGGAAAATAGTTTAAAGACATATTTAGGAAGAAATTTGTTCTTCAGGCCAAATATGCAATTATATGATAATGGTGATTAATTAATTAATTACAAATTAGTTGTAGTTAACCAAATTAATTAATATTTAATTATTATATAATTTTCGAAATTATACTAAATAATTAAATTAAATTTCGAAATTTAATTAAATAATTAATTAATTGTAATTTTCGAAATTATGATTAATTAAATATTTATTTTCGAAAATTTGGGTTTAATTAATTAGTAGAATTAATTAAATATCTTTATTTGAGTGGGAGATGATAATCTGATAAGTTCAAATTGGATTTGAATTTAAAAGATTGATATTTATTCAAATAATTAATTATATTTGATAATTAATTAAAAAGATAGTTAATTTGAATTAGCTATCAGGTTGTTAGATCTTATCTGACAAAAAAATTTGAATAAATAATTAAATAAAATTTGAAAAACCAATATCCCTAGAAATTAGGAAGCTACACGTTCACACACAGTCCAAGACTGTGTGTGGCGTGTAAGGGCTGGCATTTTCAGGGATGAGATTTTCAATTTTATTTGTTTAATTAATTAATTAATGGATAATTCAAAAAATTGGTTTTTTGAATTTTTTCATTAATGGAATAATTAATTAATTAAAAATT
Source organism: Humulus lupulus (assembly GCF_963169125.1). Lineage (NCBI taxonomy): Eukaryota > Viridiplantae > Streptophyta > Magnoliopsida > Rosales > Cannabaceae > Humulus > Humulus lupulus. The sequence goes on along the minus strand of NC_084796.1, from coordinate 116,877,940 downwards.
AAATTGTAAAATGGTTACATATTTAATTTTTAAATTTTGAATATTTTCTGTTAAGTAAGACTGATCAGATTATTATTCAAAGATAAGAGAAGTGAGTGTGAGACAACTCAGAACATTCGCTCTGTGAAAAATAGAACGATAGTTTTCTCTCTCTCTGAAAATAAAGAACCAATTCTCAGGCCTATTCTCTTGATCTCATGAGTTGAGTACATCAAGAAGAATCACAAATAAACTATCCTTCATTCTCTAAGTGCTCACACATTTCTTGAGGTGTAGAGAACGCTTTGGAAGATCTTGGTGTGAGTACGTAGGAGCGGCTTGGATAGGAAGATCGTTCTAAATACGAAAAGATAGCAAGGACACTTGATAAGCTTCAAGAGGTATGATTTCTATTAGTATCTTGTTTATGATTAATGTATGTATATTAATGGATCCGCATATTTAAAGGTAGTTTAAATATGTTACAAAATTTTTGTTGTACACTGGGCCAACCACACCACCTTTCCGCTGCGTATTAGGAAACTCGTTCCTAACAGGTATACCACGAGCAGGGGCTTGGGGGGCAGATGTACGCCCTGATTTTCCCACAGGCTTATTAGCGAGTTGAGCTGCGGCCTAATCATGATTATCTCGTGGACATCCCCAACACCGGAGCTGCCGTCATAAGGTCGTACCTCCTTAGCTCGAGGTAACCCAAGGGTTCGCCAAGCTTGCCTAAGAACTGAGTTCGGACTCTGAAGGCCGAAGGTCGAGTTAGGTATCCAGATCGTGGTACGAGCTGGATCTGGAGGCTATGACCCTTTGTAAAGTTAACACACGCAAAGTAAACGTGCATATATCAGACATCACGTGTCTGATATGCCCCTGACTTCTCGGGCACGCAGCAAGAATGTGCGTATTCAGACACCCACGACTGGGTTGGGCCGTGCGGCCCATTACCTCCTTACCTATTGATTTGACCACACTTATGTGTCAGGTTTAAGAATTAATCATGATTGTCACAGAGTTGATACGATAGGTAAGAAGGTCACGAGATGACCTTCTTACCAACTCCCAGGTGCCTTCTCCTATAAATATGGAGACCCTGAGAGTTGATAAGGGTTGGATTCTCTCTTGTAAGAAATACCCTATAATCAAATACCCAGTATATAGCAATAATACTGACTAGTGGAGTAGAAGGATTTTAACCTTTGAACCACTTAAAAAACGTGTCTTGAGTCACCCTTTCATTGCTAAGATCATATATCTGTTTCGGTTCAACATTAGCACTAATCCCTTTCTCTTCTTTTCTTAATTATCTGTTGGCGAAGAACCGCGTCAACATTGTTAATTAAAGAATTTGGGGATAAGATTTTTATTTATCTTTAATTTTAATGTAATTGAGGTTATATTTTGTTAAAAAATTTCTTTTAATGAAAAAAAATGTTTTTTTTTCAAATTTTATTTATTTTTAACTGAATAATATTTTATTTTAAATTGATAAATTAACTAATTTAAAAAAAAAAGTAAGGGTATTTTGGTCCAATTAAAAAAATTGTTTGACCAAAATCAAACTCAGGGTATTAAAATGTTGCATTTTGTAAAATACATGGTCCAAATTATTATTTAACAAAACAGAAAGTCTGATCCGTAACTTTTACAAAAACAAAGATGCAAAATGATATTTACCTAATAATAATAAGCATTAGCATCACAATACTAATTTGACAAGAATAAATCATATTTCCATTTCATAATTAATATACAAGATTCGATGATATCGATAACAAAGAAATAATAAGCCAAAAGAGAGCACAAACATAATGTAATTTACTCTTAATGGCGAGAACTTTGAGGGCGGAAGTAATATTTTAGCAAAATGGTATGTAAGGAAGTAATATATTAAGCGGAAATATTTATTTTTTAACTTTTGGTTGAATGAATTCAATTCATTATATTCCCCGAAAAAAAATCAATTCATTATATAATATTTTTCAAAGCTTCATTTATTTAATAAATTTATTGGTATCCATCTATTAGATTACTGAACTCAACAGTACCTTAGCTAAGGCTAGTTGCTCTCTTCTCATGTGCCGCAGTGACCTTTTCTTTAGTTATTTAATGTAAATATTTTCATCACCAAATACCCAAAACCACATACACATGCAGTGTTCTTCCACACCCTTTTTTCACATTCACTCTCCCCTTTTTTATACAGATCACCGTCACCGTCACTTCATCTTCGATTTTGAGCCCAAGACTGCTTTGATTCTTGTCACTATCTTTAACTCTAGGTAGATTCGAGGGCTGCCATCTGGAAAAGTAAAAGGAAGAAAAAGGAAAGATTTTGATTCAAAAGGTGTGTGCTTGTGTTTACTATTGGCTGAATTTTTTTGGATTCTGACTCTGACCCAAGTGAGTTAAACCATAGTTGCTATGGTTAAGTGCCTTTTGGCTAGTTTTTGGGTTGAATCAAGGAAATGGGTCGGTGTGAATTGTTGATTTGGTGGTGAATTGAGAGAAGAATTTGTGAAAGATGCGGCGGCGGCCGGCCGATTACCGGCGCTCGGTTAGGAGAAGGTTTCCTCATTGGATCTGGGTTCTTCTTGGATTGTTCTCTATTGCAGGCCTGTATTTGTTCATAGTTCACCATAACCAGAATGAAGATCGGGTAGAACAGCCGATACTGGTAAGAGAATAGAGAGTATTTGTTATTTAATTGATCCTTGGTGTTTTTAGAGCAATGCCCATTTGATCTTTGATGCATTGAATTGTCGTGTGTTTTCGAACTATGTCGTTTGAATTGATCCCTGTTTTTATGCTGAAATTTTGATAGAAATGGCGAATGAAAAGTTGGGAGGGGTTTCAGGGGTTGTTTAGTTTTTGAACTTTTGGAGTTTGTTGTTTTGCGGTACATGGGAGGCTTTAAATGACTAAATTCAATAATTTGATTTCAATTCTGATTGTTGACTGGACTGACTGACTATTGCTTTAAACTGGATTATTCAGTGCTTTGCTATTAATCACTATCATTCAGCTTGCCCTTTAAAATGTGAGTCACAATGGTATTGATCTTATTGGGTATTTTGGCTATGAGGAGATTCTGTTTGTGTTGCATCTCATTATGATCTTTCAGCTGACGAAATCAATATATTTTTTTTATCATAACTTCAAGTACGGATCAACTGTTATCTTAAATCGCACTTTGTTTTTCACTGGTTGGCAATTGTAGTATTTTGCAAATGTAAAATCTTTACACGAATTGCTGTTATGGTAAAGTGGAAAATCACTTCTGTTTTAATTTATACTCCCAATTTTTATGCCAAAATACATTCTGTAAGAGTAAAATTTCTGACTTTGTTAAAAAGAAAAGGTTGTAATTTCTGACCAAGATTTTGTAGAATCTGTTTGTAGTTATTTCCAATTTTGTGACTGAAGAAATGTACAATTTTAACTTCAGGGAACTAGATAGTTCACGATGATATAATATTACCTTCTTCATTAGTCAAGTCGTTGAAGGCTGAAAGTAATTTCATGCACTATAGCAATGTTCAAACTTGTTCCATTTATCATTATGGCACAGAACCATTATTGCGAATTTTCCTTTCTAGATCTCTGTTGTCACATATATTGCTGAAAAATATATTAGTGTTTTTTTTTTCATGCATGCAATATTTTTAATGATCCATTCACACGATGCTTGTTTAACATGCTATCTTTTGCATAATAAACATAGTCTGTGAGGACTTTATTTATTTACTAAGTTGTTCTTGTAATTTGGTTTGGTTTGGGTGCAAAACTGAGAAGTACATGATATTCTTAATAATCTCTAATCAGAGTTGTATAATGTTCACCATAATATATCAGCACTACAATTAATGTATGGTTATGTTATTGTTCTTTCACCTCTGTGGTTTGTTTTTTGATTTTGGATATATTATGGTCTTGAAGAATCGGCATTCAGTTAAACAGCAAATAACATAATTGTAATTTAAAGTTGATGGAACTTCAAAGAACAAAAAGATATGCTATATGCTAAAATTTTCCCTTATGGTTGTGATAAGTTTATCGGATTTTCTGTGAGCATGAAATGCCTTACAAAAAATTGAGCTTGTAGTGATTTAATGATAGTTAATGGTAGTCATGTCAACATGAGAATTTTGATGGTAGCTTTGGCAATTTTGAGAAAAAATAATTTGGAACGATTTTTAAGGAGAAAGATAAGCTATAGTAATTATTAATTATCAATAAGTTTCAAGAGATCCTTTGTTATTGCCTTAATCAGTTAATCATGATTATGACTGTAAGTGATAATAGTTAGTAGATTTGGCAAGTATTACATAAAATGGTTTCAGGTTAGTATTAATAGGAGAAATAGATTGATATTGGGCTGCTTAGTATTTGAATGTACTTTTGTTTAATTCATGGTTTCATTCGTGATATTACATCTATATCAAACTGTTATTGGTTGATACAGTGGTTGATTTCTGTCAGAGGATGCTTAAAGCGGAAATATTTAACACTGCAAACATGTGGTTCAGTGTTTTTAACATTAGAGGCCATATATTCTATTGACTAAAAAAGTTTGTCTTTGAACTATTCAACTTTAAAATTGAAGATTAAGTTAGGTTTAGGAGAAAAAATTGGTATTACTGTTTCGTCAAACAATACTGATAGAAGAGAGAAACATATTAATATATATAGAAATACATACACACTGTAAATTTGGCTGTTACAGTATTTGTTTTTTTACCACTTTGTGGACATATTAGTCATAGGATATTATATTATATGATTTATTAACTGCATACTGCAAAGTTCATCAGTGACTTTTCTATGGCAGGAGAAAAACTCAAGAATCCAACATGTTGCCCGTGAAGATTTGAATTTTATGCAAGAAATATTAAGTGCTTCCTCATTTTCTCGGCAGTTAGCAGAGCAAATAACACTAGCTAAAGCATATGTCATTATTGCCAAGGAGCACAACAACCTTCATCTTGCTTGGCAGCTTAGCACAAAGATCAGAAGCTGTCAACTTTTGCTATCAAAAGCAGCTATGCGGGGGGAGCCTTTAACATTTGAGGAAGCAGAACCAATAATTAAGAGCCTGTCATCTCTAATATTTAAAGCACAAGACACTCATTATGACATTGCGACAACAATAATGACAATGAAGTCTCACATTCAAGCCCTTGAAGAGCGTGCAAATGCGGCAACTGTTCAGAGCACTGTGTTTGGCCAACTAGCAGCTGAATCGTTGCCCAAAAGCCTCAGTTGCCTAATTGTTAAGCTTACAACTGATTGGCTTTTGAAGTCATATCTGCAAGAACTTGCAAATGAAAATAGAAACTCTCCACGGCTTGTGGATAACAATCTTTACCATTTCTGCATATTTTCAGATAATGTGCTGGGCACATCGGTGGTTGTCAACTCCACTGTCTCCAATGCCGAACATCCAAAACAGCTGGTCTTCCACATTGTTACCAATAGAATCAACTATGGTGCAATGCAAGCTTGGTTCCTGAGCAATGACTTCAAAGGATCTACAATAGAAGTGCAGAATATTGAGGAACTTTCATGGTTGAATGCTTCTTATGCCCCAGTTGTCAAACAGCTTCTAGATACAAATTCACGGGCCTATTATTTTGGGGGCTTTCAAGATTTGAACACTGAGCCAAAATTACACAATCCCAAGTATCTGTCTTTGCTGAATCACCTGAGGTTTTATATCCCACAGATCTATCCACAGCTAGAGAAGATAGTTTTTCTTGATGATGATATTGTTGTCCAAAAGGATCTGACCCCACTTTTTTCGTTGGATCTACATGGCAATGTGAACGGAGCAGTAGAAACTTGTCTTGAAGCATTCCATCGTTATTACAAGTATCTCAACTTCTCAAACTCAATTATAAGCTCCAAAATTGATCCACAAGCATGTGGATGGGCATTTGGCATGAATGTGTTTGATCTAATCGCATGGAGGAAAGCAAATGTAACTGCAAGGTACCATTACTGGCAGGAGCAGAATAGTGAAGGGACGCTTTGGAAGCTGGGAACTCTTCCTCCTGGTCTTTTGACTTTTTATGGTCTGACAGAGCCACTTGACCGGAGATGGCATGTCTTAGGATTGGGCTATGATATAAATATAGACAATAGATTGATTGAGAGCGCAGCTGTTATTCATTTCAATGGGAACATGAAACCATGGCTGAAGTTGGCCATTGGCAGGTACAAGCCTTTGTGGGAACGGTATGTAAACCAAAGCCACCCTTGTATCCAAGAATGCATCACAAGTTAAAGTATGCTACTTTCCTGCCGGTGGTACTTTTTGTGATCTACACAAACTTTTTAAAACTTCCAATCTGGGCTTACATTACTGTAGAGTCAGAAGTAGAAAATTTTGACTTTGTTAGGAAGTTATCCTTCTTCTCCACTATAGTATTTTACAAGAGCAAAAAAGATTTCTTTTATACATTAGAAACTCCAAACGTACTAGGCAAAAAAGTGTGAAAGATTCATTTTTGGTTGATGGGGTTTTCGTGTTACCCTTCTGCCAGCCATAGAATTATTTGTTCAGCTATTCTTGTAATAATTATCAGCTCTTTTTAATTTATGTTGTAACAAAACAAATTTTCCCCCTCTCTACTGTTTCACTTAACAATCAACTAGAAAATCCTATGTTGAGTGAAATTTTTGAAATTGTCGGTTCTCCAATTATAGATTTCAATGTATTATTATGGTTGATGCTACTGATTGATTGTTAGTACAGAGTGCACTTTTGAGTTTTTCCGTAGTTGTAGTGGTGGAACATGTCATTTGTTTTTTGTTTTGAGAGTTAGCTTGAACTCGCTATTTCTTGCAAAATCATAGGACTAAAAAGATCGTTCTTTTATAACTCGGTCCATTTTAGGTCCAGCAAATGCTCCCAATTTTTTATTCTAAACCATGGTTTTCAAGTTACTGCAATGCGACTTGAACGTGCAGCAGAATTTTGCATCCGACATATTATATATTTTTTGCATTGTTCCACTTTAAAAAAATGTAGGAAACCTTAAACAACTGAAACTGACTATGAACTTCATTCAATTCATCGTGGAAGGCCATATTGCAACCTCTGAATAGCCATCTTCAGTAGCACAAGCTCGGAACATTCCCAATGTATTGAAAGGCATTGCAACTTCTCCTGTGGCGGATACAGCAACAAGGCCAGCAGTGTTTTTTGGAAAGCTCTCCACAGCATAATCTGCAGCATCGTTGAGAGAAAGGCCTTTGAACTCCATGAGAGCTGCCACGTCCCTTGCCACTGTGCCACGGATTATGGCCTCACCTGTTCCGGTGGCAGAGACTGCACAGAGATGGTTGGCATAAGTTCCTGCACCTATGATGGGGGTGTCCCCAATCCTTCCCACCATCTTATTGACAAGTCCACCCGTAGAAGTAGCAGAAGCTAAATTTCCCTGTTTGTCAACAGCCACACATCCAACTGTCCCTTTGCTGTCTCCGTTTGGAATCCATTTCTCACTCTTGAGATCTTTCGGCGTTGGTTGTGTATAATCAAGCTGTGTAGATCCATGATCATGAAAGTAATTTTAAATTCATAATCAAGACGTGTACAAAGTTTTATCTTAGCCTCCTAAAGGAAGAAAGTGCTAATGTACCTGCGTTCTATTGGCTTCTTTTGCTTGCTTTAGCCGTTCAATATTTTCTTCATTAACTGATATTCCACAATAGAAAAATAAAATGGAACGAATTTACCGAACAAAATTTTCTGGCTGAGTCGCGGACAAAGTCGCTCTCTTTAAGACATTTCACGGCTCTGCCCCAAGTGTGCACGGCAGTCTATCAACCACGCCGTCCCCAGGATAAAACAGCCCTCTGTACGAATCCTCCCTGCACCGAGAGGATCGTTCTTGTACACCCTTTATTAAATTGCTCTCTGAGAAATTTCGTAGAAGAAAACTCTCTGTATTTTTCTTAATCTATTTCCAAAAATCTGTATTTTTCTTAATCTATTTCCAAAAAAGTTGTGTCTTATTTATACACAGAGAAATCCCCAAAACGGTCAAAAACGTTTTTTCTTAATAAATCAGAGGAGGATTAAGGATTAAACGGCTAAAAACGTTTATCATTAAGTAAAAATAAAACCGTTTTTGGTATTATTAAAATGAACGTTTTAAAATTAATTTAATTAATAAAATGATATAAACGTTTAGATACCTTTGTTTAAAAAAAATAAAACGTTAACACCACACCACCCACCAGCCAGCTCAGGTCGGTCGGACGGCCGGTGGCGCGCGCGTGGTGGTCAAGTGTGTGAGTCCTCACCCATTCGCACAAAACTGGGTACCCCTTGGGGCACACCCCAAGTCATTGCATTTGCAATATATATACACTCCAAGAAGAGTGTTCCAAATCCATGTGGGACTTTTCCCATATCACACACAAATGTATCAATTTTTAATAATTCATAACAAAAGGTTCCAACAATCCCCCACTTGAATTTTTAAAAATACTTTCTTGAGCAATTTCAGAATCTATAAGATTGTGCATAAACAAATGTATCTTTCGATTTGAACATTTGCGTAGTGAATACGATTTAGATTATACTAGAGTGACACGTAGTCTTGAACTCTATTTCTAACATCGTACCACGCACCAACCTTTCAAGGGTGTAATCAAAACAGCCCGTGCGTTAATGGCCATGCACGTCTATCCCAGTATAGTGAATGCTCTAGAAATTTTGCCCAAATTCCATAGGAAGCGGCCCCACTTCCACATTCACGTAGGTGAGTCTATCAAGAGTACTCCTGTAGCTCGGTACTCCACTCCACATAGAGTATAGATCTCATTAAGAGTTTCTTTTAACTCATCCTCTCATCGCTTCAGGAATTCATGCTTCTATTTGCTTTAATGGAAATAGCATGATTCAACTCATATCACTTCACAACTTGTTATTACCCATTGAACCTAGTTCTTGGGATCTCCAGTCTTTAGGTTGGGTTACCATCATGAGTGATTCATCATTCTAAGGGCAATAGTCCCATTCCCTTCGATGTTTTAAGGACTTTCTCTCTAGCTAATCCTTTCGTCAAAGGATCTGCTAGGTTATCATCAGTGCGTACATGATCCACTCTAATAGCTCCTGTTGAGAGAAACTCTCTAACAGTACTATGCTTACGATGTATCTGTCGTCTCTTACCATTGTAATAACGGTTCTGAATTTTTGCAATAGCCGCGGTACTATCGCAGTGGATCAACACAGCTGGTATCGGTTTTTCCCATAAAGGGATCTCAGCTAGCAGGCTTCTCAGCCAACCTGCTTCTTCACTAGCTGTAGCTAGTGCTATCATTTCTGACTCCATGGTGGACTGTGCCAAAATAGTCTGTTTCTTTGATTTCCAAGAAACAGCTCCACCAGCTATACTAAAGATATAGCCACTTGTTGCTTTGGAGTCATCAGACAGAGAGTTCCAGTCTGCATCACTATAACCTTCGAGAACAGCTGGAAACTTCTGATAATGTAATCCAAGGTTCATGGTTCTCTTTAGGTATCTCATGACCCTTTCAATAGCATGCCAATGCTCTATACTAGGTCTGCTAGTAAACCTGCACAATAATCCCACGACATAGGCAATGTCGGGTCTCGTACAATCAGTGGCATATCGAAGACTGCCAATGATGCTCGCATAGTCAGATTGTCTTACACCGTCACCAGTGTTCTTAAATAACTTTACACTTGGATCATATGGTGTGCAAGCAGGTTTACAATCAAAGTAATTATATTTCTTTAGAATCTTCTCAATATAGTGAGATTGATCCAGAGAAATTCCCTTTTCGGACCTAGTAATCTTAATACCAAGGATTACATTCGCTTCTCCGAGGTCCTTCATATCAAAGTTAGCACACAACAGAGATTTCACAACATTAACAGCATGGATATTCGAACCAAATATGAGCAAGTCATCCACATATAGACATACAATAGTGCAAATGTCATTATCAGATTTATAATAAATGCATTTGTCACTTTCATTCACTTTAAATCCATGTGAGATAACTAAATTGTCAAATTTCTCATGCCATTGCTTAGGTGCCTGCTTAAGACCATACAGAGATTTATCTAACTTGCAAACCTTATGTTCCTGGCCATGGATCACAAACCCTTCCGGTTGATCCATATAGATCTCTTCTTCCAATTCACCATTCAAAAAAGCAGTCTTAACATCCATTTGGTGTACAACTAGATTGTGTATTGCAGCTAGGGAAATCAAAACTCTAATGGATGTTATTCTCGTAACAGGTGAAAAGGTGTCAAAGAAATCTATGTTCTCTCTCTGCCTAAAACCCTTGGCTACCAAACGAGCCTTGTATTTTTCAACAGTACCATCGGGTTTCAATTTCTTTTTCAAGATCCACTTACAACCTATAGGCTTACAACCAGGAGGTAAATCAACTAAGTGCCACGTTTTGTTAGACTCAAGAGACTCCATCTCATCATTTATTGCTTCTTGCCAAAGGTCAGCATCTAAAGAGCACAAGGCTTCTTGGAGGTTAGCAGGATCCTCCTCTAATGTATAGACACAGAAATCAGAACCATAATCTTTAGCAACTCTAGTTCTTTTACTTCTCCTAGGTTCTGATTCTCTATCCTCAATATGTTCATTATTCCTAATCACAGGAATGTTGCTAGTAGATGCGCCCCCACTATTTCTCAATTTAAAAGGGAATCTATGTTCATAAAAATCAGCATCATTTGATTCCACAATAACATGCGCATTTACATCATAGAACCTATATGCTTTACTATTAACTGCATATCCGATAAATACACATTCATAGGCTCTACTTGCTAGTTTAATTCTCTTAGGATCAGGAATACGAACATAAGCCAGACAACCCCAAGTTCTAAAATAAGACAGGTTAGGTTGCCTATTTTTCAAGATCTCATAAGGTAAAACTTTACTTTTAGACTTAGGAACTCTATTCAGCACATAACAAACAGTCAAAAGAATTTCACCCCACCAATGAGATGCAGCACCAGAATTCAATAAAATAGCCACAACAGATTCAGTAAAAGTTCGATTCTTCCTTTCAGCTTTACCGTTCATTTCAGGTGAATATGGTGCAGTGGTTTCGTGTACAATGCCATGTGAATTATAAAACTCAATAAACATGTTTGAATCATATTCAGTTCCTCTATCACTACGAAACCTTTTAATTTTCTTATTGAATTGATTCTCAATTTCAGTCACAAATAATTTGAACATGTCAAGCGCATCACTTATATTTTTCATCAAGTACACATAAGTAAAGTCAGAACAATCATCAATAAAAGTGATAAAATAACGTTTATTATTCCTAGTTAACGTTCCGTCAAGTTCACAAATATCTGAATGAATTAAATCTAGTGGCTCAGATTCTCTAGTAACAGATTTATGAGGAGTCTTAGTTATTTTTGCTTGACTACAAAAATCACATTTTTCAAAATCATTTTCTGACACTTTAGGAATCAGTCCTATGTTACTCATGTTCTTAATAATGCGCTTATTAACATGACAAAGTCTAGCATGCCAACCATTAAAATCACACAACATATAAGCAGAAGGAGAAACTTTATTGGATTCAACATTTAATTTAAACATACCATCAGTAGCATAACCCTTCCCAACAAAAATACCATTCTTAGTGATGGTGTACAAATCAGCCCCAATAGTTTGAGTAAACCCAGCCTTATTAAGCAGAAAACCAGAAACCACATTCTTTCTCATCTCAGGAGTATGCATTACATCTTTCAGTAATAAAGTCTTTCCTGAGGTAAACTTAAGCTCCACATTTCCCATCCCAGCAACAATAGTGGTGTGGGAATCTCCCAACAGCACTTTCTTATCATCAGCAGCAGTGTATGTTTTAAACATAGCACGGTCATAGCAGACATGGCGAGAAGCGCCAGTGTCTACCCACCACCCATCTGATCCACCAATAAGGTTGATCTCAGAAATCATAGCTATAAAAGCTTCTTCAGTCAAGTTAGCTTGCGGAGCAGTGCTTGGCTTGTTCCTACACTTACGTGCCATATGACCTGGCTTGTTACAAACGTAACAAAAGAATTGTCCAGAGTCATTCTGTTTAGGTGGAGGCTGCTGCCTTCCATGTTGGTTCCTGTTATGGTTCCAATTCTGATTGTTGTTTCGAGGATTGTGCTGGTTGTTGCGGTTGGGATTTGAATTCGCGTTGCGGTTGGAATTTGAATTCGAGTTGCGGTTCTGATTCTTAAAGGTTTTTCCATTTGGCTTCAGAACCGCAGGTGTGGGCTTCTTAGGGATGCTGTTAGAGACAACAAGCACCTCTTCTTTCTGGTCTTGTTTCCTTGCTTCCTCCTCGATACGAAGGCGGGTGATCAAACTTTCTAAGGAAAATTCCTTAGTCTTATGCCTGAGAACATTTTTAAAGTCCTTCCAGGAAGGAGGTAATTTGTCAATTAAAACAGCAACTTGAAACTGTTCATCAAGGGCCATACCTTCCGAGATAATCTCATGAGCAATTTTCTGAATTTCGTGAGATTGGGCCTCCACAGATTTGTCATCAACCATCTGATACTTCAGGTAGCGACTAACAGCGTATTTTTTAGTCCCCGCCTCCTCTGTATCGTATTTCTTTTGCAGCGCCTCCCAAATCTCCTTTGCTGACTTGTCTGAGTTATAATAGTCATATAGATCATCAGATAAACCGTTAAGAATAAAATTCTTACATAGGAAATCGTTTTCCACCCATGAGTCCAAGTCCTTCTGTTGCTTCTCACGTTCAGTCTGATTGTCCTTGTCGGTCGAGGCTTCAGGGACAACCGGCTTCAGAGCAGTGAGCACAAACGCCACCTTCTTCATGGTCAGATAAAAAAGCATCTTCTGTTTCCAACGCTTAAAGTGCAAACCCTCAAAGAGAAATGGTTTGTTAATATCAACAGAGGTAGAACCAGAAAATTCATCGGTCGCAGCCATAGCAGAACAGAACGTCTTAAAATTGATATTCCACAATAGAAAAATAAAATGGAACGAATTTACCGAACAAAATTTTCTGGCTGAGTCGCGGACAAAGTCGCTCTCTTTAAGACGTTTCGCGGCTCTGCCCCAAGTGTGCACGGCAGTCTATCAACCACGCCGTCCCCAGGATAAAACAGCCATCTGTACGAATCCTCCCTGCACCGAGAGGATCGTTCTTGTACACCCTTTATTAAATTGCTCTCTGAGAAATTTCATAGAAGAAAACTCTCTGTATTTTTCTTAATCTATTTCCAAAAAAGTTGTGTCTTATTTATACACAGAGAAATCCCCAAAACGGTCAAAAACGTTTTTTCTTAATAAATCAGAGGAGGATTAAGGATTAAACGGCTCAAAACGTTTATCATTAAGTAAAAATAAAACCGTTTTTGGTATTATTAAAATGAACGTTTTAAAATTAATTTAATTAATAAAATGATATAAACGTTTAGATACCTTTGTTTAAAAAAAATAAAACGTTAACACCACCCGCCAGCTCAGCTCGGTCGGACAGCGGCGCGCGCGCGTGTGGTGGTCAAGTGTGTGAGTCCTCACCCATTCGCACAAAACTGGGTACCCCTTGGGGCACACCCCAAGTCATTGCATTTGCAATATATATACACTCCAAGAAGAGTGTTCCAAATCCATGTGGGACTTTTCCCATATCACACACAAATGTATCAATTTTTAATAATTCATAACAAAAGGTTCCAACATTAACGAAATAACTCGAGTCTACAGTCTCAACACCCTGAAAATTTCACCAAAAACATACTAGAAGAATCAATAGTGAGTTAATTTAAGGTGAGTGTTGGATTCTTTTCAAGTTAGATACCGAGTTTATGAACAAAATGGATGAAAACATGGTGCATGACCCCAATTGAGAAGTCCAAGAAAGAGGAGGCACTTACTTGTTCTCTTGCAAAGGCTTCTGCTCCATCAAATGCAAGGTATATATGAGGAGTTTTTTCCATGACCAAACGTGCCAATGATATAGCATTAACAACAGTTTTGAGGCCAGAAACAGCTCCACAATTCTTTGTGTTTCCATCCATAATACTAGCTTCCATTTCATCATCGCCATTGCAATTTAAAACAGAGCCTTTACCGGCATTAAAATGTGGATTGTTCTCCAGCTCACGGACCTACATATATACACCATATGCTTACTTGGTAAGTTCATAGTAGCAAAATTATACAACACCCACCAAGGCTTAGCTTGTACTCTTCATTTTGTTAAATTTATATATGTATTATGAATTTATAATACACAGTTGAGACTCACAACCTACCAAAAAAGAAAAAGCATACGACAATGAAGGGTCTTAATGAATTCTTAGTTTAGATTTGTCCCCAAAAAATTGATAATGCCTTTTACAAATATAGACACACAATAAATCAATGGTGAAACTTAAACTTTTCCTAATAGAAAACTTATGAAATATACTAAGGGTTTATACTTTTTTGGATCTTGTGTTTTGTTCTATTACCTGTTTGGACCCTGTGTTTTGACAAATTACTTTTTGGACCCTATGTTTTGTAAAATTATTAAAATAGAACCCTAAACCCAATTTTGGTCAATGATTTCTCAACTAAAATCACAAATAATTTACTAAACTAACAATTCAGAACAAAAATAAAATCATTCTGCTTAAAAATTGTGTTGTTATATTCAATTTTTTCTTCATCAAAATTGAGTTTAGGATTCTATTTTAACCATTTCACAAAACATAGGGTCCAAAAAGTAATTTGTCGAAACACAGAGTCCAAATAAATAATTGGACAAAACACGGTCTAAAAAAGTATAATCCCATATACTAATAGTGCAATTGAAAAATGAGAAAGTGTCCTTTATATTCATTTATTCATTATTTTTTTTTTTATCTCATTGTCTATTAGCATATATAGTGAAGGATATTAATAGTTTTATTTTAGTTCTCCGGTTATGACAGTCTTTATATTATTAGACTTTTAAATACGGTTTTTTTTAAATAAAGATTATACTAATATATATAAATGTATAGAATTTTTAAAATTTTACATCAATATGAAGTTATACACATTTATATTAATTTTTCAAAAATACAAATTACACAATTCACGCTAAGTAAAAAAAAAATGGACATATACAGTTTATATTAAAAATACGGTTTGTAATATCAAATATACATGTATTTTATATCTCTGATGAAAAACAGTGACTCATTTCTCTCCCCCATTGTGAGTCTATGACCGTATCCCCTCAACTTTCCCTTCTTTTTTTCTTCACATCTTCACAATTTTTACTCCTCATTCTTACCACTCTCACTACCATAGTAAATTGGTTATCTCTACCCATTCTCACTGTTTCTCTCTCTAAATTTTTTCATGGTCTCATTGTCCCTCTCTGTTTTTCTCCCCATTTATCTTTGTGGCTTGAAGATTAAACTCATTCTTTCCATTCATCTACCAGGTTTCTTTCTCTGGCTACTCACCATTTTTGTTGGTTTGGTATTCGAATCCTTGGTTTTAATGTGTGTGTGTCTACACTAGCAAATGAAATACTTTGTTATGATGTTGGAGCTTGGTAAATTAGGGCATTAGAATTGTGTTTTCAAAACTGGTAGATGACTCAATGATTGTGTATCTATAATTTGGTAGTCTGGACTCGGTCATTGGTAGAAAAAAAATGCTACGTAAGAAAGTGGGGATATGTTTATGCAATAAATGAATAAGGATTTTATGCAAGATTGCTTCTCACTTAGGGTTTGGTTGTTGGTCAGACAGTATGATTTTATTTGTCCATTACTTGGAGTTGACTGAGCTACATGATTAATTTATAAATTCTGTTA
The DNA here is from genome assembly GCF_963169125.1 of Humulus lupulus. NCBI lineage: Eukaryota > Viridiplantae > Streptophyta > Magnoliopsida > Rosales > Cannabaceae > Humulus > Humulus lupulus. The sequence continues at coordinate 116,862,096 of NC_084796.1, read as the reverse complement.
TATTTTGATTTTGTAACAATCTTTTACTAGTCCGTGAATGTATAATATGTTATATTTTGGTTTTGTAACAATTTGTTACAAGTTCGTGAATATATAATATGTTATATTTTGGTTTTGTAACAATTTGTGACAATTTTGTGAATGTGTATTATACTATTTGGTATATTGAGTCATAAGAAATGAGTTTGTGAATGTGATTTCCTCTTCATTAGTGTAAGATAGCTGGTTATTGAGCATATGTTACAAGTTTAAAATGCAAGAATTAAACTAGGGATATTCTCATTTCCATGATTGATAAAATTCTTTAGGACCATCAGCTCTCTTTTAATCCACTGCCAATTAATTTATCGCGTACACAATCTCAAAGTATGATCAGGTTAAAAGTCAAGTTGTGCATTAGTTTAGATTATTGGATCTCCCAACCATTAGAAAAACATATAGCAAATATTTTTTAGTGCAAAAGACTAAAAAGAGGTATGCAATAATATAACATGGTTATATATATATTAGAGAAATATCGTTTTTTTTATAACTAATATTTCTGGAATATAGAGTAATATATGAGTTTTATTTGTTGGTCAGGTATTATTTTAGTATTGAAACACTGATAGTAGTTGTTATAGTTTTTGGCTAATATATATTCTGTAACAATCTGTTACAGTTATGTAAAGTATGTTTACTATTTTATTTTGATTTTTACCGTCATGATTTTTGTAAACTTTGTTTACTGACTTGATAATTTAATGGTTTTATTAGTTTTATTGTATTCATGTTTGTTTACTTATATTTTGTTGTTTACTGATTTGGTGTATGTGTGTGTGTGTTTTTTTTGATAGTTTGGAGTGATCTTTGCTTCTGTTGATTTTCTTTTGTAACATATGAAATCTCTTTATGAATAAAGAATTATATAATCGTTTTTCAACTTTAGTCGTTGAAAAATCTGAATCTCATTTTTCATTTTGCTCTTATTATATGACATTTTGGAGTCTTTTTAATCAAATATGCTTATTTGGGAAGGGAAGTTATGTATGGCTATTTTCTAAACAAGTTTTCTCTTTTCCTTGTCAATTGTATATCATTCTTATCTATTAAAGATGAAGTCAAACAGAAAAGACAGAACAATAGTAGTGGACACACTAAGATACCCCCATGAAAACAAATACAATTCTGTAAAGGAGGTTTACAATCTCATAACAATTCGATTCACTAGATTTCTTTTTAACTCCAGTTGCATATTTATACTGAAGTGTTTCTTTAAACTCCGAGCTTCTTAGATCGATTCTTTCTCCGATCGGCATTGTTGTTTTCTTGGTTTCCTGGGTTCCGATCGGCGTTGGTGGTGCAACTTTCGCGATCAATTTCCAGAGATTTGATCGGCCACATTTTTTTTTCTTTTCTGTTTGACGTTGCTGGTTCTCTGGTTTCGATCGGCATGGGTGGATGTGGTGTTGTGGATTGGAATTGTGTGTGTAATGAACTATTCTATTAACTAGGTGATGTAAATTTGTAAATAATTTTAGTTACCATATATTTAGATTTTCTTTTAAAAAATTGATCATGTGAAAATTTCCCTTAAAAAATTAGGGGTAACCATATGGCCATCCTTATTCCCCTAACTCCGTCGTTGGTGTCGCACTATAGTTTCTTTTGTAATCTATCTTTTCATAGATAAAGAAAGGGAAATTTTATCCTTTATGCATCATAATATATTTAATTTTTTTTAAATGACAACATAAAAATTCTCCCCATATTATGCCCCCTCTTATATTTTGGACACAAATACCCTCCTCACTCAAATTTAACACTTCACTCTCTCTATCTCTTTCTCTCATCCCTCATTTACAGCCATTTTTTCACAGCTCAGAGGTGGAACGAATTGGAAGTTTCTTGGCGTTTTTAAGAGAAAAAATCATGGGTAAGTATCATTTCATTAATTTACTTATGAATATGAAATGCCATAGTTAGAAATTAGATTTGAACTGTTCCGAAGTTGAGTTTGTATTTTTTTCTGCAACTTTTGAACTGTTCTTCGGATCTGAGATTTCCAAAATCGATAGTACATCGATGCTCCATCGATTCCCCATCGATTCCATGTCGATGCTAATGCGAACATCTAAATTAGATGATATTTTCGATGTAATATCGATGGTGTATCGATGTTGCATCGATGTCATATATGTTGATTTGGTTCAGCGTCGATATGGAATCGATGTGGCATCGATATTACATCGAAATTGAATCGCATACATAGGGCAACCATCAGCATCGATTCCACATCGATTCTACATCGATTCCATATCGATACTGAGGAAAATTTCGACGTTAGTATCGATGTAATATCGATGGTGTATCGAAATGCCATCGATGCCATATATGTTTATTTGGTTCAGCGTCGATGTAGCATCGATGTGGCATCGATGTAACATCGACGCTGAACCAAATAAACATATATGGCATCGATGGCATTTCGATACACCATCGATATTACATCGATACTGAGGCAAATATATAATTTCGATGTTGGTATCGATGATGTATCGATGGTGGTATCGATGTTGAATCGATGCCATATATGTTTATTTGGTTCAGCGTCGGTAAGGCATCGATGTGGCATCGAAATGGTATCGCATCGAAATGGCAACCATCAGCATCGATGATGCATCGAAATGTCATCGATGTGGCATCGATTTTGAACTACAATACAGATTTTCATAGGCATCGATTTACCATTGATTCTTCATAGATTACACTTTATTTTTATAATTTTCTTATGTTTTCTTTTTTGTAAATTTGCAGGTTCCAGAGTTAATATAATTGTTTCTTACAACGGTGTTTGGGAACAGAAAAGAGAAAAATGGAATTTCAAAGCTGGTTCGAACACTATAATACATGTACCAATTGATGTTGGTTACATAGAATTATTGGAGAAGTTGTATTCAAAGTTGAAAGTGGATAGGTCATTGTTTGACTTAAAGTTGGAAGTGCCGTTTACATGCAATGATTTTAGTGTAGATCCCATTGAAATCACAGATGATGAAGGAGTTAGTGCTCTTATTCTTGAAAATTCAAAGTCCTTAAAACATCGGGTTCCTTTATGCGTTAGTTCGATTGTAAAGAACATTGCTCTTATTGATCCATCTCCTAGAGCGAGTGTTAATATGGAAAATCATAATCAATCATGCACGGCTATTCCACAAACAGCTACTGGGCCAAGTGTATGCATGGGAGGTCCTAGTCATAATGAAACTTTTTTTCCCCCAACAAATCTCCCGCATGATGATGGGTATGAGTATGAGCCTTATGTCAATGACGATCCAGTTGCCCTTTTTGGTGATGATGATGAAAGAGTTGAGGGGTGCAGTAGTTCTGATGATAACTCAGAGGATCAGTTGTCGATGCTACATGTGGTTCAAGTAGATAATTTAAATGTACGACCATTGCCAAGTCGTCAAGAAAGCCAAGGACGGAGGACTGCTGGATCAGAGAGCAGTCGTCCAACTACACAAGATGATGGAAATAGATGGAGTTCTCCAGCGTATACTGCTGAAGATATCCCATGCCCCTCTTATGTTATCCCCACGTTATCTGGGGTGAGTTGTGGAGTAATAGAAGTTGGGAAAGTTTTTGAGAACAAGTTAGAGTTGAAGACGAAGGCACACTTGTATGCAATGAAGCAGAACTTCGAGTTTGTGGTGAAGAAGTCAGGTACTGAAGTTTGGTATATCACTTGCAAGGATCCTGATTGTGGGTGGAGATTGAGGGGGAAGAGAATTCCTAAATCTGATATGTTCGAGATAACTCGTTTCACCAACAAACACACTTGCTCACTTGACCTCCGACATAAAGGCCATCGCCAAGCTGCACCTTGGGTTATTGGTCATTGCATAAAGAAAAAATATCAGACTGGATCGAATGCGTACATGGCAAACAACATAAGAGAGGACATTAAGAATGATTATGGCATTGAGTTATCATATGGAAAAGCTTGGAGATGCCGAGAGAAGGCTCTTTCTTATGTCAGAGGGACACTGGAAGCATCCTACCAGAGGTTACCATCGTACCTGTTCATGCTTCAACAGAAAAATCCCGGGACGTTGACAGATTTTGTCACTGAGGAAGATCGATTCAAATATTGCTTTTTCTCACTCGGAGTTAGTAGAAGAGGGTTTCGTACATGTCGTCCTGTGTTATGTGTGGACGGTACCTTTTTAAAGACAAAATACGGTGGGCAGATGTTATGTGCAGTCGCACTGGATGCAAATAACCATCTATATCCAGTTGCATTTGGTATTGTGGATAGTGAGAATCATGATTCTTGGAAGTATTTCATGTCAAAGCTAAAAGAAGCGATTGGGGAAGTCGAGGACTTGGCGTTTGTATCTGACAGGCATGCAAGTATTACACATGCCTTGGAAACTATTTTCCCCGATGCCTATCACGGTGCTTGCTACCACCACATTAGTATGAATGTGGTTGCTAAATTCAAGACTGATCATTGTCATGTGTTGATGTATAATGCGGCATATGCTTTTAGGAAATTCGAGTTCCACGCTAACTTCGAAAAAATCAAATCAAAAGACCCAGCCATTGCTCAATACCTAGAAGGAATGGGTTTTGATAAGTGATCCCGTGCTTACTTTCCTGGAAATAGGTATGTCATTGTCAATTGTATTTTAATTTTTGAAATCTTCTAAATGTATGTTACTATTAAATTTTAGTTTTCCTGGATATTAGGTATAATATAATGACAAGCAATTACGTTGAAAGTTTCAACAATAAGACCCGGGACGCTAGGAGCTTTCCGATAACTACATTCGTCGAATTTATTCGCTTCACACTACAGTCCTGGTTCTGTAATAGGAGAGAAACTAGCGAGAAGACAACTACTACTCTTGCACCGACCTATGAGAAAAATTTGGTGGATATGGCTGAGAAAGCTCGATTCTTGATTCCTTATGCAATAGGGAGGCATGAGTTCCATGTGTTAGATGGTGAGCTGAATGGTGAAGTCGACCTCCTGAATAAGACATGCACATGCGGCGTGTTTCAGATTATTGGTATCCCATGTGCTCATGCACTATCTGGATCCCTTAAGCGAGGGGTGAACTTTTATTCGTTGTGTTCAAATTACTATAAAATTGAGACATGGAGGTCCTCTTACACAGAATCTATATATCCTACTGGTAACGAGGAAGAGTGGATTGTTCCACATGACATTATGACAATAACAGTGAGAACACCTGCGCAGAAAAACCCGGTTGGTCGTCCAAAGAAGAAACAAGGTAGGCCTAAGACGAAACGCCATCCTTCCAATGGAGATAAATTGGTTGTTCCACGCAAGTGCAGCACTTGTGGAGGTCTAGGCCATAATAGGGCAACTTGTAAAGTTCGTGTTTGAAATTTATGGCATCAATGTTAAACTTTTTATTTGGGTACTAATGGTCTTTGTTACTCTTTTTATTTGTGTATTGATGGACTTTGTTACTCTTTTTATTTGTGTATTAATGGACTTTGTTACTCTTTATATTTGTGTATTAATGGACTTTGTTAATCGAAACGACATTTTTTATATACAATACTAAGGAGAAATATACTATTGTGTGTCATCGAAATCAAAATAAATGTTCTAACATCAAGGGTACACATTCTCATAAAAAATGTCGATGCATAATTTATCCCTGAAGTACTGAATGTTGTCCTCGATGGCATATGATAAGGGAATGTCTCCAAGAATGAACTCCAAGTGTTTGATGGCGAATACACCACAATCTCCGCTGAAACCAAGAAATCTTTATTGTGAGTGTATTGAAAATTAAAGGAGAACATTATTGAAAATATGAATTTAGTACGTCTACCTGGTTCTAGACTGTGGGACAATATCAGTGGACATGCGCCGCCAATCAAAGTTTGGAACGGTGATCTTCGGTCTAGCTATTTTTAACTTGGGGTGTCCTTTAAACATACCAGAAGCGTTGAGTAAAGATGGAAGCATCCTAGTCCAAGGCTCCATCAACTCAGACAACTTATTATGGCTAAAGTTAGAATGATATGAGTCAAATACAGTGATCATCCAATCAGCGAAATTTATTTCGCAAAGGACCCAGTGCCGATTTTCCATGCACCAGTGGAAGTAGACCTCGTTGCAATCACCCCAAGGCTTCTTGTACTTTTTGGCATCTCCTTTCAGGAAATCAAGAATGTCCGAGTCCCATTGGTAAGTCCTGCCATTTTTCTTGAATTCCTCGTATCTGGCAGGAATATATTGTGCAAATGATGAATCAAGTACGGTGGCTTTCACGGGGTACGTCTTCGGCTACTCAAAAAGACGTCTCCGTATAAGATAATTCGCAGCGTCGAGATGCTGCAAATAAATAGAGTAACGTTAAGGAAGAGTGGATTGTTAAAATGAGATAAATGTTCTAACAAACATAAGAGACTTACAGTTTCTGCCAACCATTCTTTTGCCACCTTCAACTTCAAGAACCAAACAGGGGTCCCATCACAACATTCCAACTTCCTCGGTCTGCTGTTATCAATCTCACCGAGTACCCATCGGTTAAAAGTTGTCAACATTTCTTGATCCAACACCTTTAAAGGAAGGATCGTAACTGGTTCCTTGAACTTTGGTTTCTTGGCTGCTGGAGTATAGTCCTCGTACCTTACTGGTCTCTGTCTAGTACGCTTGCCTGTAAAGGAGCAATTAGTATCTAATCTTTTTAAAACAAAAAAAAAACTCATGGATTAGTCGTACCTAAGACCGTCTGCACTGGCTGAGAATGTGTGGCTTCTCCAACAGAAGGCTCGTAACATGAGGGGAGAATGTCGTACTCTACATCATCTGTTGGAGTGGGTGCATGAGTATGTGCAGGAGTAGGTGCAAGAGTAGGTATACTACCTAGTGTTGCCAGCTTCTCTAATATGACTTCTTGATTTTTAAGGACGATACCTAGAGTGGCCTTAACATCGTCCACTGCACCTGATAGTCTGGCTATCTCACCCAACACCTCCTCATAAGCCCCAGGAGCAGGAGCAGGAGCAGAAGTAGGTTCTGTACTAGTATCTGGAGCAGACTCTGTCGGGGCATCCTCCACAAATATGCCAGCCTCAACGGCTATCTCAGCCACCGCAACAGCCTCTGCCTCAGGATCGTAAGGTCTTCCATCCTCTGGTGCAGGCTGGATCATATTCTGCAGCATCGCATACCTAGGAGCATCCCCCTCTGTCCTCTGATATACGGCATCAAAGAAGTCTCGCTCATTTGGTCGAGGCCTTAGGATAGAAATGCATGACAACTGTAATGGAAACACAACAATCAAATTAGAAATGACATAAGTTGATTAGTATAATTCAAAATTTCTTGAATTATTTAAATGTTTTATAACTTACATGTCTCCTCGCAAGTACATCCTTCAAATGCAAATGCTTCGGCTGGCCTATGCTCTCCCACTGTAGCATCCTAGGGAACTTGAATCCACAGGGCTTGGCGTGTTCCTTCTGTAAATCAAGAATCGTCTCGTACGCCCAATATTGCAAGGCTGGTGGATACCCCTTGCAAGTGTACTTTGCCTCCACCTTAAAACCCTTAGAAGACTCCGCCTCAATGATCTTCTTCGCCTTCTTACCTGGTATTGTACCACCAATCGCTTTCATATCTCTATTGAATTGTTTCACAGTTGTATCGAATGAAAGGGATCCCCATGGATACTTCTCAAAATAATCTAAATCCTCGACCATCGACAATGAATCTCGCCAAATAGCATTGTCGTTCTCAGCGCCCAATAGTATCCCCTCCACAAAGTAAACCAAACCGAGCTTGTACAAATCATCAGGTACATCGCACATACTAAAAGCTCGTTCCAAGATACTGAACCGAATGTCTTTTTCGGGTTCCACATTTAAATATGTATCAACTAGGCGGGAGGAAGTAATGTGAGGTTCAATGTCAACGGCAAGTGGTGGACAGGAGCAGCTCAGGCCGGTGATAATGGCGAACTCGTGCACCCCAAACTTACATAAGTTTGGGCCCATCAAGAAGTGCACCTCATCGCCACGCGGAGACTTGACCTTTCGCAAAAGTAGTGTGTGAACCAATGCCCCAGAGAACGAAAAGGGAGGGGCTGTGAAGAATGGTCCAAAAACAGACTCATTCACCCTCCCCAACAATCCATGCTCCTCAAATCTTTTCTTCAATTTTGTTAACCTCCCGGAACCCCTATAGGTCATACGACCGACATAATGATCCTCCATAGGGATCTCAAGTGGTGGGATACGTTTGGGTGGCATCTGCAAAATATCAAAAAAAAAAAAAAAAAATTAGTTGAATTTATAAAAAATACTCAATCTTTTGTTCAGCCTCGAAATGGGCTCGATGTACCATCGAAATAGCATCGATGGAGCATGGAATCGATGCCATATATGTTCAGCATCAATATGGCATCGATGTGGCATCGATAAACCATCGTTTGCCATCGATTATGCATCGGTATCGACATGGCATCGATGTAGAATCGATGTAGCATCGATGTAGCATCGATGCACCATCGATGGCCTTTCGATGGTACATCGATGCAGCCTTTCGAGTCCACATCGATGCTCCATCGATGCCATGTCGATGCTGATGCGAACATCCAATTGAGATGTTATTTTCGATGGTGTATCGATGTCGAATCGATGCCATATATGTTCAGCATCGATATGGACTCGATGTGGCATCGATGTGGCATCGATTATACTTCAGTATCGATTATGCATCGATTATGAAAGAATCGACATGGAATCGATATACCATCGATGGAGCATCGATTACTCACTGTATGTCATCGATGTGGAATCGAAAGAACATCGACCCACAAAATTTTTGCAGAATTTGCAGAATGCACATAGAATCAAACCCATTTTAAGCTACATTTTTTGCAAAATAAAGATTAACAATCAAACCCATTTCATCGATTTATACATTACGATTCAATTTTTTTTTAAAAAAAACACATGAAAACTGAATGTCTTACCTTACCGTGGCCGGAGATGGAGAAGACGGTGGCGACGGCGACTGTGGGGAGAGAGAGAGCTTCGCCTGAGATGGTGAGAATGTGACCCGAGAGAAAATAATGAGATAGAAATGAGAGAGTTTGGCTGGGAAGAGGGAAGAATTTGGTTTGGCTGGGAAGAGTAAAGAGTTCGGTTTGGCTGGGAAGAGAGAAGGTGAAGGGTCCTGATGGGTATTTTTGTCCAAAATTTTAAAATGGCATATATATGAGAGATTATTTTATGGTGGCATTTAAAAAAAATTAAGTATGTTATTACACATACTGTCTAAAATTTCCCTAAAGAAATAGAGCGTGATTTTATTTATATCTATGAGGTTCTAATACATGAGACCTTTATATGCAATTAGGATAGTATTGTTCTTTTAGCTTACTAATATTATATTATTAATGGGGAGCTAAGTTGTCAGATATCACAAGTTTTTTTTTGTTAGACATTCTTAATATATATCTTATATAACACCTTTTGAAAGTAAAATAATATCAAAATTAACTAGGTTTACAAAAAAATATCCAATAGATAAAATAATAAAATTAATAAACAAGAAAAACAAATATTTATTATAAAATTTAAACTGTCACAAGTTATCTTATATTTTGTTGTTGGACCAGTTAATGACTCCACGAGTAACTTAAAATTAATTAGTGATAAATGGAATGATTAATAGTCTCTTTTTTTTTTTGGGGTAATTATGAGTTAAAAAATTGTTCTATATATATTAATTAAAAAAATTTATAATAAGTGTTATTGTTCTATATATATATTAATTAAAAAAATTTATAATAAGGGGAGATGTTGTTGTTCTATATATATATATATATATATTAATTAAAAAAATTTATAATAAGTGGAGATGTTGTTATATATATATATATATATATATATATATATTAATATTACGACCACGAGTATTTTACTAAACCTGTAACTGCAGATCTACAAACATATCTTCTTCCTTTTTAAAATAAATAAATATATCTATAAAAAAGAGTGAAATTATATTATATTTATATATATAAGTACCACAAGTTCAACAAGGTCCAAGGCAGGCATTCCATCTTTGAGAGCTTCAATGCCGATCTGAAGGCAGTGGCGGAGGCTGTCCACTCGTGGCTGCAGTTGCTCCGGCGGATAATCGAGAGGAATTCCGCCACCGCCGCCGTGAAGTGCTAAAGCCCACCCCATTTTCTTCTTCTTCAAAGAGTGTTGTTAATTTAATTGCAATTCTTATTGTCTCTTTTGTTTATTAGATCAAGTGAAGTATGAAACAAATAAATAGAGCAATGCGGACTACCGGAATGGATGGGAGTCTTGTCTTGGTCTTGGAGTTAATAATAAAAAATAATCACATGAGTTTGAGTCTTGGTCCTGGAATTAATAATAATAATAAAAAAATTATAGTTTGATGGACCACGTGTTTTGTACTGTTTGTTTGGATCTGTATTTTTTTTAAAAATTATATTTTGGATCATATGTTTTATAAAATAGTTCAAATAAAATTTTAAATTCGATTTTGGTCAAATTTTTTTCAACTGAAATCACAAATAATTCAACAAACTAACAATTTAGAACAAAAATAAAATAATTATGCTATTTTTATATTCAATTTTTTCTGCATCAAAATTATGTTTATGAGTCTATTTGAACCAATTTACAAAATATAGAATCCAAAAATATTTTTTAAAATGAAAAAATATACATAGTAGAAAAAATATATTCCCATAAAATTCATGATAATATAGAGCACACGAACTGGCATCATATAACTCTAGCTCATCATTTTAGACATAGTCACGTGAAATAATAATAATAAAAACAGCAGAGTGTCATGTTTATTTAATTTAGGTCAAATAAGATTCTTTAACTATTACTCGGTAGTAGGGAAGCACATTTTCCCTATGGGGAGGCGCTTCGCTCCTAATGGGGTGGGGAATTCCTATCTAAATGGTGAATAGAGCGGGGACAGGGATAACTTTTAATCCTCTAATGTTAAATAGGGCGGGGATGGAGATAGCACTCTCCGCCCCGACGGGGCCCCGTTTAAATTTTTATATATTTTTGTAATATTTTATATGTATTTTATATATTTATTTATGTGTTTTTGTAGTATAGTAGTAACTTTTTTAATATTTTAAATTTTATTTAGGATAGTGTTTAATATTTTAAATAATAAATATTGTGCAACATTTTAATTTACATATAATTTATAATTTTTATTTTAAAATTTATTTTTTAAATAAATGGGTTCCCCATGGAGATTCCCCGCCTCAATAGGGGATTCCCCACCTCGTCCCCGACAGGGAATAAGCGGGGATAGAGCGGAGACGGGGATTAGAAATATAAATGGGGACGGGGGGAGCACTCCCTGCCAATTCCTCGCCCCGTGTGCATCACTACTCGGTAGAGTTATGGCAAAAATTTCTCCAAAACTATAAAAACTATTGAAAACACGCTCTTTCTATTGCATTTTAGTCTTTGCTGATGTGAACACAAGCCACTTCTACAGTTGCACTATGAAAGTTTATTTAACTAATTGAAACTAGCAAAAATCAAATTTATTGTGCTATAAATGTACAAACATTAGCTTTAAGAATACATATTTCTATAATTTTTCATTAGATTATTATCTATGCATATATTTTCCATCTGAACTCTCCAATCACTCGCGATACATTAGTATCACGTCAGTGTTACATCAACAAATAATTTTTTTAAAAAATAGAATATATGCAACATAATGGACACATTTTCAATAGTTTCTATATTTAGGGGGGATTTTATCCACTAAAAAAAATTCAGTGGGCAGAACTCTTTAAGGGCATAATTCGACGGAAAAAAAAAATCATATTTATCATTTAATTTATTAACAAATAATATAACCTCTACACTAATTTACTATGTGATATGTTCAAATACTAAATAATTTTGTTTAAAAAAATATTCTCATCTTTTCCCTTTTACTAAATTTATTCTCCAAATGATTTAAATATGTTTTATAATAATTCATTTAATCATCTAATATTAAAAAAAAATGATATTTGTGGCAAAACTACTCAAATTATACAAAATATTACACTTAAGTATAAAATTATTTTTTTGACGGCAAAAGTACCCAGTTCAACTTTTACTTGCACCATTGGTACATGTTTTTACTATCTACCGAAAAAGTTAACGACAGTTACTAACTGTGCACCTAAAAGTTGATCTTGGGTATTTTTGTCGTCAATAAAAATAAATTTGGGTATTTAAGTGCAAATTCAGACAACTTGGGTACTTCCACCGCTTATATCTTTTTTTAATTAACTTTTATTATAAGCTTATAAATTCACAAATTCAAATAGAATAACAAATCATTAAAATCAAAAGAAAGATATCCAAAATTTTTTTTTTTTTAATTTTAAAAGATGTGATAAAAAATTAATTTTGATTTTGATTGTATTAAATCAATATTTTAGGATAAAAATCAATATTTTATCTTTGTTTAAAAAAAAAATTGATAAAAATAAATCAATTTTTAGGATAAATAAAATTAAGAGGTCCAACACCTCAATATGAGTTCAATACCTCAATATGAGTTCAATTTTTTTTTTTAACTTTGTTTGATAAAATGAGGAGTTGGACCTCTTAATTTTATTTATCTTAAAATATTAATTTAATACAATCAAAATAAAAATTTATTTTTATCATATCTTTTAAAATAAAAAAGTTTTGGACATATTTCTTTTAATTTTAATGGTTGGCTATTCAATTTGAAATTGTAAATTTATAAACTTATAATAAAAGCTAATAATAATAAAAAATATATATTACGGTGAAAGTACATAATATTGGGATTGGTTAAATATAATGGTTAAGTTGTTTACACGTTGAGGTGCAAAACACTTAATAGTTTTCACTTAAAGAGAAGTGAAAACATGAGATTGTGTAGAAGGCGTCTAAAAGTGACTTTTATGGGTCTAAAGTGATACAATGAGGTATCCAAACATTCCTAAAAAGTTTGGTAGCATTTGAAGCAATTTTAGGACCATTGACGTGGCCCAAAGTTAAAGAGGGTGGCGATACGTCGCCCCTAAGTGGCGTAGCATCGCCTAAATGCGAAGGGCTGCAAAAGCCCTAGCAAGCAATGCATAGTCTGGGCAGTCTTTTAGGGTCGTACAGTGTAATGCCCTACTTCCTCAGAGTCGTTACTATGTGGGTTAAAAATGTACCATTAGCTTGCTAATCGAGGTTTTAGGTTAAAAGTGTGACTAAATTGAAATAAAACTCGTTTAATGACATTAATTATAAAGATTTGGACATTTATTGAAATCATAAAAAGTTATACATACGGTCAACCTAGGCGACAAAACAACCATTACAGTCCATTTTCCTAAAATAACCCTAGTCGTGGCAGCTAGATAGGCTGAACATGTACCCGTTGCTCCACGCTCTCCGTACTCATGGTTGGTTGACCTTTCCTTTGCCCTTACTTGCACCATAGAGCACCCGTGAGTCAAAGCTCAGCAAGAAAACTCAACCTATAACATATAATATAACAATCCATAACATACAGCAAAACAACAAATAGGCTAAACACACAGCGGCCTACGCCGACCCAGGCGCTTTACCAAGCCCTAGATTCGCGGTCTTCACCGAACGGGTGGATACAACACCCTTGGAAGGTCTCTCATAACGACTTGCACTCAGCGTGCTCAACGCTGATCTCGGCCCCTTGTCATACCCGGCTTCTTGCCGTTCTCGGCCTTCGCCGTTCCCGGCCTTTTCCATTCTCGGCTTTCGTCGTTCCAAGCCTTTGTCATTCTCGACCTTTGCTGTTCTCAGAATTCACCGTTCTCGGCCTTCGCTGTTCATTCATAAGCTGTCATGAAACAACATATTATTCACAGATATTCACACATATACTAAACATAAACAATAGGGCCATGCCCTGCTCTACGGGTACAACAGTTTTCTTACCTGTGTCCCAAGATGATAAGTCAATGCGATCTTGAGCACAGTCCCCTAATTCGGGCCTCGTTGAAAACCTAGTCACAACACATTCATAATAACCATTCATCAAGCCTTAAACCAATTAATAACTTCGGAATATTAATCTAGCCTCCTGGACCTTGGATTCTACTAATCCGGGTAGTAGGATCCTTCCTGAGCCTTAACGTTTGGGTTCCCGAGCTTGAAACCCTCAAATAGCCATTATTTTGCATTTGAGTCATGGCCCAACCCCTTAAGGGCCATAGCGTGCTCAAGGCAGAGGGAAAAACCCCCTATATTGAAGGACACGGGTTGCGATGCTCTAAACCCTGCACTGCGGTGCCTGGGCAAATTTTTTAGGCCCTTAGGCCTCTACGTTCAAGCGGGCCACGGCGCCTGATGAGCAGGGCCGCGGCTTGAGCCTCAAAACCCATAAATACCGCCATTTTTAGAATTCTAAATCTCCTGCAAATCAATCCAAACCTATGCTAATGCCAGAATTCAGCCCCAAATCGCTTATACTATGCTCAGAGCAGCACATAATCTCAAAGAAATTCAACAAACCCCTATTACAACCCAAATTCAATCACCCAAGTTTCCAACCCCAAAACTCTAACAAGAATAGAGAAATTTATACAAAAAAATAAAAAGACTTGCTTTAATCCTTACCATTGTAATGATCTTGCCCTGAGCTAACTCCAGTTGCCACAAGCTTTAAATTCCCCCAAGCTCAGCAAGCATCTAGTCTCCAATTCCTTAGCTTAGATCCTCAACAATTCTTCAACTTCTAAATGTCTAAGAGAGGGAGAGAGAACCGAGTAAGAGAGAGAGAGAGTGCTGAGATTTCTAGTTTCTGTCTACTTTTCCTTATGTTGACGCGATTCTTCGCCAACAGGTAATTAAGAGAAAGAGAGAAGAGGATTAGTGCCAAATATAGAACCGTAACAGATATAAGATCTTAGTGAATGAAATAGGTGACTCGAGACACGTTTTTAAGTGGTTCAAAGGTTAAAATCCTTCTACTCCACTAGTCAATATTATTGATATATTCTGGGTATTTGGTTACAAAGTATATCTCTCCAGAGACTATTTGTTCCAACCCTTATCAACTCCCAGGGTCTCCATATTTATAGGAGAAGGCACCTGGAAGTTGGTAAGGAGGTCATCCCGTGACCTTCTTATTTGTCATATCAACTCTGTGACATTCATGATTAATTCCTAAACCTAACACATAAGTATGGTCAAATCGATAGATAAGGAGAAAATGGACCGCACGGCCCAACCCAGCCGTGGGTGTCTGAACACGCACGTTCCTGCAGCGTGTCCGAGAAGTCAGGGAGATATCAGACACGTGATGTCAGATATACACACGTTTATCTTGCGTGTGTTGACTTTACAAGTGGTCATGGCCTCCATATCTAGCTCGTACCACGAGCTGTGCATCTGACCCGACCTTCGGCCTTTCGATTCCTTGCTCCAGTCTTGAGAGTCTTGGTGAGTCCTTGAGGATTCCTCGAGCTAAGGGGGTACGACCTCAGGACAGGATCTCTGACCTGGGGGATGTTTATGGACTAACCATGATCAGTCCGAAGCTCGGCCTGCTAATCAGCCCGTGGGAAAATCAGGGCGTACATCTGCCCCCCAAGCTCCTGCTCGTGGTATATGACGTCATATATAAGACCATAGTAGGGGCTTTTAGACTTCCCCACAACTCTTCGCATTCCACTCTTTATGCAGGTGCCTGACACGTGGCACATCGTGGGTGGTGACGGTATGTCTCACGAGAACCGCATTTAATGGCCTAGCCTATGCCCAGCCGTCGTTTCGTATTTCGAGTGGAAGGCCTCGGATCCCTCATCAGGGCCATCCAAGAGCCTTCTACACGTGATCCTCCACGCATATAAAAAGGGGGTGGCCACCCTACACACGGGCCACCCTTTCATTCGAAAATTTTCAAACCTCTTTTCCTCTTTCCTCTCCATATTCCAGAAGAACGAAACCCTTAACTCGGTTGCTGCCATTTTCATCGTTCAAGAAGCTCAGGCGCACGGATTTCTCCGAAGCTTTGGAAGCTACTACACCGACGAAGCTCCTGTCAACGCAACACTCTCGTTTATTTCCCAGTCATACACAGTAAGTTTCCTGACCCTTCGTACTTTGAAAACATGCTACTGTGGCTTAGGTAAAAAATTTCACTGTAGCCGCATGCAAGGGTTTTTCTGGGTTTTGTGGATATGGAGAGTGACAATCCTTTTTAGGTTAGGGTATATTTGTTGTAGGAAATCGTTTTAGAATATGGGTTTCAGGATACTTTTTCTGGGGAAAATTTCTGGGTAGGAGTTTTGGGAATTTTGGGTGCAAAACCGGGTAGCTTAGGGAACACGCCTCATAAGCGGTTTCGTAATTTTTTGCCTATTGAAACTTTGCCCCCAAGGCAAATTCTATTCTGAACCCCCTAACACACGAATTTCGAGTAATCTGGGATCTGTTGGGAGCATACGCACGTGTTCACTGAACCGCGTGGTTCCACTCTCCACGAGCTGGGCTTACCTTAGCTCGTGCTAATAATAATTTCTTCTTCCTCCTGCTTGGGTCGCCTTTTCTAAAGTGTTTTCTTTTGTTCGCTAGGCGACCAGATGGCTCCAAAAAAGAATCTCCCCCAGAAGAACGTTGGAAGCTCGGCCTCCCAGCAGGAAAAAGGAAAGGCGGTGATGCCTAGCTCCCCGATCCCCCGTTTCGGGCCGGCAGTGGAGAAGGAGGTCAAGGTGGCGCCTGACGCATTCTTTGAGGCAGAGAGAATCATCTCAAAGATAACCGATCAGGCAAAGATTAACAAGCTCTTCCTCACTCACAACATCGCGCTGGGGAAAGCCTCCGTCATTGCCCGACCTGCTGCAGAGGGCGAGCGGAGCTGCTCGCTGCTCGACGAGTCGTTCGCGGCCTGGAGCGGTGAACACTTTAAGGCAGGGGCCTTCCTTCCCCTGGATCAGTACTTTGCTGATTTCTTGAACTTCGTGGGGTTGGCCCCATTCCAGCTCCCCCCCAACTCCTACCGTCTGCTGGCAGGGTTGAGGTACTTATTCCAGAAGCATGAGTGGGAGGTCCCCACTCCTGCGGATATTTTATATTTCTTTTGCCTCAAAGCCAGCCCGGACCAGCGGAGGTGAGGCGACGGGTTTTACTATTTAACCCGTTTTCCCAACACGGCGGCGGTCATCGAGCTACCTAGCCATCCTAATGATTTCAAGGACCAGTTCTTCATGTCGACTAGTTTCCGGAACTGCGAGTACCACTATTTCAATCGTCCTCGTAAGTTGCTCCTGTCCTCAGCTCGCCTTTTAAGCGTTATTTTAGCACCTCCCGTACTCCACTCTGACTCAAACTAATCTTGCAGCCATCTTCGCGAGGACCGAAAAGTCTGTGACCCTCGGGGGCCAATATGACACGCTGGCGGGCTTGCCCCCCAGCGAGAAGGATTATCGCGCGCTCGTGACGGACGAGACGATGGTGTTCTGCAAGCTGATTTTTCCGAATCAGACCTTGAACCTAAAGAGGCCCCGGGGGCCGCCCCCAGCTTGGGACACCAGACCTGTCATCGTGGAGGAGGTTGCGGGCGCGGAAGACGAGGAGGACAAGGAGGCCGAAGTTCTGCTCGTGAGGAGCAGGAAGAGGACCTTGGACGTCGTCCAGAGCATGGGCGAGGAGAGGGTCCAATCCGGAGCAGCCGCGAGTCCTTCTGGCCAAGGTAACTCTTACTTGCTTAGGAGTCTAGATAGGGCCGCTGCAGACCCCCGGCTGGCTAGGTTCAATCCTAGGCAGATCGTCCATCGTCACAGGAGCGATTCGGACTTGAACACACTTTTGCTCCATTGTGTCGACCGGCTCGTGCTGGATCACCAAGAGAGCCAGCCTAGGGGCATCGTAGTAGTAGATAATACCCTAGTTTTTAGGTCGATCCTATTCGAGGAGTATGGGACCAACCTACGCACCTGGCCATCACTGCAGAGAGGTATCTATGCTCCGGGGCTTAGGCAGTATGTAGAAGAATCTAGCCCCGAGTCAGAACCAGACCCAGAACTTGCGCCAGTTCGAGAAATAATCGTCTTAGGCTCTTCCAGCTCGGGGGATAGGGCTCCCTTAGTATTCGTATACTTTTTAGCGTTAACCCTTTGTCTTTATCTCTGTATGATTGCTAACTTGTAATAACCATGTTTTTTTTTTGTTTGACAGAAGAGATGTCTCAGCCCGAAGATAGCTTGCGGGGCGTGGTCTTCGGGGGGAACCCCTCAGCCGGGCCAAGACAGAAAAGGCTCCGGGGTTCCAAGAGCACTGCTGGGGTCTCCACCAAATCTCCGGCAAAGGAGAAGGAGAAAACCCCGCCAGCCCAGGTCGTGGGGGTGATCCTTCCTGCTGCTGGAGCAGGACGAATGCCTCCACCGCCTCAGCGAGTTCCGCCTGCCGCCCAGGACGTGGGAATGGATATCGGGACTCCGTCTGCGGCGGCCTCCGATGTACGCATCCCGGTCAATCCCCAGGACCTGGAGAAGATCCCAGAGGCCTTCTGGGGAGCGGTGTACGAATCGGCGAACTACGCCGTTAGCCATATCTATAAGTTCACCGAGAAGGAACTCCGGACTATTGAGACAATGAGCCCGGTTGACGTTATGGACTCTTCAATGAGCATGACCCTAACGGTAAGCTGCCCTATTCTTTTAAAGATTTTACCATTACACTCTGCCTTATTTTTTCCTCTGAGCCAGTTTATCTTTTATTCCTCGCAGGGTGTCGTCGCCCTTCACCGAAGCATCATCAGGGCCAGAACTCAGCTCGATGACATGAGGACCGAGCACCAGGCCACCCTTCAGGAGGTTAAGTCGACTAAGGATGCCTTGGCGACCTCGAAGGTCGAGTTGGAGAAGACCCAGGTCGACTTGGAGAAGACCCGCCTGAAGGTCCAGGAGCTCGAGACCTCCCTTGCCACCTCGCAGGCAGACCTCGAGGCAGCGAAGACTGAGATCCAGGTCGCCCAGGCCGCCCTGGAGGCCGAACGGGCCATCTCGGAGCAGTCCATGCAGGATCTGTTCTATCACTGTTGGGCCTACAATCCGGAGGCTAACTTCTCTTTCATGCCACCGGGTCTCTGGGCGCGCTTGCTGGTGAAGTTCCAAGCTCGCCTCGACAAAGAGGCGCCGCCTTCGGAGACTGGGGAAGCCTCTAGTGCGGCGGAGCAGGATGAAACGACGACCTCGAAGGGGTCGACTGACGGAGCTTAAGGCGCTCTTTTTTTTTTTTTTTTCTTTATATATTTTGAAGTATTTTTTGTAACCTTTGCATGAGGTGTTTTCACCTCGAGACAATTTGCCTTGCACCTTTAACTCATATTTTTTCATGCTTTCAGCTACAATATATATCTTTTTGATAAACTTAGTTCGTGTTAACCGCTATGTATATCTCGAGCTCTTTGAAAAGAACAGTGAACGATAAATAGATTTATATCAACGTCTAAGTTTTATGACCCAGTTAAAACCAGGAACTTATTTAGAAAACTTAGTTCGTGTTAACTTTTATCCTTATCTCATGTTCTTTAAGAAGAACAAGGAGAAATAGATTTAAATCAACTTCTAAGTTTTATGACCCGGTTAAAACCAGGAGCTTATTTAGAAAACTTAGTTCGTGTTAACTTTTATCCATATCTCAAGCTCTTTACGAAGAACAAGGAGAAATAAATTTAAATTAACTTCTAAGTTTTATGACTCGGTTATATCCAGGATAGGACTTAGTTAGCGTTAACCCTTATCCATATTTCGAGCTCTTTAAGAAGAGAAACGATCCATAGACAAGGATCAACATCCAAGTCGTTAAGGAGACCTGGTTATATCCAGGTACCATATGCCCCCCAAGTAACTGGGAAAGGGTCTTTCGTGGTTACTTTAAGATTACAATTGCAAATATGCGTAAAAAAGCTTATTTTTATTAATACATAGAAAGTGGCTTTCCAGGCCTTACAAGTGGATCATTGATAATATCTCTTTAAGTGGACGGCGTTCCAAGTCCGTGGGACGGTCCCTCCATCAAATCGAGATAACTTATAAGTTCCCTCCTTGATGACTTCGATGACCTGGTAGGGTCCTTCCCAGTTCGGTCCCAAGACTCCATCTTTGGGATCTTTTCCGGCCAGGAAAACTCTTCTTAGGACCAAATCGCAAACGCTAAAGGCGCGTTTTCTGACCTTGGTGTTAAAGTAGTGAGTGATCTTCTGCTGATAATGGGCGAGCTGGAGTTGCGAATCCTCTCGCCTTTCATCAACTAGGTCTAGGGAATGGCATAGGAGCTCATGGTTCCGACCTTGGTTGTAGGACTGGACTCTATGTGACAAAACCTTAACTTCCACGGGGAGGACTGCTTCACTCCCGAAGGTTAGGGAGAAAGGAGTATGACCCGTAGGAGTCCGATGCGAGGTCCGGTATGCCCATAGGACCTGGGGGAGCTGTTCATGCCAGACTACCTTTGCTTTGTCTAATCTTTTCTTGAGGCACGCCTTTAGAGTCTTGTTGACAGCCTCGACCTGGCCGTTCACTTGAGGATAGGCCACGGAAGAGAAGCTTTTCACAATTCCATGCCTGTTACAGAACTCAGTGAACAGGTCGCTGTCGAACTGAGTGCCGTTATCGGAGACGATCTTCTTGGGCAGGGCGAAGCGAAAAATGATGCTTTTAATCACGAAGTCAAGCACCTTTTTAGACGTGATTGTTTCCAACGGCTCTGCCTCGGCCCACTTAGTGAAGTAGTCGATGGCGACCACGGCGTAACGGACCCCGCCCTTTCCAGTGGGCAGGGCACCCACTAAGTCTATTCCCCAAACGGCAAATGGCCAAGGGGCCGAAATCATTTTTAGCTCGACTGGAGGAGATCGGGCAACTGCAGCGAATCGCTGGCACTTGTCGCACTTTTTCACATATGAGATCGAGTCTTTGGACAGAGTCGGCCAGTAATAACCTTGCTTGAGAACCTTTAAGGCCAAGCTTTGCCCCCAGTGTGGTCCCCGCAGAATCCTTTGTGAATTTCCTGCAGGATGGCCTTCGCTTCACTTGGAAGAACGCACCGGAGGAGCGGTAAAGAGTGCCCACGTCGGTACAACACTCCATCGACTGTCGTATATCTCGGAGCTTGATATAGGACTCACCGCGCGTCGTTACGTCCCTCAGGAAGTTTGCCCTCGATGAGATATTCAAGAATGGGGGTTGTCCAGGTCGGCCTGGCGTCGATCATCTCGACCTCTGCCCGATATCCTTCTATACTTGGTTTTTCCAAGAATTCTATTGGCACCAGCCCCAGTGTGTCTGTCTCTCCCGAGGTGGCGAGCTTGGCAAGAGTATCTGCATTGGTGTTCTATTCTCGAGGTATCTGTTCGATCGATCCTCGCCCAAACGCGGACAGCTCGGCTTTTACCTTCGCCAGATAGGCGGCCATCTTGGGTCCTCGTGCCTGATACTCGCCCAAGACCTGGTTAACCACGAGCTGGGAGTCACTGAAGCACTGGACGGAGCTCGCCTTTAACTCACTGGCTATCCTTAGGCTGGCCAGCAAAGCTTCGTATTCTGCCTCATTGTTGGAGGCCTTGAACCCGAACCTTAGCGCCGAGTGGAACCTATGTCCCTCGGGGGATATCAGAATGATTCCGGCCCTGGAGCTATTTTCGTTGAATGAACCATCTACAAAGATCTTCCACAACGATTGGGGCAAGGTGAGCTGAGATGAGTCCTCCGCTGGATTCTCCTGGAATCCTGTGCATTCTGCCACAAAGTCGGCCAAGGCCTGACTTTTTATGGCAGTTTGTGGGGTATAGAAAATCTCAAACTGACTGAGTTCGACCGCCCACTTTAATAAATGTCCCGATGCTTCAGGCTTTTGCAAAACCTGCCTTAGAGGTTGATCGGTCATGACGTGTACCGAGTGAGATTGGAAGTACGGCCTGAGCTTTCGCGAGGCCGTAATTAGGCAGAACGCCAGTTTTTCCATCAGCGGGTATCGTGATTCTGCCCCGAGGAGTCTCTTGCTGATGTAGTAGACTGGCTTCTGAGCTTGGTCCTCTTCTCGTACCAGTACGGCGCTAGCTGCATCCTGAGTGAAAGCTAGGTAAAGAAAAAGAGGCTCGCCGGCCTTGGGCTTGGATAGCACAGGCGGTTCAGCCAGGTGCACCTTCAGGTCGAGGAATGCGCTTTCGCACTCTACTGTCCAGTCAAACTTCTTGTTTCCTCGGAGCAGGTTGTAGAAGGGCAAACACTTATCGGTTGACTTGGAAATAAACCGGTTCAGTGCGGCCACTCTCCCTGTCAAGCCCTGGACATCTTTCCGCGACCTAGGCGTAGGAAGCTCGAGCAATGACCTAATCTTGTCGGGGTTTGCTTCGATTCCTCAGGTATTAACTATGAACCCCAGGAATTTCCCGGATGCGACACCAAAAGTGCATTTCTGGGGATTGAGCCTCATGCCATATTCTCGTAGTATGTTAAAACATTCTTCCAGGTCGGAAACATGGTTGTCGGCAGTCTTTGACTTGACAAGCATGTCATCAACGTACACTTCCATGTTTTTTCCGATCTGGTCTGCGAACATTCTATTCACTAGCCTTTGGTAGGTAGCCTCGGCGTTCTTCAGACCGAATGGCATGACCTTGTAGCAATAGACATTAGTCGGGGTCATGAAGCTGGTGTGTTTCTGGTCCGCCGGATTCATCGCGATCTGATTGTAGCCTGAGTACGCGTCCATAAAGGACATGAGCTCGTGCCCCGCCGTGGCATCCACCAGCTGATCGATCCTTGGCAATGGAAAACAATCCTTGGGGCAGGCCTTATTCAGGTTGGAGAAGTCAATGCAGGTCTTCCATTTCCCGTTGGGCTTTGGAACTAGCACAGGATTGGCGACCCAAATTAGAAATTTGGCTTCACGGATAAAGCCACATTTTTTGAGTCGGGTCACTTCTTCTTCTAGGGCTTCAGCTCGGGTTGTTCCTAAACGTCTTTGCTTCTGTGACTTGGCAGGAACGCTTTTATCCAGGTGGAGCATGTGCATGATGACACTCGAGCTGATCCCTACCATGTCCTCGTGCGACCATGCGAATACATCTAAATTAGCTCGGAGAAACATAATCAACTCTGTCTTCCTCTTGTTACAAAGGTTTTTCCCGAGCTTGACCATCCGTGATGGATCTTGTGGATCAAGGTTCACCTCCTCGAGCTCCTCAATAGCCTGGAGCTCGTATCTGTCTTCGCCTACTCGGGGGTCAATGTCTTCACCCAAGGCGACCTTTTCCTCTTCGGCGCTCTGAGGTTTTTCAATCTCAGGATCCACCAAGGGTTCCTGAGATTCCTCTTCACCCTGAATGGCCATTGCCAGCTGCCCGGGTTTAGACTTTCCCTTCATGGAAATGCTGTAGCATTCCCTGGCCGTGAGCTGATTGCCCTTGATGGTGCAGATTCCTATTGAAGTAGGGAATTTCATGGTGAGGTGTCGAATGGAAGTGATAGCCTCGAAAGCTATGAGCGTAGGTCGACCCAAAATGGCGTTGTAGGCAGCGGAGTAGTCAATGACCACGAACTCAAGTAGTTTAGAGACTATCTGAGACTCTTCTCCTAGGGTGATCACCAGCTCGATCGTCCCTATCGCTGCCGATCCTTCTCCCGAAAAACCATACAGCATCATGGAGGTTGCCTTTAGATCGGCGACAGTCAGACCCATCTTCTCTAAGGTGGATCGGAATAAAAGGTTCACCAAACTCCCGTTGTCTATCAGCACCCTTCTTACTTTCCGGTTGGCGAGCTGGACTGCTACAACCAAGGGATCATTGTGAGGGAGCTGGACATGGCCTGCATCTTCCTCCGTAAAAGTGATCGGTTGTTTCTCTAATCGTTGTTGTTTTGATTGACGCTGCTCCGGGACGAACTCCACCCCGTTGTGGGCTTTTAGTTCATTCACGTATCTCTTCTGGGCGCCTCTGCTCGTGCCAGCCATATGCGGACCTCCAGAGATGGTGGATATCTCTCCTCCGACCACGGGAGGAGGGACGTCCTGATCTATCCGAGACCCGGGCTGGCTGGCTGGGGCTTCCGGAGCAGGTCGACTTGCTAGAACCCCGTTCTGTGAGTATTGAGCCAAGGGGCCGGCTCGGATGAGAGTCTCTATTTCATCTTTGAGATGCCTGCAATCGTCGGTATTGTGTCCGACGTCGTTATGAAAACGGCAGAATTTGGAAGTGTCTCTCTTTCCCTTGTGGTGTTTCAATGGTTCCGGCCTCTTCCAGGGGACCCGAGTAGAGTTAGCCAGGAAAATACTTTCCCTTGACTGGGTGAGTTCGATATATGTCGCGAACACGGGCTTGAACTTGTCTACAGACTTATTCTTCTTTTGGCCGTTCTGATTGTTTTTGCCATTCCCCTTTCTTTTGCCTCCACCGGGCTGGTTGTTCTGTGTGACGCCTGGGGTCGCTACCACAACCTCCGTCCCCACTCCAGCAGGCTGCTCGGGAACCTGGCTGGTTCCCGCGGCTGAGGCTTCAGCTTCTTCCAAGTTTATCCATTCTTGGGCCCTATTAAGGAATTCGTTGACCGAACTGACTCCCTTCTTTTGTATATCCTTCCAGAGATCTCCTCCGACAAGGATTCCGGTTCTCATAGCCATGAGCTTGGAGCTTTCATCCGCGTCCCTAGCTCGGGCAGTGAAGTTCGCGAATCTGCTCAGGTAGGCCTTCAACGTCTCACCGGGCTGCTGTCTCACATTGGCCAGGGAGTCAGCCTGAACATGGGCGGCCTGGGAGGCGCGGAATGCCCTTTTGAAGTCAGCTGAGAAGGTCTTCCAGGAGCTGATTGACTGTCTTTTACTTTGCTTGAACCACTGTCTGGCAGGTCCGGTCAGTGTGGAAGGGAAGATCAAGCATCTTAGCTCCGGGCCAATGTTATGAGCCATCATTAGGGTGTTGAACATCCCTAAATGGTCCGACGGATCTCCGTCCCCGTTGAACTTTGATAAGTGAGGCATACGGAAACCAGATGGGTATGCCGTCGCTGCTATGTTGGGGGCGAAGAGTTCCATCTCATCTCCTGAATCATATTCGTCTTTTTCCTTTTCTGACAGGAGCTTCCTCATCAGTTCCTCCATCTGAGTTAGGCGCTCGAGGGTTTGGTCCTGAGATCCTTGGTTATTCCGGGGCTGTTCAACAGCTCTGGATTCATTGTACATATTAGGTGGGTTATTGCCCCTCCTATCTTGAGATAGGTTGTTTGGGACGTTCCCTCCGTTACGTACTTCGGATCGGGCCCCCCCTGAGCGAGCCTGACTACCATCTCTAGCTCGATCCTCTCTGTGAGAGTTGAGGTGATCTCGAAGGTCGCCTCCCTGGGTGGTCTAGTGGCTTTGTGCCGAACTTAGTCGCTGACATAGGTCTCCTCCAGAGAGATCACTCCGGCGACTGCCGGTCCAATGACTCCTGCTGGATAGGCTTGGAGTCTGTCTTTGGCGGTGAGGACCCGAGCTTTCTTCCAGCGCCCCGCTATGCCGGGAAGGTCCCACTGATGGTGGGTTTCTCCTACTACTCCCGTAAGCTGGAATATCTCGGACGGGCCGAGGAGGAGACGAATATCTGATCGGAGATGGAGGATGCCTGACTGGAGAAGCGATCCTGGTTCCGTCTGGACGAATCAAATTTGGCGGGGGCCTTTCGGCCCTGCCAAATTGCTGGTCCCGCGCCGGGCGATCTGGACGAGGAGCAGGACGGTCTTCGGGGACGAGCTGACGTTGTGGGCCCTCCCCGGATCTCCTCCGGGAATTTCCTCGAGCTCTCCTGGGCGTCCTCAAGGATGGTTGAGAGCTAGGAGTCGACGTCCTAACCGAACGGCTGTATTGCTGTTGTCCGGTCCCAGGCATTTCCCCGAGGTTTGCGTCTCGATGGTGCGATGAAGGGGTGGAGTTGGCTGCTGGAAGTCTATCCGAATGGCTATGCCTGGACCGATTACCCCAGGGAGACTTAGGAGCCTCACCTTGCCTCTCTCCAACGTTAACGTTGGTTGTGAGAGGGGGTAATCGGGCCAGGATATCCTGGATTTGCCGACTAGCAGTTGCTAATGGGCTCCTCAGCTGAGCGTTCTCCATCTCCACCGCAGTATAATAACACGAGTTCGGATTAGGTGGCCGAGGCGCCGAACTACCAGTATCGTTTTGGCCCGCTAGCTGCTTTCCTGGCCGCTGCTGGACTTCAGGAATTTGTTCATCAGGGATGGCGGTATGATGAGCCTCCTGCCCATCATGTTGTTCTGTCTCGTTGCCATGCCTGGATCGAGTAGTCACCATAGTTAGATGTTTGTAGCAGCACTAATCGAACTTGCTCTTAATGAAAGCACCAAACTGTTGACGCGGTTCTTCGCCAACAGGTAATTAAGAGAAAGAGAGAAAAGGATTAGTGCCAAATATAGAACCGTAACAGATATAAGATCTTAGTGAATGAAATAGGTGACTCGAGACACGTTTTTAAGTGGTTCAAAGGTTAAAATCCTTCTACTCCACTAGTCAATATTATTGATATATTCTGGGTATTTGGTTACAAAGTATATCTCTCCAGAGACTATTTGTTCCAACCCTTATCAACTCCCAGGGTCTCCATATTTATAGGAGAAGGCACCTGGAAGTTGGTAAGGAGGTCATCCCGTGACCTTCTTATTTGTCATATCAACTTTGTGACATTCATGATTAATTCCTAAACCTGACACATAAGTATGGTCAAATCGATAGATAAGGAGATAATGGGCTGCACGGCCCAACCCAGCCGTGGGTGTCTGAACACGCACGTTCCTGCCGCGTGTCCGAGAAGTCAGGGAGATATCAGACACGTGATGTCAGATATACGCACGTTTATCTTGCGTGTGTTGACTTTATAAGGGGTCATTGCCTCCATATCTAGCTCGTACCACGAGCTGTGCATCTGACCAGACCTTCGACCTTTC
Organism: Humulus lupulus; assembly: GCF_963169125.1. NCBI lineage: Eukaryota > Viridiplantae > Streptophyta > Magnoliopsida > Rosales > Cannabaceae > Humulus > Humulus lupulus. The sequence goes on along the minus strand of NC_084796.1, from coordinate 116,835,091 downwards.
GATTCCTTGCTCCAGTCTTGGGAGTCTTGGCGAGTCCTTGAGGATTCCTCAAGCTAAGGGGGTACGACCTCAGGACAGGATCTCTGACCTGGGGGATGTTTATGGACTAACCATGATCAGTCCGAAGCTCGGCCTGCTAATCAGCCCGTGGGAAAATCAGGGCGTACACCTTATTTCTAGTATCTTGGTTTAACTCTATCCTTAATTGCCTAAGTTCCAAAAATGCCCCCAAATGTAACCTTAATCCCTTAATCCCACCAAGGGAAATCCTGTCATTTGCACATCCCGCTAATTCCTCGAGTGTTCCTATAAATCTCCATTTAATCCTGACATGCCCAAATAATTGCTAAATTACCACCTGTTACCTAGTAATTCCTGAACACCAACAATGTTCACAAAATACCCCTAGGCACCTCCCGAGTCGAGTATTCGACCCCGTTGTGACTATTTAGCTAATCCGCTTCCTAGGACCGTCTCGGATCGTGCATCACAAATATATCACCACACTCATATGTCACAATTATGGCCTCAACAGGCTAAAATTACAAATATGCCCCTAATAACCAAATGGGGCCCACATGCATATTTAATTCACCTAAACATGCATTTTTAATCACATAATCATTTAATTCACATATTAACATAATTAAATCAATTATTGCCCTCCTGGCATGCTAGTCAAGGCCCTAAGCCTTATTAGAAAATTTGGGACGCTACAACTATCCCTTCCTTACAGAAATTTCGTCCTCGAAATTTACCTAAATAGCTCAGGATACCGATCCCGCATATCAGTCTCAAGCTCCCAAGTCGCCTCTTCCACTTTGTTGTTCCTCCACAACACTGTCACCAAGGCGATGTTCTTGTTCTGCAAGACTTTATCTTTTCGGTCTAGAATATGAATCGACTTCTCCTTGATCCAGCTCCAAGTTTTCATAACTCAACACGTGTGTAGAATTTAATACATATTTCCAGAGCATGGATACATGAAACACATTGTGAACCCTTGATAGAGCTGGAGGCATCGCCAATCTGTAGGCTACCTCTCCAACCCGTTCCAGAATCTCAAAGGGGCCAATAAACCAAGGGTTGAACTTGCCCCTTACTCTAAACTGTTTCAACCCTCTCAAGGGAGAAACTTTGAGAAACACATGATCACCGACCTAAAACTCTACGCTCCTGTGTCTCAAGATTGAGTAACTCTTTTGCTGATTTTGGGAGGCGAGCATTCGAGCTCTAATCTTCTCAATTGCCTCATTGCTCCTCTTAACAACCTCAAAACCTAAATACCTTCCCTCACCCGTCTCATCCCAGTGGATGGGTGATCTACACTTCCTCCCATAAAAGCCTCTCATATGGAGTCACTCTGATAGTCGATTGATGGCTGTTATTGTACGAAAACTCAATCAAAGGGAGATACTTACTCCAAGATCCCCCAAAATCCAACACGCAGGCTCGCAACATATCCTTCAGTATCTAAATAGTCTTCTCAGACTGTCCATCTCTTTGAGGATGATAGGTGGTACTAAACCGCAACTGTGTACCCATAGCCTTCTGCACGCTCTCCCAAAACTTGGAGGTATAGGTGGGGTCCCTATCGGATACTATCAACCTTGGAGCCCCATGTAGTCGTACAATTTCCTTCACATATTGTAACGCCCTCATAACCCAGGACCGTTACACTGTGTACTAAAATTTTGTGTCAGACCTGCTAATCAGGTCATTTGGCTTAAAATGTGTATCTAAGGTTCGTGACAAGGGTTACGGTTAAAAAAATTTGGTCAAAGAACCATTGACTTTTAATTCAAAAGTTTTATATAAACATGGGATCCCAAAATATTACTACTCAACTGTTAAAAAGGATAAATACATATCAAAAGTTACACCAGCCGGTGTTGACGCGGTTCTTCGGCAACAGGTAATTAAGAGAAGAAGAGAAAGAGATTAGTACTTAAAAGTAGAACCGCCGCAGATATGAAATCTTTGTGAGAAGAACTAGGTGACCCTAAACACGTTTTTTAAGTGGTTCGAAGGTTAAAATCCTTCTACTCCACTAGTCAATATTATTGATCTTTTCTGGGTAATTGGTTTACAAAATATATAGTTCTTACAAGACTATTTTTTCCAACCCCTATCAATTCCCAGGGTCTCCATATTTATAGGAGAAGGCACCTGGAAATTGGTAGGGAGGTCATCCCGTGACCTTACCATTTGTCATATCAAGTCTGATATTCATGATTACTTCCTAAACCTGACACACAAGTGTGGTCTAATCAGTATGGAAGGAGATAATGGGCCGCACGGCCCAACCCATCCGTGGGTGTCTGAATACGCACGTTCCTGCGGCGTGTCCGAGAAGTCAGGGGGATATCGGACACGTGATGGTAGGATTATGCACGTTTATCTTGCGTGTTGACCTCCCATAAAGTCAGAGCTTCCTGAGAAGCTCGCTACCGGAGCAAGCCATAACCCGAGCTGATCCTTCAGTGGTCGTCGGATGTTGTTCCCAGCTCCTGGAACAACAAGAAGGAGCAGGAAACTCCATCCCCTCGAGCTAGAAAGGGCCCGTCCTGAAGATAAAGCTTCTGGCCTGTGGGAGCCTCGGGCTAAATCATGTTTAGTCCGAGGATCGTCCTGCTAAACAGCCCGTGGGAAATCCAGGGCGTACATCTGCCCCCCAAGCTCCTGCTCGTGGTCCATGACGTCAGACATGGGAGACCACAGTTGGAGCTTTTAGACTTCTCCCACAACCCTTCGCATTCCATGCTTTTCGCATGCGTCTGATACGTGGAACGCCGCGGGTGGCGACGGTACACTCTACGAGAACCGCATTAAATGGCCTAGCCTACTGTCCAGCCGTCGTTTCACATTTCGAGTGGAGGGTCTCCCAGGAGCCTTTTACACGTGATCCCCCCTTGTATAAAAAGGGGGTGGTCATCCCACGCACGGACCACCTTACCATTCAGAACCTCTCAAATTTCCTTCTTTTCTCTCTGACCTTCCGAAGAGCAAAACCCTCATTTCCATTGCTCTCATCTTCTCCGTTCACGAAGCTTAAGCGTGCGAGTTCCTTCAAGGCCTTGGAGACTACTGTGCCAACGAAGCCCCTATCCGCGCAGCAACCTCGCTCAACATCCAACCCTATACTGTAAGTCTTCTATCCCCATTTATTTTTGAAAGCATGCCACTGTAGCCTAGGTAAAATTTTTTACTGTAGCCACATGCAGAGGTTTTCTGGGTCGCGCGGATATGGAGGGTGATGGCCCTTCTTTGATTAGGGCACATTTGCCATGGGACATCGCCTTAGAACATGGGTTCCATGATTCTTTCTTAGGAACAATTTCTGGTAGGATCCGTAGGAACTTTGGGTGCAAAAACCGGGTAGCTTAGGGAATACGCCTTAAAAGCGGTTTTGCCACGCCTTGCCTGTTGAAACTTTCCCCCTAAGGCAAATTTTTTTTTTTTTTTTTTACTCTGAGCCATCTGACACACGAATTCCGAGTAATCTGGGATCTGTTGAGGGCATAGGCGCGTGTTCCTTGGAACGCGTGGTACCACTCTCCACGGGCTGGGCTTACCCCAGCTCGTGTACTTAATGCTTGCCTCACTCTCCTGCTTGGGTCGCCTTTTCTAAAGTGTTTTCTTTTGCTCGATAGGCGACCAGATGGCTCCAAAGAGAAATCTGCCACAGAAGAATGTGGGAAGTTTGGCCTCCCAGAAGGATAAAGGAAAGGCGGTGGTGACCAGCTCGCCAATTCCTCACTTTGGACCGGCGGTGGAGAAGCAGGCCGAGGTGGCTCCTGACGCGTTTTTCGAGGCGGAGAGAATCGTCTCGAAGATAACCAACCAGGCAAAGATCACCAAAATCTTCCTTAACCACAACATTCCTCTGGGGAAGACCTCCGTGATCGCCCGACCTGCTGCGGATGGGGAGAGGAGCTGCACGCCGCTCGACGAGTCGTTCGCGGCCTGGAGCGGGGAACACTTCAAGGCAGGGGCCTTCCTCCCCCTGGATCAGTATTTTGCTGATTTTCTGAACTACGTGGGGTTGGCCCCATTTCAGCTCCCCCCCAATTCCTACCGTCTGCTGGCGGGACTGAGGTATTTGTTCCAAAAGCATGAGTGGGAGGTCCCCACTCCTGCTGATATCTTGTATTTCTTCTGCCTCAAAGCCAGCCCGGACCAGCGGGGGCGAGGCGACGGGTTCTATTACTTAACCCGCTTCCCTAACACAGCAGCAGTGATCGAGCTGCCGAGCCATCCAAACGACTTCAAAGACCAGTTTTTTATGTCTACTGGGTTCCGAAACTGCGATCATCATTATTTCAACCGCCCTCGTAAGTAATCCTCCATTTAGCTCGCCTTTTAACGGTTATCTTATTTTAGCCCGTCCCTTATTCCAATTCTGATTTCGACCAACCTTGCAGCCATCTACTCGAGGACCGAAAAGTCCGTGACCCTCGGGGGTCAATACGACACACTGGCGAACCTGCCTCCCAGTGAGAAAGACTACCGCGTGCTCGTGACGGACGAGACGATGGTATTCTGCAAGCTGATTTTCCCAAATCAGACTTTGAATTTGAAAAGGCCCCGGGGGCCTCCCCCAGCCCGCGACAACAGGCCGATCGTCGCGGAGGAGGTCGCAGATGACGAAGGCGAGGAAGAAGGTGAGGAAGTTCCTCTGGTGAGGAACAGGAAGCGGAGCTTGGAGGTCGCCCAGGGGATGATCGAGGAGAGGGCCCAATCCGGAGCAGCCGCGGGTCCTTCCGGTCAAGGTAACTTTTACTTATTTAAGAACGTAGATAGGGCCACTGCAGACCCCCGGCTGGTTAGGTTCAACCCTAGGCAGCTCGTCCATCGTCACCCAAGGAATCCAGACCTGGACACGCTTCTGCTCCACTGCGTTGACCAGCTCGTGCTGGACAACCAAGAGAGTCGGCCCAAGGGTACCGTAGTAGTAGATAATACCCTAGCCTTTAGGTCGGCCATTTTTGAGGAGTACGGGACCAATTTACGCACGTGGCCTGCGCTCCAGAGGGGCGTCTACGCTCCGGGGATTAGGCAGTACGTAGAAGAGTCCAGCCCCGATTCAGAACCGGACCTAGAACCTTCGCCAGTTCGTGAGATAATCGTCCTAGGCTCTTCCAGCTCGGGGGGTAGGGCTCCCTTAGTATTTGCTTTCTTATTGCCTTTATTTCTGTATGATTGCTGATAACCGTGTTTTTTTCTCTTTGGCAGAAGAGATGTCTCAGCCCGGGAATAGTCTGCGGGGCGTTGTGTTTGGTGGGAATCCCCCAGCGGGGCCGAGGCTAAAGAGGCTTCGCGAGTCCAAGAGCTCGACCGGGGTCTCCACCAAATCCCCAGCTACGGAGAAGGGGAGAGACCCGTCATCCCAGGTCGCGGGGGCGAACCTCCCTGTCGCCAGGACAGGACTCATGCATCCGCCACCCCAACGATCTCCACTGGCCGCCCAGGACGGGGTAATAGAGGTCGGGAATCAGGCCGCAGTAGCCCCGGACGTGCGTATCCCGGTCGACCCCCGGGCTCTGGAGAAGATGCCCGAAGCATTCCGGGGTACGGTGTACGAGTCGGTCAGCTACGCCGTCAGCCACTATTACAATATCAGGGAGAAGGAGCTCCGGGCCATCGAAACAACGAGCCCGGTCCGAGTTATAGAGTCCGCTATGGACATGACTTTAACGGTAAAGTGCCCCCTTCTTTTAAGGCTTTGACACTCACACGCCGCCTTTCTCCTTCCAGTTTGCTAATTTATCACTCTTTTCTTGCAGGGCATGGCTGCCGCCTATAGAGGCATCGTTAGGACCAAGGCCCAGCTCGAGGGTTTGGAAGTAGATCGCCAGACTGCCCTCCAGGAGTCTCAGGAGGCGAGAGACGCCTTGGCGGCCTCAAAAGCCGAGCTAGAGAAGGTCCGCTCGGAGAACCAAGAGCTTAAACGATCCCTGGCCGCATCCGAGCTAGAGAAGCTTCGCTCCGAGAACCTAGAGCTTAAAAACTCCCTGGCCGCATCGCGGGCAGACCTTGAGGTGGCGAAGGCCGAAGTCCAGACCTCCCAGACCGCCCTGAAAGACGAACGGGTCGTGTCGGAGCAGTCCTTACAGGACCTATTCTATCACTGCTGGTCCCACAATCCGGACGCGGACTTCTCCTTCATGCCGCCGGACCTCTGGGCATTCCTGTTGCCGCGGCTTCAAGCCCGTCTGAATAAGGAGGCTCCTCCATCGGAGACTGGAGAGGCCTCTGCCGCGGCGGAGCAGGGTGAGACCGCGACCTCTAAAGGGCCAGCTGATGGGGCTTAGGATGCTTCTTGTTTTCGTATTTTGAACTCTTCTTTTTTTTTTTATTGTAATTCTCTTTTTTATGTGAGGCGTTTCCGCCTCGAGACAATTTGCTCAACCAGTTTTACATATATATTTTCATGTATTTGGTCATAATTTATCTCTTTATTTTTATGAACGTAGTTCGAGCTAACTTTATCCGTATCCCGGGCTCTTTAAATAAGATCCGCGTTCAACAATTTTCTAGTTCACTCCTAAGTTTTCTGACCCGGTTAAGACCAGGAGCTTATTTTGAAAAAACTCAGATCGCGTCAACTTTTATCCGTATCCCGGGATCTTTAAAGAAGAACCTCGGTCAACAAATTTTAGCTAACTTCTAAGTTTTATGACCTGGTTAAGACCAGGAACTTATTTTGAAAAAACTTAGTTCGTGTCAACTTTTATCCGTATCCCGGGCTCTTTAAAGAAGAACCTCGGTCAACAAATTTTAGCTAACTTCTAAGTTTTATGACCTGGTTAAGACCAGGAACTTATTTTGAAAAAACTTAGTTCGTGTCAACTTTTATCCGTATCCCGGGCTCTTTAAAGAAGAACCTCGGTCAACAAATTTTAGCTAACTTCTTAGTTTTATGACCTGGTTAAGACCAGGAACTTATTTTGAAAAAACTTAGTTCGTGTCAACTTTTATCCGTATCCCGGGCTCTTTAAAGAAGAACCTCGGTCAACAAATTTTAGCTAACTTCTAAGTTTTATGACCTGGTTAAGACCAGGAACTTATTTTGAAAAAACTTAGTTCGTGTCAACTTTTATCCGTATCCCGGGCTCTTTAAAGAAGAACCTCGGTCAACAAATTTTAGCTAACTTCTAAGTTTTATGACCTGGTTAAGACCAGGATAGGACTTAGTTTGTGATAACTCTTATCCATAGATAAAAATTAACACCTAAGTCGTTAAGGAGACCTGGATATATCCGGGTACCATATGCCCCCCAAGTAACTGGGAAAGGGTCTTTCGTTGTTACTTTAAAATTACCCTTGCAAATAACGAGAAACATTTGATTTTTATTTATACATGGGAGGTGACCTTCTAGGTCTTACACATGTTTATTGATAATATTTCTTTAGGTGGATTGCATTCCAAGTCCGCGGGACCGCCCCTCCACCAAGTCGAGCTAATTTATACGTCCCTTCTTTGATGACTTCGATGACCTGGTATGGTCCTTCCCAGCTTGGTCCCAGAACCCCATCTTTGGGATCTTTCCCGGCCAGGAAAACTCTCCTCAAGACCAAATCGCCGACGCTAAAGGCACGTCTTTTGACCTTAGCGTTAAAGTAGCGAGTGATTTTCTGTTGATAATGGGCGAGCTGGAGTTGTGAATCCTCTCGCCTCTCATCCATCAAGTCTAAGGAGTGGCATAGGAGCTCGTGGTTCTTGTTCTGTTCGTAGGACCGGACCCTGTGCGATAGGACCTTTACCTCCACGGGGAGGACCGCTTCACTTCCAAAGGTTAGGGAGAAAGGAGTGTGACCCGTGGGAGTCCGATGTGAGGTCCTATAGGCCCACAGAACTTGGGGGAGCTGTTCTGGCCAGATCCCCTTTGCCTCATCTAGCCTCTTCTTGAGGCTTGCCTTCAGAGTTTTATTGACAGCTTCGACCTGACCGTTCGCCTGGGGATAGGCCACGGATGAGAAACTTTTCACAATTCCGTTCTTTTCGCAAAATTCGGTGAACAGGTCGCTGTCAAATTGAGTGCCATTGTCGGAAACGATCTTTTTGGGTAGGCCGAAGCGACAAACGATGCTTTTAACCACGAAGTCTAGCACCTTTTTCGATGTTATTGTCGTCAACGGCTCTGCTTCGGCCCACTTTGTGAAGTAGTCAATGGCTACCACGGCGTAACGGACCCCTCCCTTTCCGGTGGGCAGGGCGCCTATTAGATCTATGCCCCAAATGGCGAAGGGCCAGGGAGACGATATCATTTTTAGCTCGGTCGGGGGTGCTCGTGCAACCGCGGCGAACCGCTGACATTTGTCGCACTTTTTTACGTATGAGATCGAGTCTTTGGACAGAGTCGGCCAGTAAAAACCCTGCCGAAGGATCTTCAAGGCCAGGCTTTGCCCCCCAGTGTGATCTCCGCAGAATCCGTCATGAACTTCCTGCAGGATGGCCTTCGCCTCACTTGGAAGAACACACCGGAGGAGAGGTAATGAATGCCCACGTCGGTACAACACCCCCTCGACTAGCGTATATCTCGGAGCTTGATAAAGGACTCGCCGTACGTCGTTGCGCCCTTCGGGTAACTTGCCCTCGACGAGGTACTCAACAATGGGAGTCATCCAGGTCGGCCTGATGTCAATCATCTCAATATCCGCTCGATCTCCGTCTATGCTTGGTTTGTCCAAGAACTCAATTGGCACCAACCCCAGGGTTTCTGCCTCCCCCGAGGTGGCGAGCTTGGCGAGAGCATCTGCATTGGCGTTCTGCTCCCGAGGTATCTGCTCGATCGACCCTTGCCCAAATGTAGATAATTCGGATTTTACCTTAGCCAAATAAGAGGCCATCTTGGGACCCCGCGCCTGATACTCGCCTAAGACCTGATTCACCACGAGCTGGGAGTCGCTGAAGCACTGGACAGAGCTTGCCTTTAGCTCGCTAGCTATCCTAAGTCCGGCTAACAAGGCCTCGTACTCTGCCTCGTTGTTGGACGCCTTGAACCCGAATCTCAGCGCCGAATGGAATCTATGTCCTTCTGGGGATATCAGAATAATTCCGGCCCCGGAGCCGTTCTCGTTAGATGAGCCATCAACGAAGATCCTCCACGATGAGCCTGAGGATGTGAGCTGCTGTGAATCTTCTGATGGGATCTCACGGAATCCCGCGCATTCTGCCACGAAGTCGGCCAAGGCTTGACTTTTTATGGTAGTTCGGGGAGTATAGAAAATCTTGAACTGACTGAGTTCGACCGCCCACTTTAGCAAGCGTCCCGAGGCTTCAGGCTTTTGCAAAACCTGCCTTAGAGGCTGATCGGTCATGACGTGTACAGAGTGGGACTGGAAGTATGGCCTGAGTTTTCGCGAGGCCGTGATTAGGCAGAACGCCAGCTTTTCCATCAACGGGTACCTTGACTCAGCTCCGAGGAGTCTCTTGCTGATGTAATAAACCGGTTTCTGAGCCCGGTCCTCTTCTCGCACCAGAACGGCACTAGCTGCGTCCTCAGTCACGACCATGTAGAGGAAAAGAGGTTCTCCTACCCTGGGCTTTGATAGCACAGGTGGCTCAGCCAGGTGCGTTTTTAGGTCGAGGAATGCGCCCTCGCACTCTACTGTCCATTCGAACTTCTTGTTTCCGCGGAGCAGGTTGTAGAAAGGCAGGCACTTGTCGGTCGATTTGGAAATGAACCGGTTCAGTGCCGCCACCCTTCCTGTGAGTCCTTGGACATCTTTCCGCGACCTGGGGGATGGAAGCTCGAGCAGTGACCTGATCTTGTCGGGATTTGCCTCGATTCCTCGGGTATTGACTATGAAACCCAAGAACTTCCCCGATGCGACACCGAAAGTGCATTTCTGAGGATTGAGCCTCATGCCATATTCTCGCAGTATGTTAAAACATTCTTCCAGGTCGGCAACGTGGTTGGTGGCAGTCTTTGACTTGACAAGCATATCATCGACGTACACTTCCATGTTCTTCCCGATCTGATCCGCGAACATTCTATTTACCAGCCTTTGGTAGGTAGCTCCAGCGTTCTTTAGACCGAACGGCATGACCTTATAGCAATAGACATTAGTCGGGGTCATGAAGCTGGTGTGATCCTGGTCTGCTGGATTCATCGCGATCTGATTGTAGCCCGAGTACGCGTCCATGAAGGACATGAGCTCGTGCCCTGCCGTGGCATCCACCAGTTGATCGATCCTCGGCAACGGAAAGCAATCCTTGGGGCAGGCTTTATTCAGGTCGGAAAAATCAATACAGGTCCGCCACTTGCCATTGGGCTTTGGAACTAACACGGGATTGGCAACCCAAATGGGAAATCTGGCTTCGCGGATAAAGCCACATTTCTTGAGCCGGGCCACTTCTTCTTCAAGGGCCTCGGCTCGGGTTGTCCCTAAACGCCTCTGCTTTTGAGACTTTGCAGGGACGCTTTTGTCTAGGTGGAGCGTGTGCATGATTACGCTCGGACTGATCCCTATCATGTCCTCGTGCGACCATGCGAATACGTCTAGGTTCTTTTTCAGAAACGCGGTCAGATCCGCCTTTCTTCTATCGCAGAGGTTCTTTCCGAGCTTCACCGTCCGTGAAGGGTTTTGTTCATCGATGCCTACCTCCTCGAGATCTTCAATAGCTTGGAGCTCGGACCTGTCCTCGCCTACTCGGGGGTCAATGTCCTCGCTTAAGGCGATCTTTTCGTCTTCGGAAACCCGAGGTTTTTCAATCTCAGGGGCCGCCTTGGGTCCCTGCGATTCCTCTTCATCCTGAATGGCCATCGCCACCTGCCCGGGTTTAGATTTTCCCTTCATGGAAACGCTGTAGCATTCCCTGGCAGCGAGCTGATCGCCCTTGATAGTGCAGACCCCTGTCGAAGTAGGGAACTTCATGGCGAGGTGCCGGACGGATGTGATGGCTTCGAAAGCAACGAGCGTTGGTCGGCCCAAAATTTCATTGTAGGCAGCGGAGCAGTCAATGACTACGAATTCGAGCAGTTTGGACACTGTTTGGGACTCGTCGCCTAGGGTGATCACCAGCTCGATCGTTCCTATCGCTGCTGACCCTTCGCCTGAAAAACCATATAGCATCATCGAGGTTGCCTTTAGCTCGGAGACGGTCAGACCCATTTTTTCTAAGGTTGAACGGAATAGGAGATTCACCGAGCTCCCATTGTCCACTAACACCCTCCTTACTCTCCGGTTGGCGAGCTGGACTGCTACGACCAAGGGATCGTTATGAGGGAATTGGACATGGCCCGCGTCCTCCTCCGTGAAAGTGACTGGTTGCTTCTCTAACCTTTGTTGTTTTGATTGACGCTGTTCCGGGACGAACTCCCCTCCATTGTGGGCCTTCAACTCATTTATGTACCTCTTCTGGGCGCCTCTGCTCGTGCCAGCCATGTGTGGCCCTCCAGAGATGGTGGAAATCTCTCCCTCGACCACGGGGGGAGGGACGTCCTGATCTACTCGAGGTCCAGGTTGACTGGCTGGGATCTCCGGAGCGGGTCGACCTGTGGGGACCCTGTTCCGCGAGTATTGCGCCAACGGACCTGCTCGGATGAGAGTCTCGATTTCATCTTTGAGGTGCCTGCAGTCGTCGGTATTGTGCCCGACGTCGTTATGAAAACGGCAGAATTTGGAAGCGTCTCTCTTTCCCTTAGGGTGCTTTATTGGCTCCGGTCTTTTCCAGGGGACTCGCGTAGCGTTGGCCAGGAAAATATTCTCTCTGGTTTGGGTGAGCTCGGTATACGCTGTGAACACGGGCTTGAATTTATCCACGGACTTATTCTTCTTTTGACCGTGCTGGACGTTTTCACCATTTCCTTTTCTTTTGCCGCCACCGGGCTGGTTGCTCTGCGTGACGTCGGGAGTCGCTACTACGATCTCTGTTCCCGCCCCAGCGGGCTTCTCGAGGACCTGGCTGCTCCCCGCGGCTGAAGCTTCAGCTTCCTCCAAGTTTATCCATTCTTGGGCTCTGTTAAGGAATTCACTAACTGAGCTGACCCCCCTCCTTTGAATATCCTTCCACAGATCTCCGCCTACTAGGATCCCGGTCCTCATAGCCATGAGTTTGGAGCTGTCGTCGGCATCTCTGGCTCGAGCAGCGACATTTGCAAATCTGCTCAAGTAGGCTTTTAGCGTTTCTCCAGGTTGCTGTCTCACGTTAGCTAGGGAGTCGGCCTGGTCCCTGGCGGCCTGAGAGGCGTGGAATGCCCTCTTGAAGTCAGCCGAAAAGGTCTTCCAGGAGCTGATTGACTGCCTTTTACTTTGTTTGAACCACTGCCTGGCAGGTCCAGTTAGGGTGGAAGGAAAGATCAAGCAACGAAGCTCTGGCCCGATGTTATGAGCCATCATTAGGGTGTTGAACATCCCTAAGTGGTCAGATGGGTCTCCATCCCCGTTGAACTTTGACAAGTGAGGCATACGAAAGCCAGAAGGGTATGCCGTTGCTGCTATGTTGGGGGCGAAGAGCTCCATCTCATCCCCTGAATCATATTCGTCTTTTTCTTTCTCTGACAGGAGCTTCTTCATCAGCTCCTCCATTTGAGTTAAGCGCTCTAAGGTTTTGTCCTGAGATCCTGGGTTATTCCGGGGCTGTTCAACAGCTCCGGACCCGTTGTACATATTAGGCGGGTTATTGCCCCTCCTATCTGGAGATAGGTCATTTGGGGCATTCCCGCCATTACGTACTTCGGATCGGACCCCAACTGAGCGGGCCTGGCTACCGTCCCTAACTCGATCCTCTCTGTGAGAGTTGAGGCGATCTCGAAGGTCGCCTCCCTGAGTATTATGGTGACTTTGTGCTGAACTTAGTTGCTGTCGCAGGTCTCCTCCCGAAAAATCACTCCGTGCACTACCGGTCCGGTGACTCCTGCTGGACAGGCTCGATATGCGTCTCTGGCGGCTCCGACCTGCTCCTTCCCCCGGCACCCTGCTGCGCCGGGAAGGCCCGGCCGATGGCGGGTCTCTCCTACTATTTCCGTAGGTCGGGATGTCTCGGACGGTCCGAGGAGACGGATATCTGATGGGAGAAGGAGGATGCCTGACCGGAGAGGCGATCCTAGTGCCGTCCGGACGGACTAAATTTGGTGGGGGCCTCTCGGCTCTGCCAGCTTGATGGTTTCGCGCTGGGCGATCTGGACGAGGAACTGGACGTTCTTCGGGGACGGGCTGACGTCTCCGGATCCCCTCGGCCCTCCTTTGGGAATTTCCCCTATCTCTTCTGGGTGTCCTCGAGGAAGGCTGAGAGCTAGGGGTTGATGTCCTAACCGAACGGCTGTACCTGGATCGATTACTCTGGCGAGACTTAGGAGCCTCGCCTTGCCTCTCTCCAACGTTACCGTTGGTTGTGAGAGGGGGTAGTCGACTCAGAATATCCTGGATTTGCTGACCAGCTGCTGCTAGCTGGCTCCTCAGTTGAGCATTCTCCATCTCCACCGCAGTATAATAACCTGGATTCGGATTAGGCGGCCGGGGCGTCGAACTACCAGTATCGTCTTGGCCGGCCGGCTGCTTTCCTGGCCTTTGCTGGACTTCAGGAACTTGCTCCTCGGGGAGGGCAACATGGCGGGCCTCCTGCCCATCATGCTGTTCTGTCTCGTTGCCATGTTTGGATCGAGTGGTCACCATAGTTGTATGTTTGTGGTAGTACTAATTAGATTCGCTCTCAATGAAAGCACCAAACTGTTGACGCGGTTCTTCGGCAACAGGTAATTAAGAGAAGAAGAGAAAGAGATTAGTACTTAAAAGTAGAACCGCCGCAGATATGAAATCTTTGTGAGAAGAACTAGGTGACCCTAAACACGTTTTTTAAGTGGTTCGAAGGTTAAAATCCTTCTACTCCACTAGTCAATATTATTGATCTTTTCTGGGTAATTGGTTTACAAAATATATAGTTCTTACAAGACTATTTTTTCCAACCCCTATCAATTCCCAGGGTCTCCATATTTATAGGAGAAGGCACCTGGAAATTGGTAGGGAGGTCATCCCGTGACCTTACCATTTGTCATATCAAGTCTGATATTCATGATTACTTCCTAAACCTGACACACAAGTGTGGTCTAATCAGTATGGAAGGAGATAATGGGCCGCACGGCCCAACCCATCCGTGGGTGTCTGAATACGCACGTTCCTGCGGCGTGTCCGAGAAGTCAGGGGGATATCGGACACGTGATGGCAGGATTATGCACGTTTATCTTGCGTGTTGACCTCCCATAAAGTCAGAGCTTCCTGAGAAGCTCGCTACCGGAGCAAGCCATAACCCGAGCTGATCCTTCAGTGGTCGTCGGATGTTGTTCCCAGCTCCTGGAACAACAAGAAGGAGCAGGAAACTCCATCCCCTCGAGCTAGAAAGGGCCCGTCCTGAAGATAAAGCTTCTGGCCTGTGGGAGCCTCGGGCTAAATCATGTTTAGTCCGAGGATCGTCCTGCTAAACAGCCCGTGGGAAATCCAGGGCGTACAGCCGGCCTAAGCGGAAAAATAGGGTTATAACCCTAGTTCCTCTGAGATAACCCTGGTCGTGATGGTCGAGCAGTTGCATATGTACACACCGCCACCGAAGCTCTCCAACTCATGGCTGGTCAAGTTTTCCCTTTCCGTTACCTGCACCACAAAGCACCCGTGAGCCAAGGCTCAGCAAGAAATTAGAATGTGCAACAACAGAGAATATAAACTTTAAAATAGCCACTCACTAACAATTAGAAAAATTAATCCATAGCCAATATCATTTAAGTTCAACCATATGATCATTAGATCAGCCTGGGGTCGCTGCCCTATTCGGTTGGCTTTTAAGCCACTTCTCAGGCCTATGCCCTAGCTACGTGACCATAGCGTCACCTGGGGTCTCGCCCTTAGCTCTATCTCAATATCAGTAGAGCTAGCCCAAACCCCGTGGTTCACCATCGACCTTAGAGTCGATCAACGTAATAGTACATTACTGGTTTAGGCCAATGCCCTTCGACAAGCGCACAACGCGCTATTGCTGTCCTTGACTCATAAGTCAAGCCCTGATCCAGGATTTCATATCTTACTTATAAGAAACAGATGTGGATAGGCACATCCCGACAAATTAAGCACATATTCATGCTAATCATATAATCCCATAGAATAACCATTTTCATAATACTAACATATTCATATAACGTGGCCACATGCCCTAACCTTAGAGTTCATACAACGAATATAAGCACTTAAGCATTTATCAACAAGCATTTAGAACAATAGCCTAACATAACCAATCCTGGAGCCCAAGCCCTAATCATATCAATATATAATAGACGGGCCAAGCCCTAATCACATACAACACGTTCTGGGTGCAGTTATCTTACCTTAGGTCCAAGTAAGCGGAAATAAGAACGACCCTCGAGCACGATCCCGGTTCCGAGCCCTTAGCGATAGCCTAAGTCACAACCATAAAATAGGACTATTAATATCGAGTGATCAAAGGCTTCCGAACCAAGTCCTAGCCTCCAGGACTTCAGGTTCCACCAAACCGGATAGTGGAAGCAATCCCTAGCCCCTAAGGTTGAGTTCCCGCACTCAAAACCTTCTATGGTCCTAAAACCCCTTAAGCGCCGCGACCCCATGCCCCTATGTCGCGGCCCGCCTCCAACTAGAGGCTCAGCCTCCCCAACCAACAGACACGCGTCGCGGCCTAGTCATAGTAGCACCGCGAGTTGCCCTCCTCCCTGGCTCCCATCTGCTCTAGAGGGTCGCGGCACACCAAGAGCAGAGCCGCGACCCGACCCCTTCGAACCCAGAAAAAACCTCCATTTTCAGCAGCCAAATCTCAACCAAACTAACCCAAAATCATCCCATAATTCAACCAATGCAACAACTCTAATATGTTCCCAACAACAAAACCCAACAGAAGACCAAACTCAAAACTCATCAAAGCTCAAACTCAATTCACAAACTTAAAGAGTTTGAGAACACTAGGAACCAACCAAGAAAATACAGAATTAAATAGTCAAAACTTATAATTCAAGGCTTACCTTAATAAAGTTGAATCTCCCAAATTGCTACTGAGTTAATCCCCAATACTTTAGCTCAAACCCTTGTGTTTCTAGCCCAATTCCTCATTTTAGCTTCAATGGTTCACTTGGAAAGTGTCTAGAGAAAACAAGAGTGAGAGAGAAGGAAGATAGGGTCAGTTTTGGGTAGAGTTCTAAGTGTTTCTTCCCTTTTGTCTTATCTAACTTAAGTCACTTAAGTTAATCCCAAGGCTCGGGTACCAAAAACGCCCCCGATGACAAAATGGTAAATTTCCCCAATATTCCCTCCTAGACTTTCTAACTTCAAATATATCTCAAATTATTTATTTCCATAACCAAATAACCTAATTAATTATCCAATATCCAAAATACCCCTTGACTCGCCCCGAGTCGAGTACCGGGTCCCGTTGTGACTTTCCCTCTAAATTGCTCCCTAGGATCGCCTCGTGCCGAAAAGTTCAAATAAACTCACATAATAATGTGGTCTCTCACATATATTACATATATGCACATAAATACACATTTATGCACGCAACGGGCCAAATTACCAAAATTTTCCTTCTAATAAGAAGCGGGCCCACATGCATATTTTATACCCCTAAATATGCACGTCTAGTCATATTATCACGTAACATAATTACAAATAACATAGCAATTAAACACATATTTTCACATATTGCCATCCCGACCCCCTAATTAAGGCCCTAAGCCTTATTAGGTAATTTTGGGACGTTACAACTATCCTCTCCTTACAGAAATTTCGTCATCGAAATTTTACCTAAATAGCTCGAGAAACTGAGCTCGCATATCTGCCTCCAGCTCCCAGGTCGCTTCCTCGACCCTATTGTTCCTCCATAATACCTTAACCAAACGTATAGTCTTGTTCCTCAGGACCTTGTCCTTCCTGTCAAGAATCTGAATTGGTTGCTCCTCAGAAGACAAGTCTGCCTCCAATTCCAAATCCTCATAACTCATTACATGAGTTCCATCTGACACATACTTCCACAACATGGAAATATGGAATACATTATGCACACTAGACAGTGTAGGGGTAAGGCCAACCTGTATGCCACCTGCCCGATCCTCTCCAGGATCTCAAACGGTCCCACAAACCTAGGGCTCAACTTGCCCTTCTTCCCGAACCTCGTCACCCCTCTCCAAGGTGAAACCCTAAGGAAGACATAGTCTCCCACCTGTAACTCTGAAAAGTGAGCATCCAAGCTCTAATCTTCTCGATAGCCTCAGTGGTCCTCTAGACTGCATCCGGACCTAGATATTTTCTCTCACCCATTTCATTCTAGTGAATGGGCGACCCACACTTCCTACCATACAACATCTCATAAGGTGCCACTTCGATGGTAGACTGATAACTGTTGTTGTAAGAAAATTCTATCAGAGGAAAATATTTACTCCAAGACCCTTCAAAGTCCAACACACACGCTCTCAGCATGTCTTCCAATATCTGGATGGTCCTCTCAGATTGATCATCGGTCTGAGGATGATAAGTTGTGCTGAACTTCAGCTGTGTACCCATCGCCCTCTGTAAACTCTCCCAAAACTTAAAAGTAAAGATAGGGTCCCTATCAAACACGATAGACCTCGGCGTCCCATGGAGGCGAACTATCTCTCTCACATAGAGAACTGCGTACTGGTCAACTATGTAATTCGTCCTCACTGGTAGAAAATGAGCTGATTTTGTGTACCGATCCACAATGACCCAAATAAAATCATGCTGGCCTACTGTCCTAGGCAAGCCTACCACGAAATCCATCGTGATATCTTCCCACTTCCACTTTGGGATATCCAGAGGCTTTAACAGTCCTGCTGCCCTCTGATGCTTAGCCTTGACTTGCTAACAGGCCAGGCACCTCGCTACATACTCTGTCACATCCCTCTTCATCCCAGGCCACCAATATAAAACTCTCAGGTCTTGGTACATCTTCATGGTGCCTAGATGAAGAGAATACAGGGTGGCGTGAGACTCATCCAGAATCTCTCGTCTGATCTTGATGTCCATCGGAACACAAATCTGACCCTTATACCTCAATAAACCCATACTCGACACCGAATAGTCCTTAGCTACTCCAGCTAGGATATCTTCTTTAACCTGCCCCAGCTATGGATCATCTAACTGTATTTTCTTGATTCTCTCCAAGAGAGTAGACTGTAAAGTGATATTGGCCAACCGGCCCACCACTAATACTATTCCCGCTCAAGTCATCTCATCAGCAAACTTCCTCGATGTCTGTCTGGCACTATATAACTGTCCCGGCCCCTTCCGGCTTAAGGCATCTACTACCACGTTGGCCCTCCTAGGGTGATAGAGGATCTCACAATCATAATCCTTTACCAGCTCCAACCAACGTCTCTGCCTCATGTTCAGATCCTTTTGAGTGAAAAAGTACTTCAGGCTCTTGTGATCACTGTATATCTCACACTTCTCACCATATAGGTAGTGTCGCCACACCTTCAGTGCAAAAACAACTGCTGCCAGCTCTAAATCATGTGTGGGGTATCTCTGCTCATAATCCTTCAACTAACGTGATGCATAGGAAATCACTTTTCCTGTCTGTATAAGTACACAACCCAGACCCTGCCTCGAAGCATCACAGTAAACCACAAACTTATCTCGATCTGTGGGAAGGCTCAAAACTGGTGTGTGGTAATCAAACTCTCCTTGAGCTTCTGAAAACTGTCTTCACACTTATCTGACCAAACAAATCTTTGATTCTTGCGTGTCAACTCGGTCAATGATGATGCAACCTTGGAGAACCCTTCCACAAAGCGCCTGTAATAACCAGCCAAACCCAAGAAACTCCTGATCTCTGAAGCATTCTTTGGTTTTGGCCAATCTCTGACCGCTTCAATCTTCGCTAGATCCACCTTAATACCATCTTTACTGACTATGTGACCCAAGAAAGTCACCTGTGGCAACCAAAACTCGCACTTCTTGAACTTCGCATACAACCTATGTTCTCTCAACCTCTGTAATACCAACCTGAGGTGATGCTCATGCTCTGTCTCCGTTTGAGAGTATATCAAGATATCATCGATGAAGATGATCACAAACTGATCTAGGTAGTCCTTGAACACTCTGTTCATCAGATCCATAAATGTTGCCAGGTCATTAGTCAATCCAAATGACATCACCATAATGCCCATACCTAGTGCGAAAAGCTGTCTTCGGTATATCTTCCTCCTAGATCCTCAGCTGGTGATAACCAGATCGAAGATTTATATTAGAAAATACCGTTCTACCCTGCAACTGGTCAAACAAATCATCAATCCTTGGCAGAGGATATCTATTCTTGATAGTCAACTTATTCAGTTCCCTGTAATTGATGCACGTCCTCAGAGAACAGTCCTTCTTCTTCACAAAGAGAATTGGTGCGCCTCATGGTGAGAAACTGGGCCTGATAAAACCCCAAGTCTAGTAATTCCTGTAATTGAACCTTCAGTTCCTTCAGCTCTGCTGGAGCCATCCTATAAGGTGCCCTAGACACTGGCTCTGTCCCTGGCACAAATTCAATCACAAACTCAATCTCCCTCTGTGGAGGTAACCATGGCAAGTCCTCTGGAAACACATCCAGAAATTCACAGACTAACCGAGTCTGTTCTGGTCCCACTGGCACGACCTGAGTGGTATCAACCACACTAGCTAAGAACCTTCTGCATCCTCCCTGCAATAGGTCTCTAGCTCTAAGTACTGATATCATAGGTATACGGGGTCCATGCACAGTGCCAACAAAAACAAATGGTTCCTCACCCTCTGGCTCAAAAGTTACCATCTTCTTCTTACAGTCTATCGATGCCCCATACTTCTCTAGCCAATCCATACCAAGAATTATGTCAAAATCAGTCATCTCTAACTCCACTAAGTAAACTGACAACTCCTTGCCATCCACTGTAACTGGAAGTGGCCTAATCAATCTCATGGATACCACTAACTCTCCAGTAGGCAATACCAACCCCACAGAAAATAAATCACAAGGTCTACACAACCCATCTACAATCATCCTACTAGCAACAAAGGAGTGCATAGCACCCGAATCAATAAGAACAGTGTAAAAGGTTCCAGCACTAGAAAGCTGACATATAACCACCGAGGGACTAGCCTCAGCCTCTATCTGAGTCAAAGTGAACACCCGAGCTGGCGTCAGGCTGTCCACTTTCTTTGGCTCTTCCTTTCAGGCTCTTGGGCAGTCTTTCTTCAAGTGCCTTGTACTACCACAAACAAAATAGGACTTCACTCGGAACTCCCCAACATGGCGCCTCCTGCACCTAGGACACTCTGGAAATGCCCTCCATGTCTCACCGCCAGCCTGGCGGCCCATCTGCATACCCCGTGGCCTCCTATCTGGCCCTGAAACTGAAACTGTATATGGGGTCTTCCTCTTCTGATCATTGGGGCCTCCGCCCCTACCAAAACCCAGATATGGAGGTCCCGGCCTCCTAAGGTCCCTTCTGGCTGCGTTATCACGCCATATCTTGTTCTCAGCGCTCTCAGCGGTAAGCACCTTCTCCACAACCTGTGCATAGGTAGTCACAGTAGTAATGCGAACATCCCAGGCTATCATAGGCTATAGCCCTTGTAGAAATATCTCTCTTCTAGTCCCACCAGTGGGCACTAGGTCCTTGACAAAATTTTCCAGTCTGTCGAACTTCAAGGGATAATCAGTCACTGACATGTTACCCTGAAGTAACCTGTTGAACTCCTCAGCCTTCGCACCCTTAACTGCATCATTGTAATATTTCTCATTGGATAAGGTTCTAAAATCTTCCCACTCCATTGTGGTAACTGCTCTAGTCTGGGATACCACCTCCCACCATATTCGGGCATCCTCCCGAAACATATAAGTGGCACAGACCACTCTCTCATTACCACCTACCCTCATAAAATCCAGAATAGTGGTTATCATGGTCATCCACTACTCAGCCTTTAGTAGATCAGAACCGCCCTCAATGATTGAAGGGTGTTGCTTCCTGAATCTCTCATATAGGGGTTCCCACCTATCTCCCCCTGTCTGGGGCTATACAACTGCCAATACCTCAGGCTATACCACTGCTGGTACCGTGACCTGTAGGTTCCCTGCTGGAACTTGTTGCTGTCTTAGGAGGCGTAACTATTCTTCCTGCCTCTCTAACCTACTTGCATGTCAGCAAGCACTTATTCCCAGTTCTCTGGAGCTGGCGGTGGGGCCTGACCCTGAACATTCCCTTCATTAGCCTGTAACTCTTGGCCAGCCAGTCTCTCTGACCTTTGAGGGTTCATTCTGACACTCAATTCACCCTACAGAGATCAAATCGGCCATTAGGTAAGTTATAACTATACCACTTACCGCCTGATGATCCAAGATCATCAGATAACATTCATATGCAATGCTAATAAGCATGCCATCACACAATATATATATATTCATTCATAGTGCTAATAAGCACCTTCTGATACCCATAAGCAAATAACAATACATACAACCATATGCAAGTATTTTCACAAATCCAACATAGCTAATAAGCATGTTCTTTAATTCCTGCCAATAATAACAATGCTAATAAACATTTCCCCTGGCATGTATACAATAATAGCGCTAATAAACGGTTCCCTTGCATCCACAAGCAATAATGATGCTAATAAGCATGTTCCTTAACAGTCACGCAACAGTCAAGGGCCAGGCCCTATAAGATAATCTCATACTTCCTAGACAATCATGCAGATAAGACATTCATATCATGTTTAAGCATTTAAACATTTAAACATATAATAGTTGCCGAACCCTGAGTCTAGCTTGTCTTTAGTGGCGACTGTACATGCTCGGCCAGTCTTTAGGAACCCTTAAACCTTGGCAGCTTTGATACCAAGTTGTAACGCCCTCCTAACCCAGGACCGTTACACTGTGTACTTAAATTTTGTGTCAGACCTGCTAATCAGGTCATTTGGCTTAAAACGTGTAACTAAGGTTAGTGACAAGGGTTAGGGTTAAAAAAATTTGGTAAAAAAACATTGAATTTTATTTCAAAAGTTTTATATAAACATGGGATCCCAAAATATTACAACTCAACTGTTAAAAAGGGTAAATACATATCAAAATTACATTAGCCGGCCTAAGTGACAAAACAAGGCTATAACCCTAGTTCCTCTAAGATAACCCCGGCCGGGATGGTCGAGCAGCCGCATATGTACACGCCACCACCGAAGCTCTCCAACTCATGGTTGGTCAAGCTTTCCCTTTCCCTTACCTACACCACAAAGCACCCATGAGCCGAGGCTCAGCAAGAAACAGAATGTGCAACAACAGAAAATATAAACTTTAAAATAACCATTCAATAACAATTAGAAACATTAATCCATAGCCAATATCATTTAAGTTCAACCACATGATCATTGGATCAACTTGGGGCCACTGCCCTATTCAGTTGGCTTTGAAGGCACTTCTCGGGCCTATGCCCTAGCTACATGACCATAGAGTCACTTAGGGCCTCACCCTTAGCTTTGTCTCACTAGCCATAGAGCTAGCCCACCCCCGTGGTTCACCATCGACCTTAGATTCGATCAACGTAATAGTACATTACTGGTTTAGGCCAATGCCCTTCGACCAGCGCACAACGTGCTATTGCCGTCCTTGACTCATAAGTCAAGCCCTAATCCAGGGTTTCATATCTTACTTATAAGAAATAGATGTGGATAGGAACATCCCAACAAATTAAGCACATATTCATGCTAATCATATAATCCCATAGAAAAACCATTTTCGTAATACTAACATATTCATATGACGGGGCCACATGCCCTAACCATAGAGTTCATACAATGAATATAAGCACTTAAGCATTTATCAACAAGCATAAGCCCTAATCATATCATTATATAACAGACGGGCCAAGCCCTAATCACATACAATACATTTTGGGTGCAGTTTTCTTACCTTAGGTCAAAGAAAGCGTAAATGAGAACGACCCTCGAGCACGATCCCGGTTCTAAGCCCTTAGCAATAGCCTAAGTGACAACCATAAAATAGGATTCCATTAATATCGAGTGATCAAAGGCTTCCAAACCAAGTCCTAGCCTCCAAGACCTCGGGTTCCACCAAACCGGGTAGTGGAAGCAATCCCGAGCCCTTAAGGTTGAGTTCTTGCGCTCAAAACCTTCTAGGGGTCCTAAAACCCCTTAAGAGCAGCGACCTCGCCCCTATGCCGCGGCCCGCCTCAAACCAGAGGCTCAGTCTCCCCAACCATCAAACACGTGCTGTGGCCCAGTCATAGTGGCGTCGCTGCCCGCCCTCCTCCCTAGCTCCCATCTGCTCTAGAGGGCCACGACACACCAAGAATAGAGCCGCGACCCGACCCCTTCGAACCCAGAAAATACCTCCATTTTCAGCAGCCAAATCTCAACCAAATTAACCCAAAATCATCCTAATAACATAATTCAACCAACACAACAACTCTAATATGTTCCCACCAACAAAACCCAACATAAGACCAAACTCAAAACTCATCAAAACTCCAACTCAATTCACAAACTTAAAGAGTTTAAGAACACTAGGAACCAGCCAAGAAAATACAGAATTAAATAGTCAAAACTTATAATTCAAGGCTTACCTTAATAAAAGTTGAATCTCCCAAATTGCTATTGATTTAATTTCCAAGACTTTAGCTCAAATCCTTGTGTTTCTAACCCAATTCCTCCTTTTAGCTTCAATGGTTCACTTCGAAAGTTTCTAGAGAAAGCAAGACTGAGAGAGAAGGAAGATAGGGTCGGTTTTAGGCAGAGTTCTAAGTGTTTCTTCCCTTTTGTCTTATCTAACTTAAGTCAATTAAGTTAATCCCAAGGCTCGGGGTACCAAAAATGCCCCCGAGGAAAAATGGTAAATTTCCCCAACATTCCCTACTAGACTTTCTAACTTCAAATATATCTCCAATTATTTATTTCCATAACCCAATAACCCAATTAATTATCCAATATCCAAAATACCCCTTGACTCGCCCCGAGTCGGGTACCGGTTCCCATTGTGACTTTCCCGCTAACTTGCTCCCTAGGATCTCCTCGTGCCGAAAAGTTCAAATAAACTCACATAATAATGTGGTCTCTCACATATATAATATAAATGCACATTTATGCCCGCAATGGGCCAAATTACCAAAATTTCCCTTCTAATAAGAAGCGGGCCCACATGCATATTTAATACCCCTAAATATGCACGTCTAGTTATATTATCACGTAACATAATTACAAATAACATAGCAATTAAACACATATTTTCACATATTACCATCCCGGCCCCCTAATCAAGGAAACGAGCCTTATTAGGTAATTTTGGGACGTTACACATATAGTTCAGTATACTGCTCCACTGTATAAGCTGTTGTAAAAGGAAAAAGGGTTGATTTGGTGTACCTATCCACAATCACCCACACCGAATCATGTTGTCCCACATTCTTTGGTAATCCAACCACGAAGTCCATGGTGGTATCCTCCCATTTCCACTCCAGAATCCCTAAAGGATGCAACAACCCTGCTGGCCTCTGATGTTCAGCCTTTACCTGCTGAGAAGTCAAACACTTGGCCACATAATCCACCACATCCCTCTTCATTCCCGGCCACCAATACAAGGTTCTCAAATCCTGGTACATCTTCGTCGTACCCAAATGTAAAGAATAAGGAGTGGTATGAGACTCATCTAAAATCTCTCGTCGAATACCAAAATCCATCGGAACGCAAATTCGGCCTTTGTACATCAATAAACCCATCTCCGAAATAGAAAATTCCTTAGCCGCTCTAGCTAAGACACCCTCTGTGTGTTCTCTCAACTGGGGATCCTCCCCCTGTGCCTCCTTGATCCTTTCAAGGAGCATGGACTGAAGAGTGATGTTGGCTAACTGACCAACTACCAACTCAATACCCACTCTAGTCATCTCTTCAGCTAACCCATCTGATATCTGCCTCGCACTGTATAACTGTCCTGGGCCCTTCCGACTCAATGCGTCAGCCACCACATTGGCCTTCCCAGGATGGTATAAAATGTCACAGTCGTAATCATTTACCAATTCTAGCCAACGTGCTAGCGCATATTCAGATCCTTAGGAGTAAAGAAGTACTTCAAACTTTTATTGTCAGTGTATATTTCACACTTCTCGCCATACAAATAATGCCTCCAAACCTTTAGCACAAATACCACCGCTGCCAATTCCAGATCATGTGTGGGATACCTCTGCTCATACTCCTTCAACTATCTCAATGTGTAGGCTATTACCTTTCTAGCTTGCATCAATACACACCTTAAACCCTGTCTGGAAGCATCGCAGTAGAATATAAACTTCTCATTATATGACGACAAACTCAATATTGGAGCGGTGATTAGTCACCGCTTCAACTCCTTGAAACTGCTCTCACACCTTTCTGCCCACACATACTTAGTCTTCTTATGTGTCAGTTCGGTCAATGGTGTGGCTATTCTAGAGAATCCCTTAACGAACCGCCGATACTACCCTGCTAATCCTAAGAAACTCCTAACCTCTGGTACACTACTCGGCCTGAGATAATCTCTCATTGCCTCAATCTTACTTGGGTCCACCATAATCCCTTCCTCACTGAAAATATGACCCAGAAAGGTTACTTGGGGGTAACTAGAACTCACACTTGCTGAACTTAGCATATAACTTGTACTCTCTCAACCGCTGTAGTACCAGGAGAAGATGTTGGTCGTGCTCTGTCTCTGAATGAGAGTACACCAGTATGTCATTAATGAACACAATCACAAACTTTTCCAGATAATCCATGAAGACCATATTCATCAAGTCCATAAAAGTTGTTGGGGCATTGGTTAACCCAAAGGACATGACTAGGAATTCATAGTGTCCAAACCTTGTGCGGAAAGTGGTCTTTGGTATGTCCTCCTCTTTAATCCTTAACTGGTGGTAGCCTGATCGAAGGTCAATCTTGGAGAACACCGTCTTCCCCTATAACTGGTCAAACAAGTCGTCGATCCTGGGCAGTGGGTACTTGTTCTTAATGGTCAACTTGTTCGGCTCTCTGTAGACAATACACATCCTTAAGGATCCATCATTCTTCTTGACGAACAATACTGGAGCAGCCCACGATGAAAAACACTGCCTGATGAACCCAAAATCCAGTAACTCCTGCAACTGAATCTTCAGTTCCTTCAACTCTGTTGGAGCCATTCTATAAGGTCTCCTAGACACTGGCTCTGCCCCTGGCACCAACTCTATGATGAACTCAATCTCTCGGTGTGGTGGCAACCCTGACAATTCTGCTGGGAACACGTCAAGAAATTCACATACTAATCTGGTCTTGTCTGGTCCAACCGAAACAACTCTAGAAGTATCTAAAATGTTCACTAGGAATCCTATGCAACCCTCTTGCATTAGGTCTCTAGTCTTTAGTGTTGAGATCATAAGTACTCGTGGTCCACTCACTGTCCCCACAAATACAAAGGGTACCTCCCCTTCTGGTTCAAAGGTCACCATCCTGCGCTTGCAGTCAATCGTCGCCCCGTACTTTAATAACCAATTCATGCCTAGGATCATATCAAAGTCATCCATCACTAACTCAAGTAGGTCCATAGATTACTCTCTACTGGTAAAGCTCTAACCCATCTCCTAGAGACTGCCAGTTCCCCAGTCTGCACAAAGTCCTAAATCCCCTAGCATACAAATCACTAGGTCAACACAACTGATCTATTACTCTAGTAGATACAAATGAATGGATAGCCCCTGAATCAATCATTGCAGTAAATGAAGAAATGGCACTAGAAATATGACCTGTCATGACCAAGGGGCTAGCCTCAGCCTCAGTCTGGATCAAGGTAAATACTCTGGTGGGAGTGAGGCTGTCGCTCTACTTTGGTTCTTCTTTTCTGGCTTGTGGGCAGTCCTTCCTCAAATGATTAATGCTTCAACAAGTAAAGCAGCCCCTGATCCTGCACTCTCCCTGATGTCGTCATCTGCACCGAGGACAAAATGGGAAACTTCTCTAGTTGTCTCCCCCGCCCTGATGGCTGCTGAAAGCACCTCGTGCCCTCCTATCCGAGCCAGGAGGAACAAAAGAGTATGGGGCCTTTCTCTTCTTCTCACTGGGGCCACTACCTCGACTAGATCTAGTAAAAGGAGGCACCATCCTCCAACCATCGTGCCTAGCTGTGGTCTCTCTCCAAATCTAATCCTTGGCTCCCTCAGCTGTAAGGGCCTTCTCCACTACCTGTGCATAGGTGGTAGTTCCCGGACCCAAAGTTATCTTGACGTCACGGGTGATCATAACATTCAATCCCCGCACAAATCGATCCCTCCATGCTATATCAGTAGGCACCAAGTTCGATGCAAACTTCACTAATCGGTCAAACTTCAAAGCATACTCTATAACCGTCATCCGATTCTGAGTCAGATTAACGAACTCATCCACCTTTACAGCTCGGACTGCAACACTGTAATACTTCTTATTGAATTTTTTTTTGAATTCTTCCAAATTCATGACTGCCACATTCCTTCTCTGGGACACAACATCCCACCAGATGCGGGCGTCCTCTTTTAACATGTAGCTAGCGCAGGCTACTCTCTCCTTCCCTTCCACCCTCATGAAATCCAGGGTAGAAGAAATCATGTTCATCCACTGATTTGCCCATAGTGGGTCTGGATCACCCTCGAAGGTGGGAGGATGTTGCTTCCTAAACCTCTCATACAAAGGTTCCCACCTATATTCCATAACAGGCTGGGCTGGCCCTGGTGCCACAACCTATGGAACCTATAGCCCAATGCCCCAAGGAGGGGCTTGTTGCCTCAACTATCGAAGCTCTTCCTCTGTTCGATGAAGTCTAGCTTCCATCTCGGCAAATAACTGTTACCAATTTGGTGGGGTAGGTGGAGAGTCCTGACCCTGGTTGTCATCCTCGGCCCTAATTCCGCGGAGTTTGATTGATAGCCGAGGCATTACTGCAATATGCCTACAATCAATGATGCTGCACATCAAGCATGATAACAACATCCAAAACCACCTCCCAATCTCATCAATCAACTATGTTTACCGAGTTTTTTGAAAACTAGAATTATAAAAGATAAGAGATCTTAAAAAGAAAGGATTTAGAGAATGCAAGCAAGGTTTTTACGTGGTTGGGGCGTTAATGAGCCTTAGTCCACGAGTCAGTTGTATTAGAGCTTAGAGAGCTTTTGACAATGGAGTTTTCTACAAGTTTTGGTAGAGTAATTGCTTACAAGAAAAATCTGGGGCCCCTCTCCTCAATGCACCACTATTCGTATTTATAGGCACAGGAGTGCACTGGGCTTGGGCCGGGCTGACCAGGGTCCCAATAAGGGCATAAATACCATTAGCTTCTCTGATGGGAGACCAATACAAAGGATTAAAATATGAAACGTACAATAATCAAAGCCCATTAAGCCAAGCCAAATAATATCTTACTCTAAGACACGAGACAAACTGGAGTTTCAGTCTGGGTTCTCTGGGCTATGAGTTAGATTTGGGGGACAAGATCGGTCAGAGTTGTGGCGGCGCAGTTCTGAACCAACGGTGTACAATCCTGAGGTAGCCTCCTCTACAAGTTTAAGCGTGGGGACAACCCCCACGCTTCATGGGACAATGTCAGTGTCTTGGGCACTTTACCTTGCCAACCTCGGACAACCGACCCCGTTTCTTTTACCAATGTCCCCCTCCGTTCACGAAGGTCCCAGACCATTTACCTGGATCCCGGGCTGTTTACCTGGATCCAGGTCCGTCCACAGCGATCCCGGCTCCCATCTTGGATTTGCGAGCCGCAACCTTCTCTGTCGCGCCTCAGGACATTGGGGGAAGTGGTTTCAGGTTCGCACTACCTACCCCGGCGGAGGTCCCGGTTCGCAATCCCGGATGCCCTTCGGGTCTTGCCCCGACTTGGGCCGCCAATATCCATTTTCCTCTCGCCAAATGGGCCCGATCTGGGCCTTAACTCGTAATTGGGCGGCCCACGGGCTTAGAGTGTGAATCTGTACTCCCGCAAAGAAACAGGGATAAAAATTACCCCCCAAGCCTTCATTCTGGCTCGCGCGGTGGAGGCTTGTCTCTCTCCCGAATGATCTCATCACTTTCCAGTTCGTTTCCAAGGCGACGGGCCCACAGGTGGTGGGCACTGCATGCTGAACAATCATGGAATTAAACCCTACTATGATGCCCCAGGCTAAATCCAAAGGGCCCAGACCATTTACTAGGATCCGAGTTTGTTTACCAGAGCCCTAGTTCATTATGAAGGGTGCATGTGTTCCCTTGTCACTGGTGCATTGATGGCACTAGGTCTTGAAAGGCCAGTAAACACCCTATTGGTTACCATGCTAGGGGCTAGCATGTTGGCTCGGTCTACGAAGCGTCCCATCCGCACGAGTGTTCCCATTATTACCTCTGCAACAAGGTGGACTGTTGGATGGGGCGACCTTTGAGGTGCTCTTTTTCTGGGCCGTTGGATCGATCAAGCCTCGGGGGTACCGTGATCCAGTACTCGAGTAGATCCATTAATGTCCCTGCATGATCCAGGACCACCCGATAGGGGGGATCTCGCCTAACCATTAGATCAAAACAACCTTATGGCTCTTATAAATAGCCTCAGGTTTTCATTTGAAATCTTTACATTCTCAGAAAAGAAAAACACTTAAAGGATCTTTTATGACTGAGCTTGCCGACGACATTTTCCATCGTCTTCGTCGTCGTCTGTTCCCAACGCGCCTGATATCCACACCTTCGCTTGAGCAGAAGACATCGGCTTGCCCTATAGACGAGCTTTTGGGCCGCCTTCACCTGTTCAAAGCCGCGATTTTGCCGTTGCTGCCGCTGGAAACCCACCATTCTTCTCGACCAGAATTTTGTAGTAAGTTTTCCTGACCTTTGCTTTTTATTTTCTTGCGTTTTCCATACCGTCATATTCATCTGTTTAGGCTGTTAAATCTTGCCTGCGTTTAGATTGGCTCTGGGTACCTTAGAGTAGGTTAGGAAAAGAAAACTAGTTCGTACTGTCCTGGATCTCCTCCGGTTCGGGTAGTTCCTAGACAAGTCGCAATAGGCTGGCTTAGTAGAACATCCAGATCCTTTCCTTTTCTTTTTTTGTTCCCGATCAAGGTTTCGCGGCTTCTTAGTGATCCCGGACCTGATCCGGAGGGGACTCCTCCAAGCAGTTCGTAGGAGAGCCCCTGTACCTTAATCGACCTTTTTGGATTTTTGTGCTGACTGCTTGGTTGTTTGTTTTGTTATGTTTTGCTCCCAGATCATCAACCATGACCTCGGGTATCACCCTTCATTCAGAAGAGAAAGTTAACGCAGCCCCTATCACTCTATCCGGGTCCAAGACTCCCAGTGGCAACAGGTGGGAGATGGACATGGTGTAGAACCTGTTCCGAAACTACCAGATGATGTACGCTCTGGAGATGCATTTAGGCGTGGAGTCGACTCCCAGACTATTCTATAACCGCCTGGCCAGAAGGGAGGAGAAGGCTCACACCAGCGTGGGCGAGTTCGGGGCCTGGAGTGTAGGCCACATCAGTTTGGGAGCAACTCTCCTGCTCCACGACTATTTCGTGTGATTCCTCACATTTGTGGGGATTGCGCCATTCCAGCTCCTGCCTCAGGCATACCGCCTGCTCGCGGGATGGTGCGTCTTTTGCATCACGAAGAAAATCCCAGATCTGACCCCAGTAGAGGTGTTGTATTTCTACAAGTTGGAGCTGCAAGTCAACATCAAGGACAAGACCCTGGACGACTTCTACAGGATAAAATCACAGGGCAGCTACGCTGCTCCTACCAACACCTGGAAGCATCCCCCGGACGTCAGACACTACTAGTTCATGACGTCCGGGTTTCTTATAGAAAAGAACCCCACGCTGATGCTGGACTTCCAGCGAGTGGGTAAGTGGACTCCCGTTACCTAGTTTCCTTTGTTGTTTCTACTTTTTATTCCTTCTCAACTCATTGCCTTGGGTGGCAGGACCCTATGCCCAGATTCCCCTCACCCAGTTCATCCTGGATCAGAAGAAATTCTACTTCAAGCTAAGCGCGGAGGATTTGGACATGGGGGGCTACGTCAACACCGACAACCTCTGAGTGGTCGGGATGCTAGCAACCAACCAAACGATCAAGGCCCCAAGCCTCTGGGGGATACAATGTGAGAAAGACCCCGCATTGAGGGAGGCGCTGGCCCTTGAGCACATCAGGGCTGTAGAGGATGCAGCTCGGGCAGACATGGCCAGAAGGAAACGGGACCAGGCTCAGCTGAGGGAGAGCGCCACCTCCAAGGAGCTGGAAGCCCTCTTCGACGAGGCCCAACCGAACACGGGGACCGCCAGTGCTAGTGTATCAGGGCGAGGTAATTCACCTTTGCTTTTGACTTATGCTCCCCGAGTTGGGGACTTAGTTAGGGATAGACTAGTATATCGAGGCCCCCTGTTCGGGGCTGATGGGGAGATAAGGCCTTCGTCTCCCATCACTGTCAATTCGAAAACTCTCATGTACTCATCCGGGTTCCTTCAGTATGAGAACTTCTTATACCCAGATGACATGGGAGATCGAATCCATTCCTTCGCCTTAGGAGAATTGAGTCGAGTCCGAGGTCTAGACAAGGGTTCATCCCAGATTATTTTTAGTTTTTTTATTACTCATTCGCATTGACTTGCTTATTTTGCTAACCCATTTTTGTTTGTGTTTGTTCCAGAAGATTCCAACATGTCTAACCTGGTGGACAAAATGAAACAGGCCCTCGAGATCCGAGCTGCCAAGGTGAGGGCTTCGGCCAAAAAAGCTGCTAGAGGCGAGCCCAAGCCCAAGCCGGTGCCAGAATCATTCCACTCGGGAGGCTTTAGCCGTGGTTACGATCATGATAGTTGATCCTGTAGCTGTCCTATCCCCCCCACTCATCCTCTGGTAATTGACTTAGAGTAGGACCCGCCGGCAAGTCTGAGTTCTGGGAAAAGAGCCTCGGAGTCGGGTGCGGGCGACGCCGCGGCAGGGGCGAAAGGGCCAAGAACAAAGGCACTGGCTCAGCCAAGGAATCTTCCGGGGAGAGTCATCTCGCCACCAAGGAAATCCTGGAAGCACCCGCGCTCCCAGTCCATCCGGCTTTACCTGAAGAGGGGGAGGCGGTCCTGCAGGACGAACAGTTCAAGTTGGTAACCTAGACTTAGGAGAGTGGTCGGGAGAAAAGGGAGGAGGTCTAACGGGCCCTGATGATTCATTGTCAGGTCGAGTTCTCAGAGCATTTGACAGCATTCAGCACTCCCCAGCCGATCGTGGACCAGCTAGTTGCCGAGACAGGATTTCATCCCAAATTGGGGCAGGATACGACTCCGTTCGTGGTGGACTTGCTGGAACAGGTAGGGAATACCATGTCCAACCTTCAGTTGAAGTGGTACACCACCATCGCCAACCAGGACATGCTGTTCATCTCCCAGGCCCTCCGCCATCAAGCCACGGCTGTAATTTATCTGTTTACATCTCCTTTTTCTTCTTGCACTTCTAGTTCAGATTTCTCTAACTTCAATTTGTTCCAGGATGCTCTACTGGCTCATTAGAATGCCGACTTGGCGGCCGAGATCGCCATGAAGATGGAGATGATCCAACTGGAGCTGGAGGCGGCCATGAACCAGTGGGAAGCCGCTAAGAAACCCTGGCCAAGGAGGTTGCTCAGGCCAATGCAGACCACGAAGAGGCTTCCCGGACTAAGTTTCAACTTGAAGAGACTATGTCCTGGAAAGAAGCCGAGACCAGCAAGCTGGGGGCCAGTCTAGAGGCGGAGCTCCTCCGAGTAAAGGAGCTGCAGGAGGCGGCCGCATCCCATTCTACCCAGGATCGGGAGAGGGTCACCGGTCTGGAGTCCCGGGTCCATGAATTGGATGAGTAGTTCCAGCAGGAGGTGAAGGCGCACGATGAGGCTCGTCGCGAGAAAGAACAGGCGGATGCCATGCTGGAGGTTACCATCGACGAGACCATCTACATGGCCTGGCTCCAAGACAAAAACATGAACCTCCTGCTCTACCCCGACCCTGCCGCGAAAAGGGCTGAATTTGAGGCCAATGAGAAAGCTGACGTGGAGCCCCTGGATGAGGAAGAGGCGGATGGAGCCGTCCCGGATGTGTCAGGGCATGGCGAAGCCTAGGCAAGGGTCCTCTTTTCATTTTTCTTCCTCTTTGCTTTTAATTTTGTAACACTTTAATGGACGCGGGTGCGTCTAAGACCATTTTGGTGTTCTTATTTACTTTGTTTCTATTTGTTAAGCTTTCACCAAGTGTTTTACAACTATTCATTAATGAGTTGAGTGTTTGGTCCCGATTTCAACGGTCGGGAACTCTTTTGGTGACCTGTCTTCGGATCTCAACGACCTGGACTAGATTATTCTTGATTTTAACTTATCAGCTTGCTTTAATCCTGCTGCTCAGGTTCCAATGGCCTGGGCCATTAGGGAGTTGATAATTATTCCTGAATTTCCTTGTCCAATTCCCAGTGTTGAAAATCTGACGGTCTGGACCGTCGGGGATTAGTTGATTAGTTTGTTTTGAACCCTAGGTTAGGTTCCCACGGCCCGGGCCGTTTCTAAGACTAATTTTAGACAACTTATACCTGGGGGTCCGCGTTCTAATAATCCTTTGCTATTGTAGGAATGACGCAGACGAGAATTTAGTTATTTGGGGCCACGTACGGTCAACCAAGTTTTAGGTATTTTATATCCTCTGGACATGTATGTCTGGGTAGGGACCAGGCCTGAGCCTTAGGTCCTATATATTGTACCCCCGGACCGCGTATGTCCGGTCTGGGACCAGGCCTGAGCCTTTCATCCATTTGGGTTTGCACCCCCCAGACCTTGTCGGTCCGGGTTGGTTCGAACCTGGTGCATTTAGCATTTAGCTTCCTGCTTTGTTTTTGTTTTAGGTCCTAAACATTTAGCTTGTTTATAATGGATATACCCCCCCCCCCCCCCCCCCAAAGTGAGCAAAGTCTGGTCTTGGGTCACTTGCTTATGGAGGGTAGATGAGAATTTTCATTGTTTCACAATATTTCTTTATGACGTTTTGTAATCGCCCTGGGGCATACATGCTCTCCTGACTACTGATAGTACTTACGGAGATGTTCCGTGTTCCAGGCCCTTGGGACTTCAGTGCCCTTGGGACTTCAGTGCCATCGAGTCACTTTAAACGGTATGTTCCTGGACACACTTCATGATGAATTTTGTACGACCCTTCCCAATTCGGGCCCAAAACCCCTACTCCCGGATCTTGGGTTGCAGGGAAGACTCTTCTTAGGACTAGGTCGCTGGTTTCGAACCTTCGGCTTTTTACTTTCGAGTTAAAATGCCGAGCAATTTTTCCCTGGTTCATCTTCAATTGGAGTTGTGATTCCTCCCAGATCTCTTTGATGAGATCCAAGGATTCCTGGAGTAAGGCGTGGTTCTGGGCGGGATCATACGTGTCTCTTCTATGGGACGGGATCGTCGTTTCTACTAGGATGACAGCTTCACACCCGTACACCATGGAGTAAGGAGTGTGTCCGGTAGACGTTCGTTAGGTGGTCCAGTATGCCCATAGTACGCAGGGCACCTCTTCTGACCACTTGCTCTTGCAGGCTTAAAGCTTTTTCTTTAATGTCCCCTTCAAGATTTTGTTGATGGCCACTGTTTTCCCGTTTGCTTGAGGTTTGGCGATCGTAGAGAAGATCTTTAAGATACCATGTATTTCACAGAAATCCATGAAGTGGATGGTGTCAAACTACTTCCCGTTGTCGAACACAATCTTGTAGGGGTGCCCGTACCGCCATACGATGTTGTTGACGATGAAGTCCAAGGCCTTCTTTGAGGTGATGGTGTTCATGGGCTCTGCTTCGACCCACTTGGTATAGTAGTCAAAGACCACGATAGCGTACTTCACACCTCCTCTCCAGGTTGGAAGCGATCCTACTAGGTCGATTCCCCATACCGCGAAGGGCCAGGGACTGGTCATTAGGGTTATTTCCATCGGAGAGGCTCGCGGGATCTTCCCATACCTTTGGCACTGCTCACATTTGCGGACGTAATCAATACAGTTGTGAATGCGAAAAATTAACCAAGGAAAAAATCTTTGGTCCTTAGTTAGACCACATGGCTAAAGGTCGGGTATTCATGCTATTGGGCTCGGACCTGTGGGTCTTGGGAATATGGAGTAATTTCCCTTAGAGCTTTCCTCGATGGAAGTATGGAAATTATAGGTGAACATTTCCCTAGGCTAATGGCCTTGCGCCATCAGGGTGATTCGCGCCTCAGATGGGTCTCATGCCTAGAAGGGTGCCTCGCACCATGCCCCGCCTAGCCTCGCGCAGCGAGGCGCTCCTTGCCTCGGCCAGCCTCGCCCAGCCTCACACAGAGAGGCGCTCCATACCACGCGGAGCCTCACGCACCTGAGGGTCTCGTACCCTCACACCCTCGCACCCATGCATGCCTCGCCATGAACCCGAGGGTCTCACACCCATGGATGCCTCGCCATGCACCCGAGGGTCTCGAACCCATGCATACCTCACCATGTATATGAGGGTCTCATGCCCTCGCACCCATGCATGCCTCGCCATGCACCCGAGGGTCTCGCACCCATGCCTGCCTCGCCATGCACTCGAGGGTCTCGCACCCTCGTGCCCTGTCATGCCTCGCCATGCACCCGAGGGTCTCGCACTACGTTGGGCCTCGCATGCATAACCATCAGGTATAAAGCACCCGTACGTGTACGGGTGCAGGACGTACGCCCATGAGGATGACAGAAGCATGACCATGACATCTGTATAATACAAGTAGTGGAGGTACGAATTTGTACAGAGAGTGGAAGCACTACATGCACACCTCTGACTAGGTATCAGGCCAACACCATGACCTTCTGCCCCACCACAACCTGTGTCATTACCCTAACAATGTGCCTATCTACAGTCTTGTCCCCAGGGACCACAATGTATGAAGAGCCAATAGAGCTCCATTATAAATAGATGAACACCCCTCCAGAAAAGGGGGTTGGAAAATTGATTGTATGCTAAGGCTGTTAAGAAATATACAATTTTGACTCCATTGTAGTTCTGCATATTTACTCTTTCAAGTTTTCTCTATCTTCTTCTAAGATACCTTTGGCAAGACAGTCTTAGTTTTCTAACCTTATAAAGTTGATGAGATTTCGCCGTCAACAACAGTCTTTTTTCATGGTTGGCCAGAAATATCCTTGGCGCAAGATCTTCTTGGACAAGCTGAGTCCGGCTGTATGATCTCTGCAGAAGCCTTCGTGCACTTCATGCAGGATTGCGCTCATTTCGGTCCCGGATACGCATCGGAGGTATGGCATGGACAATCCTCTATGATAGAGCTTTTCGTCCATCATGAAGTATCTATGGACGTGGTAATGAAGATTCCTGGCTGCCGCCCTATCTGTCGGCAACCCCCCGGTTGTCAGGTATTGGATGATGGGTCCCATCCAAGACGTGGAGTAGTCGACAACATTGATCGTGGAGGTTAGAATACTCGGTACGGGGAGACGGTTGATCGGGACTAGCCCAAAAAGCTCCGCCTCAGCATCCGTGGCCAATTTTGCCAACGTGTCTGCAAACACGTTTTGCTCCCTGGGGATTTGGCAGATGGAGTGCTTCTTGAAAGTTTGAAGCATCTCTCGCGTCTGAGTCACGTAAGCTGCCATCTTTTCCCCTTTAGTATGGTATTCTCCCGAGATCTGCCTAACAACCAACTGGGAATCGCTGTAGATCTCCAGGTTTGTGGCCCCTACTTCCCAGGCCAGGCTCAACCCGGCCAACATGGCCTCATGCTCAGCCTCATTGTTCGAAGCCTTGAACTGGAAATGCATGGAATTTTGTAATTGGTGCCCCTGAGGCAAGACTAGGATGATTCCAGCCCCTGCTCCATTTTCATTTGAGGCCCCGTCTACGAACACCTTCCACACGGGCGCTGCGGGATCCATGGGATCGTCTTCTTCAGTGGTCCCGGAGCATTCCACGATGAATTCGGCTAGGGCCTGCCCCTTGATTGAGGTTCTAGGGATGTATGCAATGTCGAACTGACTCAGTTCCATGGCTCACTTCAAGAGTCTCCCTGATGTCTCAGGTTTTTGTAACACTTGCCGCAAAGGATGGTTGGTTAGAACTCTTATGGCATGAGCCTGAAAATAAGGCCTGAGCTTCCGGAAAGTGATTAGTAGACAAAACGTTAACTTTTCGATTAGTGGATATCGTGATTCTGCAACCAATAATCTTTTGCTTATGTAGTAGACCGGGAGCTGGGCCTTCTCGTCCTCGCGTACTAGGGCGGCGTTGATCGCGTGTTCGGTCACGGCCAAATAGAGGTATAGCGGTTCCCCCTCCACCAGTTTTGCCAGTATCGGTGCTTGGGATAGGTGCTCTTTCAATCATTGGAAAGCCTCTTCGTACTCGGCTGACCATTCGAACTGCTGACTTCTCTGAAGGACGTTGGAGAACGGGATGCACTTATCCGTGGCCTTTGAGATGAAACAGCTCAAAGAGGCTATCCTTCTAGTCAAGCTTTGTACATATTTGTGCTTCCGGGGTGAGGGCATCTCAACCAGTGCTTGTATTTTTTCCGGATTGGCTTCTATTCCTCGGAAGCTTACTATGAACCCCAGGAAGTTTTCGGATGCTATGCCGAAGGTGCATTTTTTGGGATTCAACTTCATCCCATACCTTCAAATGATCGCGAAGGCTTCGGTCAGGTCGTCAGAATGTTCACCGGAGGTTTTAGATTTGACCAGCATGTCGTCGATGTACACCTCCATGTTTCATCCCAGCTGGGCCCAGAACATCCTATTGACTAGCCTCTGATAGGTGGCTTCGATGTTCTTGAGCCCGAAGGGCATGACAATGTAGTAGTACACTCCCTTGTCCATTTGAAAGTTGGTGTGTTCCTGGTCTGCTACATGCATAGAGATCTGATTGTAACCTGAGTAGGCATCCATGAAACTCAAGATCTCATACCCGGACGTTGCGTCCACCATCTGATCGATCCGAGGGAGCGGGAAGAAATCTTTAGGGCAAGCTTTGTTTAGATCCATGAAGTCAATGCATGTCCTCCAGGTCCTGTTTGGCTTAGGCACCAGAACTAGGTTGGCCAGCCACACGGGATACAAAGCTTCTCGAATGAAGTTGATCGAGTATAACTTTTTGACTTCTAGCTTGAGGGCTTCTGCCCTTTCCGCCCCTAGAGGCCTTCATTTTTGTCAGACCGGGGTCGCACCTTTGTTGATATTCAAGGCGTGGCAGATGATATTGCAGTCGATCCCAGTCATATCCGAATGAGACCAAGCCAGGACGTCCTGGTTCTCCTTTACCCGGGCGATGATTGCGTCCCAGACCTCCGCTTTCAGGTTTTTCCCGACTTGGCTTACTTTGGTCGGGTCGGTGTCACTGATGCACACTTCTTCAATCTCCTCCATGGGCTCTAGGACACGGTCCTCCCCTATACGCAGATCCAGATCATCCTCATCCCAGACAAACCGTCTTACCAGGGGAAGGGGAGGGACTGGATCGACGATTTCCTCAAGGGGCTCTTCACGGACCATGTATACGGGTTGGGCAGATACGTGGTAGCATTTCCGCGCGCTCTTCTAATCTCCTCGGACTGTTCCCGCTCCCCCATTATCGCAAGGGAATTTTATGCATAAGTGGCGGATGGAGGTGATTGTCCCGAACTCGACCAATGCGGGCCGACCGAGAATGATGTTGTAAGCGGTGGGGCAGTCCACTACCACGAATGTACAAAATTTGAACGAGCTTTGCATCTCATTCCCCAGAGTTACGGGCAACTGGATTTTTCCCATCGGGAGTATTGAGTCCCCATTGAAGCCGTAGATCTGGGTTGGGCACGAGGCTAGGTCCGCCTCGGTCAAGCCAATCTCAATGAATGCAGGTTTGAACAGAATGTTGATGGAGCTCCCGTCGTCCACCAACACTCTGGACACCATCTTGTTGGCGATTTGGGCGTCAATGACCAGAGGGTCATGATGCTGGAAATGGACATTGTGGGCGTCGTCTTCCGTGAAGGTGATGGGGAGGTTCATCAACTTCGGGCGTTGGGTCGGTGCCTGGACTAGGGCGTATACCTCTTGGTCTTCATCAAGCTCGTCGAGGTAACACTTATGATCATTTCAGAATGGTCCTCCCAGATGGGGCCCGCCCGAGATGGTGGCTACGTGACCATCTACTCACGGGGGCGCGGTCCTAGCCGGATAAGGCATTCTGGGTCCGGGTGCCTGCACGGCGGGGGCCCCATTTGGGGCCTGTGGTTCTGGACCCTTTGCGTATCCTCCCTGAGGAGGTAGGTACGCTCCAGGCGCACCTAGGATCGTGGACTGCCCGGGGATTGCTGACAGTCCCGGAACTCCCACGGGCATCCTGGCCCATTGGTGGAGGTGTCCCAGTTTGATCAGATTTTTGATCTTGTCCTTGAGCTGCCGACATTCTTTGGTTGTGTGGCCCACCTCCTTATGGTAAGCGCACCTCTTGCTAGTATCCCTTGGGTTCCTTCCTCTGAACATGGGGGCCGATTTCCGATAATGGACCGCCCTTTCAGTGGCCAAGTAGATGTTCTCCCTGGTATCCGCCAGGTTGGTGTGCTCTGAATACTAGGGCTCATATCCCTTCTTTCCTTTTTTAGATGACTCAGGCTGATTTTGTCCCTTCTTGGACCTCTTTCCCCGGGAGGGATTCACGCTCGCTTCAGTTCCCCCCTCCTGGGATGGCTGGGCTCCGACCGGAGCAACGCTGTACCCGACCGATGCGATTCCGTACCCAGAATAAGGGGTAGACTGGGCCGGGGCATATCTCGAAGGGGCAGGGACATATACCGCGGGTGTAGCAAAGGTCATTCTTGGCACAGCTATCGATCTCGGCGTAATTGGGGAAGTGGCGTATTGTTGGACTGGATACAGCACCCTGTATCCCGGAAATGTTTGGGCACTTGGCTGAGGTACCGGCTGCCATCTGAATGCTTGGATTTGGGCCTCCTCCCAGTTAATGAAGCCTTGGGCCATTCTTATGAATTCCTCGAGGGTAGCTGCCTTGTTGCGCTGCATGTTATCCCAGAGGGGAGATCCGGCCCGAATCCCGGATTGTAGGGCTACCAGGCGCTGCCCATTGTCCACCTTGGTCTTGGAGGCTTTCTCGGTGAAGCACTGGATGTAGGCCCTCAGCGTCTCTGCGAGGAGCTGCTTAATGTTGGTGAGGGCACTGATCTGCATGTCCATCCTCATGGCGGCCACGAACTGTTTGCAGAAAGACGACTGTAGTCCAGACCATGATTGGATGGATCCCGGCTTAAGCCTCTTCCACCATTCTTCGGTAGGTCCACATAAGGTAATCGAGAAACAGAGGCACTTGCCGTTGTCGCAGACGTGGGCTACCATCATCAAATGATTATAGCGCGACAGATGATCTCTGGGGTCGGTGTTCCCAGTGTAGGCGGGTAGACTCGGCATTTTGAATCCTTTGGGGAGCACCATATCTAGGATGTGCTTGGTGCAAGGCTCCTTTTCTTCCTCATTGGAATCAGTGTCTGCTCCCTCCTGCTTGCGAACCAGGTGGTCCGTGACTTTCTTTAAGGCAGCCAGCTATTCCATGAATTGTTTGGCTGTATCATTTTCCAGGGGAACTCTCTTGTTCCTTCTGTCATTGAGATCATTTCTAAAATCTCCATCTCGGTGGGCGGATCTTTTCCTTGCGGGCCCGCTCCTTTTGAGCATTCAGCCCATCACATAGGTCTACCCGAGATGTATCATCCCCAGAGCAGGGAGCGTTTGGCTCGTCATTCTGCTGGCACTCCCGTTTGTGCTGGTTCACAGAAGTGCTTGGGTGGAAAGTCCGTTCCCGTCCAGTCCGCCCTGGGGAGCAGTATGCAGAGCTTTATGTGAAGGAGATTGTTCGACTTCATGGGGCTCCGAGGTCGATAGTATCTGACAGAGACCCCACTTTCACTTCCAAGTTTTGGAAGAGCCTATAGAAGGCAATGGGCACACAGCTTCAGTTTAGTACTGCTTTTCATCCTCAGACGGATGGACAGTCTGAGAGGACAATCCAGTTACTGGAGGACATGTTACGAGCTTGTGTGTTGGATTTTGGGGGATCTTGGAGTAGGTATCTCCCTCTGATTGAGTTCTCGTACAATAATAGTTATCAGGCGACTATCGGAGTGGCTCCGTATGAGATGCTGTATGGAAGAAAGTGCAGATCACCGATTCACTGGGATGAGGCAGGTGAGAGAAGGTATTTAGGTCCTGAGATGGTTCAGAGGACCAATGAGGCACTTGAGAAAATTAGAGCTCGTATGCTTGCCTCCCAGAGTCGCCAGAAGAGTTATTCAGATCAGAGATGCAGGAGCGTAGAATTTCAGGTCAGTAATCATGTATTCCTTAGGGTTTCACCCCTGAGAGGAGTGAAACGATTCGGCGTTCGGGGCAAGCTGAGTCCCAGGTTTGTTGGCCCCTTTGAGGTTCTCGAACGAGTTGGGGAGGTGTCTTACAGGTTAGCAATACCTCCAGCTCTATCAGGGGTTCATGACGTGTTTCATGTATCCCTGCTCCGGAAGTATGTATCAGACACTACTCATGTGTTGAGTTACGAGAACTTGGAGTTGGATCGGAATTTATCATACGAAGAAAAGCCTGTTCAGATCCTTGATAGAAAGGACAAAGTCTTGAGGAGCAAGACCATCGCCTTGGTTAAAATATTGTGGAGGAATAGCAAGGTTGAAGAGGCGACATGGGAACTGGAGTCAGATATGCGGGAGCGGTATCCCGAGTTGTTCAGGTAAATTTCGAGGACGAAATTTTCATGAGGAGGGGATAGTTGTAACGACCCAAAATCGCTAATAAGGCTTAAGGGCCTTGATTAGTGTGCTTGGAGGGCATAATGGGATTTTGTGTGTGACTTTAATGAGTTTAATGCATGATTATGATTTAATGCATGTTATACGACTATTTGACTATTTGAGATGCATGACTATGTGTATTAGTATGCATGTAGACCTGATTGTCTTAGAAAGAGCATAATTGTAATTTGACCATTTTGGGCATGACTGTGTTGATATCTGTGATTTGTGACTCGAGACGATCCTAGGATGAGCGGGTTAGCGGAAAAGTCAAAGCGGGAATTTATACCCGGCTTGGGTTAAGCCTGGGGAGTTTAAATGGGAAATTTGGAAAATATATTGAGGTTAATCTTGATGATGAGGATTGTATATTTGGTGATTAATCAGGTATTGGGTAGCAAGCGGGAAATTATTAGAGACACTCGAGGAATTAGTGGGAATTGGGTAAGATGACTAAAATGGCCCTACATGGACAAAAAGGTTTAGAATTAATAGGGAGGGCATTTTGGTCTTTAGGCTTTTTAGAGATAAGTTAAAGGGAGCTTTATACTTAGTGGAATTGGTAGAAAAGAGTGGGAAGGCTGTAGAAAAGAAAGAAGAAGGAAGAAAAAGGAAAAGAGAGAAAAACTGAGGGGTTTTGTTCCAAAAGAATCGGTTTGTGGCTCTCCCATCATTTCCCTTCATTTTTCTTGGAGTTAAGCTCAATGGAGAGCTAGGGTAAGCTGAGCATCAAGGATCCTAAGCTAGACTTGAAGATTGGCAAGGGGTTAGCAAGAACACATCAGAAATTTGAGGTAAGTTTTTAGAAGTTTCAGTTTTAGGGCTTGACTGGTTTGAGCTGTGTATTTGAGCTAAATAGATGGGGATTTTTGGGGAAAGCAAGCCAAGGTTGAGAAGGAGCAAGCTAAGGAGGTCTAGGGTTCAACTCAAGGTCGAATTTCCATCCACGGTATGATTTCTAAGTCCTTAACTTTGATGATTGACTGAATTTCTGGGTTTAAGGTTCATTATGGTAGATCTTGAGTTTTGGGTTGCTTGAGCTTGGGTTAAGGGTTCTTGGGATGCTTGGGATGAGTGTGAGGTGTTGATAAGTTTGTTTTTGGGTTTGGGAAAGATTTGGACAAGTTTGGGGTTGAAATGGTTGAAGGAAATCGTAGAAACGATTTTTGGGTGTGGCCTGTCTGCAACTAGCGCTACAGCGCTAGTCTTTGGGCGCTGTAGCGCTAGGCCCTGTTTTTGAGGGTGTGTTGTTCTGCTTGTAGCGCTACAGCGCCCTCTTAAGAGCGCTGTAGCGCTGCACTGTTCACAGAAAGGGGTTTTTGGGCTTTTGTTGAGGGATTTTGACCTAGGGTTCGGGGCTCGATTCCACCACCTTATTTTGGGGATCTAGGACTTCCCGGGGGCTCAGGATTGGTCCCGAGGCTAGGTTTTGGACTTGAGGTTTGGTGATGACTTTGACTTATGGATTTTGTTTAGGTGAGCGCTAGGGCTCGAGTAGGATCGTGCTCGAGGAGTCAGGTGATCAAAGCTATCGAATTGAAAGGTAAGAAAACCGTAACACCCGAGAACA
Organism: Humulus lupulus; assembly: GCF_963169125.1. Classification (NCBI taxonomy): domain Eukaryota; kingdom Viridiplantae; phylum Streptophyta; class Magnoliopsida; order Rosales; family Cannabaceae; genus Humulus; species Humulus lupulus. Next base: position 116,791,679 of record NC_084796.1, on the reverse strand, counting down.
GGGCATGGGCCCACAGTGTTATTGCAGGGCATGGCCCTAGATTGTATTATGTGTGAATGTATAACCTTAAATGAATTATTATATGTTGGAATGATTATTTCGAAATGTACTATATGTGTGATTATAATGAAATGAACGGCTAAGGCCGAGAGCGGCGAAGGCCGAGAACGGCCTTGGGGCTGGAAGTAACACTTAGCACATGGAGTGCTTATAGCCAGGGTGGGACCCAATGGATACATGAGTTATCCTTACGGTAAGGACCGAGACCCCAGGCTTTGGTAAGGCCTCTGGGGCGGCATGGCCGTGCTTGTTCAGTCTGATGGTTTCCCTATTTATCAGTGGATTATATGTCAGCTATATTCTATGCATATGTTATATACTGTATGAGTTTTCTTGCTGGGCTTCGGCTCACGGGTGCTCTGTGTGGCAGGTAAAAGCAAGGAGTCAGTCAACCGGCCATGAGTATGGAGAGCGTGGGGGCGGCGCATACATGTTCGGCCTGCCCGACTGCTTTGGTTGGGGGCATTTTGTATATGGCTGTATTAACCTATTCTTTTGATAGTTAATCAAGTGTAAATCTATTTTTGAGTTGTAAATATTTTGTAAACCTTATTTTGGGATCCCGGATGTTTGATACTTAATGTTTTCAATGAAACTAAACATTTTAAAAAACTACAGCCTTAACTTCTGATCAAGTCACACTTTTGGTTTTAGAAACCTCGTAGAGTCAGTTAGTTGCACAATTTCCGTTTTAAACTCACTTAGTAACGGCTCTAAGGTAGTAGGGCGTTACACGTTGAGTGGCTTCCTTTTGTTCAGCAATCCTGGCCTCTTGGTCCAGGACCTGCTGTCTCAATTTAGTCACCTCTGGGTCCTCCTGGTCGGGGTCTACTTCTGTAGGGATCGCGGGATCCTAAGCTTCGAAATCGTGGTATTCCCCCTCATTTCCCTCCTCTTCCTCATATTCTGCCCTGCCTTTGTAGTTCTGCGATTCGTCAGGCTAGGATATCAGATGAGGTGTGTCTTCAGATCGACCTTGAGGGAGAGGTTGGCAGGGCAGTGGCTCTCCATCGCCTTGTTCTTGATTAGTCGGGTCGAAAGTGGTGTGTCTTGTGTTCACCATTGCTGCAGATGTTCAAGATCAACTCTAGCTTTCTCAGGCTCTCAATGAAAGCACCAAAACGTTTACCGAGTTTTTCGAAAACTAGAATTATAAAAGATAAGAATGCTTAAAAAGAAAGGATTTAGAGAATGCAAGCAAGGTTTTTACGTGGTTGGAGCGTTAATGAGCCCTAGTCCACGAGTCAGTTTTATTAGAGCTTAGAGAGCTTTTGACAATGGAGTTTTCTGCAAGATTTAGCAGATTAATTGCTTATAAGAAAATTTTGGGGCCCCTCTCCTCAGTGCATCACTATTCATATTTATAGGCACAGGAGTGCACTGGGCTTGGGCCGGGCTGACCCGGGCCCAATAAGGGCATAAATACCATTAGCTTCTCTGATGGGAGCCCAATACAAAGGATTAAAATATGAAATGTACAATAATCAAAGCCCATTAGGCCAAACCAAATAATATCTTACTCTAAGACACGAGATAAACTGGAGTTTTAGTCTGGGTTCTCTGGGCTACGAGGAAGATTTGGGGGACAAGATCGGTCACAATTGTGGCAGCGCAGTTCTGAACCAATGGAATACAATCCCGAGGCAGCCTCTTCTACATGTTTAAGTGTGGGGACTACGCTTCATGAGACGATGTCAGTATCTTGGGCACTTTACCTCGCCAACCTCGGACAACCGACCCGGGTTCGTTTACCAAAGTCCCCCTTCGTTCGTGAAGGTCCTGAACCATTTACCGGGATCCTGGGCCATTTACCAGGATCTAGGTCCGTCCGTAGCGATCCCGGCTCCCATCTTGGATTTGTGAGCCGCAACCTTCTCTATCGCACCTCGGGACGTTGGGGGAAGCAGTTTTGGGTTCGCAATCCCAGATGCCCTTCGGGTCTTGCCCCGACTTGGGCCGCAAACATCCGTTTTCCTCTCGCAAAATGGGCCTGATCTGGGCCTTAACTCGTAATGGGGTGGCCCACGGGCTTAGAGTGTGGATCCAGACACCCGGAAAGAAACGGGGCTAACAAACCACAATTAGCAAGTCCACAAGTCACACATAGCATATCGCATTCAAGGGGGCCATGCCCTAAGATCATGCATATATATATATATATCAATACATTCATCATGCTCTATCTATACATTCAGGGAAACAGGGCAACTTAACCAATTAGTTAAGCATATAATTCATTAAATACCAACAAACCTTGAGTTGAGCTTGTTACAGGCAGCAAGCGTACATGTTTGGTCGATCTCTAGGAACCATAAACCTTGGCACGCTCATATACCAAGTTGTAACGCCCTACTTCCTTAGAGCCGTTACTATGTGGGTTAAAAATGTAACGTCCGAAAATGCTAATTGGGTTTAGTGTCATGATTAGCGTGTCGGGAGGGCATAATTGGATATATGTGTGATTAATTTATTAAATGCATGACTATGTGGCATGCATGATTTATATGATAATATGAATACATTTATATGCATGTTTATGAGTATTAAATTTGCATGTGGGCCCATTCTTGTGTATAGGGGCATATTTGTAATTTTGGCCTGTTAAGGGCATAAATGTGATTATATGTGTTAAATGATTGGGACCACATTATTATGTGGATATATTTGCAGTATACGGCTTGAGACGATCCTAGTGAGCGAATTATCTGAATAGTCATAGCTGGGTTTAATTCCCGGCTCGGGGTGAACCTAGGGGTATTTTGGGAAATTCAACATATATTTGGGATTTATCGAGTAACGAGTAAGTATTTGGTGATTAGTTGGGCATGCCGGGATTAATTGGGAATTTGTAGGACGACTCGAGGAATTAGCGAAAAACGGGACAAATGACCGTTTTGCCCATGTGGGCAACAAGAGGGCTGGGTTAATATCAGAGGAAATTTGGTCTTTTGGTTAAGGGATATAGTTAAACTAAACTCTAGGAAATAACCAGAACATAGTGGAATAACTGTCAACTCTCTCTCTCTCTCTCTCTCATTTCACGTTTCGTTCTCCCTCTCTTATGCCTTGAGAGTTTTTGAAGCTTTGGAAGAGAAGGCTTAGGGAATTGAAGTTTGGAGATTGAAGAATTGAAGCCAGAAGTGTTTGAGGTGTAGCTTAGGGCAGAGCCATCTTTAAGGTAAGGTTTTAGTTATGAATTAATGATAGAACTTTGCTGTTAGTTTAAGTGTTTGTAGCTTCTAAGTTTCAAAGGAGAATTTGATGAATTCTCGATTTTGACAAGGATTTTGGTTAGAATTTTAGGAGGTTGTGGTGATTTGAGTAGGCTATTGTGATATAGTGGTCAAATTCTGGTTCTGGTGTATGCTAGGATAGATTTTTTATGAATTAAGCTAGGGAAAAACGCAGAGAAACCCAGAGATTTCTAGGTTCACGGGGGTGCGCCACGACCCAGTTCATGGGTGCCACAGTCCGCATGCCCCAGAAGGCCCTAGAGGGAAAGTCGCGGACCTTCTCCCCCCTAGAGCGAAAGGCTAGTGCCTCTGACTTGAGGCTCGCCCACAATCATTATTTGGACTTATTTGCATTAGTCACTTATCTGATTAGGGTGCAAAGCCCAAAGTGTGACTCTTTAGTCACCTATCTAATTAGGGTGCGGAACCCAAAGTGTGACTCACTCATCTAATTAGGGCTACAAGCCCCAGCATGATTATCAGAATCATAAAGTGTTATTCACTTATTTGATGAGGGTGCAGAGCCCAAGTGCGTGACTTAATTGTCACTTATTTTAGATGGACACATTAGCCATCTATTCTCATTATGACTTGATTGTCATCTATACAAAGGACAGGGCCCATAAGTCATCTATACAAAGGGCAGGGTCCACAATCATTATTTGGACTGATTTGCATGCATAAATAGGGCTATTATTGCTAGGCATGCCTATTATGATTTAGTAACATGTTTTTTGACGGTAAGAACTCGTCAACGATTTAAGGTTAGAAAACTCAGATTATTCTACTAAAGATAGCTAAGAATAAGATGGAAAGAACTTGAATCAACAGAGAAATCAGAACTACAATGGAACAATGATCATATATTTCTTAAACGTCTCCTCATACAATCAGTTTTCCAACCCCTTAACCTGAGGGGTCAAAACCTATTTATAGGTGGGCTCTATTGGCCCTTGATACAAGTAGGTCCAAGGGGACATAGACGTATGAAGGTTTAGGGTCAGGGTAGTGGCTCAGGACATAGTGGTGTCTACCCTGACAATGCCCAAGTAGTGGTGTAGGACATCCTACTGTGGAATCTGGAATATTGTCGGGGGTGCTCAGGTAGTGCCTCCACTCTCCGTACAAGTTCGTGCCGCCACTACTCGTCAGGCGCGGATGACAGGGCCACGCCTCTGACCTCTTCATGATCGTACATCCTATATCAGTGTACGTACCTTGTACCCAGTCGTCCTCATCAATTCATGTTTGGCGCCTAATGATTATTTGACATACCCGTTTGGTGTTTCCAAGCGTTCCTCGTACATATATCGAGGAGGCTCCAAACTATACATGTAATGAGAAACCAAGGCGCAGGGGGTGTTTGTGGCGGGACAAGGTGTACACATGAGATGTAGCGAGGCTGGCCAATGGTGCAGATGTGTGCGCCTATGGGCGCGGGACCTGTGAAAAGCAGCGAGGCTGCACCGTCGCATAGCGAGGCTGGCCTAGGCGGATCACATGGTGGCTGGGTGCGATGCTTCGCGTAGACGCATCACTTGGGAGGCTGGCCTTGAACCTCGCATAGCAAGGATGGTGCCTTGGGGTACCCATGTTCGGGTACTAGGGTGCGCGTGGGAGGCTGGCCTTGATCCTCGCATAGCGAGGGCGGTGCCTCGGGGTACCCATGTTCAGGTACTAGGGTGCGCGTGGGAGGTTGGCCTTGAACCTCGCATAGCGAGGGTGGTGCCTCGGGGTACCCATGTTCGGGTACTAGGGTACGCGTGGGAGGATAGCCTTGAACCTCGCATAGCGAGGGTGGTGCCTCGGGGTACCCATGTTCGGGTACTAGGGTGCGGATGGGAGCCTCGCACGGCGCGGCACAAGGCAACTTTGCATAGTGAGACATTGGGTAGCCTTTCATGGTGGGTTCCTCACATGACAGCCCTTGAAGACTTATACTTGGATGCATGTGTCTATGCATCTCGACACTTGAGCTTATCACCCTAGCGTGGGCACATCAGACTTTGCAAAGCCTTCAAGAATGAACACCATTTCAAATATTTCTTAGGATATTACTCAACATTTACAATGTTATTACCTGTTCATGAGCATATTGAGTTTTCTTGCTGAGCTTCGGCTCACAGATGCTATGTGGTGCAGGTAAAGGCAAAAGAAAGCTGGACCATCCTTGAGTTGAAGAGCTTAGGTGACGATGTGTACATATGTGGCTGCTCGACCCCTGCGGCTAAGGGTTTAAAGAGGAACTAGGGTTAAACCCTATTTTTCCACTTAGGTAGGCTGGTTGTAAATATTTAATTGTAATTAACCTTAAAATTATATTTTGGGATCCCAATGTATACAGTAAATGTTTTAGTGAAACATTGTATCTTTGATAAAAAAATTTAACCCTAAACCATTAATCGCACTTAGTTACACGATTATGACCAAATGGCTCGGTTAGTGAGTTTAGCACTGTTTAAAATGCACAATGTAACGGTCCCTAGGTAGTAGGGTGTTCCATTACTAGACATTGGATTTATCAGACCTTGCTTCTCGCCATGGGGTGCTCTAGTTTTATTTGTGAAGAAGAATGATGGGACTCTAAGAATCTGTATAGACTACAAGGAGTTGAACAAGTTGACTATCAAGAACAAGTACCCCTACCAAGGATAGATGACTTGTTCGATCAGCTGCAGGGTAAGACGGTATTCTCAAAGATTGATCTTCAATCTGGTTATCACCAGCTGAGGATCAAGGACGATGATATTCCGAAGACGGCCTTCCGCACGAGGTACGGGCATTATGAGCTTTTGGTCATGTCGTTTGGATTGACCAATGCCCCAGCATCATTTATGGATCTGATGAACAGGCTGTTCAAGGATTTCTTAGATTCGTTTATTATTGTCTTCATTGACGACATCCTGGTTTACTCTCATTCAAAGGCAGAGCATGAGCAACATCTCCGACTGGTACTGCAGAGGTTGAGGGAACATCGATTACATGCTAAATTTAAGAAGTGTGAGTTTTGGCTGCAAAAACTGACATTCCTTGGATACATTGTTAGTGGAGATGGGATTAAGGTGGATCCGACCAAGGTAGAGGCAGTTAGGGATTGGCCGAAGCCAAGGAACGTCTCAGAGGTTAGGAACTTCCTTGGATTAGCGAGAGATTACAGACGATACATGGAAAGGTTTTTAAAGATTGCCACGTCATTGGCTGAGTTGATGCAGAAGAATCTGAAGTTCACATGGCCAGAAAAATGTGAGGGTAGCTTCCAGGAGTTAAAGCGGCGATTGATTACTGCTCCCATGTTGAGTCTTCCTTCGGAGGGAGGGAAGTTTGTGGTATACTATGACGCATCGAGACTGGGATTTGGACGTGTGTTGATGCAGAATGAGAAGGTTTTTGCTTATGTATCGTGACAGTTGAATGAGTATGAGCAGTAGTACCCTACCCATGATTTGGAACTCGCAGCGGTGGTGTTCGCACTAAAAGTATGGCGACATTATTTGTATGGAGAGAAGTGCGAGATATACACCGATCATAAGAGTTTGAAGTATTTCTTCACCTAGAAGGATCTAAACATGAGACATAGATATTGGTTAGAATTGGTGAAGGACTATGACTGTGACATCCTTTACCACCTAGGAAAATCCAATGTAGTGGTGGATGCTTTGAGCCGAAGGGGCCCGGGACAGTTGTTTAGCTCGAAGAAGATATCGAAGGATTTAGCAGAGAAGATGACTAGAGCGGGGATAGAATTGGTTGTGGGCCAGTTTGCCAATATTACCTTATAGTCTACCCTTCTGGAGAGGATAAGGGAGGGTCAGGTGGGTGATGCACAGTTACAGGTGGTTAGTGGAAATGTCCTAGCTCGAGTGGCTAAGGATTATTCCATTTCAGAGATGGGTTTACTGTGGTACAAGTATCAGATTTGTGTTCCGATGGATATGGGTATTAGACGAGAGATACTTGATGAATCCCATACTATACCATATTCACTCCATCCAGGCACCACGAAGATGTACCAGGATCTATAGACTTTATAATGGTGGCCTGGGATGAAGAAGGACGTGGTTGAATATGTAGCCAAGTGTTTAACCTATCAACAGGTAAAGGCTGAACACCAGCGACTAGCAGGGTTGTTATAACCTTTAGGTATTCCTGAGTGGAAGTGGGAAGATATTACTATGGATTTTGTGGGAGGTTTACCTAGGACGGTGGGGCAACACGACTCATTGTGGTGATAGTAGATAGGTACACCAAGTCAGCTCACTTTCTGCCAGTAAGAACGACCTATATTGTGGATCAGTATGCAGAGTTGTATATGAGGGAGAATGTACGTCTCCATGGGGTTCCTAAATCTATAGTGTCAGACCGAGATCCCATATATTACCTCCATGTTTTGGGGTGGTTTGCAGAAGGCTATGGGAACTCAGTTGAAGTTAAGTACAACCATTCATCCTCAGACAGACGGAAAATCTAAGAGGACAATTCAGATATTGGAGGAAATGCTTAGAGCATGTGTGCTAGACTTCGAGGGGTCTTGGAGTAAGTACCTTCCATTGATTGAGTTCTCGTACAACAATAGTTATCAATCAACGATTGGAGTAGCCCCATACGAGATGTTATATGGAAGGAAGTGTAGATCGTCCATTAATTGGGATGAGATGGGGGAGAGGAAGTATTTGGGATCGGAGATGGTTAAGAAAACTAATGAAGCTATTGAGAAAATCTGAGCTCGAATGCTTGCTTCGCAGAGTAGCCAAAAAAGCTACGCTGATCCTAAGTGTAGGGACGTGGAGTTCCAGGTTGGAGACCATGTATTCCTGCGAGTTTCACCATCACGCGGGTGAGGAGATTTGGGAAAAAGGGCAAGTTGAGCCCAAGATTTGTAGGACCTTTTGAGATCATAGAGAGGATCAGACAGGTAGCCTACAGATTGGCTCTGCCACTGTCATTATCAAAGGTTCACGACGTATTCCACATATCAATGCTTCAGAAGTACGTCTCAGATACGACCCATGTATTGGGGTACGAGGATCTGGAGCTACAGACAAATTTATCGTATAAGGAGCGACAAGTTCAGATCCTAGACAGGAAGGATAAAGTTTTGAGGAACAAGACGATTCCTTTAGTCAAAGTCTTGTGGAGGAATAGCAAGGTCAAGGAAGCGACCTGGGAGCTTGAGTCAACTATGCGGGATCAGTATCCTGAGTTATTCTCGTAAATTTCGAGGAGAAAATTTTCAGTAGGAGGGGATAGTTGTAACATCCCAAAAATGCTAATAGGGTTTAGTGCCTTTATTAGCGTGCTGGGAGGGCATAATTAGATATATGTGTGATTAATTTATTAAATGTGTGACCATGTGGCATGCATGATTTATATGATAATATGAATACATTTATATGCATGTTTATGAGTATTAAATTTGCATGTGGGCTCGATCTTGTGTATAAAGGCATATTTATAATTTTGGCCCGTTAAGAGCATAAATGCGGTTATATGTGTTAAATGATAGGGACCACATTATTATGTGGATATATTCGTAGTATATGGCTCAAGGCGATCCTAATGAGCGGATTAACAGTATAGTCACAGCAGGGTTTAATACCTGGCTCGGGGTGAGCCTAAGGGTATTTTGGGAAATTTAACATATATTTAGGATTTATCGAGTAACGAATAAGTATTTGGTGATTAGTTGGGCATGCCAGGATTAATTGGGAATTTATAGGACGAATCAAGGAATTAACGGAAAATGGGGCAAATGATCGTTTTGCCCTTGTGGGCAACAAGAGGGCTTGGTTAATATTAGGGGCAATTTGGTCTTTTGGTTAAGGGATATAGTTAAATTAAACTCTAGGAAATAACCATAACATAGTGGAAACTCTCAGCTCTCTCTCTCTCTCTCTCTCATTTCACATTTCATTCTCCCTCTCTTATGCCTTGAGAGTTTTTGAAGCTCTGAAAGAGAAGGCTTAGGGAATTGAAGTTTGGAGATTGAAGGATTGAAGCCAGAAGTGTTTTAGGTGTAGCATAGGGGCAGAGCCCTCTTTAAGGTAAGGTTTCAACTGTGAATAAATGATAAGACTTTGTTGTTAGTTTAAGTTTGTAGCTTCAAAGTTTCAAAGGGGATTTTGATGAATTCTCGGTTTTGACAAGGATTTTGGTTAGAATTTTATGAGGTTGTGGTGATCTGAGTAGGCTATTGTGATATAGTGGTCGAATTTTTGTTATGGTGTATGTTAGGATAGATTTTTTATGAATTAAAATGGGGAAAAACATAGAGAAACCCAGGGATTTCTGGGTTCACGGGGACGCTCCACGACCCAGTTCATGGGCGCCGCGGCCCGCGTGCCCCAGAAGGCCCTGGGAGGGCTTGCTGACTTGTGGGTGTGCCGCGGCCCAAGAGGGCAAGTCGCGACTCGCCTTCCACCTGGAGCAAGAGGCTGGCCCCTTTGACTTGAGGCGCGCCGCGACCCTCAGGGCCAGGTCGCAGCCCGCCGGCAGCCATAACCAAGAAATGTTTTTAGGCTCGGGGACTTAAACCTAAGCGCTCAGGATGAATTCTACTACCCAGTTTGGTAGAATTTGAGGTCCCGAAGGCTAGCATTTTTTTTCCAAACCATTTAATTGGATTTTATTTTGATAGCTATCCGTTGTCATTTGTGACTAGGGTTACTGTTAAGGCTCGGGATTGATGATCGGGCTCGAGATCTGTGATGACCCAAATTTACTAATATGGCTTAAGGGCCTTGATTAGTGTGTCGGGAGGGCATAACTGGATTATATGTGATTTAAATGATTAAACAGATGTTATACGATTATTTGGATATCTGTGAGCATGACTATGTGTATTAGTATGCATGTAGGCCCTGATTATGTTAGAAGGGCATATTCGTAATTTTGGACCGTTGAGGGCATAAATGTAAATAACTATGATAAATTGTTGAGACCACATTATTATGTGGATATATTTGTAATATGTGACTCGAGGCGATCCTAGTGAGCGGTTTAGCAAAAAAGTCACGGCGGGGATTTATACCCGGCTCGGGGCGAGCCTAGGGGTATTTATGGGGATTTAGGAAATATATTGGAGTCTATTTTGATATTGAGGAGTATAATTGGTGATTAGTTAGGTGTCGGGAAGTAAGCGGTAAATATTAGAGACATCCGAGGAATTAGCGGGAATTGGGTGTAATGACTAAAATGCCCTTAGGAGACTTAAAAGCTTAGTTTTAGATGGGAGGGCAGTTTGGTCTTTTGGTGTTTAGAATTAGAGATAAGGGTCATGCTGCTTTATGCCTTAGTGGATTATGTAGAAATTTTTACAAGACTGAAGAAAAGAAAAGAAAAAGGAAAAGAAATGAAGGAGAAAGGAAATTAGGGAAAAGAAGAGCACTTCTCTCTTGTACGATTTGGGCTTTTCTTCACCAATTTTTCTGGAAATTCGGAGCTAAAATTCAAAGAAGGCTTAGGCTAAGACCCAGCACTAGGATCCTTGATTTGGCTTGGGGAATTGGCAGAGGTTATTCATCATTTGAGGTAAGGTTTTGAGGTTGTTATTCAGTTCTTGGTTTTGGTGTTGAATTGGTTTTCTAAGCTGAGTTCTGTGGAAATTATAGGGAATTAAGCTTAAGGGTTTGAGGAGGTAAAGGCTAGGGAAGTGTGGAAGATAGCCAGGTCGAATTCATCCATGAAAGGTAAGAAGTTCTGGCTTTTAGTTCTGAGATTTCTGTTGTTTTCTGTTGAGTTTTTGAGCTTCAAACTCAGCCATGGTGATTTCCTTGTTTTGGGGTGCATGTGCTTAAGTTTCATATGTTTGGGTCATATGGGGTGAGTTATAGGTGATGGTGGGCTTGCTTTGGTGTTTGGTTGAGGTTTGGAAGTGTGTTGGAGGGTTTTGGCTCGAGGAAGTTCGAAGGGGAAAAACCTGAGTGTTGTCTGGCTGTGACTAGCGCTGTAGCACTAGCCTTAGGGCGCTACAGCACTAGGCTTAGGTGTCTGGGAGCCTGTTGGCTTTGTTTGTTGCGTTGTAGCACCCACTTTATGGTGTTATAGCGCTACTCTGTTCCCAGAATGGGATTTTTGGGTTATCTCTTAGGGTTTTTGGCCGGGGGATCGGAGTTTGATTCCACCACCCCGTTTGGTGGAATTAGGGCTTCCCGAGGGCTCGGTATTGGTACCGAGGCTAGGTTTTGGAATTAAAGTTTGGAGTTGGTTCTAACTTGTAACCGTGACTAGGTGTACGCTAGGGCTCAGGCAGGATCGTGCTTGAGGATTGAATTGAACAAAGCTACCGGTATCTAAAGGTAAGAAAACTATACCCGGTTATGTGATTGTGTTAGGACTAAGAGCTCCCTATATCTGTATGATGTCATAGATGGTATTATGCCATGGGACATATGATTAACGGCCTAAGAGTGCCGTAAAAAATAATTACGCACAGGGCGCGGCTCGGCCACTGGTAGCTGAGGACAGCTTAATTTTCACTGAGCTCGGTTTAAGTGGGCCGGAGTCAGTGGGATAAATAGAGGGTGCGACCTAAGGGCGTTGACCCTGGTTATCATGTGTGAATTGATTATAGTATGAAATGATGTACTTGGTATGATGAATACTTGATTAACGTAAATATTTGGAATGTTGAGTATATGATTGTACTGCATGAGTTATCTGGTTGTTTGCTTGATGATTATGCTCTGTTATTGGGATTCTTGCTGGGCCTCGGCTCACGGGTGCTACGTGGTGCAGGTAAAGGCAAGGGTGAAGTGGACCAGTCCTGAGATGGAGAGCTCCTCAATAGCCTGGAGCTCAGACCTGTCCTCGCCTATCTGGGGGTCAACGTCCTCACTTATGGCGAGCTTTTCATCTCCGGGAACCTGAGGTTTTTCAATCTCAGGGGCTGCCTTGGGTCCCTGGGATTCCTCTTGGCCCTGAATGGCCATTGTCAGCTGCCCGGGTTTAGATTTCCCCTTCATGGAAATGCTGTAGCATTCCCTAGCAGCGAGCTGATCGCCCTTGATAGTACAGACCCCTGTTGAAGTAGGGAACTTCATGGCGAGGTGCCGGACGGAAGTGATAGCCTCGAAAGCTATGAGCGTAGGTCGGCCCAAGATGGCATTGTAGGCAGCGGAGCAGTCAATGACCACGAACTCGAGTAGTCTGGACACTGTTCGAGATTCTTCTCCTAGGGTGATCACCAGCTCGATCGTCCCTATCGCTGCTGATCCCTCTCCCGAAAAGCCATATAGCATCATCGAGGTCGCCTTTAGCTCGGCGACGGTCAGGCCCATCTTTTCTAAGGTGGATCAGAATAGGAGGTTCACCGAGCTCCCATTGTCCACCAACACTCTCCTTACTTTCCGGTTAGCGAGCTGGACTGCTACAACCAAAGGATCGTTATGAGGGAATTGGACATGGCCTGCATCTTCTTTTGTGAAAGTTATCGGCTGGTTCTCTAATCGTTGATGTTTCGACTGACGCTGCTTCGGGACGAACTCCGCTCCGTTGTGAGCTTTTAATTCATTCACATACCTCTTCTGGGCGCCTCTACTCGTGCCAGCCATGTGTGGCCCTCCAGAAATGGTGGATATCTCTCCCTCGACCACGGGGGGAAGGACATCCTGATCTACCCGAGGCCCGGGCTGAATGGCTGGGACCTCCGGAACGGGTCGACTTGCGGGGACCCTGTTCCGCGAGTACTGCGCCAAGGGGCCTGCTCGGATGAAAGTCTCGATTTCATCTTTGAGATGCCTGCAGTCGTCGGTGTTGTGCCCGACGTCGTTATGAAAACGACAGAATTTGGAAGCATCTCTCTTTCCCTTGTGGTGTTTCAATGGCTCCGGCCTCTTCCAGGGGACCCGAGTAGCGTTGGCCAGGAAAATATTTTCCCTGGACTGGGTGAGCTCGGTATAGGTTGTGAACACGAGCTTGAATTTATCCACAGACTTATTCTTCTTCTGGCTGTGTTGGTTATTTTCACCATGCCCTTTTCTTTTGCCACCACCGGGCTGGTTATTCTGTGCGACGTTGGGAGTCGCCACTATGATCTCCGTCCCCATCCCAGCGGGCTTCTCGGGGACCTGGCTGGTCCCTACGGCTGAAGCTTCAGCTTCTTCTAAGTTTATCCACTCTTGGGCTCTGTTAAGGAATTCACTAACCGAGCTGACTCCCCTCCTTTGAATATCTTTCCATAGGTCTCCGCCGACCAGGATTCCGGTCCTCATGGCCATGAGCTTGGAGCTATCGTCAGCGTCCCTTGCTCGAGCAGCGACATTTGCAAATCTGCTCAAGTAGGCTTTCAGCGTCTCACCGGGCTGCTGCCTCACGTTTGCTAGGGAATCGGCCTGGACTCGGGCGACCTGAGAGGCACGGAATGCCCTCTTGAAGTCAGCCGAAAAGGTCTTCCAGGAGCTGATTGACTGCCTTTTACTCTGCTTGAACCATTGGCTGGCAGGCCCAGTCAGTGTGGAAGGAAAGATCAAGCAACGCAGCTCCGGGCCGCTGTTATGGGCCATCATTAGGGTGTTGAACATCCCTAAATGGTCAGACGGGTCTCCGTCCCCGTTGAACTTTGACAAGTGGGGCATACAAAAGCCAGAAGGGTATGCCGTTGCCGCTATATTGGGGGCGAAGAGTTCCATCTCGTCCCCTGAATCATATTCGTCTTTTTCTTTTTCCGATAGGAGCTTCTTCATCAGTTCCTCCATTTGAGTTAGGCGCTCTAGGGTTTTGTCCTGAGATCCTGGGTTATTCCGGTGCTGTTCAACAGCTCCGGACCCGTTGTACATATTAGGTGGGTTGTTGCCCCTCCTATCTTGAGACAGGTTATTTGGGACATTCCCTCCGTTACGTACTTCGGATCGGGCTCCCAATGAGCGGGCCTGGCTACCATCCCTAACTCGATCTTCTCTGTGAGAATTGAGGCGGTCTCGAAGGTCGCCTCCCTGGGTAGTCTGATGACTCTGTGCCGAACTTAGTTGCTGACGCAGGTCTCCTCCCGAGAGATTACTTCGTCGACTACCGGTCCAGTGACTCCTGCTGGACAGGCTCGGGGTGCGTCTTTGGCGGCTACGACCTGATCCTTCCCCTGGCGTCCTGCTGCGCCGGGAAAGCCCAGCTGACGGCGGGTCTCCCCTACTACCCCCGTAGGCCGGGATGTCCCGGACGGGCTGAGGAGACGAATGTCTGATTGGAGAAGGAGGATGCCTGATTGGGGAGGCGATCCTAGTTCCATCTGGACGAATCAAATTTGGTGGGGGCCTCTCGGCCCTGCCAGCTTGCTGATCTCGTTCTGGGCGAGCTGGATGAGGCGCATGACGGTCTTCGGGGACGGGCTGTCGTCGCTGGCCCTCCCCGGCTCTTCTTCGGGAATTTCCTCGATCTCTCCTGGGCGTCCTCGAGGAAGGCTGAGAGCTAGGAGTTGACGTCCTAACCGAACGGCTGTATTGCTGCTGTCCGGTTCTAGGCACTTCCCTGAAGTTTGCCTCATGATGGTGTGATGAAGGGGTGGAGTTGGCTGCAGGGAGCATATCCGAACGGCTACGCCTGGATCGATTACCTCGGCGAGACTTAGGATCCTCACCTTGCCTCTCTCCAACGTTAACGTTGGTTGCGAGAGGGGGTAGTCGGTCCAGAATATCCCGGATTTGCTGACCAGCGGCTGCTAACTGGCTCCTCAGCTGAGCATTCTCCATCTCCACCGCAGTATAATAACATGGGTCCGGATTAGGCGGCCGGGGCGCTGAACTACCAGTGTTGTCTTGGCCTGCCGGCTGCTTTCCTGGTCTCTGCTGGACTTCAGGAATTTGCTCATCAGGAATGGCAACATGGTGGGCCTCCTGCCCATCCTGCTGTTCTGTCTCGTTGCCATGTCTGGATCGGGTAGTCACCATAGTTGGATGTTGGTGGTAGTACTAATCGAACTTGCTCTCAATGAAAGCACCAAACTGTTGACGCGGTTCTTCGCCAACAGGTAATTAAGAGAAGAGAAAGGGATTAGTACTGAAAGTAGAACCGTCACAGATATGAAATCTTATAGGATGAACTAGGTGACTCGAGACACTTTTTTTAAGTGGTTCGAAGGTTAAAATCCTTCTATTCCACTAGTCAATATTATTGATATCTTCTGGGTATTTGGTTTACACAGTATATAGTTCTTCAAAGACTATTTTTCCCAACCCCTATCAACTCCCAGGGTCTCCATATTTATAGGAGAAGGCACCTGGAAGTTGGTAGGGAGGTCATCCCGTGACCTTACCATTTGTCATATCAACTCTGTGACATTCATGATTAATTCCTAAACCTGACACATAAGTGTGGTCTAATCAGCATGGAAGGAGAGAATGGGCCGCACGGCCCAATCCAGCTGTGGGTGTCTGATACGCACGTTCTTGCTGCGTGTCCGAGAAGTCAGGGGGATATCGGACAGGTGATGTCAGATATATGCACGTTTATCTTGCGTGTGTTGACTTCGTAGAGGGTCAGAGCTTCGTGGGCAGCTCGTGCCATGAGAAGCTCGTAATACGAGCTTCTCCCCTGATCTGACCTTCGACCTTCTGATTCTGGGCAATTTGGGCGAGCTAATATCCTCGGTCTGTGGGCGTCTCAGACTAAACTTGATTAATCCGAGGCACGACCTTCTAATCAGCCCGTGGGAAAACCAGGGCGTACAGATTGACTCTGGTGCTACACATTTGTTTGTTTCTAGTATGGTAATTGATAGACTGTGTAGACCTAGTGAGTATTATACTTTGGGGTTTGGGACTATTTTTCCTACAGGAGAACTGGTAGTTTCTAGGTGGTGGATTAGAGAACTGCCAGTGATGGTTGATGGTAGGGAGTTGTCAGTGGACCTGATTGAGTTGGGTATGGAGGACTATGATATGATTTTAGGCATGGATTGGCTGGTTAGATAAGGAGCTACTATTGACTGCAGGAAGAAGATGGTGACCTTTGAGCCGGAGGGCGAAGATCCCTTTGTCTTTGTGGGAGCGGACCTCGCATACCTAGGATATCAGTGCTGAGAGCCAATGATCTGTTATAAGGAGGGTGTATAGGTTTTCTAGCTAGTGTGGTAGATACCACCAGGATTTCGCCAACAAGATCGGAGGAGAACAGATTGGATTGCGAGTTCTTGGATGTGTTTCCTGAGGACTTACCTGGATTGCCGTCGTGTATGGAGATTCAATATGTCATTGAGTTGGCACTGGGGATATAGCCAGTGTCAAGGGCACCATATAGAATGGCATCGGCAGAACTGAAGGAATTGAAGTTACAGCTACATGAGCTTCTTGATTTGGGGTTGATCAAGCCTAGCTACTCGGCATGGGCTGCTCCAGTTTTGTTTGTGAAGAAGAAGGATGGGACATTGAGGATGTGTATAGATTACTGGGAAGTGAACAAGTAGACTATCAAGAATAAGTATCCCCTACCAAGGATTGACGATTTGTTCGATCAGCTGCAGGGTAAGACGGTGTTCTCGAAGATTGATCTTCAATCTGATTATCACTAGCTGAGGATCAAGGATGAGGACATACCGAAGACGGCCTTTCGAACGAGGGATGGGCACTATGAGTTTCTTGTCATGTCGTTTGGTTTGACCAATGCCACAACAACCTTTATGGATCTAATGAACAGAGTGTTCAAGGACTTTCTGGATCAGTTCGTTATTGTCTTCATCGACGACATCTTAGTGTACTCCAGTTCAGAGGCAAAGCACGAGATTCATCTTCGACAGGTTTTACAGAGGTTGAGGGAGCATCAGTTGTACGCCAATTTTAAGAAATGTGAATTTTGGTTACCA
This sequence comes from Humulus lupulus, assembly GCF_963169125.1. Lineage (NCBI taxonomy): Eukaryota > Viridiplantae > Streptophyta > Magnoliopsida > Rosales > Cannabaceae > Humulus > Humulus lupulus. The sequence continues at coordinate 116,774,600 of NC_084796.1, read as the reverse complement.
GAAGTGACATTCCTTGGACATATTGTCGATGCAGATGGGATTAAGGTGGATCCATCTAAGGTGGAGGCAGTTAGGGATTGGCCGAGGCCAAGGAACGCCTCGGAGGTGCGGAGTTTTCTTGGTCTAGCGGGTTACTACATACGGTTTGTGGAAGGCTTCTCGAAGTTAGCGGCACCGATGACAGAATTGACACAGAAGAATTTGAAGTTTATCTGGTTAGACAAGTGTGAGAACAGTTTCCATGAATTGAAGCGACGACTTATTACTGCACCTGTGTTGAGTCTTCCTTTGGGGGAAGGGAAGTTGTTGTCTATTGCGATGCGTCGAGGTTGGGTTTAGGCTGTGTGTTGATTGAGAATAAGAAGGTCATAGCTTATGCATCATGACAGCTGAAGGAGTATGAGCAGCGGTATCCTACCCATGATTTGGAGTTAGCAGCGGTGGTATTCACACTGAAGGTTTGGTGGCACTATCTATATGGGGAGAAGTGTGAGATATACACCGATCACAAGAGCTTGAAATATTTCTTCACACAGAAGGACCTGAACATGAGACAGAGACGTTGGCTAGAGTTGGTGAAAGACTATGATTGTGATATTCTTTACCATCAGGGGAAAGCTAATGTAGTGGCGGATGCATGAGTTGGAGAGGCCTAGGTAAGTTATATAGTTCCACCCAGATCTCAAGAGAGTTGGATGATGAGATGGTTAGAGCGGGGATAGAATTGGTGATGGGCCGGTTGGCCAATATTACTCTGCAATCGACTCTGCTAGAGCGGATTAAAGAAGGTCAATTGGTAGACACTCAATTACAAGAGGTTAGAGAGAATGTCTTATCGGGAGTAGCTAAGGACTATTCTATTTTTGAGATTGGTTTTCTTCGGTATCAGGGGCAGATTTGTGTTCCAGCTGATGAGGGGATCAGACGAAAGATATTGGATGAGTCACATACGACGCCGTACTCACTTCATTCGGGTACCACGAAGATGTACCAGGATCTACAGGCGTTATATTGGTGGTACGGGATGAAGAAGAATGTGGTGGAGTACGTAGCCAGATGTTTAACCTGTTAGCAGGTGAAGGCTGAGCATCAGCGACCAGCAGGGTTGCTTCATCCTTTGGGTATTCCCGAGTGGAAATGGGAGGATATTGCAATGGATTTTGTGGGTGGTTAACCCAGAACAATAGGGCTTCATGACTCGGTGTGGGTGATAGTGGACAGATACACCAAGTCAACCCATTTTCTTCTAGTGAGGTCGACATATATTGTGGATCAGTATGCAGAGTTGTATGTGAGGGAGATCGTACGTCTTCATGGGGTTCCTAAGTCTATAGTGTCAGACCGGGATCCTATCTTTACCTCCAAGTTTTGGGGTAGTTTGCAGAAGGCTATGGGAACTCATTTGGAGTTCAGCACAGCCTTTCATCCTCAGACTGATGGACAGTCTGAGCGGACGATTCAAGTATTGGAGGATATGCTCAGAGCGTGTGTGATCGACTTTGAGGGGTCATGGAGTAAGTATCTCCTGTTGATTGAGTTTTCATATAACAATAGTTACCAGTCAACGATTACAGTGGCTCCCTACAAGATGTTATATGGGAGGAAGTGTAGATCACCCATTCATTGGGATAAGATGGGTGAGAGGAAGTATTTGGGGCCATATATGGTTCAGAAGACAAATGAAGCTATAGAGAAGATCCGAGCTAGGATGCTCGCCTCACAGGGTAGACAAAAGAGCTACGCTGACCCCAAGCGTAGGGATGTGGAGTTCCAGGTTGGGGACCAGGTGTTTCTTCGAGTTTCACCATTGCGAGGGGTGAGGATGTTTGGGAAGAAGGGCAAGCTAAGCCCTAGGTTCATCGGACCTTTTTGAGATCTTGGAAAGGATCGGTCAAGTGGCTTACATGTTAGCCTTGCCACCATCGTTGTCAGGAGTCCACGACGTATTCCAGGTCTCTATGCTCCAGAAGTACGTCTCGGATGCGACACATGTGTTAAGGTATGAAGACTTAGAATTGCAGACAGATCTAGCCTATGAGGAGCAACCAGTTCAGATTTTGGATCGGAAGGATAAAGTACTACGAAATAAGACGATTCCTCTTGTTAAAGTGTTGTGGAGGAATAGTAGAATCGAGGAGGCGACCTGGGAACTTGACATAGCGATGCGAGATCAGTATCCCGAATTATTCAGGTAAATTTCGAGGACGAAATTCTCATTAGGAGGGGATAATTGTAGTGACCCAAATTTACTAAGAAGGCTTAAGGGCCTTGATTAGTGTGTTGGGAGGGCATAACTGGATTATATGTGATTTAAATGATTAAACGCATGTTATATGATTATTTGGATATCTGTGAAGCATGACTATGTGTATTAGTATGCATGTAGGCCCTGATTAGGTTAGAAGAGCATATTCGTAATTTTGGCCCATTGAGGGCATAAATGTAAATAACTGTGATAAATTGTTGAGACCACATTATTATGTGGATATATTGGTAATCTGTGACTCGAGGCGATCCTAGTGAGAGGTTTAGCAAAAAAGTCACGGCAGGGATTTATACCCGGCTCGGGGCGAGCCTAGGGGTATTTATGGGGATTTAGGAAATATATTGGAGTCTATTTTGATATTGAGGAGTATAATTGGTGATTAGTTAGATGTCGGGAAGTAAGCGGTAAATATTAGAGACATCCGAGGAATCAGCGGGAACTGGGTGTAATGACTAAAATGCCCTTAGGAGGCTTAAAAACGTAGTATTAGATGGGAGGGCAGTTTGGTCTTTTGGTTTTTAGAATCAGAGATAAGGGTCATGCTGCTTTATGCCTTAGTGGATTATGTAGAAAGTTTTACAAGACTGAAGAAAAGAAAAGAAAAAGGAAAAGAAATGAAGGAGAAAGGACAGAAGGGAGAAGCAGGGCACTACTCTCTTGTACGGTTTGGGCTTTTCTTCACCAATTTTTTTGGAAATTTGGAGCTAAAATTCAGAGAAGGCTTAGGCTAAGACTCAACACTAGGATCCTTGATTTGGCTTGGGGAATTGGCAGAGGTTATTCATCATTTGAGGTAAGGTTTTGAGGTTGTTATTCAGTTCTTGGTTTTGGTGTTGAATTGGTTTTCTAAGCTGTGTTTCTGTGGAAATTCTAGGGAATTAAGCTTAAGGGTTTGAGGAGGTAAAGGCTAGGGAAGTCTGGAAGATAGCCAGGTCGAATTCATCCATCAAAGGTAAGAAGTTCTGGCTTTAAGTTCTGAGATTTCTGTTGTTTTCTGTTGAGTTTTTGAGCTTCAAACTTAGCCATGGTGATTTCCTTATTTTGGGTGCATGTGCTTAAGTTTTATATGGTTGGGTCATATGGGGTGAGTTATAGGTGATGGTGGGCTTGCTTTGGTGTTTGGTTGAGGATTGGAAGGGTGTTAGAGGGTTTTGGCTTGAGGAAGTTCGAAGGGGAAAAACCTGAGTGTTGTCTGGCTGTGACTAGCGCTGTAGCGCTAGCCTTAGGGCGCTACAGCGCTAGGCTTAGGTGTCTGGGAGCCTGTTGGCTTTGTTTGTTGCGTTGTAGCACCCACTTTATGGTGTTATAGCGCTACTCTGTTCCCAGAATGGGATTTTTGGGTTATCTCTTAGGGTTTTTGGCCGGGGGCTCGGAGTTTGATTCCACCACCCCGTTTGGTGGAATTAGGGCTTCCCAAGGGCTCGGTATTGGTACCGAGGCTAGGTTTTGGAATTAAAGTTTGGAGTTGGTTCTAACTTGTAACCGTGACTAGGTGTACGCTAGGGCTCAGGCAGGATCGTGCTTGAGGATTGAATTGAACAAAGCTACCGGTATCTAAAGGTAAGAAAACTATACCCGGTTATGTGATTGTGTTAGGACTAAGAGCTCCCTATATCTGTATGATGTAATAGATGGTATTATGCCATGGGACATGTGATTAACGGCCTAAGAGTGCCGTAAAAAATAATTACGCACAGGGCGCGGCTCGGCCACTGGTAGCTGAGGACAGCTTAATATTCACTCAGCTCGGTTAAACGAGCCAGAATCAGTGGGATAAATAGAGGGTGCGGCCTAAGGGTGTTGACCATGTTTATCATGTGTGAATTGATTATAGTATGAAATGATGTACTTGGTATGCTGAATACTTGATTAATGTTAATATTTGGAATGTTGAGTATATGATTATACTGCATGAGTTATCTGGTTGTTTGCTTGATGATTATGCTTTGTTATTGGGTTTTCTTGCTGGGCCTCGACTCACGGGTGCAGGTAAAGTCAAGGGCAAAGTGGACCAGTCCTGAGAGGGAGAGCTTTGGGGCTGAATGTACATTGCCAGCTGATCGACCTCCATGGCCGAGGAGTGGTATAGGACGAGAAAAGCCTAATTGTCTATTCTGCCTTAGAGTGGCTAGTAATTGTACTTTTATCCATAAATTTTGTAAATCATCTTTTAACGCTAATACTTTTGGGATCCCATGTAAAAATGTTTGATTATAAGAAATGAAACTTTTGAGGCCAAAGTATTTTAACCCTGGTTAAACCGTGGTTTTGTAACACATTTCTAACTAAATGGCTTGATTAGCTAGTCTTGCACATTTGTAAACACACAGTGTAACAGTCTTGGCTATCCAGGGTGTTACAAGATCGCTCTACATCCTTCGCTCGGGACTCGAGTCAAGAAAACTGCACCCAAGTTGTGAATGGGACTGAGGTTCCCTGTAAATGAGCATATGTGTTCTGTAATTTATATATATGTTATGTGTAATGTGAAAGTACGGCCTAAGGGAGCCAAGGCTGATGTTAAGCATACTGAATACAGCTTGGCCTAAGCGAGCCGGGATCAACTAAATAACGAGAGGGCTCTGCCTAATAGCATCGGCTCCTAAATGTTTGTAATAAAGATTGAATTATATGTTTGGAGGTATATGTTTACTGTTGCCTAGCTTATTGCTTGTACTTTGTTGATTGGTTGCACTAGTTGATCTAATGTTTACCATGCACTTTATGTTGTTATCTATGCTTGTTGGTTAAGGTTTTCTTGCTGAGCCTTGGCTCACGGGTGCTACGTGGTGTAGGTTAAGGCAAGGGAAAGCTGGACCAACCATGAGTTGGAGAGCTTTGGGGGCAAAGTGTACATCGGCAGCTGCTCGACTGCCACGGCCGAGGGAATTATAGGGACTAGAGCTTAAATTTGTATGTTTCTATTTAGACTGGCTACTGTTGTATTAACTTTTGAGTGTTGTATCTTCCATGTAAACACTATTTTTGGAATCCCATGTATCAAACTCTTATTTTAATGAGAATCAACCATTTTACGATCAAAATCTTTTAACCTTAACCTGCTAGTTGACTTTAGAAACACATTTATGCTCAAATGACTTGATTAGCATGTCTCGCACTATTTTAAACAAACAGTGTAACGGTCTTGACTACCCAGGGTATTACAAAAAATGTGTCATTTTCTCGCTAATCGAGGTTTTAGGTTAAAAGTGTGACTAAATTTAAATAAAACTCGTTTAATGACATTAGTTATAAATATTTGGACATTTATTGAAATCATACAAAGTTATACAGTGGGATCCCCAAAACACTATTTAGAAAACATATTACAACTCAATAAATACATATGGTCGACCTAGACGACAAAACCACCATTACAGTCCATTTTCCCAAAATAACCCTAGCCATGGTAGCCAGATAGGCCGAACATGTACCTGCCGCTCCACGCTCTCCGTACTCATGGTTGGTCGACCTTTCCTTTGCCCTTACCTGCACCATAGAGCACCCATGAGCCAAAGCCCAGCAAGAAAACACAACCTATACCATATAATATAACAATCAAGAACATACAGCAAAACAACCGACAGGCTAAACACACAGCGGCTTATGCCGACCCAGGCCTTGGGTTCGCAGTCTTCACCAAATGGGTGGGTACAACACCCTTGGAGGGTCTCTTCCTAATGGTGTAACGACCTGAATTTACTGTTAAGGCTAAGTGTCTGGGTTACAGTGCCTGGAGGGCATAATGGGGTATACATGTTGAATTAGTTGAATAAATGTGTGACTACGTGGCATACATGATTTATGTGATAATATGGATTTAAATGCATGTTTATGTGTATTAAATATGCATGTGGGCCCATTCTTAATGATAAGGGCATATTTGTGATTATATGTGTAAAATGATTGAGACCACATTATTATGTGGATATATTAGCAGTATACGGCTTGAGTCGATCCTAGTGAGTAGGTTATCGGAATGGTCACAACATGGTCCAATACCTGGCTTGGGGTGAGCCTAGGGGTATTCTGGGGACTTAGTGTGTATTTAGGATTTATTGGCTAACAAGTAATTATTTAAGGTTTAATTGGGTGTGTCGGGATTAATTGGAAATTTATAGGGGCCACTCGAGGATTGATGGGAATTATGGCAAATGACAATTTGGCCTTGGGGCCATTAAAGGATAAGTGGAAACATAAGGGGTATTTTGGTCTTTTGAGGTAAAGGGTGGACTTAGGCAGCTGGGTGGCTTGAGAAAAAACTAGAAACTAAGGAAAAACAAAAGAAGGAACTCTCTCAAACCTCTGAACATTCTTTCTCACGGTTCCTTCTCCTCTTTCTTGAAGACTTAGGCAACTTTGGAAAATTCTGGTGTTGAGGCTTTGAGTTTGAAGCTGGAAGCTTGGGAGAACAAGCTGAGGGTGTGGGAAATCTAGATTAAGCTTGGAACTCCCACTGAGGTAAGATTCAAGTAAGTGTGGTTACTGAAATCCCTAGATTATCTTAAGTGTTTTGAGGTTATGAATTTGGGTGCTTGAGCTTAGGTTGTGGTGATTTTATGGTGGATTTTTGTGTAGTTATAATGCCTAAGTTGTGTGGTTAAGATTCTTGGACTCAATTCTGGTTTTGGTGTAAGGTTGCAATGAATTTCTGTAGAAATTGGGTAAAAACGCAGAAAAAAGCTAGGTTTTCTGGGTTCGCAGGGGCGCATCGCGACCTTCAGGTCCAGGTCACGACCCACATGGTGGTAGGGGTTGGGGCTGGTGCTTCTGACCAGGGGGCGCGCCGCGACCCTTAGGGCCAGGTCGCGACCTGCCTATGCAGCCTTAGCCAAATTAGGCTTTTGGGCTCGGGGATCTAAACCTATGTGCTCAGGAGGCTCGTATATTATTCCAAAGCTTTCAATTGGTTTAGGATTTTAATGGTTATTCACTATCACATTGTGACTAGATTTTACCGCAAGGGCTCAGAATTAGGGATCATGCTCGGGACTGTCGTACGCTAGCTGCTCGGGACTTGAGGTAAGAAAACTGCACCCGGGTTGTGAATGGGGCTTAAACCCCTGTATATGAATATGTTATGAATATGAATATACCTTTATCTGAGAATATATGGATGGGCATGCTTGTATACTCTGCCATTGATTATGTGCTATGCGTTGTGTATTTGTGATTATATATGTTTGCAGGTCGACCTAAGGGTGTCGGGGGCCGATAGCAAGCATGCGAAATGAAGCCTGGCCTAAGGGTGCCGGGGTCAGCTAAGAGACCTGGGAACTCAGCCTAAGGGCACCAGGCCTGGATATTATACCATAAACAGAAGTGTGGTTCACACTTATTCATTTCTATTGATTGACGAGTTTGGTTACATATTTGACTGAGTTGAATATTACTGTTGGTTGGTTATTTATATCCCAATTGTTAATTGAACCTGATAATTTACGTTTACTGCTTTTATAATGTTGCCTTGTTGTGCATGCTGCTTTACATTTTCTTGCTGAGCCTTGGCTCACGAGTGCTACATGCTGCAGGTAAGAAAAAAGGATAGTTGGACCAGCCATGAGTTAGAGGGCTTTAGGGGCAATGTGTATATATGCAGCCTGCTCGATCGCCACAGTCGGGATGGCTTGGGAGGAGCTAGGGCTAAACCCTATTTTGCCACTTAGGATAGCCAAATTGTATTCTATTTGTCTTTTACGAGTCTGTAAACTGATTTTGGGATCCCGTGTATAAACTTAATATTTTAATGAAAAATAATCATTTTGTTGTCCAAATCTTTTAATACTTGACCTTGACTTAGTCTTCAATTACAAATTTATGTTCAAATGACTTGTTTAGCGAGTTAAGCACTATTTTAAACACACAGTGTAACGGTCTTGGTTATACAGGGAATTACAAATGGCTTGCACTCAGAAACGCTGATCCCGGCCCCTTTCCGTACCCGGCTTCTTGCCATTCTCGGCCTTCGCCATTCTCAGCCTTCGCCGTTCTTGGCCTTCGCCATTCTCGGCCTTCATTGTTCATTCATAAACAGTCATAACACATCATATTATTCACATATATTCACACATATATTCAACATAAACAATAGGGCCATGCCCTGAAACACAAACAATAGGTCCATGCCCTGCTCTACGGGTACAACCATTTTCTTACCTGTGTCCCGAGCTGATAAGTCAATGCGATCCCGAGCACAGTCCCCTAATCCGAGCCTCATTGAAAACCTAGTCACAACACATTCATAATCACCATTCATCGAGCCTTAAACCAATTAATAACTTCAGAATATTCATCTAACCACTGGGACCTTGGATTCTACTAATCCGGGTAGTAGGATCCTTCCCGAGCCTTAACGTTTGGGTTTCCGAGCTTGAAACCCTCAAATAGCAGTTATTTTGCATTTAAGTCGCGGCGCACTCAAGCTAGAGGGAAAAAACCCCTCTACTAAAGGACATGGGCTGTGACACTGTCAACCCTGCGCTGCGGCGCTTGGGTAAATTTTTTAGGCCCCCAGGCCTCTACGTTCAAGTGGGCCGCAGCGCCTAATGAACAGGGTCGCGGCTCAAGCCTCAAAACCCAGAGACACCACAATTTTTAGACTTCTAAATCTCCTACAAATTAATCCAAACCTATGCTAATGCCAGAATTCAGCCCCAAATCGCTTATACTATGCTTAGAGCATCACATAATCTCAAAGAAATTGAACAAAACCCCATTACAACTCAAATTCAATCACCCAAGTTTCCAACCCCCAAAACTCTAACAAGAATAGAGAAATTTATAAAAAGACTTGCTTTAATCCTTACCTTTGTAATGATCTCGCCCTGAGCTAACTCCAGTTGCCACAAGCTTTAAACTTCCCCAAGCTCAAAAGCCTTTAGTGTCCAATTCCTTAGCTTAGATCCTCAATAATTCTTCAACTTCTAAATGTCTAAGAGAGGAAGAGAGAACCAAGTAAGAGAGAGAGAGAGTGCTGAGAGTTCTAGTTTCTGTCTACTTCTCCTTAGTTCTAGTATCTTGGTTTAACTCTATCCTTAATTGCCTAAGTTCCAAAAATTCCCCCAATTGTAACCTTAATCCCTTAATGCCACCAAGGGCAATCCTTTCATTTGTCACATCCCGCTAATTCCTCGAGTGTTCCTATAAATCCTCATTTAATCCTGGCATGCCCAAATAATTCCTAAATTACCACCCGTTACCCGGTAATTCCCAAACACCACCACTTTTTTCACAAAATACCACTAGGCTCCTCTCGAGCTGGGTATTCGACCCCGTTGTGATTATTTATCTATTCCGATTTCTAGGACCGTCTCGGATCAAGCATCACAAAAATATCACCACACTCTTGTGGTATCAATCACAATGCACACATATATCACAATTATGCCCTTAACAGGCTAAAATTACAAATATACCCCTAATAACCAAATGGGGCCCACATTCATATTTAATTCACGTAAACATGCATTTCTCATCACATAATCATTTCATTCACATATTAACTTAATTAAATCAATTATTGCCACCTGGCACGCTAATCAAGGCCCTAAGCCATAATAGCAAATTTGGGATGCTACATACAGTTTACGTAAAATGCTCCAAATGATGTGTTTTAAATGCTCTAATCCTATTGGTTAGACTAATAATGATGCCTACACTTTACATATGGGTTATTTGAGTTGAAAAGCCTTGATCAGACTTTCCAACTCTTTCTCTCTCTAGCTTTCTAAGACCAAAGTTTTCTCCAAGAAACTCTTCAAGCTTGCTTGACTTGCATGAGTTTCAAGGCTTGTTCAATCCCAAATCTCATTTTACTTAGTTGAAGCTTCAAGCAATTGGGAAGGCTCGGAATAGAGATTTTGGACAATAATATTCATATTGTGTATAAGCCTTAGAAGTTCCCCAAGTTGAAGATTCAAGTTGCTCAATACAAAGGTTATATCTCTCTAACCCTAATCTTGTATTTTGTAATTCTATCATGTTATTCATTGTTAGTATTGTTGATTAAATGTATCTAAATTCATCTTATCATCATTTAATCATTTAGTTCATTATATTCAAGATTAACATTTATATCATGAACTTGTTTCTTTGATTATTAAGAATTGCCTTCATACTTTGAATTTGAATCTTGATCAACATCTAGGGTTTGGAATATTGCATTAGTATCATAATTCATTGTTGATTCGCAAAGAGTAAAGCCATATATTCCTAACAATCAAAATCTCTATTTCTAATTACTTTCATTTTGTGTTTTGCATAATCAACAATAAGGGAAATTGGTTCATCTTCTACAACTTTCAAATCCTTGTTTCAAGAATTGGTTTGTGTTGGATACATAACCATGAAAGATCAAAGAAATTTCTATTTGGAAATGCTCTACATGAATGTGGATATGGATTCAAAGTCTTCATCAACAAAGGATGAGACAACTCAATGAGATTACATGCTTAAGGAGATTGGTATCATCAAGTTCCTTTGTTGACCTGTGAAATTGGCCAACAGTCGTATGTACAGTATATGACACTTTTTGAACGAAATAAATTTAATAAACGATAGAGTACAAATATCTTAAACAAACACATAGAAATTTTATAGTGGTTCAGCCTTGTTATGATGAACAATAATAACCTAATCCACTTAGTTTTTAGTATTGAATCACTCGATAGACAATTACACTGATGAACAAAAGTATTCACTCGTTACTAATATGCCCAGAGTTTCTCCCCAAATATTCCTCAGATCCCCTTCAATGAAGCCCTGGGTCCTTTATTCATAGTACACAGGGGCTGTTACATGATCAGTAGTACTAGGATCGTGGTTTGGTACACGATTATTAGGTAATGAAGATACTTGTCCACCTCCCCATGATTATGAGATTGTGGGTCTTCTCGTTGTTTCTCTAGATCATGGTAGACAATGAACAATTGAAACCTCTGGGAAAATACTAAGTCTAAATTGGTCTATGAGACTTAGGTGCTAGGCTCGACGACTCTTTAGAGCTTGGGTGCTAGGCCTGTTGGTCCTCAGGGTGCTAGGCCTGTTGGTCCTCAGGGTGCTAGGCTTGTGATCTTCTGGGTGCTAGGCCTGTTGATCTTATGGATGCTAGGCTTGTTGATCTCAGTCTGAATGAGCGTGAGTTTTACCCGTTTTCGGGAGTGTAGGCCAACCACCCTATGGAGGATAGGGTGTGTAACGACCCAAAATTACTAATAAGGCTTAAGGGCCTTAATTAGCATGCCAGGAGGGCATAATTGGTTTATGTATGATTGTAATGATTTAATGCATGATTATGTGATGAGCATGCTTATATGATTATATGAATAAATGAGATGCATGATTCTGAGAATTAGTATGCATGTAGACCCTATGAAGAATATTAGGGCATATTTGTAATTTTGGCCCGTTGAGGGTATAAATGTGACAGATTGTGGAGACCACATTATTATGTGGATATGTTTGCAGTATGAAACTTGAGGCGATCCTAGGGAGCTAGTTAGCAGAAAAGTCACAACAGGACCTAATACTTGGCTTGGGTCGAGTCAAGGGGTATTTTAGGTATTAGATGGTTATTTGGGTTATCGGGTTATGAAAATAAATATTTGAAGATATATTTGAGGGTAGGAAGCCTAGGTGGGAATACTGGGGAATTTTACCATTTTTTCACTCGGGGACGTTTTGGTACCCCGAGCCTCAGGATTGACTTAATCAATTAAAGATAGTGTTGACGGTGAAATCTCATCAATGAAATTAGATCGAAAAACTCAAAGATAAGGATGAAGATATTTAGATTTAGATAAGAACTTAGAATAAGCTTAAGGAAAGGTAAAACACAGATCAACAATGGAGTAAGCCTTTGTATATTTCACAATAGCCTGAATGTACAATGAGTTTTCCAACCCCTTTGCTAGAGGGGTGAAAGTCTATTTATATTGGAGCTCTAATGGCTCCTGGTACATCGTGGTCCCAGGGGACAAGATGGTACATAGGTACAGTGTCAGGGTTGTGGGACAGGACGTAGTGGTGTTGAAGGAGTGGTGGTCGGCTCTAGTACGTGTTAGGGGCCTGCAAAAGTACTCCTGTCTTGGTACCATATTATGCCTCCACTACTTGTCGGGTACGGACCTCATAAGTGTGCTGAGGGAGTCCTCACTATCTACCATTCTTGTACTACCACTACTTGTCTGGCGTGGACGTCGTATCCGTACTCTAATTCCTCTTGGTTAGTAGGTGCATTTCGTACCTATACTAGCTCTTTGAGTCATACGTGAGTTCTTACTCTCACAAGGCACCTTATTCTAACGAGCTTAATGTATTGAAACACTTATGCGCTGCCTCGGATGACATGGTTCCAAGATGCCTTTGAGGGAAGGCCCTCACAACACCCCTGATGGGCTCGAGGCCCTGATGGGCGCAAGGCGCTAAGAGGTGCAAGGCACTGATGGGCGCGAAGAGCTGAGGGGCATGAGTCCCTGATGGGCACGAGGCACTGAGGGGTGCGAGGCGCTGAGGGGTGCGAGGCCCTGATGGGCGCGAGGCCCTGAGAGGCGCGAGGCGCTGATGGGCGCGGCCCATAGGTGTGCATCACATAAGTGCGAGACGGAGGCCATGAGACCATCGAGCCAAAGTTTCTTGGGTATCGCGAGACGCATGTGCGAGATGGTGACTGGGCACGGTCCGCAGGTGCGCATCACCTAAGCATGAGACGGGGGTCGCGGCTACATAAGGCGGAAGGTGGCTGGAACACTCGCGCAAGACGGCACTTGGACGAAACCCATAGATGTGTGAGACCATGGGGTCTCCATTGAGGTGGGCAAGGTGAGGTACATGGGTGGCTGGAGCACCCGCGCGAGGCCCTCCTGGGCGAGACACCGGTGTGCGTGCAAGGCCCTCCTGACCAAGACACCAGCGCGCACGTGAGGCCCTCCTGGCTGAGACACCAACATGTGTGCGATGCCACCAGCGTGCGCGTGAGGCCCTCCTGGCCGAGGCATCAGTGCGCAGGGCTCCTTGGCCGCATGTGAGGCGGGATGGTCCCATTGAGCATGCGGGTCTCGCCAGGCGTAATGGTGCGTGGTTCCTTGGCATAAGGTGACTTAGTCTCCAAAAAGGCAGAGACTTACGGGGTTTTTAAGAGTTTTGGCCAGAACGTGGTCTCATGAGACCTATGGGCACGAGCCCAGTGACATGACTAAGTGATTGTTATCCCTGTGCTCCAACCAGGGACTATAGATTTTTTTCTTTGGTGGATTTTTGGCATCCACACTTTCCCCCCAGTCTATAGGGAGGCCTTTAGGCATTCTTGTACACTCTTCTCTTCCTTTTTATTATTCTCTTTTTCTTTTTATTATTATTTTATTTTTTTGTATTTATCATGCTCGAGGTCCTTTGGAACCCATGGGAATGGGGGTTCGGTAGGTCTCTCTTTGGTGCACCTTGATAGTATCTATAAGGATATGTTGACCCCTTGGGCTCTAGTTATCCTTTTACATACTTTTGCGTGCGCTTATTTTTTCTTGCGAGAAGCGTCCTTCTCGTCATTAGGCATAGTACTATTTTTGCAAGCGTCTTCTTTGAGGCCCTTTTTGCAAGCGTCTTCTTTGAGACCCTTTTTGGCAAGCGTCTACTTTGAGACCCTTTTTGCGAGCGTCTACTTTCAGACCCTTTTTTCAAGTGTCTACTTTGAGACCCTTTTTGGCAAGCGTATACTTTTAGACCATTTTTTTGAGCGTCTACTTTGAGACCCTTTTTGCAGGCGTCTACTTTTGAGACCCTTTTTGCAGGCGTATACTTTTGAGACCCTTTTTGCAATTTTTGAGGTTATCTCCCCTCGGGTCAGGACTTTCATGGCTAGATGGTCTTCGTTCAATCTCAAACTTGGTCAGCGACCCCTCTAGCACGACGCCCCCTTCTATATGGAATCTTCAGACGTATTGGTTATAGGGCGACTGGAGGAAGGTTCGCTTTCTTCAACATGCGAGTTCTTACGACCCTCTTCCACCCGTATGTACTTCTGTGCTCTCTCGAAGAAATCATCTAAATTTAAAACTTCTCTTTTGAGCATGTTATCCCATAGCTTGCTCCCTGGATGAACTCCGGCAGTAATAGCCATCTTGAGCTCCGCTTTCGTTAAACTTCCCACCTTTGTTGATTCTATATTGAACCTATAGATATAGTTCTTTAGACTTTCATTCTCACCTTGTTTTACGATAGCGAGGCTGGTAATTGGCATGACGTAATCACAGGCTGCATGGTGTTGCTGGAGAAATTCATCAAAGAATTGCTGCCATGACTTGATTGTTCCTGGCCTTAACCTCTTGAACCACTTGTACGCTACTCCTTTAAGCATAACGACAAAGCAGTGACACTTTTCCCTGTTGTTGACCCCTCTTAACCTCATCAAGTTATTGAAAAAGTCTAAGTGATACTTTGGGTCTGTAGTGCCCTCGTACGAAGTCATGCGAGGCTCTCTGAAGCTGGGCATTTGCTCAGCCTGGATCTCCATTGTGAAGGGCAAATCACGGTCAAATTCTTCGTCATCTTTGTGCCCCCCAAGTGCAGTAGTAATCTTGCCTCGAGGGCTTCGCAATTTGGTGTCTAGTCCCCTCCTCTTTTTGTTTGAGGAGTCTCGTGGGTCCTCAGACTGAACCCTTGCTTTGGTTGTGTTCCTCGGGGGAACCGCGGGGGGCGTGCTTTTTACTTCAGACCTTTTTCCATCGAGCTTTTCTCTTAAGCTAGGGGGCGCTTCTTTTGAGGTGACTTCTAATTCATTCTTATGACCATCGTCTTCCCTCCACCTTTGCTCCTGGGGGCATTTCGTCGACTTAAGTCCCCCATGGGACTTTGTCGGGGGAGTTTTACTGGTGGGAATTCGGGTTCTCCCATCATCTACGGGGACAACGTTTTCCCCTTTTTCATGTTCCATCTCTTTACGCTTAGGAAGGGGTATGCTTGACTTTCCTTGCAGTAGGCCGTTTAAGATCTCCTGCATGTTCTCTATCGTTGTTTCCAGCCTTCGAGTATTTTTATGTAACTCGTGAATCTCATCCTTGTATGAGCGAGTCCTTGAGTTGGAACTTACCAAGCGTACCCTGGGACCCTTGCCTAGCCTGTAACATCCCCAATTTGCTAATAAGGTTTAGGACCTTGACTAGCGTGCCTGGAGGGCAATAAATGAATTAACATGATAATATATGAATTTAAATGAATATGTGATTAGAATGCATGTTTAAGTGGAATAAATATGCATGTGGGCCCTGTTTGTTTGTTTGGGGTAAATTGGTAATTTTAGCCGCTGAGGGCATAAATGTAATAAATGTATTATATGATTAATACCACGTGTGAGTGAGCTAATTAGTTTAAAAGTCACAACGGGATTAAATACCCGGCTCGGGAGGAGCCTAGGGGTATTTTGGGAATTTTATACTTTGAGTTTGTGAGTTAATGGTTAATGGTAATTGAGTAACTTGAGTGACCATTGGTGACCATTAAGAGTAGTAGATTTTAGATGAGAAAGATGGTAGATTTGTAAGAAAGGTGAATGACAAGAATGCCTTTGAGGTTTAGTTAGGAAATGAGTTACTTGGAGGGGTAAAGTATTCTTTTGGCAGGGTATAGAAACCTTCAGTTGAGGGAAAAGATGATTTACGTGTTAACACTTGGTCATATTCTGCTCTTGCTGAAATTGGAAGAGAAACTAGAAGGAAAAGGAAAACAAAGGGCAAGAAGAAGAAAATAGGGGAGCTGAAATTGGGAAACTTAGGAGGAGAATCAAGAGGCTTGAGGCAACTAAAATCAAGTATAGGCTAAGGCTTGTTCAGAGGTAAGAGTTTATCCCCTGTTTTGCTAAGTTTTAAGCTTGATTTTAGAAAGTGAGAATGAAAATTGAAAGAGAGTTGTGGCTGGTTTTGTATGGGAATTCAGCTTGGTAATCCAGAGGAATTGACTTAAAGCTGGAATTGGAGGGAGTTCAAAGTTGAATTATTGATTGAGGTAAGGGTTCTAAGCATCTTTGAATTTTCGTTTATGGTGTGGTTTAAGAATATTGAGGCATGGTTTACATTTTTCAAGCCTTGGTTTAAGTTTTAAAAGCTATGGTTTAAGTTTCTGAAATTTGAAACCTAAGTGTGGATTTTGGGTGTGATTGTGTGATTGAGCTTGTTGTTGGTGTTTATAGGTTGTTAGATGGTTCATTTGTGGTTTTAAATTGGTTTTGGGGTTTAGGTATGTGTTTGGGTTGAGTTGGAAGTGTTTTGGCTCGGGGAAAATGCAGGGGAAAACCCAGAAATCTGGGTTCGCGAAGGGGCATCGCGGCCCTGTTCTTTGCTGCCGTCGCGCAAGGCTGCATCAGGAGCTGGGGGACTTTCTGGGCGCCGCGGCCCTCAAAGGGTAGTGCCGCGGCGCTAGGCTATTTTCAGGACAAGGAAATTATGCATTTTTGGGCATTTGTCCCGGGGTCTCAGGGGATTTTTCTGTTGTATTGCTTTGGGAAATTGGAGGTCCCAAGAGTATGGGATTGGTCCCGGGAAGTGGTTTTGGATTGGTTAGTATTAAAGAGTTTTTTATATGTGTTGTGACTAGGTTTTCGAAGAGGCTCGGGATAGAGGACCGTGCTCGTGACTTTGGTGCATTGAGAAGCTTGGGACACAGGTAAGAAAATTGTAGTACCCGTAGAGCAGGGCATGGGCCCATAATGTTGTTGCAGGGCACGACTCTAGATTGAATTATATGTTAGGGCATAGCCCTTGATTGAACTATTATATGTTTGAATGTTGTTTAAGTTATGCTATATGTGGTTATAGTTGAATGAAGAGCAAAGGGTCGAGAACGGCAGTGGGGCCGAGATTAACATTTGGCACGCGGAGTGCATATCACTAGGGTGAGACCCCAATGGATACATTGGATATCCTTACGGTGAGGACTGAGATCCTAGACTTTGGTAATGCTTCTGGGACAGCATGCCTGTATATGTTTAGTCTGATGGATTATCTGTTTATCTGTGGATCATCTGATATAATGGTTATATAATATGCATATTTTATGTGCTATGAGAGTTTTCTTGCTGGGCTTCAGCTCACGGGTGCTCTGTGTTGCAGGTAAGGGCAAAGAAAAAGTCAACCAGCCATGAGTACGGAGAGCATGAAGCAGCGATTACATGTTTGGCCTGCCCGACTGCTTTGGTTAGGGGCTTTTTGAGAAATGGCTGTATTAAACTATGATTTTGATGGTTAATTATTTGTAAATCTATTTTGAGTTGTCAATATTTTATAAACCATATTTTGGGATCCCAAATGCAAGACACTTGAAATTTTCAATGAAATAGAGAATTTTCAAAGATTACAGCCTTGACTTTTGTTTAAACACACTTTTGTTCTAAAAACCTCGTTTAGCGGGTTAATTGCACATTTTAAACTCAATTAGTAACGACTCTAAGGTTGTAGGGCGTTACATAGCTCGTGTGTCGATGGACCTGAGTTGTGTTGGCCTAAGCGTGGTGCTACCGGGGGCCGGTGAAGGGAATGCACTGGCGATTCTGAATGATCTCCGTCGAGCCGGATGGCCGGGGACGATGCTTCCTCAGCCTGCTTTGGGGGAAGAGGTTCCTCCGGTCTTCCTCCATGCTTAGGCGGAGGGGGGTCTTTCTTGGGAGCCCTCCACTCTATTCCGTCCCGGCAAACCTCATCATCTTGTAGTTGCCATAGGCGTTTTGAACGTCTTAGCATCTTTCTTTGTTGGAAGTGATGAAAGAACGTTGGCTTGATGCTTGTTCTTCCCACAGATGGGGCCAAACTATTGACGGTGAAATCTCATCAACGAAATTAGATCGGAAAACTCAAAGATAAGGATGGAGATATTTAGATTTAGATAAGAACTTAGAATAAGCTTAAGGAAAGGTAAAAAAACAGATCAACAATGGAGTAAGCCTTTGCATATTTCACAATAGCCTGAGTGTACAATGAGTTTTCCAACCCCTTTGCTGGAGGGGTGAAAGTCTATTTATATTGGAGCTCTAATGGCTCCTGGTACATCGTGGTCCCAAGGGACAAGATGGTACATAGGTACACTGTCAGGGTTGTGGCACAAGTCGTAGTGGTGTTGAAGGAGTGGTTGTCGGCTTTAGTATGTGTCAGGGGCCTACAAAAGTACTCCTATCTTGGTACCATATTATGCCTCCACTACTTGTCGAGTACGGACCTCGTAAGTGTGGTGAGGGAGTCCTCACCATCTACCATTCTTGTACTGCCACTACTTTCTGGCGTGGACGTCGTATCCGTACTCTAATTCCTCTTGGTTAAGAGGTGCATTTCGTACCTATACTAGCTCTTTGAGTCATACGTGAGTTCTTACTCTTACAAGGCACCTTATTCTAACGAGCTTAATGTATTGAAACCCTTATGCGCTGCCTCGGATGACATGGTTCCAAGATGCCTGTGAGGGAAGGCCCTCACGACACCCTTGATGGGCTCAAGGCCTTGATGGGCGTGAGGCCCTGAGGGGCGCGAGGTACTGAGGGGCGCAAGGCACTGATGGGCGCGAGGAGCTGAGGGGCGTGAGGCCCTAATGGACGCGAGGCGCTGAGGGGTGCGAGGCGCTGATGGGCGCGAGGCCCTGAGAGGCGCGAGGCGCTGATGGACGCGGTCCGTAGGTGCGCGTCACATAAGCGCGAGACGGAGGCCATGAGACCATCGAGCCAAAGTTGCTTGGGTGCCACGAGACGCATGTGCGAGATGGTGACTGGCACGGTCCGTAGGTGCGCATCACCTAAGCACGAGATGGGGGTTGCAGCTACATAAGGCGCAAGGTGGCTTGAACACTCGTGCAAGACGGCACTTGGGCGAAACCCATAGATGCGCGAGACCATGGGGTCTCCATTGAGGCGGGCAAGGCGAGGTGCATGAGCGGCTGAAGCACCCGCACGAGGTCCTCCTGGCCAAGACACTGGTGTGCACACGAGGCCCTCCTGGCCGAGACACCAGCGCGAGCGTGAGGCCCTCCTGGCTGAGACACCAGCATGTGTACGAGGCCACCAGTGTGCGCGTGAGGCCCTCCTGGCCAAGGCATCAGTGCGCGGGGCTCCTTGGCCGCATGTGAGGCGGGATGGTCCCATTGAGCATGCGGGTCTCGCCAGGCGTAATGGTGCGTGGTTCCTTGGCATAAGGTGACTTAGTCTCCAGAAAGGCAGAGACTTGCGGGGTTTTAAGAGTTTTGGCCAGAACGTGGTCTCATGAGACCTATGGGCACGAGCCCAGTGACATGACTAAGTGACTGTTATCCCTGTGCTCCAACCAGGGACTATAGATTTTTTTCTTTGGTGGATTTTTGGCATCCACAGATAGACTAAGTTAAAGCTTAGAAAACACTGGAAGATACTCACACCGACCCTCTCCTTCTTTCAGCTTGTCACTTTCCTTTCCTCTCTTTTTCTCTCAAGGGAAACTACTGAAAACTAAGGAAATTTGGCTGGGAACTCTGTGATTTGAACTGAAGTTTTGGAAGATTAACTTAGTTTTTAGCTAAGGAGTTCAACCAGGATTGAGGTAAGACTTGAACCACACTCTTGGTTATTTAAATTCTGTGGTTTTGACTGAGTTCTTAGAGGTTTTTGGGTTTTGAAATAGAAGACTGAATTGAAGCTAGGAACTTGGGAGTTAGCTCAGAAATTTCTTAGAGAATTGGTTCTTCAGTGAAGGTAAGCTCGAATTTATGATCTAATGTCTGAATCTTGGTGTTTTCTTGACTGGTTTTGATGTTTTTAAGCTTTTGGGTTTCAGAGATTGAAGTGGGATTTTGATGAGTTTCTAGGCTAAGTTTTTGCTTGATTATGTTGCTGGAAACGTGTTAGAAGTTTTGTGATAATTGAGTTGTGGAATTGGGATGGTCTTTAATGCTTTTAAGTGAGGTATGAGTGTAAAAAATGGTGGTTTTCTAGGTTCGAGGGGATGGGTCGCGACTCTGTTCTACAGTGTCGCAGTCCTACGGAGCAAGGAGGAGCAGTAAGGCTCTGAGGTAAGGGAGCGCCGCGGCGCCATAGGGGCAGGGTCACGGTGCGTGTCTGTGTTAGCCTCTATTTCAGGGGGCAGGCCGCGGCATGGGTCTTAAGGGCCACGACCCTTAAGGGCATTTTTAGCCTTTTGGAGGTTTTAAGTGCGGGAACCTAGTCTAGGATGCTTGGGATCGATTCTACTACCGTGTTTGGTGGAATTCGATGTCCTGGAAGCTAGAACTTCAATCGGAAACCTTTTTACAATTGTTAATAGAATTCCTTATCTTGGTTGTGACTAGGTAAGAGCTAGGGCTCGGGAAACAGATCGTGCTCAGGGGGCATCTCTTGTTATCTAAGCATTTGGAAATCAAAATTAAGAAAACTGCACCTGGTTGTGAGTTAATTATGGGACTAAGGGTTCCCTATTCTTGTATGCATTATGAAAGTTGGTATTATGCCATGAGAATATTAAATCAACGAACTAAGAGGGTCGAGGTTTGCACTGGTGTACAGGGCGCGACTAAGCCACTGGTAGCTGAGGACAACTTAATATTCACTGAGCTCGGTTTAAGCAGACCGGAATCAGTGGGGTAAACAGAGGGTGTGACCTAAGGGCGTCGACCCTAATTATTGTGTGATATGATTGTCATTGTTAACTGTGGTATATGAGTTGCTAAGTGGCTAAGTATTATCTTATGGAATCATGAGTATGCCTATGAATTATGTGATTTTTAGGGATTGCTAAGTGTATAAACATGCTTTAAGAGTTATATGATTATTATCAGTGCTTGTGCTATGATGTTATGTTTTCTTGCGGGGCCTTGGCTCACAGGTGCTACGTGGTGCAGGTAAAGGCAAGGGTAAGCTTGATCATCCCTGATCGAAGAGCTCTGAAGGCAGAATGTACATGATTGTCTGCTCAGCCGCCATGGTTGAGGAAGGGACAGGAACAGGAGGATCATAAAAGGCTATTTTCCCCTTAGAGTGGCTAGCAGTTGTTTATACCTTGAAATTTTGTAAACTGACTTTCAAACGTTGTTTCTTTTGGGATCCCCTTGTACAAAAACGTTTAATTTTATGAAATGTGTCTTTTATGACCAAAACCTTTTTAAACCTGAGTTCATTAGCGGCTTTAATGATACGTTTTCAACTTAATGACTTGATTAGCAACTCCTGCACCTTTATAAATATACAGTGTAGTGGTCTTGGCTATCCAGGGCATTACAGGGTGGGCCAACCACCCTGAGGGTCTCTTGGGCATGCTTGGGCTGACCACCCCTAGAGGTTGGGGTTAGGCCGACCACCCCTAGGGGTTAGGGCCAGGTCAACCACCCCCAGGGTTTTTTTTAACATCTCAAGTCGACCACCCCTAGGGGTTGGGGTGAGGCCGTCCATCCCTAGGGGCTAGGGCCAAGTCGACCACCCCTAGGGGGTTTAGGCCTGGTCGACTTCCCTATAGGTCCTGGACCTATCTTTTTTTCTCATTGGTCTTTTTTCAATACTTCATTGTTTTTCCCTGATTTGTGATGCCACGTGCCGCTTTCTCATTCGCCACATCATCCTTGGATTTTTTAGGGATAACATCCTTATTTTTAAATGTGTAGATTTCAAGAATTTGAATGAAATTTGTTTGCTTCCATATTTTTGTGAGTTTGAGATTATTGTTTATATTACGAGTACAATGGTGAATGTTAATAAACAATTCAAGGGTTATTGTTGTACTTGTTTTTTTTTTTTTTGTAAAGTTATTGATCATCATGTGAGATATGGAGATTGTAAAATTAACCATAATGAGATTGAGGTCAATACAATTGATGATGAGATCTTTGTGACCTTAATTGAATTTAATGCATTCGATGAGGAATGTATGATAACCCTACAGAGAATTGACATGGTTCATGCATGTAGTGATGAGACTAATGCAACCTTCAGAGAATGTGAACATGTCAATGCAATTGATGTTGAGATCATTGCAACCTTGAGTGAAGTTAATGCAGCCTAAGGAAATGTATAATGATGATGGTATGATACTTGTGCCATCATTCATGCAACCTATGATAAAACTCTTTTCAAAACCTTTGAAAGTGCATAGGTGGGACTTGAAGTCCAAATGAGAAATGAAAAGAGATCCAAGGTACTTGGAAGAGGCTGCATTGATGTGTTCTTCACAAATGGAAAGAAAGTGACCCTAATTAATGTTTTTTATGTTCCTGATATGACTAGAAACATTATGAGTGGAAGTCTATTGAGTAAATACGATATCAAAATGGAGTTTGAATTCGGTAAACTCACTTTGACTAAGTTGGATACTTTTGTAGGAAAAGGTTATACATGTGATGGAATGATCAAACTTTGTGCTCTTGATAGTGACAATAATGATATGGCATCTAAATCTTGCAATGTGATTAATTCTAATTCTATTACTTTGTGGCATAATAGACTTGCTCATATAGGTTATAGCACAATTAAAATAGTTTTTAAATGTGGATTAATTAATTGTGATGTGAATGAGCATGAGCATGATAAATGTGAATAATGTGTTAAATCTAAAATGGTAAAGAAACTTTTTCCAAGTGTTGATAGATGTTCAAACTTGTTAGATTTAATACATAGTGATTTATGTGAATTGAATGACATGTTGACTAGAGGAGGAAAAAGATACTTCATGACTTTTATAGATGATTGCTCTAGGTATACTTATATGTATTTACTTAAGAGTAAGGATGAGGCATTTAATGCATTTAAAATCTATAAAGCTGAAGTAGAAAAACAATTGGAAAGGAAAATAAAGATCTTAGAAATTATAGAGAGGGTGAATACTTTTCCAATGATTTCAATGCGTTTTATGAACAACATGACATTATACATGAATGCACTGCACCATCACTCCACAACAAAATGGAATAGCTGAAAGAAAGAATATGACTTATTTTGAGATGATTAACTCTATGCTTTTACATGCTAAATTGTGTTATAATTTGTAGGGTGAAGCCTTGCAAACTGCATGTCAAATATTGAATCGAATTCATATGAAAAAGAAAAATGTGTCTCCATATGATTTATGGAGAGGAAAGAAGACTAACCTAGGCTATCTTAAAGTGTGGGGGTGCCTTGTTTATTGCAAGAGCATGGAGCCCGAAAGGACCAAGTTGAGTCCAAGGGCCGTAAAGTGTGCATTTGTTGGCTATGCCTCAAATAGCAAGGCCTGTAGGCTATTAGACTTGGAGTCTAATGTGATAATTGAATAAAGAGAAGCGGAGTTCTTTGAGAATATGTTATATTGTGATAGCAGTTCTCAAGAACCCAAAAGTGTTGGAGAATCTCTTAAAGAGAAAGATCCAATGGTTGATGAGCAACCTATATTGCCTCGGAGAAGCCAAAGGATTAAAGAATTGGGATCAAATGAGATATGTTCTCAAGTGGAGACACTCTACCTAGTAGAGGAAACCTTGAATAAGTCACATGGAAATTTCCTATGGCTCTTCAAGTTAAGGATGATCCCAAAATATTCCAAGAAGCAATGTCTTCGAGAGACTCCATGTTTTGGAATGATGCAATAAATGATGAGATGGATTCAATTATTTCAAACCACACATGGGAATTGGTAGACCTTCCACAAGGTTCAAAACCAATTGGGTGCAAGTGGGTATTTCGAAGGAAACATCACACCGATGGCACATTATAAACCTTCAAGGCAAGACTAGTAGCCAAATGGTTTAAACAAAAGGAAGAAGTCGATTATTTTGACACGTATACTCCAGTTTCTAGAGCAACCACTATAAGAGTACTATTTGTCTTATCATCAATATATAACCTTTATGATCATCAAATGGATGTCAAAACAACATTCCTAAATGGAGATCTCGATAAAGAGATTTATATGGAACAACCGGAGGGTTTTGTTCTAAAGGGAAATGAACATAAAATGTGTAGGCTTGTTAAATCATTATACGGTTTAAAGCAAGCACCGAAAAACTGGCATGATTAAATTTGATAAAGCCATAATTTCGGATGGGTTTAGACACAATAATGCAGACAAGTGCGTATAATCTGAGACTTGTGATATCTATGTCATCTTGGTGTGTCTATGTGTTGATGATATGTTGATTTTGAGTAATGATATGAAAGGCATAATGGAAACGAAGAGGTTTTTATCTTCCACTTTCAAGATGAAAGACCTCGGACAGGTTGATACCATCTTGGGTATAAAAGTGAGAAGAAATAGTGGGGTTATGCCTTAATTTAGGAACACTATGTTGAGAAAGTGCTTGACAAGTTTAGTCATCTTAAAATTAAAGAGGAAAATACACCATTTGACTCAAGCATAAAGCTTGGAAAGAATAATGGTAGAGTAGTGGCTCAACTTGAGTATGCAAGTGCATTAGAGAGTCTAATGTATGTTGCTCATTGTACAAGAGCAGATATTGCATATGTGGTTAGTAAACTAAGTAGGTTTACTAGCAATCCAAGTATGGAAAATTGGAAAGCAATTGAGAGAGTTCTAGGGTACCTTAAAAGGACCAAGAAGCTAGGCCTCCAATATTCAAAGTTCCCGAAGATACTTGAAGGATATTCCGATGCGAGTTGGATATCAAATGTAGGAGATAATCTCTCCACAAGTGGTTGGGAGTTTATGCTCAGAGGAGGAGCGGTTTCTTGGGGTTCTTAGAAAATACATGTATTTCACACTCAACCATGGAGGCCAAATTTATAGATCTAGCGACAACCAACAAAGAGGTTGAGTGGCTTAGGGATCTCATGTTGGAGATCCCAATTTCTGTAGATGAGGTATTGACGATCTCGACACTTTGTGATAGTCAAGCCACATTGGCTAGAGCATATAATGGCGTACATAATGGGAAGTCTAGACATATAAGTCTAAGACAGGAGTATGTGAGACAATTGATCCATGGAGGAATCATATCGATCTCATATGTTAAGACAAGTGAGAACTTAGTGGATCCATTTACAAAATGTGTAGTGTCTCGAAATTTTAATTAGCTAGATAGTAGTAGTAGTAGTAGTAGTAGTAGTAGTAGTAGTAGCTAGTAGTAGCTTGTAGTATGTTAGTTTCCGTGGATTTCAGTTCAAGCCGGGACTTAGTTGGAAACTCATAGCAACTGTTATGGATTTTATAAGTTTAACCTATAGTTTAGAAATATTAATTATAACATAAGGTTTGATTAATATTGCTGGTCCTAGAAATATTATTTATTATAACCTAAGGTTTAAATAGAATTATTAAGCATGTGACACTTGTCATAATCATGTTTATTAAGGATTTAAGTATTTTTTATGAATAGTTTAATTAAAAGAAAGATCTAGAAGCTCTAGAACCTTCCAGCAGCTATTAGGATCACATTTTGACTCAGTCAAAGTTGTTTAATCAATTCAAAATATGCTGAAAAAGTGCAAATACGTGTTTGATATATCAACGGATGTTGATGTATCGCAACTTTAGGGGTCGATATATCACCTAAGAGAGATATGGAAAACATGTCGACTTCACATGAACGAAAGAACGAGGCTCGGGATATATGTCTAGGCGATATATCGCCCAGGGTAGGCGATATATCACCCCTGGCATGTGGAAGCTTGGGGTTTTTAAATTTAAAAATAGCCTTAACCCCTTGAACCTGCCCTTGAACGATTTTGACCGAGTTCTGGGCATCTATTGAACGAAAATTCAAATCTTTTTCATTTTATATTCATTTATTTATTCACATTAAAAGGGGTTAGTGTCACTCCTTGAACTCTATAAATAGAACCTAGTACTCAGCTATTTCATTCATCATTCAAGCATTGTTTGGAGCCGCCAAGCTGCTAAGATTACTATAGAGAGAAACACCTGGGTTTTGGGTTAAAATCTTTTCCAATCTTATCTTTTCTAAATACTTGGGAAGTAAGATATAGTGTTGTTTCAGTATTGAGGTGTAGATTAAGTCATAGTTATCCAAGGTATTCTTATCCTTAAGTTCAGTTCTTCATGGTTCTTTAGTTTTCTTTTGTTTTCATTCAGATGCTAACTCTTGTTTATGATTATTGGTTAGGAGTTTAAGTTTCTTGAAACTTAAGGTTATTTTCAGTAAGTTTCTACTTGGATGCTTTAGTTCTCTTTTCCATCCCTTTTCTTTAGAAACTCATGGTTTTTACTGCTGATTTTAGGAGTTTTCCAAATCCCGTTCTTGTTTCCATATCCCAATTTTTGGTAAGGAAAATATGTTAGATTATGTGTCTTTATATGTTTATGTTATGATATGTTTTATGCTATGATATGTATATGTATAAATATGTTTTGTAGTCGCTTGGGCATATGACTTGCTTAGATAGCAAGCCCCAAGAATTTATGTTTTGTTGTCGCTTGGGCATATGACTTACTTAGATAGCAAGCCCCAAGAATTTTTTTGATCATTTTCATGGTTTAGAGTTATGATTTACCCTACCTAGATTAGTAGACAGAGGACCTAGATGGGTTATCATATACTATAGTTGTGATCTAACCTACCTCGATTAGTAGACAAGGGACCCAGATGGTTTTTATCACATACCATGTTAATGAGTTAATGGCCATTAATATTGTAGTCCTATATGATATACGTTTTTATAGTCATATGTTTTATAGTATATGTTTATGATATAGTCTTATGTTTATGATTTATGATATATATTGTTAGTAGATTTTTCCTTGCTGTGCATTAGGCTCATTCCTTTTTTTTTAGAATGATGTAGGAAAATGAACGTGGAAGGCGGGAAGGATTCGTGGCTGCTTGGCATGTGTGTTGAGGATCAATGGATTGAATGGACTGCTGGGTTGAGGATGACGTTGTTTAAAGTCTTTTAAATCATGTTCTTATGTATTTCCGCACTTAGTATTTTATACAACTGATTTAAAGTTTATGTTTATGTTTATGTTTTATAAAAATGGGATCCCATACCATATTTTATATTTCGTACAATATTTTGGGTTTTAAATAAAGTTATATTATTTCATATGAATGTATTTCAAAATAGTAGTTATGTCATAGTAGTTTTTAATGGTCCGGGGTCTTAGAAATAGTCGGGGCATTATAGTTGGTATCAGAGCAATAGTTCATATGCATGAAGTTCTCCTTGATACACACGCACAAGCTCCGAATCTAACTGCCAATGTAAGTGTTTATGTTTATTATGCTTATGTTTATGTTATTAGCTACGTTTTATCCATTATGTTTTCAGTTAAGAATGGATGGAGCCTTGACCTATCAGGATATCCGAGCCATTAAGGCATTGAAAATGATTAGAGAGCCAAGGAATACTGTAGGAGTGTTATAAAGAATCACTCAGAGATTGATCTTATTCCACAAGGAGATGGTCCACCTTCAAACTACTAAGCAAATTATGATGAGAGCTTCATAACAATATGTCCTAATAATTAGGCTTTTTAAAGATTTTCCTTCTGTAATTTCAACATTAGAAGAAATATGGGAGACTATAGATGATGATGATGATTTACCGGTAGCCATGAGATATTATTTTCTCATACTTAGGTTCACCTCTAAGTTGGAATTTCAATTCACTAATGAGCAAAAGCATAACATCTTCATGAATCTTCCCTGAGGTAATTTTGAGGCTCAAGATAATGATGATTATGAAGAAATAGATGATGATATGCTAGATGAAGGGTCAGATGTAGAAGATCCTGATTTTTAGATTTACCCTAGTTATGTTAGTTTAGTTTAGTTTAGTTTATTTATTTATGATTGTACTTAGTGAAAATCTTTTTCCAAATGAATATATTATTGTTATTTTTGAAAGACATGTATGAGTTTGATTTTTTTTACAATCATAATAAATAATAAATTCAATAAATAACGACCAAGTTCGGTGAGGGTGGATACAAATCAATGGACCAGATTCTATATTGAGAGTTTAGGGGGCCATAGTAGTGGAAACGATTTTGGTGATCCCAGCCCTCCCTCAATATGGTTAACTTTGGAACAACGACGAGTTTCGAGCCTGAGAATTAAGTCATATAGGATGATTAGAAACAAACTTAGAAAATAATAAAGATTGCTGATTTCTTTTTTTTCTAAGTATAGAAACACACCCTAATTATAAAGAAGGCTTACATAATTTTTCATAAGAAATCATAACTAGTAGGTCCGAGTTATATTTGCTTAGACTAAGTTTTTCCTTAGAGCCTATTAGGGTAAGTTCTAACATGTTTTTCTCGACAGTTAGAACTTTGCTGAAGATGTCGCTCAGAAGATCAGCACACACAGCCGGAAATGCCTCCAGCACCGCCAACGAGACTAACGAAGCCCCTCCAGTCTGAAAAAGGGGAACGCGTGCAACCAAGGCTACTGCTAATAGTAGTGCACCGCCTCTGGTTGACAACACCGTTGAGGTTGTCCGACTACAACAACAAGTGGAAGAATTGCTGCCGCAGCAATGACAACAGGCTCAGTCGCAGCCACAGACTCAGCCTCAGCCGCAACCGCAGCCTCAGCAAATGGCTCAAGTACCCCAGCAAGTAGGTCCTTATGGGGGATGGGAAATGGTGAACTATGCACCTTACCCAGCTCAGTACACAGAGCCAATCTACGATCAGTTTCGTAAGCAACACGCTCCAAACTTTGAAGGGACAACCGACCCCTTCGAGGCGGAAGAATGACTCAGGAATGTGGAGACGATCCTAGCGCACATGAATCTCGGTAACACAAACTGCATATCCTGCATTTCGTCTCTTTTAAATAAGGATGCTAGAATCTTGTGGGATTTAGTACAGCAGACTCATGACATCGCCACCATGACATGGACTACATTTGTGGAGCTCTTTCATAAGAAGTACTACAACTCGTCAGTCATCGCTACGAGGGTAGAAGAGTTCACTAGTCTGAAGCAGGGCAACTTGACAGTAGCAGAGTATGCTCGACAGTTCAATCGACTAGCCAAGTTTGCACCAGAGTTGGTCCAAGCCGATTTCCTGAGGGCTACCAAGTTCGTTATAGGACTCAAACAAAAGATTGAGCTAGGAGTCAAGCTAGCAAATCCTGGAACCACTTCTTACGCCGATGCTCTAGAAATGGTTATAGAGGTGGAAAGGTGTAACGACCTGAATTTGCTAATCAGGCTTAGGAGCCTTGATTAGTGTGCCTGGAGGGCAATAAGTGGGTTAATGTGCTTATATGTGAATTTATGTGTATATATGATTATGATGCATGTTTAATTGAGTTAAATGTGCATGTGACCCCCGTTTGGATATTAGGGCCACAAGTGTGATAGATGAGATATATGTTGTATATGCATGATATGTCCGTACAGCACGATCCGAGACAGTTCTAGGGAACGGTTAGTCGGAGAGTCACAACGGGGTTGAGATTCGGACTCGAGGTGAGTCGAGGGGTGATTTGGGTATTAGATGAGTTATGGGGTTATTGAGACATGAAAATAAATATTTGAGGATAGAATGTCTAGGCGGGAATATTTGGGGAATTTACCATTTTGCCCTCGGGGACGTTTTGGTACCCCGAGCCTTGAGGTAACCATATAGACTTAAGCTGAATAAAACAAAATAGAGGAATAGCTTAGAAACTTAAGGAAACCGACATTAGCCTATTTTCCCCAATTGAAGTTAGCTTCTATCTCTTTCCCTCCTTCACTCTCTAAGGTTTTCAAAGGGAATTCTTGGTGCAAGCTAGCATAAGCAAGGGATTCAGCTGTGATAACTTAGGAGCTAAAGGCTTGAGGATTAAGGTTCAACTTCAGAGGTTTAAATCAGCAAGAGGTAAGTTTTTTTTCATGAAAGTTATGCTTAAGTTTCAACTGTGTTTCCAAGCTTTGCATGTGGGTAGAATCTAAGCTGTTTTTGGGTATTCTAGTTGTATTTTTGGAGCAGATTTCTGTGGGGTTTTAGTGTTGATATTGAGCTGGAATGATGGTGTTATAATCTAGAATTGTTAGCTTGGTTTTGGTGAGAATTGGCTTGAGGAAAGGTTTGGAAAATGGTGTAGAAATCTGGGTTCGCTGTGGAGCGTCGCGGCCCTAGGAGGGGTGCGCCGTGGCCCGCGTGCGCGCATGGCCATGGGAGGCCGAGAGATTCATGCGCGCCGCGGCCCATGTGGGGGTTAGCGGGGAGCTAACCTCTGTTTCGAGGCTAGCCGCGGCTCTAGTGGGTGGGGCCGCGACCCTTAGTGTTAGTTTGGGTTTTAATGGTATTTTAGGCTTGGGAACTCAAGGGGTAAGGCTCGGGATGGATTTTATCAACCGAATTGATAGAATTCAAGGCCCCGAAGGTTAGGGATTATGGCTCGGAGTTATTTATTGGGTTAGAATTTGATGGACGGATATTGTTAATGTGTTGTGACTAGGGTTTCGACGAGGCTCACGTTAGAGGACTGTGCTCGGGGCATCGGTGCTCAGGAAGCTCGAAATTCAGGTAAGAAAACCCCTGTTTCCATAGAGCTTGTGTGCAGGGCTAAGCCCAATGTGTTGAATGGAAATGATATGCAGGGCCGAGCCCTATATACTAGAATTGCAGAGCGTGGCTCTTAATCTGTTTATGCTTGAATTCTGTATTTGTTATTATATCGTGTATGATATTATGTGTGTGATCGGCAAGAGCCGAAAACGGTGTAGACCGAGAACGGCGTGGGGCCGGGAACGGCACTAGGCACGTTGAGTGCAAGGCTGAGAACGGCAAGGGGCCGAGAGCAGCGTTGAGCACGTGGGGTGCGAGTTGCCAGGGCGAGACCCTAAAAGGATACCTGGGATATCCTCACGATGTGGTCCGCAAACCCAGGGCTTTGTAAACGCCTGGGATGGCTAGGCCGTATGTGTTTAGCCACTGGTGGCCTGTTTATATGCTTGACTTGTGTATTGCATATGTTATCTGTTATGGGTTTTCTTGCTGGGCTTCGGCTCACAGATGCTCTGTGGTGCAGGTAAGGGTAAAGAGAAGATCAACCAACCATGAGTACAGCAGGCGTGTACATGTTTGGCCAGCATGGCTGCCACGGCTAGGGGATTTTGGGTGATGATTGTAAATGAACTTAGACTTTGTCGTTTAGTCGACTCAGAACAGTTTTGTGTTGTAAATATTTTCTAAACTGTGTTTTGGGATCCCAAGTGTAAACTTTTATGATTTGCTATGAAAAACTACTTTCTCTAATGTTTTTCTTTTAATTATGGCTTAGTTACACGGTTTTCCTTAAAACCTCGATTAGCGAGTTGAAAGCACGATCTTAAACTCACTTAGTAACGGCTCTAAGGAAGTAGGGCGTTACAACTTGGTTTCAGAGCGAGCCAAGGTTATTAATTCTGGAGATTGACAGAACATGTACACACGCAGTCAGTGACAGGCTTAACTCAGGGTTGGTTGGTAAGATTGGTTGGTATGTCTGAATATGTGTTTAAATGCCC
The DNA here is from genome assembly GCF_963169125.1 of Humulus lupulus. Classification (NCBI taxonomy): domain Eukaryota; kingdom Viridiplantae; phylum Streptophyta; class Magnoliopsida; order Rosales; family Cannabaceae; genus Humulus; species Humulus lupulus. Next base: position 116,742,951 of record NC_084796.1, on the reverse strand, counting down.
TGTGTGCCTGCTTATTTTGTATAGAGCATGATGAATGAATTAACATATGCATGATTTTAGGGCATGGCCCGTTGTGTGTTATATGCTATATGAGTTGTTATTTGTGGATTAATGTTGTGCGTGGAAGGTGGTTTTGGATATTGTTGTCATGCCTAATGGGCGGCGTCGCTGGTTGTAGGCATATTTGCTGAGATGCCTCAACAATCAGCTAGACTCCGTGGTAGTAGAGCCAAGGATGACAATCAGGGTCAGGACCCTCCACCTGCCCCACAGAACTGGCAACAGATATTGGTTGAAATGGAGGCCAGACTGCAGAGAACAGAGGAAGAGCTGCGACAGATGAGGCAGCAGGCCCCGCCTCAGGTTACTGGGCTGCCAATGCAGCAGGCTGCAGCGCTAGTGCCTGTTCAGTCTGCTTTGGAGAATAGGTGGGAACCTTTGTATGAAAGGTTCAGGAAGCAACAACCTCCTACCTTTGAGGGTGGTTCAGACCCACTACTGGCAGAGCAGTGGATGAACATGGTTTCCTTGATCTTAGACTTTATGAGGGTCGAGGGAAGTGAAAGGGTTGCTTGTGCAAGCTATATGCTGAGGGATGATGCCCGTATCTGGTGGGATGTGGTAGGCCAGCGGAGGAATGTTGCAGTCATGACATGGGAGGAATTTAAGAGTGTCTTTAACGAGAAATACTATAGTGTGGCAGTACGAGCTGTGAAGGTTGATGAGTTCATCAACTTGACTCAGAATCGATCGACAGTAACAGAGTATGCAATAAAGTTTGATAGATTGGAAAAGTTTGCGCCAGATCTAGTGCCGACAGATGCGGCCAGGAGGGATAGGTTCGTGCGAGGGTTGAATGTCATGATTTCCCACGATGTGAATATTACCTTGGACCCAACGACTACTACTTATGGCCAAGCGATGGATAAGGCCCTTACTGCAGAAAGGGCTGAGGATCAGATATGGAAGGACAACGCTGTTAGGCGCGATGCCAGGAGGACGGTGCCTCCTTTTGTTGGGTCCAGTCGGGGCAGTGGTCCCAGTGAACAGAAAAGAAGAGTTCCAGATTCATTTACTCCTCCTGGTTCTAATAGGAGAGTGCGGGGTGCTACCACCGGCCGTCAGAGTGGCAGTGATAATTGGAGGAGTTTTCCTATGTGTCCACGGTGCAGGCGTCGACACCAGGGTGAGTGCAGGATCAGGGCCTGCTTTGTTTGTGGGAGTGCCAGCCATTTGAAGAGGGATTGTCCTCAAGTTAAGAAGGAGGAGCAGAAGCAGAGTGACAGTCTTGCTCCTGCCAGGGTGTTCACTTTGACACAGACTGAGGCAGAGGCTAGTCCCTCAGTGGTGACAGGTCAAATCTCTAGTGTTGGTTCTTTGTATACTGCATTGTTTGATTCAGGGGCTACCAACTCATTTGTATCTGCTAGGGTGATAGATCAGCTTTGTAGACCTAGTGGTGTGTATGCTAGGGGATTTCAGACTTTGTTGCCAATAGAAGAATTGGTAGTCTCTAGGAAGTGGATTAGGGCATTGCCAGTGGAGGTAGATGGTAGGGAATTGTTTGTTGATTTGATTGAGCTAGAGATGGATGATTTTGACATGATTTTGGGAATGGATTGTGTAACGCCCTGGATAACCAAGACCGTTACACTGTGTGTTTAAAATAGTGCAAGACTTGCTAATCAAGTCATTTAAACAAAGTGTGAATTCAATGTCATCAACAGATTAGGAATAAAAGATTTTGGTCACAAACAGGCTATTTTCATTAAAATGGCAGTTTACTACATGGAAACTCAAAACAGGGTTCGGATGTCTTAGTTACAACAAATTCCAAGAGTTACAAATAATTCAAGCCACTCTAATGGCAAAATATATATTTTAGGTTTCCGTCCCTGTACAATTCCTCGACCGTGGCGACCGAGCAGCTGACAATGTACACCTCGCCCCCAGAGCTCTCCAACTCATGGTTGATTCAGCTTACCCTTGCCTTTACCTGCACCATGTAGCACCCGTGAGCCGAGGCCCAGCAAGAAAGCATGATAACATAGCAAGATCAACATCATTTATCAAATATTTCACAATGCACAACCAGGAATTCAGCAATTCATAACATTTATCCAATCAGTGACATCACACAATAGATTAACAGTTTGTCATCCAAACAGCCAACAAATCACGTTCATAACACAATATTCACGATCATAATCAACAGTTCATCACATCATCAAATGATATTCAGGGTCAGCGCCCTTAGTCGCACCCTCTATATAATACACTATCTTCGGCTCTCTTGGGCCGCCCCCAGTGTAATACTCACTGACTCCGGCCAGCTTAACCGAGCTCGGTGATAGATAAGCTGCCTCAGCTACCAATGGCCGAGCCGCACCCTGTGCGCAAATATTGATTCCGACACTCTTAGGTCGGTTATCGCATGTCCCATGGCATAATAATACCATCTCATGACATGATATACAAGTGTAGGGAGCTCTTAGTCCCATCGTGTCCACATGGTTAAACACATTCACATAACAATGCATACAAACATAGGGAACACTTAGTCCCAACCTAGCCACATACTCAGGTGCAGCTTTCTTACCTTTGGCTTTCAAACGAGCTAGTTATAAGCGATGTTCCTTGAGCGCGATCCGATCCCCGAGCCCTAGCTTAGCACCTAGTCACAACCAAGATAAAGGTTACCATTAACAATCTTAAATGAGCTTCTAAACCAAGTTCTAGTCCTCGGAACATTGAACTTCACCAAATATGGTGAAAGACTCAACCCCGAGCACCCTAGGTTAAATTCCCAAGCCTAAAATCTCAAAATCCCAAAATCCCTTAAGCGCCGCGGCATGGGCCATCCATGCCGCGGCATGGCCCCTGACAGAACCCTCCATGGGCACAAAAATAGGTAAGGGCCGCGGCATTGCTTGGAACATGCCGCGGCCCGCCCTCCTTCCTCAGCATGCCACAACATCGAAGGGCCGCGGCTCACCAAGAACCATGCCGCGGCCCGACCCTTCGAACCCAGAAAAAGACCACCATTTTCAATCTCTAAACCTCACCATAAGCCATCCCAAAGCCCCCAACTCAAAACCAATTAATAATAACAACATTAGAATGATTTAGACAACACAACCCAACCAAAAATCCAGTCTAAGACTCACCAAAATCCCAATTCCAACCTCTGAAATTTCAAACCCACAGAACTCAAAACCAGCCATGAAATCTCTCAAATTCAACCATCAAACTTCAAATTAATCCTTACCTCAACTGTAGAATCGTTTCTCCAAGAGTCCCCTGACCTATCTTCAAAGTTCCAGCCTCAAATTCCACCCTAAATGCCAAAACCACAAATATTCAAAACTCAGCCATTTTCTGAAAGTTCCTAACCTCAGAAACGAAAATTCAAACTTACCTTGGCTCTATCTCAGTCCTTGATTAGTTCTTGAGCTAATCCTCTAGCTTATCCCCTTCAATTCCCAGAAATCAGATGGTTTCCCTTTACAAAATCAGAGTTTTTCTTCCTTAAGAGGGAGAGGAAAGAGAGAGAAGGGAGAGAAGGCTGAAAGGTCGGTTTACATTTTCTATCTAGTATTTTCTAAGTCTTTCCAAGTATATCCTTAGGTTGTTAGACTAATCCCAAAGCTTGGGGTACCGGAAACGTCCCCGAGGGCAAAATAGTAAAATTCCCCAGTACTCCCGCCTAAACATTCTAACCTCAAATATATCTCCATATATTTATTTTCATCACCCGATATTCCAAATCACTACACGATACCTAAAGTACCCCTGACTTGCCCAAAGTCAAGCATTAAGCCCCGTTGTGACTTTCCTGCTATCTAGCTCCCTAGGATCGCCCCATGTCACCGGCTGCATATTTATCCACATAATAATGTGGTTCTCACATATTTCACACATATATATATATCTACCTATCCACATAATAATGTGGTCTCAACAATTTATCACACACAATTACGGTTATGCCCTAACGGGCCAAAATTACGATTAAGCCCTTACCAGTCGAACAGGGCCCGCATGCTCACCCAATACTCATAGACATGCCTTCTCACACTATTGATTCACATAACCTCCAGTTATGCCCTCCCGGCACACTAATCAAGGTCCTTAAGCCTTATTAGTAATTTTGGGTCGTTACAGATTGGCTATCCAAGTTTGGGGCAACGATTGACTGAGGCGCAGAATGGTGACTTTTGAACCAGAAGGGGAGGTACCCTTTGTGTTTGTGGGTTCGGTTAGTGTACCGCGTGTACCAATAATTTCAGCCCTAAGGGCTAGGGACCTGATGCAGGAAGGTTGCATAGGATTCCTGGCAAGTGTTGTGGATACTTCTAGGGTGGTGTCGGTTGGACTGGGTGAGACAAGGGTGGTGTGTGAGTTTCCGGAGTTGTTTCCAGCGGATTTGCCAGGATTGCCGCCTCAGAGGGAGATTGACTTTGGTATAGAGTTGATACCAGGAGCGGAGCCAGTATCTAGGACACCTTATAGAATGGCTCCGGCGGAATTAAAGGAGTTGAAGATTCAGCTGCAGGAGTTACTTGATTTGGGGTTCATCAGACCGAGTTTTTCGCCATGGGGTGCTCCAATGTTGTTCGTTAAGAAGAAGGATGGGTCCCTCAGAATGTGTATTGATTACAGGGAGCTGAACAAGTTAACCATTAAGAATAAGTATCCATTGCCTAGGATCGACGATTTGTTTGATCAGCTACAGGGAAGAACAGTGATTTCCAAGATAGATCTTCGATCAGGTTATCACCAGCTAAGGATTAAAGAGGAGGACATACCAAAGACCGCATTTCGAACGAGGTATGGACACTATGAATTCCTGGTTATGTCCTTTGGATTAACCAATGCCTCAACAGCCTTTATGGACATGATGAATAGAGTTTTCAAGGACTATCTGGACAAGTTTTTGATCGTATTCATTGACGACATCTTGGTGTACTCTCAGTCAGAGATGGAGGATGAGCAGCATCTGCGGTTGGTATTACAGCGGTTGAGGGAGCATAAGTTGTATGCTAAGTTTAGTAAGTGTGAGTTTTGGTTGCCACAAGTTACATTTCTGGGCCATATCGTCAGTAAGGAGGGGATTCCAGTTGACCCAAGTAAGATTGAGGATGTCAGAGATTGGCCTAGACCGAGCAATGTTCCTGAGGTGAGAAGCTTTCTGGGTTTGGCAGGGTATTATCGGCGGTTTGTTGAGGGGTTCTCCAGAATAGCTACGCCATTGACAGAGTTGACAAAGAAGAAGACCAGGTATGTCTGGACGGACAGATGTGAGAACAGTTTTAAGGAACTAAAGCGGCGATTGATTACTGTGCCAGTACTTAGCTTGCCGACAGAGAATGAAAAGTTTGTGGTCTACTATGATGCATCCATGCAGGGTTTGGGGTGTGTGTTTATGCAAGCTGGCAAGGTGATAGCCTATGCTTCTAGACAGTTAAAGGAATATGAGCAGAGGTATCCTACGCATGACCTAGAGTTGGAAGCAGTGGTGTTTGCACTTAAGATTTGGAGGCATTATCTTTATGGTGAGAAGTGCGAGATATACACCAACCATAAGAGCCTAAAGTATTTCTTTACTCAGAAGGACTTGAATATGCGCCAGAGACTGTGGCTGGAGTTGGTTAAGGATTATGATTGTGATATCCTTTACCATCCTGGGAAGGCTAATGTTGTGGCTGATGCATTGAGTCGGAAGGGCCCAGGACAGTTGTTTAGCTCAAGGCAGATATCTGATAAGTTAGCTGAGGAGATGACCAGAGCAGGTATAGAGTTGGTGATTGGTCAGTTGGCCAACATCACTCTTCAGTCTACACTCCTTGAGAGAATCAAGGAAGCACAGGAGAAGGATTCTCTGTTGCGAGGTCATAGGGAGAGTGCCTTAGTCGGAGCGACAAAGGACTTCTCCATTTCAGAGATAGGATTACTGAAGTATAAGGGTCGGATATGTGTTCCGATGGATTCTGATCTACGGCGAGAGATCCTGGATGAATCGCATACCACTCCCTATTCTTTGCACCCGGGTACAACGAAGATGTACCAGGACTTGAGAGCTCTATATTGGTGGTTGGGCATGAAGAGGGATGTGGTGGATTATGTGGCTAAGTGCTTAACTTGTCAGCAGGTTAAGGCTGAGCACCAGAGGCCAGCGGGGTTATTACAGCCTTTGGGGATCCCAGAGTGGAAGTGGGAAGATATTACTATGGATTTTGTAGTTGGTTTACTGAGAACTGTGGGACAGCATGACTCTGTGTGGGTGATTGTGGATAGGTATACCAAGTCCGCCCACTTTTTGCCTGTTAAGACAACTTATACTGTGGAGTAGTATGTTGAGTTGTATGTGAAGGAGATTGTTCGACTTCATGGGGCTCCGAGGTCGATAGTGTCGGATAGAGACCCCACCTTCACTTCCAAGTTCTGGGAGAGTTTGCAGAAGGCTATGGGCACGCAGTTACGGTTTAGTACCGCTTACCATCCTCAGACGGATGGGCAGTCTGAGAGGACGATTCAGATATTGGAGGTTCTGCTGCGAGCCTGTGTGCTTGACTTTGGGGGATCGTGGAGTAGGTATCTTCCTTTGATCAAATTCTCGTACAATAACAGTTATCAAAAAACCATTGGTGTGGCTCCGTACGAGATGCTTTATGGAAGGAAGTGTAGATCACCTATTCATTGGGATGAGACAGGTGAGAGAAGGTATTTGGGTCCAGAGATGGTTCAGAGGACCAATGAGGCAGTTGAGAAAATTAGAGCGCGTATGCTCGCCTCCCAGAGTCGACAGAAAAGTTATTCAGACCTGAGACGCAGGAGCGTGGAGTTCCAGGTTGGTGATCATGTGTTCCTTAGGGTTTCACCCATGAGGGGTGTGAAATGGTTTGGTGTTCGGGGTAAGTTAAGCCCCAGGTTTGTCGGCCCCTTCGAGATTCTGGAACGAGTTGGAGAGGTAGCTTACAGATTAGTGATGCCTCCAGCTTTATCGGGAGTTCATGATGTATTCCATATATCTATGCTCCGAAAGTATATGTCAGATTCAATGCATGTCTTGAGTTTTGAGAATTTGGAGCTTGATCAGGATTTGTCCTATGAGGAGAAGCCGATTCAGATTCTTGACTGAAAAGATAAGGCCTTGAGGAACAAGACCATCGCCTTAGTGAAAGTGTTGTGGAGAAACAGCAAGGTTGAGGAGGCGACGTGGGAACTTGAGTTAGAGATGAGGGAGCGGTACCCCGAGTTGTTCAGGTAATTTCGAGGAAGAAATTTCTGTAAGGAGGGGATAGTTGTAACGACCTGAATTTGCTAATCAGGCTTAGGAGCCTTGATTATTGTGCCTGGAGGGCAATAAGTGGGTTAATGTGCTTATATGTGAATTTATGTGTATATATGATTATGATGCATGTTTAATTGAGTTAAATGTGCATGTGACCCCCGTTTGGATATTAGGGGCATAAGTGTGATAGATGAGATATATGTTGTATATGCGTGATATGTCCGTATAGCATGATCCGAGACAGTTCTGGGGAACGATTAGTCGGAGAGTCACAACGGGGTTGAGATTCGGACTCGGGGTGAGTCGAGGGGTGATTTGGGTATTAGATGAGTTATGGGGTTATTGGGACATGAAAATAAATATTTGGAGATATATTTGAGGATAGAATGTCTAGGCGGGAATATTTGGGGAATTTACCATTTTGCCCTCGGGGACGTTTTGGTACCCCGAGCCTTGAGGTAACCATATAGACTTAAGCTGAATAAAACAAAATAGAGGAATAGCTTAGAAACTTAAGGAAACCGACATTAGCCTATTTTCCCCAATTGAAGTTAGCTTCTATCTCTTTCCCTCCTTCACTCTCTAAGGTTTTCAAAGGGAATTCTTGGTGCAAGCTAGCATAAGCAAGGGATTCAGCTGTGATAACTTAGGAGCTAAAGGCTTGAGGATTAAGGTTCAACTTCAGAGGTTTAAATCAGTAAGAGGTAAGTTATTTTTCATGAAAGTTATGCTTAAGTTTCAACTGTGTTTCCAAGCTTTGCATGTGGGTAGAATCTAAGCTGTTTTTGGGTATTCTAGTTGTATTTTTGGAGCAGATTTCTGTGGGGTTTTAGTGTTGATATTGAGCTGGAATGATGGTGTTATAATCTATAATTGTTAGCTTGGTTTTGGTGAGAATTGGCTTGAGGAAAGGTTTGGAAAATGGTGTAGAAATCTGGGTTCGCTGTGGAGCGCCGCGGCCCTAGGAGAGGTGCGCCGCGGCCCGCGTTCACGCACGGCCATGGGAGGCCGAGAGATTCATGCGCACCGCGGCGCCTGGTGGGCGCGCCGCGGCCTGTGTGGGGGTCAGCGGGGAGCTAGCCTCTGTTTCGAGGCTAGCCGCGGCTCTAGTGGGTGGGGCCGCGGCCCTTAGTGTCAGTTTGGGTTTTAATATTATTTTAGGCTTGGGAACTCAAGGGGTAAGGCTCGGGATGGATTTTATCATCCGGATTGATAGAATTCAAGGTCCCGGAGGTTAGGGATTATAGCTCGGAGTTATTTATTGGGTTAGAATTTGATGGACGGATATTGTTAATGTGTTGTGACTAGGGTTTCGGCGAGGCTCGCGTTAGAGTACTGTGCTCGGGGCATCGGTGCTCAGGAAGCTCGGAATTCAGGTAAGAAAACCTTTGTTTCCATAGAGCTTGTGTGCAGGGCTGAGCCCAATGTGTTGAATGGAAATGATATGCAGGGCCGAGCCCTATATACTAGAATTTCATAACGTGGCTCTTAATCTGTTTATGCTTGAATTCTGTATTTGTTATTATATCGTGTATGATATTATGTGTGTGATCAACAAGAGCCGGAAACGGTGTAGACCGAGAACGGCGTGGGGCCGGGAACGGCGCTAGGCACGTTGAGTGCAAGGCCGAGAACGGCAAGGGGCCGGGAGCAGCGTTGAGCACGTGGGGTGCGAGTTGCCAGGGCGAGACCCTAAAAGGATACCTGGGATATCCTCACGGTGTGGTCCGCGAACCCAGGGCTTGGTAAACGCCTGGGACGGCTAGGCCGTATGTGTTTAGCCACTGGTGGCCTGTTTATATGCTTGACTTGTGTATTGCATATGTTATCTGTTATGGGTTTTCTTCCTGGGCTTCGGCTCACGGATGCTCTGTGGTGCAGGTAAGGGTAAAGAGAATATCAACCAACCATGAGTACAGCAGGCGTGAGGCGGCATGTACATGTTTGGCCAGCATGGCTGCCACGGCTAGGGGATTTTGGGTGATGATTGTAAATGAACTTAGAGTTTGTCGTTTAGTCGACTCGGAACAGTTTTGTGTTGTAAATATTTTCTAAACTGTGTTTTGGGATCCCAAGTGTAAACTTTTATGATTTGCTATGAAAAACTACTTTCTCTAATGTTTTTCTTTTAATTATGGCTTAGTTACACGGTTTGACTTAAAACCTCGATTAGCGAGTTGAAAGCACGATCTTAAACTCACTTAGTAACAGCTTTAAGGAAGTAGGGCGTTACAAAAGGCTTCAGGCGAATGTTAGTAAGGAAAAGGCCAGCAAGCCTGAACCAAAGCAGTAGAATCAACCTCAGAATGGTCGGAACCACAACAACAACCATCAGCATAGCAACAATAATGGCCAGAAGTGAATGCATCCTGATAGTAAGCAATCCGGCAATGACAAAAAAGCATGGACTAACAATGGAAACAATAGGTCGGGTTATGTAGAATACTTGCAGTGCTCCAAATGCCAAAAGAAACATCCTAGGGAGTGTCATGCAAACACCAAAGGATGTTACAATTGTCTCCAAGAAGGTCATCGGAAGAGGGAATGTCCACAACTCAAGCAAGAAGAGAAAAGGGACAACAAGATGGTTCTAGCCAAAGTCTTTGCCTTGACCCAGGGAGAAGCCGAAGCTAGTAACAAAGTGGTCACAAGTCAGATTCTTATCCTCGATAATATATGTTCAGTATTATTTGATTTGGGAGCAACACACTCGTATATCTCGTTAGGAATGATAGAGAAATTAGACAAACCTTGTGAAAGATTTAGAACTAGGTTTGTGATAGAATTGCCTTCAGGCGAAGTAGTCCTATCATCACGGATAGTACGAGGCGTACTGATCAAAATTGAGGATGTAGAACTAGAAGGAGACCTGATAGAACTAAAGATCAAAAACTTCAACGTAATATTGGGCATGGATTGGCTAGCAAGGCATGGCGCAACCATCGACTGTAGACGCAAGAAAGTGATGTTCAAAACTCCTGACGGTCAGAGACTATGTTTTATGGGAAAGGTTTCAAGACTACGAACACCGCTTATTTCATCTCTCAAAGCTCAGAGGATGATAAATAAAGGATGTCACACATTCTTAGCCAGCGTCACGGATGTGGTAAAGGAAACACCACTAAAGGTTGGAGATGTCCGCATTATAAAAGAATTCCTAGAAGTATTTCCTGACAACTTACCAGGGTTGCCGCCGACTCAGGAAATTGACTTCACAATCGAACTAGTACCAGGAATCGAGCCTATCTCAAAGGCACCATATTGGATGGCACCAACCAAACTCAAGGAATTAAAGATGGAGCTAGAAGAACTCTTAGACTTAGGTTTCATTAGACCAAGACATTCTCCATGGGGAGCTCCAGTTCTATTTGTGAAGAAAAAGGACGGAAGCATGCGAATGTCTATAGATTACCGCGAGCTGAATAAGATGAAAATTAAGAATAAGTGCCCGCTACCCCGGATCGACGACTTGTTTTATCAACTCCGAGGAGCAACCGTATTTTCAAAGATTGATCTACGATCCGGTTATCACTAGCTCAAGGTACGGGAAGAAGATATTCCAAAGATAGCTTTTAGAACTCGATATGGACAATATGAGTTTCTAGCTATGTCTTTTGGTCTTACCAGCGCTCCAGCCGCATTTATGGATTTAATGAATCGTGTCTTCAAGGATTACTTGGACAAATTCATTGTAGTGTTCATTGATGATATTTTGGTGTACTCCAAGGACAAAGTCGAGCATGAGGAACATTTAAGAATGACCATGTTGTGACTAAAGGAGCATCAACTATACGCCAAGTTCAAGAAATGCAAATTTTGGCTTTCACAAGTAGCGTTCCTCAGCCATATAGTATCTAAGGATGGAGTTACTGTAGACCCAGCTAAGGTAGAGGCTGTGAAGGATTGGCCAAGACCTAAGAATACGTCAGAGGTTAGAAGTTTTCTTGGGCTAGCAGGCTATTATCGGAGGTTTGTAGAGGGCTTTTCTAAGATAGCCACTCCACTTACCAACCTGACTCGGAAATAGCAGAAGTTCAAATGGACGGATAGAAGTGAAGAGAGCTTCCAGTTACTCAAGGATAATTTTTGTTTATCACTAGTACTTTGTGTACCGACACCCAACGACAAGTTTGTAGTATACTGTGATGCATCAAAACAAGGTTTGGGTTGTGTGCTGATGCAAAATGACAAAGTGATAGCCTACGCCTCAAGGCATCTGAAGGAATATGAGCAACGCTATCCAATGCACAATATGGAGTTGGCAGCGGTGGTCTTCGCATTGAAAATATGGTGCCACTATCTTTATGGAGAACAATGTGAGATTTATACTGACCACAAGAGCTAAGTATTTCTTCACGCAGAAAGAGCTCAACATGAGGCATCGCATGTGGTTAGAACTAGTAAAGGATTATGACTATGAAATCCTATACTACCCAGGAAAAGCAAACATAGTTGCTGATGTGCTAAGTAGGAAGAGTTACAGAAATCTAGCAGCGTTATATGGAATAGAAAAGCCGCTACAGCAAGAGCTGATCAATGTCAGAATAGAAGTAGTCATTGGTAAACTGGCTAACTTGTCCATCCAGCCAAATCTTTTAGAAGATATACGGATTGGGCAAGAGCATGATGACACATTAGTGGCACATATGGTTGCTGTCAAAGAAGGCAAGGCCACAGATTTCGCTACATTAGGATAGGGATTCTTGAGATATAAGGGACGGGTATGCGTGCCAAATGACCATGGAATTAAGATGAAGATTTTAGAAGAGGCACACAATACCCCATACTCAATTCACCCAGGGTCGACCAAGATGACTCACGACCTTAAGGCTCTGTATTGGTTGTCGGGAATGAAGAAAGACATAGCAGAATATGTGTCCAAATGCCTAGTATGTCAACAAGTAAAAGCGGAACATCAGCGACCCGCAGGCTTATTGCAATCGCTTAGTATTCCATAATGGAAGTGGGAAGATATAGCCATGGCCTTCCTGATAGGATTACCACGAACAAATAAGCAGCACGAATTGGCTTGGGTAGTAGTAGATAGACTAACCAAGTCAGCTCACTTCCCGCCTATCAAGTCTACGTACACAGCAGACCAGTACGCATACATTTATGTCTGAGAAATAGTATGACTACATGGAATCCCTAAGACCATAGTATTTGATAGAGGATCAGTGTTTACATCGAGATTTTGGGGAAGCTTGCAGCAAGCCATGGGTACCAAGTTAAGTCTTAGTACGGCATTTCATCCTCAGACCGACGGCCAGTCCGAGCGTACCATACTGATTTTAGAGGATATGTTGTGCGCGTTTGTACTGAACTTCGGAGGATCGTGGAGTAAGTATTTTCCACTAATATAATTCTCCTACAACAATAGCTACCAGTCAACGATCGATATGGCACCCTATGAGTTACTTTATGGAAGGATGTGTCGATCGTCATTACATTGGGACGAGGTAGGAGAAAGACAACTTCTTGGACCCGAAGCTGTTAGAGAGGCTTAGGATGCAGTGGCGCTGATTAGAAAGTGTATGCTCGTTGCTCAGAGCTGATAGAAAAGTTATGTAGAAGCTAAGCGGCGAGATGTAGAATTCAAAGTCGGAGAACAACTCTTCTTCAAGATATCCCCTATGAAAGGTGTGAAGCGGTTTGGGAAGAGAGGCAAACTTAGTCCCCGGTTTATAGGTCCTTTTGAGATATTGGACAAGGTGGGAACAGTTGCATATAGATTAGCCCTACCGCCAGCTTTAGCAGATAGCCACAATGTGTTTAACATCTCGATGCTGCGTATATATGTGTCAGACTCATCTCACGTCCTCAAGTACGATATGATAGCACTCCAAAAATACTTGGGTTACGAGGAACGACCGGTTAGCATCCTAGATAGAGGGATGAAGGAATTACGGTCTAAGAGTATTCCGATAGTCAAGGTCCTATGGAGTAATAGTTCAGAATGGAAGGCAACGTGGGAGTTGGAGGAAGACATCTTAGCACGGCATCCAGAATTTTTTGGTACGTAAATTTCAGGGATGAAATTCTTTTAAGTAGGGAAGAATTGTAGTGTCTTGGAATTTTACTTAGCTAGTTCAAGCCGTGACTTAGTTGGAAACTCATAGCAACAGTTATAGTAGTGGTGGTAGTAGTAGTTCAGAATGGGAGGCAACGTGGGAGTTGGAGGAAGAGAGTAATAGTTCAGAATGGGAGGCAACGTGGGAGTTGGAGGAAGACATCTTAGTACGGTATCCGAAATTTTTTGGTAAGTAAATTTTAGGGGTGGTAGCAGTAGCAGTAGTTTCCGTGGATTTTGGTTCAAGCCGGGACTTAGTTGGAAACTCATAGCAACAGTTATGGATTTTATAAGTTTAACCTATAGTTTAGAAATATGATTTACAACATAAGGTTTAGATAGAATTATTAAGAATATGACACTTGTCATAATCATGTTTATTAAGGATTTAAGTATTTTTTATGAATAGTTTAATTAAAAGAAAGATCTAGAAACTCTAGAACCTTCCCGCAGCTGTTAGGATAACGTTTTGACTCAGTCAAAGCTGTTTAATCAATTCAAAATATGCTAAAAAAGTGAAAATACGTGTTTGATATATCAACGTATGCCGATATATCGCAGCTTTAGGGGCTGATATATCACCTACGAGAGATACGGAAAACACGTCGACTTTGCACGAACGAACGAACGAGGCTCATGATATAGGTCTAGGTGATATATTTCCCCTGGCATGTATTTTTGGAAGCTTGAGGTTTTTAAATTTAAAAACAGCCTTAACCACTTGGACCTACCCTTGAATGATTTTGACCGAGTTCTGGGTATCTATTGAACGAAAAATCAAATCTTTTTCATTTTATATTTATTTATTTATTCAAATTAAAAGGGGTTAGTTTCACTCCTTGAACTCTATAAATAGGACCTAGAACTCATCCATTTCATTCATCATTCAAGCATTGTTCAAATCCTCCAAGCTGCTAAGATTACTATAGAGAGAAACACCTGGGTTTTGGGTTAAAAGCTTTTCCAATCTAAGCTTTTCTAAACACTTAGGAAGTAAGATATAGTGTTGTTTCGGTATCGAGGTGTAGATCAAGTCATAGTTATCCAAGGTATTCTTATCCTTAAGTTCAGTTCTTCATGGTTCTTTTAGTTTTCTTTTATTTTCATTCAGATCCTAACTCTTATTTATGATTCTTGGTTAGGTGTTTAAGTTTCTTGAAACTTAAGGTTCTTTTCGGTAAGTTTCTACTTGGATGGTTTAGTTCTCTTTTTCATCCCTTTTCTTTAGAAACTCATGGTTTTTACTACTAATTTTAGGAGTTTTCCAAATCCTGTTCTTGTCTCCATATCCAGGTTTTTGGTAAGGAAAATAGGTTAGATTATATGTGTTTATATATTTATGTTATGATATGTTTTATGCTATGATATGTATATGTATAAATATGTTTTGTAGTCGTTTGGGCATATGACTTGCTTAGAAGGCAAGCCCCAAAAATTTATGTTTTGTAGTCGCTTGGGCCTATGACTTGCTTAGATAGCAAGCCCCAAGAATTTTTTTATCATTTTCATGGTTTAGAGTTATGATTTACCCTAACTCGATTAGTAGACAGAGGACCTAGATGGTTTTATCACATACCATGTTAATGAGTTAATGGCCATTAATATTGTAGTCCTATATGATATACGTTTTTATAGTCATATGTTTTATAGTATATGCTTATGATATAGTCTTATGTTTATGATTTATGATATATGTTGTTAGTAGATTTTTCCTTGTTGGGCATTAGGCTCATTCCTTTTCTTTTTTTTAGAATGATGCAGGAAAATGAATGTGGAAGGCGGGAAGGATTCGTGGCAGCTTGGCATGTGTGTTGAGGATGGATGGACTACTGGAAGTTCGAGGATGACGTTGTTTAAAGTCTTTTAAATTATGCTCTTATGTATTTCCGCACTTAGTATTTTAAACAATTGATTTAAAGTTTATGTTTATGTTTTATAACAATGGGATCCCATACCATATTTTGTATTTCGTACAATATTTTGGGTTTTAAATAAAGTTATGTTATTTCATATGAATGTGTTTCAAAATAGTAGTTATGTCATAGTAGGTTTTAATGGTCTGAGGTCTTAAAAATAGTCAGGGCATTACAAAACCTCTTGCGAAGAGGTTAGTAAGTTCTACTTCAAAAGGGATGGGACTAAAATCCCTAGAATAATATATTTACCAATGATAGCAACCCAACTCCAAACTTGTGAACATAAAGGTTAATAGTTCAATGGGTAAGAACAAGTTATTGGGTGAATAGTTTCAACACTAACAAAATCATGAGTTCCATCCAAGGATGGTTAGTGTTGGTTGCTACCGAGTGAGGGTTAAGCCTAAAGCTTTTAGTGAAGTTCAATTGTGTGCAACAAGCATCTCTAAAGGTAGCAAAGATTCTATAAAAACTTCACCTATGTGAACTTAGAGGTGGCACCGCCTCTCATGGGAGTTGGAGTTTCTCCCCAGAACGTTCATGAAATGGATGAGTACATGGGCATATGAGTGCTAAGAAAGAAAAGTGGGAAAATGAATGGCCAAGTGGAGGTGTGTGTGGTGTTACCAGTTTTATCATTAAGGAGTACTTGGTTCAATCTTTAAGACACCAACGACTTCAATAAGGCTTTGTAATACTTTCACTAAGATAAAGTTCAAATCGAAAGATACTTTATTTTATATACCAAAACTGTTAAGCTAAGAAGAGGGGATTATATTTAACCAAGTGGGGGATTGTTGAGATTGGTTAAATATAATGGTTAAGTTATTTACACGTTGAGGTGTAAAACACTTAACGATTTTCACCTTAAGAGAAGTGAAAACATGAGATTGTGTAGAAGACATCTAAAAGTGATTTTTATGGATCTAAAGTGATACAATGAGATATCCAAACATTCCCAAAAAATTTGGTAGCATTTGGAGCAATTTTAGGACCATTGGAGTGGTCCAAAGTCAGAGAGGGTGGCGATACATCGCCCCATAAGTGGCGTAGCATCGCCTAAATACGAAGGGCTTCAAAAGCCCTAGCAAGCGATGCATCACCTACTAGTAGGTGACGTATCTCCTGCGAGGCAATACATCGCCTACATGCAGGCGATGCATCGCCTGTGCGGTCTTTTAGGGTCGTACAATTTACGTAAAATGCTCCAAATGATGTGTTTTAAATGATCTGATCCTATTGGTTAGACTAATGATGATTCCTACACTATATATATATATATATATATATGAGTTATTATAGTTGAAAAGACTTGATCACACTTTCAAACTCTCTCTCTAGCTCTCTAAGACCAAAGTTTTCTCCAAGAAACTCATAAAGCTTGCTTGACTTGCATGAGTTTCAAGGCTTGTTCAATCCCAAATCTCACTCTACTTAGTTGAAGTTTCAAGAAATTGGGAATGCTCGGAATAGAGATTTTGGACAACAATATTCACATTGTGTATAAGTCTTAGAAGTTCCCCAAGTTGAAGATTCAAGTTTCTCAATACAAATGTTGTGTCTCTCTAACCCTAATCTTGTATTTTGTAATTCTATTATGTTATTCATTATTAGTATTGATGATTAAATGTATCTAAATTCATCTTACCATCATTTAATCATTTAGTTCATTATATTCAATATTAACATTCATATCATGAACATGTTTATTTGATTATCAAGAATTGCCTTCATACTTTGAATTTGAATCTTGATCAATATCTAGGGTTTGGAATATTGCATTATTATCATAATTCATTGTTGATTTGCAAAGAGTAAAGTCATATATTCCCAACATATAAGTTTTCTGAATTTGCACTTAAGTACCTAAGTTTATTTTTTTTTACTACAAAAGTACCCAATATCAACTTTTAGTTGCACCGTTAGTACCTGTCGTTAACTTTTCCGTTAAATGGTAACGACAAGTACCAATGGTACAAGAAAAGTTGAACTTGGGGACATTTGCTGTCAAAAAAATAACTTAGGTACTTAATTGTAATATTTTGTATAGCTTTGGTACTTTCACTACAAAGATCCCTTCAAAAAATTATTTAAGAATTATTATTTTTTTCAACTTCTTAATTTTAGTGTTTTCCAGCTAATTATTTCATTATTTAAATATTATAATTGCTTAGATAAATGTGTAATTTCATAATTTAAGGATGAAATACTATGTTATTGATTGTTAAAATGTTATTTTTACGTTGTTATGACCTATTAAACTTGTTTACTTTTTTTCTTTCTAAATTGAGAATCAATATTAGAAATCAAAATTGATCATATTTGTTTATTTGTTTGGATTATTTGGAGGTATTTTGAGTTTATTAAATTAATAGCCACTTAAGAGACAAGATTTCAAGATGGGGACCTTAGTTTTTTTTCAAGGGGGGATTGTTGAGTTTAGTTTTTATCATGTTTAGGTGGTGTTTTAGGTAGTCTTTTATGTCATTTTTCTTTCATTTAGTGCGGGTTTATGCTTTCGTTTGTTTGTTTTATAGTTTTTGTGAATAACAGGTAGATTTGAGTACTTGGAAGAAAAATGTCCAAAAAGAGAAGAAATATCCAAGTTTTAGTAATATTTTTGACAAAGGATGGATCTCGATGTGATTTGGAGGCGTTGGTAATTTTTTGGGCTTAAAAATGCATGAGTTGAAAAATTGCTTAAGAGCCGGGGCATGAGTGCTTTGGAGCCGCGGCCAGCCCTCTAAACAGAACCACTGTTTTGGAGGAGAGACTTGGGCCGCGGCATGGCTTTGGGAGAGCCGCGGCTCAGAAGTGCAAATCCTCGTGAATTTTGATACGGACCGCGGCATGGTTCATGTAGAGTTGCGGCCCGCCTCTTCAAGAATTGAAAAGAAATTAGGTTTTATAAGAAAAGAAAGGAGAAAAAAAGAAACAAGGAAGATAGAAGGGAAGAGTCTTGGAGGCTGAGGAAGGCTTGGAGAATTCTCAATTGTTTACTTTTCATTTATTATCTTTATGTTATTTTTAATTTTCTTTGTGATTAGAATTACAATTATGAACTAATTTGTTGTTTAGGATTTTTAATTGAATCACTCGAATCCCTATTATGAATTAATGCAAATTCAATTTTCTTCTTCAATCTCTTTTCAATTCCTTATATCTTGTTCTTATTGATTTATTATTGATTGGCCATCTATAGTCATTATCTATATGTTTTTTAATCAAAATCTGAGAAGTGCGGTTTGAATTTGCTTTGGTTACATTGGACATAATTCTAATTTGGAACGAGAGTATCCAGATTAATTGTGTAACTATTTATTGAGTTGTTAAGATTAATGTTGTCTTTGTCATTTAATTTACCATAGAAATATAGGAAATTGTCACTTAGGTTGAGTTTATAATTCATAATATGATTATAAGCTGCTTTTGTCAACTCGTTAATTGAAATAGGTAGAAAAAAGAAGAATTTAGTATTTTGTATTATGGAGTGATAGGGAGGATAGTTGATGAGATTAAATATCCTAATTACTCTTTCATTGCTTAATTCTAAGGTTTTGTTATTACTCATTGCTTTATTTAATCTTTAATTATTGTTTCTGCATTTTATATATTCTTTTGCTTTGTATACAAGAATCGAAAGTCTAATCGACCAAATAAAAAAAAATTAATTGACTGGTAATTGGGGATTCAGTCCTTGAGGACGATACTTGGTTTTACAAAGATTATTACTAAATTGCGATACGTGCACTTGCGTAGCATATAAAATTTGCAACAGGAATATCTTTCAATGGTTAAAAAATGACCAAAGTCTTACGGGTGAGACTAACACTCAAAAGAGCTACATGTATCTCACAATGAAGATGATCCAAATATGACAAACCACGTTGATTACAACAATGGAGCAAATAACCCAGAAATAAAACGAACCCAAAATAGGACAAACGCAAACACCAAAGGACATATCAACCACCCCCCCCCCCCCCTCTCGAATAGAAACATGTGATAGTGGTTTATTTTTCAAAAATATTGCAATTAAGCAACTGTACTCCAAACTGAATCAGTAAACCACCTAAATATGAACTAGTTAAGGGAGTGATCAAACAAAAAAAGAAAAAAATCCACATTCCATAGGGCAGGGTGGTAAACATTATTATTACAACACCAAAACAAAGTAAAACCTAACAAACAAAACAAAATCTAAATAAAACAAAATACATAAACCAAATAACAAAATCACAATAATACACAGGACATTGCAGAGAGGCAAGCAAAAACTTCACCATTACCAGCGGTTGAGATCTACGAGCTCCACCCCCACATAACCAAGTTCGCCCCTAAGCACCACCATTAATGACCCACGACCATGACCTCAATCCTAGAGAATCCACGCTAGTCCTGACGCTAAGCCATTCCCTAAAGTCGAACCACACCACATTGAGTAGAGGAGCGGGGGAGTCATAAATGGAAGTAAAACGCAGCACCACTAGTAGCCGCGGTGAGAGGGAAGAATGTCGCACTAAGGAGCTGAATGGACTCAAAGAGGAGAGGGAGATCTGGCCCCTCAACACCAAGAAATTTTACATGCCAATTGCTCCAACTATGCACTCTTGTAGGGAAAAAGGTATTATGATTGGTTAAATAGAAAAAGATAAGTATTAAAATACAAGCTAGATATAAACACTTAGTAAAATTTCACATTGAGCTTGAATTGTAGGCACTTTAAAAATGCATTTTCGAGTCCAAAGTGATGCATGAAGTTATCTAAGGGTTCCCAAAAGTTTGGTAGCATTTGGAGCAATTTTAGGACCTTTGGAAGTGTCAAAAAACAGAGAGGGTGGCGATGCGTCGCCACCCAAGTGGTGTAGCATCGCCTAATGCTTAAGGTTTCAAAAACCCTAGCAAACGATGCATCGCGTGCATTAAGGTGACATGTTGCCTACTCGAATCCGTACAAGTTACGTAAAATGCTCTAAATTATGTGTTTTACAAGTCTAATCATATTGGTTAGACCTAATGACGATGCCTACTCTATATAAGGGTCAAAATAGTGTTTTGGAAGACTTGATCACTCTCTACAATCTCTCTCTACCCTCTCCCTCTCTCTCTCCATATCCAAGAATCTCAAGTTTTATCCAAGAACTCATAAAGAAAGTGCTTGACTTTGTGAGTTTAAGGCTTGTTCAATCTCAATCCTTATTTCCTCCTCAAAAAGGCATCAAACATCCATGATGGCTAGGAAATAAAGTATTAGGACATCGTTAAGAAATGTGTATAAGCCTTTGATTTTTTGTTTTGTTTTGTTCTAAGGATTTGCTCAAAGTTGGGGTTCTACAAGGGTTTTGAATGTTCATCAAGGTTGAAGAAGATCATTCACCAACTTGGGTTTGCATAATCTTTCTCAATCTTTATTTAGTCTCTGTCAATCCATTTTGTGTAGATTCTAAATTTTGAGGTGGTGTTATCTCACTCTCCCCCAACAAGAGAGCATCTCGGCTGAAGCCCACCTTGTCATGAGGGTGGAGGTGGCACTCCGACCGAAAGAGCCATTCACTCAAAAGAAGAAACCCTAAAACTAAGGGGAATGATACAAACAAGGGAGTGGGAGAGAAAAAGACGTCTTAATTTAATATTATGACATTCAACTACTTTTTCCTATTTTTTCACCATCCATTTTTGTCCCCTCTCATAGTTTTTAATCATCTCTTTTTACACCTTCCTTTCCATCTCTTTCTTAGGTGTCATTATTATATCATATATTCTTTGTTTTATGTGGCAAATGTGCATTATTTACTAACTATTGTTGGTATACTTGACCAAAAAAAAAATTAATTATTGTTCAAATCGGGTTAAACTTTTGTTATCATTCAGCCGAAGAGCTAATATCTATTGATGACCTTCATCTCACATTATTAAGCACTGTAATGCCATATTTTCAGTTTTCCTAATTACATGACTTTCTAGATTGTTTACCTCTACACCTTTTTGGTTGGGAAGTTTGGTTTCCTTCTCATTATCCTAGATCGAATATGTTTAGGCATATAAATGGGATGGGTCTGCCCCGCCTCGCTCTGCCCAGCTAACACTCTGGCCGCCCCACCCTGATTAGTTTCTTGAAGTGGGTTGGGTCACCCCACCTCGGTTTAATCGGGGCGGGTCTGCCCCGCCCCATTTGCCTCATTTAACTTTTTTTAAAAGAAACATTAAATTATAATTTTAGAATTCTCCCTAGGCCTAAATTTTTTTTTATTGCAATCCTTATTTTTTACACTTCGTATCAACTACACCCTCAAAAATTTTATTTTGTTTTTTTATTTTAAAATTTACAAAAATAAATACAAGAATCAGGATAAATTATATAAAACATATTTTTTAATATTTACAATTCTTTTATATAGTAGTTGTGGGATAAAAAATATATAAATCTTACACCTAAAGTCTATTAGAATTAAAGATATTCTAAACCACATATAAAATGTCAATTTTAAGTACTATGCATGTATGTAAGTAGCATGAGAGAATTGGATTAAATCATATCATTATATCGTCATTTATATCTAGAATTCGCAAAGTATAATAAGAGTTTCTCAAGAGAACAAAGTATAATAAAACTATCATATACAACATAGTGCTCCACTTATGGTGCTTCAAAAGAATCAAATGACTTTTTTCTTCTTCATTGACCTGCTACCTCAATCATCAAGATCAATTATGTATGGCTCCTACAAAAAATATATATGTATTAATAATAAAAGTTAATAATTTATTTGATGACTTATAAAAACTTAATTAATTACCATAGTTGGATCTGTATCATTGTCTTCATCATTCATGGTGACTAGTGGAGTCGCTTCTGTAAAGAAAATAAAAATAATTAATATCGAAATAATACATCAAAATATGAATATATATATATATATATAAAAAGATAAGTATATTTACCTTTTTTGTCATTTACCAACCAATTTTGAGTGCATATCAATGCTTCTAATGTAGAAGGATGAAGTCTTGCTCGGTGTGAACCCACATGTCTACCACCAGTACTGAATGTAGATTCCAAAACGATGCTAATGGACACAACAAATATATCTTTGGCAGTCATATTCAACACAGGATATTTGAGTCCTGTTACTTTCTAATAATTGCATATACCAAAGAACTCATCAATCCTAGGTATCAATTTCTCTTCCAAATAGAGTTCTAACTCTGACTTTACATTCTCTACACCATATGCAACTCTAACATATGTGTAATGACCCAAAAATGCTAATAGGGTTTAGTGCCCTGGTTTGAGTGCCGAGAGGGCATAATTGGATATATGTGTGATTAATCGATTTAAATGCGTGACTATGTGGCATGCATGATATATATATGATGATATGAATATATTTATATGCATGTTTATGAGTATTAGATATGCATGTAAGCCCATTACACAGGATATTTGAGTCCTGTTACTTTCTAATAATTGCATATACCAAAGAACTCATCAATCCTAGGTATCAATTTCTCTTCCAAATAGAGTTCTAACTCTGACTTTACATTCTCTACACCATATGCAACTCTAACATATGTGTAACGACCCAAAAATGTTAATAGGGTTTAGTGCCCTGGTTTGAGTGCCGAGAGGGCATAATTGGATATATGTGTGATTAATCGATTTAAATGCGTGACTATGTGGCATGCATGATATATATATGATGATATGAATATATTTATATGCATGTTTATGAGTATTAGATATGCATGTAAGCCCATTCTTGTTTATAAGGCCATATATGTAATTTGGCTCGTTAAGGGCATAAATGTGATTATATGTGTAGAATGGTTGAGACCACATTATTATGTGGATATATATTTGCAGTATACAGCTCGAGGTGATCCTAGTGAGCGGATTAGCATAATAGTCACAACAATGTTTAATTCCCGAGTCGGGGTGAACTTAAGGGTATTTTGGGAAATTTAAGGTATAATCGAGGTTTATCGAGTAACGAGTGAGTATTTGGTAATTAGTTGGACATGACAGGATTAATTGGAGAATTGGTAGGATGACTCGAGGAATTAGCGAGAATTGGGAATAATGATCATTTTTCCCTTAAGAGTAATTAGAGGGTTGAGTTGTCTTGAGGGGTATTTTAGTCTTTTGGTTAAAGTGTATATTTAGCTAATTCTAGGAATGGACAGAACCCACCAGAACACTTTCAAACATTTCCCTCAGCTCTCTCTCTCTCTCATACACGGTCTCTCTCTCCCTCTCTCTTGGGCTTGGAAAACTTTGAAGCTTTGAAGGATAAAGCCAGGGAATTGAGCTTGAGGATTGGGGAAAACCAAGGCTAGGATCAGTCAAAGAATTTATGAGGAGATTAGGCTATCAACTGAGGTAAGATTCTAAGTTTTAATTGATGAATTATGTTGGGTTTGGTTTGGTTTAAGGGTTCTTGGGTGGTTTCTGAATTTGTTATTTTAGGGAAGATTGAATTGGAATTTTAGGCTATATGTGTTGTTCTTGAAGTGATATTAAGAATTCTAGACTTGATATGGGTTTGGGTGTATAATTAGGTTGGATTCTAGGCCTTTGGGTTGGGAAAAAAAAGTTGGACACCCAGGGATTTTTGGGTTCACGGGGGCGCGCCGCGACCCAGTTCATGGGCGCCCAGGCCCGCATGCATAAAAGGCCCTGGGAGGGCTTGCTGATTTATGGGTGCATCGTGACCCTAGGGGGCAAGTCGCGGCCCGCCTCCCCCCAGAAGCAAGAGGTTGTGCCTCTGACTTGAGGCGCACCGCGACCCTCAAGGCCAGGTGGCGACCCGCCTAGGCAGCCATGGCCTAGGTTTGTTTTTAGGCTCAGGGAGGCTCCAGAATTTAAACTTAAGCGCTCAGGAAGAATTCTACTACCTGGTTTAGTAGAATTTGAGGTCCCAAAGGCTAGTATTTATTTCCAAAACATTTAATTAGATTAGAATTTGATAGTTATCCATTGTTGCTTGTGACTGGCTCAGGACTAAGGATCGTGCTCGGAACCGTTCTTTATCCATCGCTCGGGATTCTTGGTAAGAAAACTGCACCCAAGTGGTTGTGAACAGGACTGAGATTCCCTGTAATTGAACATGTGTATTCTGTGAATTATATATCTGTTATGTGTGATGTGAAAATACAGCCTGAGGGTGTCGGGGCTGATGATATGCTTACTAAACGCAGCTCGACCTAAGCAAGTCGGAATCAGCTAAATAACTAGAGGCCTTGGCCTAAGGGTGTCGATAGCTAAATATTTGTATTAAAGATTGAATTATATGTTTGAAAGTATATGTTTAACATTGCCTAGCTTAATACGTGTATTATGCTAATTAATTGAACTGATTGGATTGAAGTTTGTTACATGCTCTTGTTGCTGTCTATGCTTGTTGATTATGGTTTTCTTACTGAGCCTTGGCTCACGAGTGCTACATGGTACAGGTAAAGGCAAAGGAAAGCTGGACCAGCCATGAGTTTGAGAGCTTTGGGGCAGTATGTATATTGGCAACTGGTCGACCGCCATGGCCGAGGAATTTACAAGGATTAGAGCTCTAAATTGTATTTTACCATTTAGACTGGCTCGGGTTGTATTAACTTTTGAGGGTTGTTTCTGCCACGTAAACCTTAATTTTGGGATCCCATGTATCAAACTCCTATTTTAATGAAAATTAATCATTTTGCAATCAAAATCTTTTAACCCTAATATGTCAGATGACCTTAGAAACACATTTATATTCAAATGACCTGATTAGCAGGTTCTGCACTATTTTAAACACACAGTGTAACGGTCTTGGTTACCCAAGGCGTTACAATATGTGTCAAAGTTAGATAGATCATCCATTTGTGTTGGAGAAGATGCTGATACACTATCCATTTGCTGACTTCTTTCTCTGATATTAGGAAACATAGAACTGTACTCTTCTAGTAGCTCATAATAAAGCTTGTGGACCTTCTCAATTTCAATCTCATATTGACCATTTCCTTAAATGGTAGGAAAATAATATTCAATCAACATAAACTTATATCTTGGATCCAAAACAACTGCCACAGTCATAAGCCCATGAATTTCTTCCCAATAATTTTGAAACTTAGACATCATTTGAGTTGCCATGTCCCCAATAAAGGGCTAATCTACTGTCATCCATTACTACTCTTTCCCCATAATTTCCTCCTACAATGGTTACAAACTGCCTTCATTTTACCATCAATTTTTTACAATGTAAAATGATCCCATGCAGGAGATGTTCTCTTTCTTTTTGTACTTCTACTCTCATTTTCATCTCTTCTATTGCCTAGAGATTGTGTCTCTTGTGTATGTGTTGAATGAAAAAAATCAACATCATCAACAAAATTAGATTCAGTATCAGCTTAGGTAGACATGTTTAGAGTTCGTTCTAACCTACATTATATCCACATAATAACTAGATCAAAATCAAAATAATTATGCATGCAAAAAAAATTTTTAAATGATAACTAGATTTATAGAAAATCGGACAACATTTCCCCTATTGTATTTACCTAACCAACTAACAATATCAATGAAAATAATCAAACAACACACAAGTTTTAGATATATGTATTTTAATATATACATATTAGAATCATAATATGTAGATTGATCCTTGGACTTGGTCACAAAAATCTATCTGTTTTTTGTTTTTGAGGTATGTACGGACTTTACTAATTTGATTTTACAACTTTGAGCATGCAAAATAATATTCATAAATAATGTACAAACACAGGACGAAACCTTGGTATCAGAAAGCAATGGAGGTGGGGAGCCTATGGAGAACAATTTCCAATAGGTCCACTACCACTAGAAACGACACTACTTCCACATTAACGATATGGAAAACAATATCCAAAACGACAACATAAATGTCAAGTAGTAGTAATGGTGCAATGACACCAAATTCTAATAACAACAGACAAAATAAGCTAAGGAAGTGTAGCTCTCTCAAGGTGGCAACTTCATATAGACTAGGGTTTGCCTATGTGCACCCATATCATCCTACAATGAAGTGTTTAGAGCTGAGATGAACATTCCTCCTAGAAGGAGCAACAGCTTTCCCAGATCATCATCATCATCAAATAACAATAATAATAAGCTGAGTTCATCATCATCAGGTGGTCATCATCATCATCTTCAAGATCATAATCATCAGACTAGGGCTTCTACAAGTGGGGGGCATAGCATGGAAGGTAGAAGAGTGATATTCAAAGGGAAATCATAAAGTGAAGATGTTTTGATGAGAAGATTTGTGGTGGATGAAGAAGCTTCTATGATGCAACTCAGGAGAAGGAACCAAATGGAAGTCATTAGAAGAGGAAATCTCATGAGAAGGAAGAAGCTTGGCCCTAGTCCTCTTAGGAGAATGGTCATGGCTACAAAAACTACTACTACTACTCATCACTAAATTTGTTAATTCATTAATTTATTACTTACTTTTATATTATTTAAGCATTATTAATTAATGTTTCTTCACTTCACTTCACTTAACATTAATATATATGGGGAAGCACAATCTTTTTGTTCGTAATGATGATGGTGATGTGAAGAAAGAAAACCATAGACTTTCACTAAACAAACTCTTCCTTAATTTCTTTCTAAATGGACTAAAAACCAGAAAGGAACCAATACTAAAGGGGTGGTATTGAACCTGAAGATATAGAAGTTAGTAACAGCATATTGGTAATGAAAAAGTATTGATATTGATGGTTTCAATGCTAACAGATAACAACTTAAGCCAATATTAATTACTAATATTCTATCATTGTTTGTGATATCCTTGCTGGTAAGGGAGAAGAAGAAGAAGAAACGGAGTTAATGATTCAGAATGTTATATCTTTGCTTTTGCTTGATCAACTAAATCTAATTGGTACTGTTGGGGTAGCTAGTGAGAAAAGGAGTGGAAAATGTGGATTCAGTAATAGATGAGAGATATCATATCAGAAAAGAGAAATTGATCTTGAATATTATAGATTAAGAACATGGTTGAATGTGACACATGTCAATATATATACCTTAGGAACATTGATATTCATATACCATCAATTTTACATACAGATTCCACAAGTATCGAATATCTCAACTTGGACAAGATCTAGCTATATACATATAAATATGACAAATAGTACCACACAAACCCCATATATCGAACCCATCTTAATTACTTAGCTCTCTCTCTTAATAATAATCTTATTCATATACTCATATTTTATAGACAAAGGTCATTTGAATTACCAAGTGTTTTCCTTCCTGACTTCCTTCTTCACCTTCCTCTCAGCGTCTTCTTCAGCGAGTTTTTCTGCAACAAGCTTCTTGTGAGCTGATAGAAGCGGACCCTGCAATGCACACCCATTACATATATACAAGAAGCTTGTGTTTATACATATTTGTGTACATAACCCACAAATATATATATACACACCCATTTGCATTTGACGAAAACCACCCTTCCGCAAAACCCCTCAAGCTTCGATTTCATAGAAACCCCTCAAGCTTTACTCCCCGCCCAGGGAAGAAACCGAAGCATTTGACGAAAATAGCCTTCTGCAACCTCTTCTTCTTCGTCTTCGTTTCGCTTGGGGAATCAGGAGAATAAGGGTTTTCGTTTGGGGATGGCCTGAGAAAGAACATTTTGGCTCTGAGTATACGGTATACCCTGATTACACTGAAATACAGTATTTGTTTCGGGGTCCCGCCCCGCCCCGCCCCGCTCCAAAACCCCATTTTACCATGCATTAATATGTTCCTCTTTTATTCATGGGAAAATTACAAAACACACGACATTCTCTACAAAAATTCAAACGACTAAAATTATTATGATAAATGGGTGGAAATTACCTATTTTTATTTTTAAGATGTCTTTTGCAAGCCTACTTTATATAGTTTTTAGTTAAATAGTTTTTTTTATTAATGAAACTTTGTTATTATCCTTTTTACCTTTAAAATAATATAATATTAAATCAAAACAAAAAAACTCTAAAAACTATTTTCTTCTTCTTTCTCACTCATCTCACCCACCTACCCACAACCACCCTCTCCCTTCCCATCACCGCCACCGCCACCGCCACCACGCCTCTCCACAAATTTGGCCAACAATATTACTTTATATGAGTTTTTATTAAAAATAAGATTTGATGTTGTTTTTGTAGATTAAAAGTATAAAATGATTTTTTTAGTAGAATGAAAATATTAGTAAGGAATTGAGTTTATTTCTGGAGTTTTATGGAGCTTAAAGCTTGAAAATCTGAAAATTTTAATGGTGGTTTTGCCATTTTCGGGGATAGAGAAACCCAGAATTTTTCGACAACTTGCTAATTTTTCGACAGTTGTCTGATATTTCAGACTAGTTGTCTAAATTTCAGACTAGTCATAGTATATTTTCGACCACCAGTCTAAATTTTAGACCACATGTCTAATTTTCAGACAGCATGTCATTATTTCGACCACTTATCAAATTTTTAAACAAGGCGCCGAATTTTCATATTTTCATTTTCTTATATAATATTTTAATTTAAGTAATACCAATAATTTATATTTGTTTGTTTGTCGTATTTTTTATTCAGATGTCATCGAAAAACATTGTAATACTATGTGATGGATAATGGAAAAAGAATGAAGACTCATGGAAATTGATTTCAAATGGCTCACGATCAAGATCAAGTTTGGTACAAACTAACCTCACTTTTGAGGAGTTAGTTGAACATATTTATGAAGTTACAAAACTCGATCGCAACCTCTTCGATATAGAATTAACTTACAAGGTAACAACGATGGTGGAAATTGAACTGATTGCAATAAAGAATAGTAGAGACGTTGTTAGTTTCTTTACATGGCAAGAGCGTGATCTAATTCCATTATGTGTGGGTTTGATAAAGAAGATGGAAAATGCACTCACTAAGGATAAACTTGTTATCAATGTTGATTGTTAGGGTCATTTTAGGCTGTGTTTTTAGTTATTTAGGATTGGTTAGTGCAGATTTACGCTTGTTTTCTTTTTGTTTCAGGTTTTAATGGTCAAGTGCATACTATGGCATGAGATGAGAAGAAACATGTTAAAAATGATGAATAAGATGGATTTAGTGTTGATTGTGGAGTCTCAAGACATCATGTGTGGAAGATACTACATTAAAGAGGCTCAACACACGTCGTTTATGTTCTATAACGCAATTCTGAGACTTTATGCCACATTTTGACAAGTATTTAATCACTTTCTGGAAATACGTCTAGAAATAGAAGTTGTAGATATTTCTCTTAGCTTTCCACATATTTTTGAATCATTTAATTCGGAGTTATATTGAAGGAGCTATGACCAAAATACGATGAGCTAACGCTGCAAGCTGTTCAAAAAGAGTCAGTTTTATTCTGTGCAAAGTAGCGCCCCAGCGCTGCCGAGAAACAGAGAGCATATTTTGATGCAGGTTATAGCGCCTAGGCGCTACGTTTCAGCGCCCCAGCGCCATCAATTTTCCAGAAACGTGTTTTGAGACTTATTTATAACGCCTCAGCGCTATCCCGTAGCGCCCCAGCGCTAGGGTCCGTACGGAAACACAATTTAGGGGAATTTTCAGGGGTAATCTTGTCTTTTCATGAAAAAATGAATTAGGGTCTATTATAACTTGATTATTGACGTTTTGAGAGGGGGGAGATCAGATTAAGCAAGGAGGCTAGAGAGGAAACCACAAGAAAATCCAGAGTTCTTTTTCTTTTTCTTTATCTTTTGATTCTATGCTTATGTTTGATTTAGTCATGTTTATGAACTAAATTTCTGTTTAGGTTTTCTAATTGACTCTCTTGAAACTCTATTATGATTTAATGCAATTATCTATTTCCTCTTCATTCTGAAATCTATTCAATTTGGGTTTATTGTGTATGTATTTGACTGCGCATCTCTTACATATGATTTACGAATTTGAATCAAAATCTGAAAAGTGAGATTTGAATATGCTAAAATTGAATAGACATAGACTTCAATTTAGAACGAGAGTATCAAATTGGTTTATGTGATTGAGGGTTGTATTCACTGCTTCCTATTGTTTGAATTTACCATAGAAATATAGGGAATTCACACTAGGTTGGGTTTTCTATTTCTTAACTCGAATAGTTAACACTTTTGCAAACCTATCATTTCAGTGAAGAAGAGTTTCAGTAGTAATTACATTAAAGATTAATAGAGTGGATAGTAGAGAAGATTAGGATTCCTAATTGTTTTACAGTGAATTTAATCCAAGGTTTTGCTAATATTTGTTATTTTATTTAAATTTTTTATTACTGTTTCTGAATATTATAGTCTTTTGCTGTGTCTAAAAGAATCAAGAATTCTAATTGATCAAATAGAAAGAGAAATTAATTGACTAGTAATTGAGAATTCAGTCCTTGAGGACGATACTTGGTTTTTACCATATTATTACAAATTGCGACTGTGTGCACTTGCATAGCTTAAAAATTCGCAACATTGATTCTACTGCAAAGGTTGATTATATTACAGACCTTTCTAGTGATGATGATTTTGATATTGCTGGTTTAAACGATGATAATGATGTTGGTTTAGAAGATGATGATGATGATGAAAAATACAGTGATGTTGAAGAGGGGGAAAGAAACAATATTGATGATGTTCTTGTTGAGGTAAATTTGAATGTCTCATGTCATGAAAATAGAACTTTTGATAGTGCATACATATGTAATGTTCCTGATTCTAGTTCTGCACCTCACACTGTTGAAGAAAACCACGGTCCACTTCCTCATGTATGCCATGATGATCATTGTAATGAAACAAGTCATGTTAGTAGTACACCAAGCTCAAATGCAACAAGTACTATTGAAGAGATTTTTTGTGTCACTATTTTGTAGATAAGAAAGAGTTGAAGATGAAAGCACACATGCTTGACCTTCCCATTAATATTAAATGAATAGGGAACAAAACAAACAAAATTCATTAAAAAATTAACCCAAGGTGTGGCAAAACCAAGTTTGAGCATGACCATCTCTAAGAAAGACCATTCAACTCAATCATATGTCTTACTCATATCCAATTTCATTACTGAAAAATATTTATTTCCCTGGTTTTGTGCACATGTGGTCTAAAACTAATGCAAATTATGCAATGAATTCCCAAAGTAGAGATTTGTATTTTTCATATAATGCTCTACGGTTCAATGCAATATTATTTTGTATATATGTGATTTTGATGCTTCAAAATAATCCTAAAATAGTCAGACCTACTACTTTGGATAGTTGAAATTATATCATAACCTTTCTTAGTAGTTTTACTAGGATATCCACCACTCACTCCTAAATCATCAAGTGATGGTTGGTTAACAAAATTTTATTTGAAAAATATTAATTATAATCCAATAATGACGATATGCACTTTATTTAGCTTTAATTATTGGACCGTTTATTTGGACATTTTCACAATTTTAGACCGGTAGTCGAAATTATTAGACAGACAGTTGAAATTTCAGACAACCAGTCGAACTTTTGAAATAGGCAGTCTAAATATCAAGCCAACTGTCGAAATCATTAGACAGGCAGTCAAAATTTTGGACAGCCTGTTGAAATATTGATACAAGTATTTTAAATGTTAGACTGTATGTCGAAAATGATACAGAACCTCTCAAAATTAATAATAACCTGTCAAACTATCAGATGAATGAGTGTCATGAGCAGCTCCTAACATCAACAAATCCCACATTCTCTCAAGAAATTCCACTAACTTCAAAAGACCTTCAAGAATTTCCTCAAGTGTGTTCTTTAGAGTAACCAAAAGTGAGAGTGAGAGGGGATGAACATGAATCTGCTAAAGTGTTTAGCCCAAAGCCCCATCTTGACTTAGTTCCAAATCCAAAAAGACATTTTTCCTCCTAAGCAAACTCAATTCCAAAACCAAACTCGTCTGAAATATCGACAGCTAGTCTCATATATCGACAACATGTCTAAAAATTTTGATACCTCGTCTAAAATTTTGGCAGCCCGTCTAAAACTTTCGCCACCTCGTCTGAAATTTCAACAACCTGTCTAAAACTTTCGACAGGTTGTCTGAAATTTCGACAAGTTGTCTAATATGTTTGAAATGTCCAAAAAGGCTCCAATAACACAATAAAACAAGATATATCTTAATTAACATTTTATAAACTTAAACAAAACTTAATCTTAATGAGTAGTAAATATTTCATTCAAACTACTATGATGATCAACTATTATGATCAATGGATCTAATGGATTCTAATCTTTATCAAACTACTATGATGATCAAGGATTGGGTGGTAGGTATTCTATTGAGGTATTACTATGATTATTATCTTTATACTATTAGAACAACACTTTATCATGTAGAATTGGATCTTAATTATACCTTTTTGACAATTAGTCGTGAGTTTCGACAACTTGTCTAAACATTTCGACAGGTAGTCTCAAATTTCGACAACATGTCTAAACATTTTCACAGATTGTCCAAAAAGTTTGAAAAGTACAAAAAGGCTCCAATAACTATATAACAATATATATATATATATTAATTATAATATCGTAATTAAAATTTTATAAAGTTAAACAAAACTTAATATTTATGAGATTATGGTGATTACAAATTGAGTGGTACATATTTCAATCAAACTACTATGATGATCAAGGATTGGGTGGTAGATATCCTATTGAGGTACTATTATGATGATTATCTTCATAGTATTAGAACAACACTTTATCGTGTAGAATTAGATCTTAATTATAATTTTTTGACAATTACTCGTGAGTTTTGACAAATTGTCTCAAATTTTGACAGGTAGTCTCAAATTTCGGCAACATGTCTAAACATTTTCATAGGTTGTCCAAAAAGTTTGAAATGTATAAAAAGGCTCCAATAACTATATAACGATATATATTAATTATAACATCCCAATTAACATTTTATAAAGTTACACAAAACTTAATCTTTATGACTTTATGATGATTACAGATTGAGTGGTACATATTTCAATCAAACTACTATGATGATCAAGGATTGGGTGGTAGATATGCTATTGAGGTACTGATATGATGATTATCTTCATAGTATTAGAACAACACTTTATCATGTAGAATTGAATCTTAATTATACCTTTTTTACAATTAGTCGTGAGTTTCGACAACTTGTCTAAACATTTTCGACCACCTGTCTATATATATCGACATGTTGTCTTATAATTCAACAACCTATCTAAAATTTTTGACCACCTGTTTGTATATTTCGATAGGTTGTGTTATGTTTTAACAATTTGTCTAAAATTTTCGACCACCAGTTAAAAATTTTGATATGTAGTCTAAAACTATCAACAACCAATTTCAATATTCAGACAACCTAGTTAAAACATTACATATCAAACCAAGTCCAAAATATGAAATCACACAATATTATCAAAACATTACATATCAAACCAAGTCCAAAATAAATCCAAAAACAATCATTTCTTGCATGTGGTTTTGTTGTGTCCATAACATCCACAATTGAAACATTTCCGTTGCTTTTTTCCCCCATCAACATCAAAAACCTTACCCTTTACTTTCTTTGATGATAATTCAGGTGCAGAATTAGTCTTCTCCTTTGGAAACTCTCATCTCGAAGGAATTCGTTTATTCTTTGGTCTCCCTGGGGGAATTAACTTTGTTGGTTTGATAACAACTTGAGACTTAACCTCTTTTGGAAGATGTCGTTCTATCTCAGGTGGTAAAGGGTAAATAGATTCTACACAGCCATCCTCCAAAATTAAGTCGTGTATTTTGAGCATAGACTATATACATCTACTCCACGATACATTGTCACAGCGACACCGTGAGCACATGGAATCTTATCAATGGCAAACTCTCGACATGTACAAGAATGTTGCAATCATTTTCGTTAGCTTGCAATTGCCATGTAAATAAACTAACAATGTCTCTACTTTTTTTTATTACAATTGGTTCAATCTCCGCCATTGTCGTTATCTTGTAAGTTAATTTCATATCGAAGAGGTTGCGATCGATTTTTGTAACTTCATAAATGTGTTCAACTAAGTCCTCATAAGTGAGGTTAGTTTGTACCAAACTTGATCTTGATCGTGAGCCATTTGAAATCCATTTCCATGAGTCTTCATTCTTTTTCCACAATCTGTCACATAATATTACAATATTTTTTAATGACATGTGAAAAAAATAATAATACAATAAACAAATATAAATTACTAGTATTACATTGATTGAAAATTTATATAAAAAATTAAAATCAAGCTGAAAATCTAAAAATTCGACAATCTGTCTAAAAATTAGACAACTTGTCTGATAATTCGACAACCCGTCTAAAAATTCGACAGGTTATTGAAAATATACGACGATCTGTCTAAAAATTAGACTACTTGTCTAAATTCGACAGATGGTCTAAAATTTAGACAGGTGGTCGAAAAAATATGACTACTGGTCTGAAATTTAGACAGCTGGTCTAAAATATCAGACTCATTGTCGAAAAATTAGACAAGCTGTCAAAAAATTATGGGTTTCTCTATCTCGAAAATGGCCAAAACCACTATTAAATTTTTCAGATTTTGAAATTTTAACCTCCATAAAAATCCAGAAATAAACCTAAATCCTTACTTATATTTTCAATATACTAAAACAATCATTTTGCATTTTAAATATACAAAAACAATATCAAAAATCTCATTTTTCATAAAAATATAAACTAACATTTTGAATGGGTGGTGGCCAAATTTGTGGAAAGACGGTGGCAGCCGATGATGAGCAGTGTTCGCCGGCGGTGGCAGCGGCAAGGGGCAAGGGTCGCTGGTGGTGATGGTGGTGGCGGCAGGATGAGAGTGGATGGTTGTGGATGGGTGTGGGTGGATGGGTGAGAGAAAGAAGATGATAGTTTTTAGGGTTTTTGTTTTAATTTATTATTATTTTATTTTAAGGGTAAAATGGGTAATACATAAAATTCATTAATAAAAGAGGTCATTTAGCTAAAAACTATTGAAACTAGGCCAAAGTGCAAATTGCACTATAAAAAGAGGCTATTTTTCCAAGGAGCCCATATTATTATTATTATTATTATTATTATTATTATTATTATTATTATTATTATTATTATTATTATTATTATTATTATTATTATTATTATTATATGCTTTACATGATTTTTTTAATTAAAAAGTCTAAATTATGTATAAGAAAATTTATCTTTTGTGTAAGACTTATTTTGCCCAATTACTCGTTTGAACCCTTTATTTTTAAAAATTAACTTTTAGACCTCGTGTTTTGTCAAAATATTAAATATAGGAATGGACAGATTGATTATTTGAACATTTCCCGTTTTGACCATTTATTTTTAAAAATTAACCTTTGGACAATGTATTTATTCAAAATGTTCAAAATTCTTTATAAAAAATTAAATTATATATATTATGTTTTATGTAATGGTTCACACCATTTGAACCTTGTATTTTAGCCAATTACTCGTTGGGACCTTTATTTTTAAAAATTAACTTGTGGACCTCAAGTTTTGTCAAAAGGTTATGTTGACTGCATTTTTAGCCAACGACGTGAGAACGTCAAATACGACAAACCTTCAAGAGAAATAAAAACGACACAGACGGTTTAAACAGGAAAAGTAAATAACACAGGAGATTTTTATAGTGGTTCAGCCCCGATTGTCGGTAATAGCCTAATCCACTTAGAGTTGTGATTTATTGATCCGTACTCAAGATCAGATGGATTAAGCCAACTGAGTTTCTTTAGTACAGATTGCAAAAATACAAGAATTCTCTCAAATGCCAGCACTTTCTCTCTCTAGAATACTCAGACCCAAATTTTCTCTCTCTAGAAAGAAGAAGTAGAAGAAGCCCCTCTCTCATCCCTTAAGCCCTCTATTTATAGGCTTAGGGTCATACAAACTGATATCCCTTAGAATTGGGATATTTTATTATATTTATTACATTTAAATTACAAAAAATACTCAAAATGTAACCAAACCCCCCATTTGTGGGAAGAATGAGAGATTCCCGCGTATCTTGTTGAAGCTGTTTCTGGGAATCTTGACTCAGTCCTCCTCTAGCTAGTTGATCCACCTCTCCTACTGACCACCCATGCAAGTGCTGGTCGGACATGTGCATGGTGGTAGGACAAACATTTGTTGGTCGGACGTGCATGGTGGTAGGACATGCATGGTGGTAGGACATGCACTTCTCTCCTCTATCATGGCACTCTCCTCTAGCATGCCATGTTTCTCCTCGGACCAAATCCTTGGGGTCTCCTAGGACCACCCTCTTGGGGTCTCCTAGGACCACTCTCTTGAGTTCTCCTCGGATGCACTCTCCTTAGCTCTCCTAGGATGCATTCTCCTTAGCCTCCTAGGATGCATTCTCCTTAGCCTCCTAGGATGCACTCTCCTTAGCCTCCTAGGATGCACTCTCCTTAGCTCTCCTAGGATGCATTCTCCTTAGCTTTCCTCGGACCAAGGTGCACTTGGCTTGGTTATGACATCTTTCAAGCAGTCCAAATTCTTCGTCAGTCTACCGGGTCCCTTTATCACAACTCTGAGGAGTCAATGTATTTATTGACTATTAATGTGTCTTTTACTGATCATGCACTGCCACTTGTCACCTTTATTGCCACGTTATTGATCTCCAATTTTTGGGTATAACAGGTTAAAAATAGGAATAAATAGATCAGTTATTTGAACACTATATTTTGGTCGATTACTCGTTTTGATTCTTTATTTTTAAAAATTAACCTTTTGAGCATGTATTTATTCAAAATGTTAAATTTTTTTTATAAAAAGTAAATTATACAAATATATATATATAATTTATGTTTTCTATAGGGGTTCAAACCAATTTGAATTTTGTATTTTAGTCGATTATTCATTTGGACTCTTTATTTTTTAAAATTAACTTGTGGACCTTGTGTTTTGTCAAAAGGTTGATTACCTGTTTGGATCCTTTATTTTTATGAATTAACATTTGGATCTCGTGTTTTGTCAAAAAGTTAAAAATACAAATAGATAGATCATTTTTTTTATTATATATAGATATTTTTAATCGACATCTACTATTATTTTTATTAAAATAAAAATGAGAAAAAAAAAGAAAATAGATAGAGTTTTTTCCTTAATTAATTAATAGCCATAAATTAGAATAGTAAAATAAAAAATGAGAAAAGTTAACGGTTACTTATATTTATAATTTAATTAAACAATTTTCGTAATTAAATATCTAATCAAATTTGAATTCAAATTAAAAAAATGTGAAAAAAGAAGAAAATAGAAATGGTGCTTTAGAGCAATTTTAGAGTGCCACATCATATAAATATATTAGAAAATATACCTACCTTCGCGTATTTTTTTTATAATAATTTTAAATATATATTTAAGGTAATTTTATATTTTTTTTGATAAATAGTATAAGTTGAATGTATTGGAGATTTTCTTGCAATAACAATTTAGAGTTACTTTGTATGAATTATGGTTTTTTTATTCATATGTATTATTTTGAAATGTAGTAATATTTATTCTTACCTCTGTAGAATTTTCCATCAACTGGACTACAGAACAATCAAATGTCTCTTCTACTACTTCTCCAAACATAATAGCATCGAGCTTTCTAGTATCATCTTGTAGTTGCACATATGCCCTAGCACTTAGAATGTATTTAAATATATTAGTTTTAATGTGAATATTAATAATTTTTTTATTATTTACTAATTTAAATAAAAAGTACTCACTGTGGTGTGGGGGTCCCTCGCTGTTTGCAGTTTGGATTTTCACAAATAATTATTTTGTCATACTTATGTTGTATTTTTCTATGGCCTGTTGCACACGACATGTAATAGTACATTTAGGCAGAATCAATTATATTTATCTTTGCTTCCATCCAAAAGTATGTTTTCTACATAAAATAAGAATTGTTCTTTAGAAAGTTTAAAATTGTATTTTGTTATTAAACTTAAATAAAAATAGTAATATTTACCTCCATAGGTTGCAAAGCCTTCATCGCACAGGGAATATCACAAATCTTTACGATTTTTTGAAGTCCACAGATGATAGAGTAGTAGATGGATGTGCCAACGATGTTTCAATGATACTTTTGATTTTCAGTGTATTATTATCCGCCCTTTAGAATAAAAAATGAATAGTAATACAAGTTAATAAGTATAGGAAGATTATATGAAAATAACATGTAACGACCCAACTAACATAAAGACCTCGAACCATTAAAACTACAAAGCATAACTACTATTTTGGAATACATACATAAGATAATATAACTTTATTAGAAAATCTAAAATAAGGGATCCCATTGTTATTACATAAGGAAAACAAAATATTTAATTAATTGTTCAAATACTAACTGCGGAAATAAAACATAAATACATAATTTAAAAAAAAAACTGGAAACAAAGCGTCATCCTCAATCTTTCCCATCAGTCCATTCATTCAGTTCTCGCCCAATACACATGCCAAAGCTGCCATGGATCCATCCCGCCTTCCAAGCTTATTTTCTAGCACCATCTAAAATAAAAAAGAATGAGCCTAATGCCCAGCAAAGATAATCTACTAAAACATACCATAAATCATAAGACTAAAAACATAAATCATAAAACATATGACGTAAAAATTTAAATCATAAAACATAGGACTACTGTAATGCCCTACTACCTTAGAGTCGTTACTAAGTGACTTTAAAACGAAAATTGTGCAACTAACTGACTCTACGAGGTTTCTAAAACCAAAAGTGTGACTTGATCAGAAGTTAAGGCTGTAGTCTTTGAAAATGCTTAGTTTCATTGAAAACATTAAGTGTCAAACATCTGGGATCCCAAAATAAGGTTTACAAAATATTTACAACTCAAAAATAGATTTACA
This sequence comes from Humulus lupulus, assembly GCF_963169125.1. Classification (NCBI taxonomy): domain Eukaryota; kingdom Viridiplantae; phylum Streptophyta; class Magnoliopsida; order Rosales; family Cannabaceae; genus Humulus; species Humulus lupulus. The sequence goes on along the minus strand of NC_084796.1, from coordinate 116,703,786 downwards.
CCTGGTTAACTATCAAAAGAATAAGTTAATACAGCCATATACAAAATGCCCCCAACCAAAGCAGTCGGGCAGACCGAACATGTACGCGCCGCCCCCACGCTCTCCATACTCATGGCCGGTTGACTGACTCTTTGCTTTTACCTGCCACACAGAGCACCCGTGAGCCGAAGCCCAGCAAGAAAACTCATACAGTATATAACATATGCATAAAATATAGCTGACATATAAACCACTGATAAATAGGAAAACCATCAGACTGAACAAACACGGCCATGCCGCCCCAGAGGCCTTACCAAAGCCTGGGGTCTCGGTCCTTACCGTAAGGATAACTCATGTATCCATTGGGTCCCACCCTAGCTATAAGCACTCCATGTGCTAAGTGTTACTTCCGGCCCCAAGGCCGTACTCAGCCTTCGCCGCTCTCGGCCTTAGCCGTTCATTTCATTATAATCACACATATAGTACATTTCGAAATAATCATTCAAACATATAATAATTCATCTAAGGTTATAAATTCGCACGTGATACAATCTAGGGCCATGCCCTGCAACAACACTGTGGGCCCATGCCTTGTTCTCGGGTACTACGGTTTTCTTACCTTTCAATACGATAGCTTTGATCACCTGACTCCTCGAGCACGATCCCACTCGAGCCCTAGCGCTCACCTAAACAAAATCCATAAGTCAAAGTCATTACCAAACCTTAAGTCCAAAACCTAGCCTCGGGACCAATCCCGAGCCCCCGGGAAGTCCTAGATCCACAAAACAAGGTGGCGGAATCGAGCCCCGAACCCTAGGTCAAAATCCCTCAAAAATAGCCCAAAAACCCCTTTCTGGGAATAGTGCAGCGCTACAGCGCTCTAAAGAGGGCGTTATAGCGCTACAAGCAGAACCACACATCCCCAGAAACAGGGCCTAGCGCTACAGCGCCCAAAGACTAGCGCTGTAGCGCTAGTTGCAGACTGGCAACACCCAAAATCGTTTTCTGCGATTTCTTTCAACCATTGCAACCCCAAACTTGTCCAAATCTTTCCCAAACCCAAAAACAAACTTATCAACACCTCACACTCATCCCAAGCATCCCAAGAACTCATAACCCAAGCTCAAGCAACCCAAAACTCAAGATCTACCATAATGAACCCTAAACCCAGAAATTCAGTCAAACATAAAAGTTAAAGACTTAGAAATCATACCGTGGATGGAAATTCGACCTTGAGTTAAACCCTAGACCTCCTTAGCTTGCTCCTTCTCAACCTTGGCCTGAATTCCCCTAAAATCCCCATCAATTCAGCTTAGTTACACAGCTCAAACCAGTCAAACCCTAAAACTGAAACTTCTAAAAACTTACCTCAATGTTTGATGTGTTCTTGCTAATCCCTTGCCAATCTTCAAGTCTAGCTTAGGATCCTTGATGCTCAGCCTATCCTAGCTCGCCACTGAGCTTAACTCCAAGAAAAATGAAGGGAAATAGTGGGAGAACCACAAACCGATCCTTTGAAGAAAACCCACACTATTTTTTCTCTCTTTTTTTTTTCTTCCTTCTTTCTTTCTTTTTCTTCCTTCTTTCTTTCTTTTTCTCAGCCTTATAACTCTATTCTACCAATCCCACTAAATATAAAGCTTCATTTAACTTATCTCTAAAAATCCTAAAGACCAAAATGCCCTCCCTATTAATTCTAAACCTTTTTGTCCATGTAGGGCCATTTTAGTCATTTTACCCAATTCCCACTAATTCCTCGAGTGTCTCTAATAATTTCCCGCTTGCTACCTAATACCTGATTAATCACCAAATATACATTCCTCATCATCAAGATTAACCTCAATATATTTTCCAAATTCCCATTTAAACTCCCCAGGCTTGACCCAAGCCGGGTATAAATTCCTGCTTTGACTTTTCCGCTAACCTGCTCATTCTAGGATCGTCTCGAGTCACAGATCACAGAAATCAACACAGCCATGCCCAAAATGGCCAAATTACAATTATGCCCTTTCTAACACAATCAGGTCTACATGCATACTAATACACATAGCCATGCATCTCAAATAGTCAAATAGTCATATAACATGCTTTAAATCATAATCATGCATTTTACTCAATAAAGGCACGCACACAAATCCCATTATGCCCTCCAGGCACACTAATCAAGGCCCTTAAGCCTTATTAACGAATTTAGGTCGTTACAACTACAATATTAATGGCCATTAACTCATTACCATAGTATGTGATAGAAACTATTTAGGTCCTCTTGCTACTATTCAAGGTAGGTTTAAACACAATATAGTATATGATAAACCATCTAGGTCCTCTTGCTACTATTCGAGGTAGGTTAAATCATAACTATAATCTACGATAATGATAAAAATCTTGGGATTTGCTTATTTCCTATCTAAGCAACTACATTTTCCACGCGACTACAACATAAAACATATAGCACATAAACATGATTGTAACACATAAAATCTAACCTATTTTCCTTACCAAAAATTGGGATATTGGAGACAAGAGCGGGATTCAAAACTCCTAAAACCAAACAGTAAAATCATAAGTTTTCTAAAGAAAAGAAGAAGTAGAAAAGAAAATATAAACCATCAAGATAAGAACTTACCAAAAAATCTTAAGTTTCAAGAAACTCAACACCTAACCAAAAGCCATTATAACAAGTTAGGATTTGAAAAAAAATGAAAAGAATAAGAGGAACTATAATGAACTAAACCTGAGGATAAAGAATACCTTGGATATATTAGAACTTCGATCTACACCTCAATACAGAAATATCACTCTATCTTACTTCCCAAGTGTTTAGAAAAGCTTAGATTGGAAAGATTTTAACCACAAAACCCTAGTGTTTCTCTCTAGAATGAACTTAGCAGCTTGAGGCTCTGAAGAATGCTTGAATGATAAAGCAAACGGTTGAGTGAAAGGTCATATTTCTCGAGTTCAAGGAGTGAAACAAACTCCTTTTAAAATGAATAAATAATTGAATAAAAATGGAATTTTATGCTCAACAGATGCCCAGAACTCAATCAAAAACGTTCAAGAGCAAGTCCACGTTGTTGAGGGTTGTTTCTAGCTCAGATTCCACGGACTTTCAAAATATGTGTGTGAAGTCGATATATCGCCCCTATAGGCGATATATTGCTTCCCCCATATTCCTGAGCCTTCATGGTTTCGTTCGTGCGAAGTCGACTTGTTTTCTATATCAATCGTAGGCGATATATCAGCCCTGCAACGCCCTACTACCTTAGAGCCGTTATTAAGTGAGTTTAAAACACAACTGTGCAATTAACTGACTCTACGAGGTTTTCAAAGACCAAAAGTGTGACTAACCGGAAGTTAAGGCTGTAATCTTTGAAAATACTTAGTTTCATTGAAAACTTTAAGTATCAACATCTGGGATCCCAAAAATAAGGTTTACAAAGTATTTACAACTCAAAAATAGATTTACACTTGATTGACTATCAAAAGAACAAGTTAATACAGCCATATTCAAAATGCCCCCAACCAAAGCAGTCAGGCAGGCCGAACATGTACGCGCCGCCCCCACGCTCTCCGTACTCATGGCTGGTTGACTGACCCCTTGCTTTTACCTGCAACACAGAGCACCCGTGAGCCGAAGCCCAGCAAGAAAACTCATACAGTAAATAACATATGCATATAATATAGTTAACATATAATCCACTGATAAACAAGAAAACCATTAGACTGAACAAACACGGCCATGCCGCCCTAGAGGCCTTACCAAAGCCTGGGGTCTCGGTCCTTACTGTAAGGATAACTCATGTATCCATTGGGTCCCACCCTGACTATAAGCACTCCATGTGCTAAGTGTTACTTCTGGCCCCACGGCCGTTCTCATCCTTCGTCGCTCTCGGCCTTAGCCGTTCATTTCATTATAATCACACATATAGTACGTCTCGAAATAATCATTCAAACATATAATAATTCGTTTAAGGTTATACATTAGCACGTAATACAATCTAGGGCCATGCCCTGCAATAACACTATGGGCCCATGCCCTGTTCTCGGGTGCTACAGTTTTCTTACCTGTATCCCGAGCTTTCCGATGCACCAAGGTCACAAGCACGGTCCTCTAGCACGAGCCTTTCCAAAATCCTAGTCACAACACACATAAAACACTTTTAATACTAACGAAACCCAAAACCACTTTCCGGGACCAATCCCGCACTCTCAGGACCTCCAAATTCATAAAACAATGCATCGAAAACATCCCCCGAGCCCCCGGAACAAATGCCCAAAATTGCAAAATTTCCCATCCTGAAAATAGCCTAGCGCCGCGGCGCTACCCGTGAGGGCCGCGGCGCCCAGAGAAGTCAGAAAGCCCCCCCCCCCCTGACTCAGCCTCGCGCCGCGGTGCCGAAGAACAGGGCCGCGGCGCCCCTATGCGAACCCAGAAATTCAGGGTTTTTCTCCTGCAATTCCCTCCTCCAAAACACCTCTAAACCAACCCAAACACATATCTCAACCCCAAAACTAAATTGAAACCTCAAATGAACCATCTAACAACCTATATACACTAGCATCAAGATCATAAACACAATCACACCCAAAAACCCACACCTTTGATTTCAACTTCAGAAAATTTAAACCCATAGCTCAAAACTTAAACCATGCTTCAATTTCTTAAACCAAAACATAAACAAACCTAAAAATTGCATAAAATCCTTACCTCAAGTGGAGAATACAACCTTAAGCTTCTTTGATTCTCCTCCTAAATTCCCACTTCAGCCCCTTCTACTCTTCTTCTTCTTTTTCTTCTTCTTGCCCTAGCTTTTTCTTTCTTCTAGTTTTTCTTCTCTTCAATTTTTATCAAAACCATCATATAACCCAAAGCCCAAACCGTGTACCCCAATATCCCAGCTGCAAATTGTCTAAATCCCTTGCCAAAAGACCATTTTACCCCTTCCTAATAATCCTTCCTAACTAAACCTTCAAGGGCACTCAAGTCCTTTCACTTCTATTTCAATTCTACCATTTTCTATCTAAAACTTGTTACTCAAAGCAGTTACAAACGGTTACACAGGTTACTCAATTGCCAATAACTATAACCATTAGTTCTCAATTCAACTTACAAAATTCCTAAAGTACCCCTAGGCCCCTTCCGAGTCGGGTACAAAATCCCGTTGTGACTTTTAGACTAATAGCTCACTAGGACCGTCTCGACGCGTGCATCACAATTAAAACACCACACTCACGTGGTACAAATCACATAATATAATTATCACATTTATGCCCTCAACGGGCCAAAATCACCAATTTACCCCTAACATACAAACGGGGCCCACAAGCATAAATATACAACCTAATCATGCATTCTAATCACATAATCAATCAAATTCATATATTATCATGTTAATTCATTTATTGCCCTCCAGGCACGCTAAACAAGGTCTTAAACCTTATTAGCAACTTGGGGTGTTACAGGCCCCTATAGCTGCGATGTATCGGCATACGGTGATATATCAAACACATTTTTGCACACTTTCAGCACACTTGAATTTGTTTAAACAACTTTGACTGAGTAAAACATGATCCTAACAACTGAGGGAAGGTTCTAGACTTTGTTAATTTATTCATCTAAAATCCTTAAATCCTTAATAAACATGCATGTGACAAGTGTCACGTTCTTAATTATTCTATCTAAACCTTAGGTTATCATAAATATCATTTCTAGGACCATCTACATTAATCAAACCTTATGTTAAAATTAATATTTCTAAATTATAGGCTAAACTTATAAAATCCATAACTAGCTCTATGAGTTTCCAACTATATCCCGGCTTGAACCAATAACCATGAAAACTAAAATACTTAGGTACTACTACTATTATCTAGCTAAGTAAAATTCCGAGATGCTACAATTCTCCCCTACTTAAAAGAATTTCGTCCTCGAAATTTAGTTACCAAACAATTTCGGATACCATGCTCGGATGTCTTCCTCCAACTCCCACGTTGCCTCTCGTTCTGTACTATTACTCCATAAGACCTTGACTATTGGAATACTCTTAGACCGTAATTCCTTCACCCCCTTCTCTAGGATGTTAACCGGTCGTTAGTCGTAACTCAGGTCTTTTTGAAGTGCTAATGTATCGTACTTGAGAACGTGGGATGGGTCTGACACATATCTACACAACATCAAGATGTGAAACACATTGTGGCCATCGGTTAGAGCTGGCAGTAGGGCTAATCTATATGCTACTGGTCCCACCTTGTCCAATATCTCAAAAGGACCTATAAACTGGGGACTAAGTTTGCCTTTCTTCCTAAACTGCTTCACTCCTTTCATAGGAGATATTCTTAAGAAGACATAATCTCCGACTTTGAATTCCACATCTCGTCGCTTGGCATCCACATAACTCTTTTTTCGACTCTGAGCAATGAGCATACGCCTTCTAATCAACTCCACTGCATCTTGAGCCTTCCTAACAGCTTCGGGTCTAAGAAGTTGTCTTTCTCCTACCTCGTCCCAATGTAATGGCGACCGACGCTTCCTTCCATAAAGTAGCTCATAGGTTGTCATATCGATAGTTTCCTGGTAGCTATTATTGTAGGAGAAATCTATAAGTAGCAAATACTTACTCCACGATCTTCTGAAGTCTAGTACACAAGTGCACAACATATCTTCTAAATTTTGTATGGTACGCTCGGACTGTCCGTCAGTCTGAGGATGAAATTCCATACTGAGACTTAGCTTGGTACCCATGGCTTGTTGCAAGCTTCCCCAAAATTTTGATGTAAACACTGATCCTCTATCAGATACTATGATCTTAGGGATTCCATGCAATCGTACAATTTCTCGAACATAAATGTCTGCGTACTAGTCCGCAGTGTACGTAGTCTTGATAGGCAGGAAGTGAGCTGACTTGGTGAGTCTATCTATCACAACCCAAGCCGAGTCATGTTGCTTATTTGTTTGTGGTAATCCATCATGAAGTCCATGGTTATGTCTTCCCACTTCCATTCCGGAATACTAAGCAGTTGCAATAAACCTGGGGGTCGCTGATGTTCCGCCTTCACTTGTTGGCATATTAGGCATTTGGACACATATTCTGCTACGTCTTTCTTCATTCCCGGCCACCAATATAGTGTTTTAAGGTCATGAGTCATCTTTGTAGACCCCGGGTGAACTGAGTATGGAGTAGTGTGTGCCTCTTCTAAAATCTTCATCTTAATCCCAAAGTCATTCAGCACGCACACCCGGCCTTTATATCTCAAGAACCCATGTCCTGATATAGAGAAATATGTAGTCTTGCCTTCTTTGACTGCAGCCATATGTGATACTAATGTGTCATCATGCCCTTGCCCGATCCGTATATCATCTAGTAAACTCGGCTGGATGGACAAGTTAGCCAGTTGACCCATGACTATTTCTATTCCGACGTTAATCAGCTCTTGTTGTAGCGAATTTTCTATTCCGGATAATGCTGCCAGATTTCCGTAACTCTTCCGACTTAACGCATCTGCAACTACATTCGCTTTTCCTGGGTGGTACAGGATTTCGCAGTCATAATCCTTTACTAGTTCTAACCACTTGTGCTGCCTCATGTTGAGTTCCTTTTGTGTGAAGAAATATTTTAATCTCTTGTGGTTCGTATAAATCTCACACCATTCTCCATAAAGATAGTGGCGCTAGATTTTCAATGCGAAGACCACCGCTGCCAACTCCATATTGTGTGTTGGATATCTTTGCTCGTATTCCTTCCGCTACTTTGAGGCATAGGCTATCACCTTATCATTTTGCATGAGCACACATCCCAAACCTTCCTTGGACGCATCACAATATACTACAAACTTGTCGTTGGGTGTCGGTACGCAAAGTACTGGTGCTGAGCATAATTTGTCTTTGAGCAACTGGAAGCTCTCTTGACATCTATGCGTCCAGATGAACTTTTGTTGTTTCTGGGTTAGGATGGTAAGCCGAGTGGCTATCTTAGAAAATCCTTCTACAAATCTCTGATAATAGCCTGCTAGCCCGAGAAAATTTCTAACCTCTGATGCATTTTTAGGTTTTGGCCAATCCTTCTGTAACGACCAAAAATTACTAATAAGGCTTAAGGACCTTGATTAGTGTGCCGGGAGGGCATAATTGGAGGTTATGTGAATCAATAGTGTGAGGATGCATGTTTATGAGTATTTGGTGAGCATGCGGGCCCTGTTCGACTGGTAAGGGCTTAATCGTAATTTTGGCCCGTTAGGGCATAAACGTAATTGTGTGTGATAAATTGTTGAGACCACATTATTATGTGGATAGGTAGATATATATAAGTGAAATATGTGAGAACCAGATTATTATGTGGATAAATATGCAGCCGGTGACATGGGGCGATCCTAGGGAGCTAGATAGCAGGAAAGTCACAATGGGGCTTAATGCATGACTTTGGGCAAGTCAGGGGTACTTTAGGTATCGTGTAGTGATTTGGAATATCGGGTGATGAAAATAAATATATGGAGATATATTTGAGGTTAGAATGTTTAGGCGGGAGTACTGGGGAATTTTACTATTTTGCCCTCGGGGACGTTTCCGGTACCCCAAGCTTTGGGATTAGTCTAACAACCTAAGGATATACTTGGAAAGACTTAGAAAATACTAGATAGAAAATGTAAACCGACCTTTCAGCCTTCTCTCCTTTCTCTCTCTCTCTTTCCTCTCCCTCTTAAGGAAGAAAACTCTGATTTTGTAAAGGGAAACCAGCTGATTTCTGGGAATTGAAGGGGATAAGCTAGAGGATTAGCTCAAGAACTAATCAAGGACTGAGATGGAGCCAAGGTAAGCTTTGAATTTTCGTTTCTGAGGTTAGGAATTTAGAGAAATGGCTGAGTTTTAAATATCTGTGATTTTGGTGTTTAAGGTGGAAATTGAGGCTTGAAACTTTGAAGATAGGTCTGAGGACTCTTGGAGAAACTATTCTAAAGCTGAGGTAAGGATTAATTTGAAGTTTGATGGTTGAATTTGAGAGTTTTCATGGCTGGTTTTGAGTTCTGTGGGTTTGAAATTTCAGAGGTTTGAATTGGGATTTTAGTGAGTCTTAGACTGGATTTTTGGTTGGGTTGTGTTATCTAAATCATTATAATGTTGTTATTATTAATTGGTTTTGAGTTGGGGGCTTTGGGATGGCTTAAGGTGAGGTTTAGAGATTGAAAATGGTGGTTTTTTCTGGGTTCGAAGGGTCGGGCCGCGGCATGGTTCTTGGTGAGCCGTGACCCTTCGAAGTTGTTGTATGCTGAGGAAGGAGGACGGGCCGCGGCATGGTCCAAGCAATGCCGCGGCCCTTACCTGTTTTTGTGGCCATGGAGGGTTCTGTCAGGGGCTATGCCGCGGCATGGATGGCCCATGCCGCGGCGCTTAAGGGATTTTGGGATTTTGAGAATTTAGGCTTAGGAATTTAACCTAGGGTGCTCGGGGTTGAGTCTTTTACCATATTTGGTGAAGTTCAATGTTCCGAGAACTAGAACTTGGTTTAGAAGCTCATTTAAGATTGTTAATGGTAACCTTTATCTTGGTTGTGACTAGGTGCTAAGCTAGGGCTCGGGGATCGGATCGCGCTCAAGGAACATCGCTTATAACTAGCTCGTTTGAAAGCCAAAGGTAAGAAAGCTGCACCTGATTATGTGGCTAGGTTGGGACTAAGTGTTCCCTATGTTTGTATGCATCGTTATGTGAATGTGTTTAACCATGTGGACATGGTGGGACTAAGAGCTCCCTACACTTGTATATCATGTCATGAGATGGTATTACTATGCCATGGGACATGCGATAGCCGGCCTAAGAGTGTCGGAATCAATATTGGCGCACAGGGCGCGACTCGGCCACTGGTAGCTGAGGCAGCTTATCTATCACTGAGCTTGGTTAAGCTGGCCGGAGTCAGTGAGTATTACACTAGGGGCAGCCCAAGAGTGCCGAAGACAGTGTATTAAATAGAGGGTGCGACTAAGGGCGCTGACCCTAAATATCATTTAATGATGTGATGAACTATTGATTATGATTGTGAATATTGTGTTATGAACGTGATTTGATGGCTGTTTGGATGACAAACTATTAATCTGTTGTGTGATATCACTGATTGGATAAATGTTATGAAATGCTGAATTCTTGGTTGTGCATTGTGAAATATTTGATAGATGATGTTGATCTTGCTATGTTATCATGCTTTCTTGCTGGGCCTTGGCTCACGGGTGCTACGTGGTGCAGGTAAAGGCAAGGGTAGGCTGAATCAACCATGAGTTGGAGAGCTCTGGGGGCGAGGTGTACATTGTCAGCTACTCGGCCGCCACGGTCGAGGGATTGTACAGGGACGGAAACCTAAAATGTATATTTTGCCATTAGAGTGGCTTGAACTATTTGTAACTCTTGGAATTTGTTGTAACTAAGACGTCTAAATCCTGTTTTGAGTTTCCATGTATTAAACTGTCATTTTTAACAAAAATAGCCTGTTTGTGACCAAAATCTTTTATTCCTAATCTGTTGACGACTTGGAAATCACACTTTGTTTAAACGACTTGATTAGCAAGTCTTGCACTATTTTAAACACACAGTGTAACGGTCTTGGTTATCCAGGGCGTTACACCTTCGCAGCCTCTACTTTAGTTAGGTCTACTGTGACTCCATCCTTGGATACTATATGGTCGAGGAACACCACTTGTGATAGCCAAAATTCGCATTTCTTGAACTTGGCATAAAGTTTATGCTTCTTTAGTCGTAGCATGGTAAGTCTTAAATGTTCCTCGTGCTCGACTTCATCCTTGGAGTATACCAAAATATCGTCAATGAACACTACGACGAATTTTTCCAAGTAATTCTTGAAGACCCGATTCATTAAGTCCATAAATGCAGCAGGAGCATTGGTAAGACCAAAAGACATAACTAGAAACTCGTAATGTCTATATCGAGTCCTAAAAGTTGTCTTTGGGATATCCTATTTTCTTACCTTGAGTTGGTGATAACCGGACCGTAGATCAATCTTTGAAAATACAGTCGCTCCTTGGAGTTGATCAAATAAGTCATCGATCCGGAGTAGCAGGTACTTATTCTTAATTGTCACTTTATTCAGCTCACTGTAATCGATACACATCCACATGCTTCCATCCTTCTTTTTCACAAATAGAACTAGTGCTCCCCATGGTGAATGTCTCGGTCTGATGAAACCCAAATCTAAGAGCTCTTGTAACTGCATTTTCAACTCCTTGAGTTCGGCAGGTGCCATCCAGTATGATGCCTTTGAGATAGGCTTAGTTCGTGGTACTAGTTCGATTGTGAAGTCAATTTCCCGAGTAGGGGGTAACCCTGGTAAGTCGTCAGGAAATATCTTTGGAAATTCCTTTATAATGTGGACGTATACAACCTTTAATAGTGTTTCCTGTGCCACATCTGTGATGCTTGATAAGAATACGTGACATCCTTTCTCTATCATCCTTTGAGCTTTGAGAGATGAGATAAGTTGTGTCCATAGTCCTGAAATCTTTCCCATAAAACATCATTTTTGACCGTCAGGAGTTTCGAACGTCACTTGCTTGTGTAGACAGTTGATGGTTGCGCCATTTCTTGCTAGCTAGTCCATGCCTAGTATTACGTCAAAGTCCTTGATCTCTAACTCTATCAGGTCTTCTTCTAGTTTCGTGCCCTCAATTTTGATTGGTACTCCTTGTACTATTTGTGATGATAGAATTACTTCGCCTGAAGGAAATTCTGTAACAAACCTAGTTCTAAATCTTTCACAAGGTTTGTCTAATTTTTCTATCATTCTTAATAAGATATACAAGTATGTTGCTCTCGAATCAAACAATACTGAACATATATTATCGAGGGTAGGAAGCTGACCTGTGACCACTTTGTCACTAGCTTCGACTTCTCCTTGGGTCAAGGCAAAGACTCTGTCTTGAACCATCTTGTTGTCCTTCTTTTCTTCTTGTTTGAGTTGTGGACAATCCTCTTTCCGATGACCTTCCTGGCAACAATTGAAATAACCCTTGGTGTTTGCATGACACTCCCCAGGATGTCTTTTCTGGCAATTGGAGTACTGGGGGTATTCCACATAACCCGACTTATAATTACCGATATTAGTTTGTGCTCTTTTGTCAGCGTCGGCTTGCTTATTATCAGGGTGCTTTCTTTTCTACCCATTATTGCTATGCTGGTTGTTGTTATGGTTTTGACCATTTTGAATCTGATTCTGATGACTGGGTCCAGACTTGCTTGCCTCCTCCTTACTAACATTTGCTTGGAGCCTTTCCACCTCTATAGTCGTTTCCAGATGATCGACGTAAGAAATGGTTCCAGGATTTTCCAACTTGACACCTAACTCAATCTTGGGTCTCAGTCCCTTGGTGAACTTGGTAACCCTCAAAAAATTGGTTGGGACCAACTCTGGTGCGAACTTGGCTAGATGATCAAATTTTCGAGCGTACTCGAATACCGTTAAATTGCCCTGCTTTAGACTAGAAAATTCTTCCACTCTCGTAGCGATGACAGCCAAGTTGTAATACTTTTTGTGAAACAACTCAACAAATCTGGCCCAAGTCATGGTGGTGACATCATGAGTATGCTGTACCAAATCCCACCAAATTCTGGTATCCATTTTCAGTAGAGAGGTAACACATGATATGCGATTTGCGTTGCCGAGGTTCATGTGTGCTAGAATCGGTTCTACATTAATGAGCCATTCTTCAGCCTCAAAGGGGTCATTGTCCCGTCAAAGTTTGGAGTGTGCTGATGACGAAAACACTCGTAGATTGGCTCTATGTACTGAGCTAGATAAGGCGCATAGTTTGCCATTGACCATCCCCCATACGGATATCCTAAATTCTGCCCTTGCTGGGGTACTTGAGCCTTTGGCTGAGGTTGAAACTAAGGCTAAGTCTGCGGTTGAGGCTGTTGTTGTTGTTGCTGTAGCAGTTCTTCCACTTGTTGTCGTAACCGAATAATCTTAGTAGTGTGATCAACTGGAGGTGGTGCATTTCTATTAGGAGCAGCATTGGTAGCACATGTTCCCCTTCTTCGAACTGGAGAGGCTTCATGAGCCTCGTTAGCGGTGCTGGAGGCATTGTCGTTTATGCGTGCAGACCTTTAGAGCGACATTTTCAACAAAGTTCTAACAGTCGAAAAAACACGTTAGAACTTACCCTAATAGGTTCTAAGACAAAACTTAGTCTAAGGAAATATAACTCATACCTATTAGTTATGATTTCTTATGAAAAATTATGTAAGCCATCTTGGGATTTGCTTATTTGTCATCTAAGCAACTACATTTTCCAAGCGACTACAACATAAAACATATACATACATACTTACATACACATATAGCACATAAACATGATCGTAACACATAAAATCTAACCTATTTTCCTTACCAAAAATCGGAATATTGGAGAAAAGAGAGGGATTGAAAACTCCTAAAACCAAACAGTAAAATCATAAGTTTTCTAAAGAAAAGAAGATGAAAAGAAGATCAGGCTATTAGAACTTTGATCTACATCTCAAAACCAAAATATCACTCTATCTTACTTCCCAAGTATTTAGAAAAGCTTAGATTGGAAAGCTTTTAACCCCAAAACCCTAGTGTTTCTCTCTAGAATGAAATTAGTAGCTTGAGGCTCTGAAGAATGCTTGAATGATGAAGCAAATGGCTTGGTGAAAGGTCCTATTTCTAGAGTTCAAGGAGTGAAACTAACTCCTTTTAAAATGAATAAATAATTGACTAAAAATGGAATTTTCTGCTCAACAGATGCCCAGAACTCGATTAAAAATGTTCAAGAGCAAGTCCAAGCTATTGAGGGTATTTTCTAGCTCGGATTCTGTGGACTTTCAAAATATGTGTGTGGAACTGATATATCGCCCCTATAGGTGATATATCGCCTCCCCCATATTCTTGAGTCTGCGTGGTTTCGTTCGTGCAAAGTTGACGTGTTTTCCGTATCAATCATAGGCGATATATCGACCCTTATAGCTACGATATATCGGCATACGCTGACATATCAAACACGTGTTTTCACACTGTCAACACACTTGAATTTGTTTAAACAACTTTGACTGAGTAAAACGTGATCCTAACAACTGAGGGAAGGTTCTAGACTTTGTTAATTTAATCATCTAATATCCTTAAATCCTTAATAATCATGCATGAGACAAGTGTCACGTTCTTAATTATTGTATCTAAACCTTAGGTTATAATAAATATCATTTCTAGGATCAACTATATAATCAAAATTTATGTTAACTACTGCTGCTACTACTACTGCTACTTATACTGCTAATACTACAGCAACTGCTACTGCTAATGCTACAACTACTGCTACTGCTACGACTACTACTAGCTGTTGCTGCTACAGCTACTACTACTAATACTACTGCAACTGCTACTGCTACTGCTGCTGCTACTTCTGCTGCTACTGCCACTGCAACAACTACTGCTACATCTGCGGCTCCAACCACTACTATTGCTACTGCTACTACTACTACTAATATTACAACTGCTGCTGCTGCAACTACTATTACTACTACTGCTACTGCTGCTACTACTGCTACTACTACTACTGCTACTACTGCTACTACTGCTACTATTACTACTACTTCTGCTGCTACTACTACTACTGCTGCTGCAGCTACTGCAGCTACTATTACTGCTACTGATGCTAC